>NW_026988473.1:46421666-47049583 GCF_030222135.1 Aotus nancymaae
GGGTCCTGGGCCCAGCCCACAAAAACACTTTCTTCCTGGACCTCCAGGCCTGTGATGGGAGGGGCTGCCACAAAGTTCTCTGACCAGCCCTGGAGACATTTTCCCCATTATCTTGGTGATTAACATTTGGCTCCTCACTACATATGCAAATTTCTGCAGCTGGCTTATATTTTTCCTCAGAAAATGGGTTTTTCTTCACTATTGCATCATTAGGCTGCAAATTTTGCAGACTTCTATGATCTGTTTCCCTTTTAGAACTGAATGATTTAGTAGCACACAAATTACCTCTTGAACACTTTGTCACTTAGAGTTTTTTTTATTTTTTTAAATACTTTAAGTTCTGGGGTATATGCGCAAATCATGCAGATTTGTTACATAGGTATACATATGCCATGGTGGTTTGCTACATCCATCCCCCTGTCATCTACATTAGGTATTTCTCCTAATGTTATCCTTCCCCAATCCCACCACCCTCCACTAGCCCACCCAACCCCTGACAAGCCCCAGTGTGTGATGTTCCCCTCCCTGTGTGCATGTGTTCTCATTTTTCAACACCCTCTGATGAGTGAGAACATGCGGTGTTTGGTTTTCTGTTCTTGTGTCAGTTTGCTGAGAATGATGGTTTCCAGCTTCATCCATGTCCCTCCAAAGGACATGAACTCATCCTTTTTATGACCATTACTTCACATGACAAAATTATGTAAGGCCTTTGAGATATAACTCACTGTTTGTATTAGTTTGTTCTCATGTTGCTATAAAGATATACCCAAGACTGGGTAATTTATAAAGGAAAGAAGTTTAATTGACTCACAGTTACCCAAGGCTGTAGAGGCCTCAGGAAACTTACAATCAAGGTGGAAGAGAAAGCAAACACATCCTTCTTCACATGGCAGCAGCAAGGAGAAGTGCTGAGCAAAGTGGGGAAAGTCCCTTATAAAACCATCAGATATTTTACGAACAAACTCATTATCATGGGAACAGCAGCATAGGGGTAACAACACCCATGGTTCAATTCCTTCCCACCAGGTTCCTCCCACAACACATGGAGACTATGGGAACTGTATTAGTTTATTTTCATGCTGCTGATAAAGACATACTCAAGACTGGGCAATTTACAAAGGAAAGAGGTTTAATGGAGAACTCACGTTTCCATGTGGTGGGGAAGCCTCACAATCATGGCAGAAGGCAAGGAGGGGAAAATCACATCTTATGTGGATGGTGACAGGCAAAGAGAGATAGCTTATGAAGGGGAATTCTTCTTTTTAAAATCATCAGATCTCATGAGACTTATTCACTATTACAAGAACAGCATGGGAAAAACCCACCCCATGATTCAATTACTTCCCACTGGGTCCCTCCCACAATACATGGGAATTCAAGATGAGATTTGAGTGGGGACACAGCCAAACCACATCCTTCTGCTCCTGGCCCCTTCTAAATCTCATGTCCTCACATTTCAAAACACAATTACACCCTTCCAAAAGTCCTCCAAAGTCTTAACTCATTTGAGCATTAACACAAAAGTCCAAGTCCAAAGTCTTTTCTGAGACAGGCAAGTCTCTTCCACCTATAAGCCTGCAAAATCAAAAGCAAGTTAGTTACTTCCTAGATACAATGGAGGTACAGGCATTGATAGACTGCCTTTCTAGATTCCTCCTCTCTGGGCAGGGCATCACTGAAATAAAGCCAGCAGCCCCAGTCAGGGGTTTAAAGATAAAACTTCCATCTCCCTGGCACAGAGCACCTGGGGGAAGGGGTGGCTGTTGGCACAGCTTCAGCAGATTTAAACAATCTTGCCTGCCAGCTCTGAAGAGAGCAGTGGATCTCCCAGCATAGTCCTTAAGTTCTGCTAAGGGACAGACTGCTTCCTCAAGTGGGTCCCTGACCCCCATGCCTCCTAACTGGGAGACACCTCCCAGCAGGGGTCAAAAGACATCTCATACAGGAGAGCTCCAGCTGGCATCTGGTGGGTGCCCTCTGGGACAAAGCTTCCAGAAGAAGGAGCAGGTAGCAATATTTGCTGTTCTGCAGCCTCTGCTGGTGATATCCAGGCAAACAGAATCTGGAGTGGACCTCCAGCAACTTCAGTAAACTTGCAGAAGAGGGGCCTGAATGTTAGAAAGACAACTAACAAACAGAAAGCAATAACATCAAAATCAACAACAACAAAAATGCCCATGCAAAAATCCCATCCAAAGATTCTTAGCATCAAAGATCAGAAGTAAATAAACCCATGAAGATGAGGAAAAACCAGTGCAAACACGCTAAAATTCCAAAAACCAGAATGCCCCTTCTCTTCCAAAGGATCACAACTCCTCATCAGCAAGGGAACAAAACTGGATGGAGAATGAGTATGATGAATTGACAGAAGTAGGCTTCACAAGGTGGGTAATAACAAACTCCTCCAACCTAAAGGAGCATGTTCTAACCCAATGCAAGGAAGCTAAGAACCTTGGTAAAAGGTTACAGGAATGGCTAACTAGAATAATCAGTTTAGAGAAGAATGTAAATGACCTGATGAAGTTGAAAAACACAGCACGAGAACTTGGTGAAGCATACACAAGTATCAATAGCCAAATAAATCAAGCAGAAAAAAGAATATCAGAGATTGAAGATCAGCTTAATGAAATAAAGCATGAAGACAAGATTACAGAAAAAAGAGTGAAAATGAATGAATGAAGCCTCCAAGAAATATGAGAATATGTGAAAAGACCAAACCTATGATTGCTGTACTGAAAGTGACAGGGAGAATGGAACCAAGTTGGAAAACACACTTGAGGATATTAACCAGGAGAACTTCCCCAACCTAACAAGACGGGCCAACATTCAAATTCAGGAAATATAGAGAACACCGCTAAGACAGTCCTCAAGAAGAGCAACCCCAAGACACATAATCATCAGATTCACCAAGGATGAAACAAGGGAAAAAATGTTAAGAGCAGCCAGAGAGAAAGGTCAACCCACAAAGGATAGCCCATCAGATTAACAGCAGAACTGCCTGCAGAAACCCTACAAGCCAGAAGAGAGTGGGGGCCAATATTCAATATTCTTAAAGAAAAGAATTTTCAAGCCAGTATTTCATATCCAGACAAACCTAAGCTTCATAAGCGAAGGAGAAATAAAATCACTTACAGAAAAGCAAATACTGAGGGGTTTTGTCACCATGAGGCCTGTCTTACAAGAGCTCTTGAAGGAAGCATTAAATATGGAAAGGAAAAATTGGTAGCAGCCACTGCAAAAACAGCAAAAAATAAAAAATAGACCAATGACATTATGAAGAAACTGCATCAACTAATGTGCAAAATAACCAACTAGTATCATGATGACCAGATCAAATTCACACATAGCAATATTAACCTGAAATGTAAATGGGCTAAATGCCCCAATTAAAAGACACAGACTGGGAAATTGGATAGAGTCAAGACTCATTGGTGTGTTGTATTCAGGAGACCCATCTCACTTGCAAAGATACACATAGGCTCAAAATAAAGGGGTGGAGGAAGATCTACCAAACAAATAGGAAAAAAAATTATGCAATGGTTGCAATCCTAGTCTCTGATAAAACAGACTTTAAACCAACAAATATAAAAAAGTCAAAGAAGAGCATTACATAATGGTAAAGGGATCAATGCAACAAGAAAAGCTAACTATCCTAAATGTATATGCACCCAATACAGGGGCATCCAGATTCATAAAGCAAGTTCTTAGAGACCTACAAAGAGACTTAGACTCCCACACAATAATAGTGGGAGACTTTAATACCCACTGTCAATATTAGACAGATCAACAAGACAGAATATTAACAAGAATATTTAGGACTTGAACTCAGTTCTGGACCAAGCAGACCTAATAAATATCTAAAGAACACTCTACCCCAAATCACCAGAATCTATATTTTTTCAGTACCATATAGCACTTATTCTAAAATTGACCACATAATTGGAAGTAAACACTCCTCAGCAAATATAAAAGAACAGAAATCATAACAAATAGTCTCTCAGACCATATTGCAATCAAATTAGTACTCAAGATTAAGAAACTCACTCAAAAACACACAACTACATAAAAAATGAACAACCTGCTCCTGAATGACTACTGGGTAAATAATGAAATTAAGGCAGAAACAAAGACATTCTTTGAAACCAATGAGAACAAAGACACAATGTACCAGAATCTCTGGGACACAGCTAAAGCATTGTTTAGAGGGAAATTTATAGTACTAAATGCCCACAGGAGAAAGTGGGAAAGAGTTAAAATCAAAACCCTAACATCACAATTAAAAGAACTAGTGAAGCAAGAGGAAACAAATTCAAAAGCTAGCAGAAGACAAGAAATAACTAAGATTGGAGCAGAACTGAAGGAGATAAAGACACACTCACAAAAAAACTCTTCAAAAAAAATCAATGAATCCAGGAGTTGGTTTCTTGAAAAGCGACCACTAGCCAGACTAATAAAGAATAAAAGAGAGAAGAATCAAACAGACAAAATAAAAATGATCAAGGGGATATCACCACTGATCTCACAGAAATACAAACTACCATCAGAGAATACTATAAACACTTCTACACAAATAAACTAGAGAATCTAGAAGAAATGGATAAATTCCTGGACAAATACACCCTCCTGAGACTAAACCAGAAAGAATTCTAATCCCTGAATAGACCACTAACAAGTTCTGAAATCGAAGCAGTAATTAATAACCTACCAACCAAAAAAGTCCAGGTCGAGACAGATTCACAGCCAAATTGTACCAGAGACACAAAGAGGAGCTGGTACCATTCCTTCTAAAACTATTCCAAACAATAGAAAAAGAGGGATTCCTCCCTAACTCATTTTATAAGGCTAGCATCATCCTGATGCCAAAACCTGGCAGACACAACAAAAAAAGAAAATTTCAGGCCAATATCCCTGATGAACATCAATGTGAAAATCCTCAATAAAACACTGGCAAAACAAATCCAGCAGCACATCAAAAAGCTATCCACTACAATCAGGTCAGCTTCATCCCTGGGATGCAAGGCTGGTTCAACATGCAAATCAATAAATGTACTCCATCACATAAACAGAACCAATGACAAAAACCACATGATTATCTCAATAGATGCAGAAAAAGGTCTTCAATAAAATTCAACATCCCTTCATGCTAAAAACACTCAGTAAACTAGGCATTGATGGAACATATCTCAAAATAATAAGAGCTATTTATGACAAATGCACAGCCCATATCACAATGAATGAGCAAAAGCTGGAAGCATTACCTTTGAAAACCAGCACAAGACAAGGATGCTCTCTCACCACTCCTTTTCAATATAGTATTGGAAGTTCTGGCCAGGGCAATCAGGCAAGAGAAAGAAATAAAGTATATTCCCATAGGAAGAGAGGAACTAAAATTGTCTCTGTCTGTAGATGATATGATTATATATTTAGAAAACCCCATCATCTCAGCCCAAAAACTCCTTAAGCTGATAAGCAACTTCAGCAAAGTCTCAAGATACAAAATCAATGTGCAAAAAATCACAAGCATTCCTATACACTAATAGTAGAAAAACAGAGAGCCAAATCATTAGTGAACTCTCATTCACAATTGCTACAAAGAGAATAAAATATCTAAGAATATAACTTACAAGGGATTGAAGGACTTCTTCAAGGAGAACTACAAACCACTTCTCAAGGAAATAAGAGAGGACACAAACAAAAGGAAAAATATTACATGCTCATGGATAGAAGAATCAACATTGTGAAAATGGCCATACTGCCCAAAGTAATATATAGATTCAATACTATTCCCATCAACTTATTATTGACTTTATTAACATAATTAGAAAACAACTACCTCAAATTTTATATGGAACCAAAAAAGAGCCTGTATAGCCAAGACAATACTAAGCAAAAAGAACAAAGCTGGAGGCATCATGCTACCTGACTTCAAACAATACTACAAGGCTACAGTAACCAAAACAGCATGGTACTGTTATCAAAACAGAGATGTAGACCAATGGAACAGAACAGAGTCCTCAGAAATAACACCACCCATCTACAACCATCTGATCTTTGACAAACCTGACAAAAACAAGCAATGGGGAAATTCCATATTTAATAAATGGTGTTGGGGAAACTGGCTAGCCATATGCAGAAAGCTGAAACTAGACCCCTTCCTTATATCTTACACAAAAATTAACTCAAGATGGAGTAAAGACTTAAATGTAAGACCTAAAACCATTAAAAACCCTAGAAGTAAACCTAGGCAAAGCCATTCAGGACATAGACATGGGCAAACACTTCATGACTAAAAACACCAAAAGCAATGACAAAAAAAGCCAAAACTGACAAATGGGACCTAATTAAACTTATGAACTTCTGCACAGCAAAAGAAACTATCCTTAGAGTGAACAGGCAAATTACAGAATGGGAGAAAAATTTTGCAATCTATCCATCTGACAAGGGTCTAATATCCAAAATCTACAAGGAACTTAAATAAATTTACAAGAAAAAAATAACCCCATCAAAAAGTGGGTGAAGGATATGAACAGACACTTCTCAAAAGAAGATATTTATGCAGTCAACAAACATATGAAAAAAAGCTCATCATCACTGGTCATTAGAGAAATGCAAATCAAAACCACAATGAGATACCATCTCATGCCAGATAGAATGGTGATCATTAAAAAGTCAGGAAACAACAGATTCTGTAGAGGATGTGGAGAAATAGAAACACTTTTACAGTGTTGGTGGGAGTGTAAATTAGTTCAACAATTGTGGAAGACAGTGTGGTGATTCCTCAAGGATCTAGAACTAGAAATGTCCATTTGACCCAGCAATCCCATTACTGAGTATATACTCAAAGGATTATAAATCTTTCTACTATAAAGACACATGCACACTTATGTTGATTGCAGACTGTTCACAATAGCAAAGACTTGCAACCAACCCAAATGCCCAACAATGATAGACTAGATAAGGAAAATGTGGCACATATACACCATGAAATACTCTGCACCCATAAAAAAGGATGAGTTCATGTCCTTTGGAGGGACATGGATGAAGCTGGGAACCATCATTCTCAGCAAACTAACACAAGAACATAACACCAAACACCACATGTTCTCACTCATAATTGGGAGTTAAACAATGAGAGCACATGGGTAGAGGGAGGGAAATGTCATACACCAGGGCCTCTCCAGGGGTAGGTAGCAAGGGGAGGGATAGCATTAGGAGAAATACCTAATGTAGATGATGGATTGATGGATGCAGCAAACCATAACACATGTATGCCTATATAACAAACCTGCACGTTCACACAGGTATCCCAGAATTTAAAGTATAATAATAAAAAATTATTATTGGAGGGGGATCAAGATGGCAAAAAGGAAGTTTCTCCAGAATGCAGCTCCTACTGAATGAGACACAGAACCAGAGCAATATCTGCGCCTCCAAGTGAGGTACTGGGTTCATCCCCAAAACACTGGTTGAACAGTAGGATTAACCCCCAAAAAAGGCAACAAAAGCAGCCCAAAGGGGGCAAGCTGAGGCAAGGTGGGTCATTGCCCCACCTGCAAAGTGTATCTGGCACAGAGGATCAGGGGAGCATTGCCCCCTTGGTACTCCAAATCAGATACAGTGATTCACTCTGAGACTTCAGCAGCATATAGACCAGGAAAACACCACCTGGCTGAGAACCGCCCCAAGTTGCAGACCTGGGCAATAGCTCAGGCCTGCAGCCCTGGCCAGACCAGTACCTTGTCAGCGCAGATCAGGGTGGAAACTTGGACGAACACCGAGAAAGCTGACGAAAAGGAACTGCCTGTCCCACAGAAGGGAGAGTTAAAAGTGGGGAGGGGGATATGGCCAGATAGGCTCCACCCCAACATGATCCAGCAACTGGAATCCCTCTCCTGGGAGAGTTTCACAGCTAACACATCAGGGGGAGTGCCACCTGGGAGCAGCCAGCTCAGCAGAGGAAAAGAAGCCTGCCATTCGGAAGGCGGGGCTGAGCTGACCAGCAGAAGTGGAAAGCAGGCAAAGAATAAACAGCATCCTGGCTGAATCCAAGGCAGTCCAGCAGTGCCTCCACAGGCAGATAATGGACAGACTGTCTAGAGCGGCACACTGACACCTGCGTTAAAAAAAAAAAGAAAAGCCTCACACGGGAGAAATAACCCCAACTTTAACAGAAAGGAGGTCCATTCAGAGAAGGTGGGAAGAAACCAGCATGAAAAGGATGAAAACATCAAAGTCCAGAATGCCTTTCCTCACCAGAGAGATCACAATAACTCACCAGCATAGCAACAAAACAGATCAGAAAATATTTTGACAAGCTGACAGGAGCGGGCTTCAGAAAATGGGTAATAACAAACTTCTCTGAGCTAAAGGAACCTGTTTTAACCCAATGAAAAGAAACTAAGAACCTTGGAAAAAGATTAGATGAAATGCTAACGCAGGATTGCAGATCCCAGTGAAAATGCAGAGGGTGAGTGGACACCGCATTTCCAGACAGATTTTTATTGCCCACAGACCAGGAGATTCCCAGGTGGAGGAGCCCCACAGGTCACCAGTGCAGCTGTTCTGGCCGGCATGGCTGTTTTGCCGGCGCCCCAGCATGGCGGTTCCCAGTGCAGAGTAAACAGGACTGGGTCTGCTTCTAGCCAGCAAGGGGAGCTCCAGGAAGGCAGAGTTGCCTATTCATCTGATTAAAAAAAAGGGGACTGGAAAAGGGAGCCAGGCCAGAAGATTCCTGGGCAAAAAAGCACCACGAATCTCAGCGCCGGTGTTTCAACTGGAGCAGTGGGTCACTGCACGGGAAATAACACAGATCCCAGCACCTTTTCAACAGGCGACTGGAACACCTGGGAGACAATCGACCCTTCAACTAAAAAAAAAAGGGCTCTGATGCAGGGAGCCAGGTTATCAGGCTCAGCTGGTTCCACTCCCACACAAAAAAAAAACAAACAAAAAAACCCAGCAATTGGAAATGCTCTGGGTTGAGAGTTTCACAGCAAGCACAGCTGAACCTGGGACGGTCCAGCTCTGTGGGGGAGGGGCATCCGCCATTACCGAGGCACTCCATCACTATGGTGGTAGTCTGCCATTGCCGAGGCAGCCTGCTGTTGCCAAGGCAACCCGCCATTACAGAGAGAGTCCGCCATTACAGAGATGGGCCACCATTACCAAGGCAGTTCTAACTACACTCATATAAACAGGACTGCAGGGAAGTTCACAGGGCAGCTGGGCAGAGCCCACAGCAGCTCAGCAAAGCCTCTGCAGGCAGACACTGATTAGGCTGCCTCCTTGCTGGGCAGGGCAAGCCCTAAATAAAAAAAGGCAGCAGCACAACGGAAACTCATAAATAAAGCCCTAACTCCCTGGGACAGAACACCTGGGAAAAAAAAGGGGTTGATGAGTTCTGCTGCAGCAGACTTAAATGTACCTGCCCAGCAGCTCTGAATGAACAACAGAGCTCACAGCTCAGCACTTGAGCTCCTATAAAGGACAGACTGTCTCCTCAAGCAACTCCCTGACCCCCGTATATCCAAAGAGTCACCTCATAAAGGAGAGCTCAGACTGACATTTGGTGGGTATCCTTCAGGGACAAAGATAGCAGAAGAAGAAACTGGTAGCAACCCTTACTGTTCTGCAGCTGCTGCAGGTGATCCCCAGGCAAGCAGGGCCTGGAGTGGACCTCAGCAGTCCTACAGCAGAGGGGTCAGACTGCTAGAAGGAAAATTAAAATAGAAATAAATTCATCATCAACAAACAGAACATCCACTCAGAGACCCAATCTGAAAGTCAGCAACTACAAAGATGACAGGTGGAAAAATCCACAAAGATGGGAAGAAACCAGTGCAAAAAGGATGAAAACACCCAAAACCAGAACACCTCTCCTCCTACAAGGGATCACAACTCCTCACCAGCAAGAGAACAAGACTGGATGGAGAATGAGTGTGATGAAATGACAGAATCAGCCTTCAGAAAGTGGGTAATAAGAAAGTTCTGTGAGCTAAAAGAACATGTTCTAACCCAATGCAAAGAAACTAAGAACCTTGAAAAAAGACTTGATGAAATCCTAACGAGAATGGACAACTTAGAGAGGAATATAAGTGAATTGATGGAGCTGAAAAACACAACACGAGAACTTCGCGAAGCATGCACAAGTTTCAATAGCCGAATTGACCAAGCAGAAGAAAGGATATCAGAGGTCAAAGATCAATTCAATGAAATAAAATGAGAAGGCAAGATTAGAGAAAAAAGGGTAAAAAGGAATGAATAAAGTCTCCAAGAAATATGGGACTATGTGAAAAGACCTAACCTACGTTTGATAGGTGTACCTGAATGTGACGAAGAGAATGAATCCAAGCTGGAAAATACTCTTCAGGATATTATCCAGGAAAACTTCCCCAACCTAGCAAGGCAGGCCAATATTCAAGTCCAGGAAATACAGAGAACACCACAAAGATATTCCTCTAGAAGAGCAACCCCAAGGCACATAATCGTGAGATTCACCAGGGTTGAAAGGAGGGAGAAAATGCTAAGGGCAGCCAGAGAGAAAGGTCGGGTTACCCACAAAGGAAAGCCCATCAGAATCACAGCAGATCTCTCAGCAGAAACACTACAAGCCAGAAGAGAGTGGAGGCCAATATTCAACATCCTTAAAGAAAAGAACTTTCAACCCAGAATTTCATATCCAGCCAAACTAAGCTTCATAAGTGAAGGAAAAATAAAATCCTTTGCGAACAAGCAAGTACTCAGAGATTTCATCACCACCAGGCCTGCTTTACAAGAGCTCCTGAAAGAGGCACGACACATAGAAAGGAACAACCAGTACCAGCCACTTCAAAAACATACCAAATGGTAAAGAGCATCGACACAGTGAAGAATCTGCATCAACTAATGGGCAAAACAGCCAGCTAACATCAAAATGGCAGGATCAAATTCACACATAACGATATTAACCCTAAACGTAAATGGACTAAATGCCCCAGTCAAAAGACACAGACTGGCAAATTGCATAAAAAGCCAAAACCCATCGGTGTGCTGTATTCAGGAAACCCATCTCACATGCAAGGATACACAAAGGCTTAAAATAAAGGGATGGAGGAAGATTTACCAAGCAAATGGAGAGCAAAAAAAAGCAGGAGTTGCAATTCTCATCTCTGATAAAATAGACTTTAAAGCAACAAAGATCAAAAGAGACAAAGAAGGACATTACATAATGGTAAAAAGATCAATGCAATAAGAAGAGCTAATGATCCTAAATATATATGCACCCAATACAGGAGCACCCAGATACATAAAGTACGTTCTTAATGACTTACAAAGAGACTTAGACTCCCACACAATAATAGTGGGAGACTTTAACACCCCATTGTCAATATTAGACAGATCAACAAGACAGAAAATTAACAAGGATATCCAGGACTTGAACTCAGACCTGGACCAAGCAAACCTAACAGACATTTACAGAACCCTCCACCCCAAATCCACAGAATATACATTCTTCTCAGCACCACATCACACCTACTCTCAAATTGACCACATAATTGGAAGTAAATCACTCCTCAGCAAATGCAAAAAATGGAAATCATAACAAACAGTCTCTCAGACCACAGTGCAATCAAGTTAGAACTCAGAATTCAGAAACTAACTCAGAACCACACAGCTTCATGGAAACTGAACAACTGGCTCTTGAATGTTGACTGGATAAACACTGAAATGAAGGCAGAAATAAAGATGTTCTTCAAAACCAACGAGAATGAAGACACAACATACCAGAATCTCTGGGACACATTTAAAGCAGTCTCTAGAGGAAAATATATAGCAATAAGTGCCCTCATGAGAAGCAAGGAGAGATCTAAAATTGACACCCTATCATCAAAATTGAAAGAGCTAGAGGAGCAAGATAAAAAAAAACTCAAAAGCTAGCAGAAGACAAGAAATAACTAACATCAGAGCAGAACTGAAGGAGATAGAGACACAAAAAAACCCTTCAAAAATCAATAAATCCAGGAGCTGGTTTTTCGAAAAGATCAACAAAATAGACAGACCACTAGCCAGATTAATAAAAAAGAAAAGAGGGAATAACCAAATAGATGCAATAAAAAACGATAAATGGGATATCACCACAGATTCCACAGAAATTCAAACCACCATCAGAGATTATTACAAACAACTCTATGCACATAAACTAGAAAACCTGGAAGAAATGGATAAATTCCTGGACACTTGCCTCCTCCCAAGCCTAAACCAGGAAGAAGTCAAAACCCTGAATAGACCAATAACAAGGACTGAAGTCGAGGCAGCAATTTAGAGCCTACCACCCAAAAAAAGCCCAGGTCCAGATGGGTTCACAGCCGAATTCTACCAGACATACAAAGAGGAGCTGGTACCATTCCTTCTGAAACTATTCCAAATAATCCAAAAAGAGGGAATCCTTCCCAAATCATTTTATGAGACCAACGTCATCCTGATACCAAAACCCGGCAGAGATTCAACAAGAAAAGAAAACTACAGGCCAATATCCATGATGAACATAGATGCAAAAATCTTCAATAAAATACTGGCAAGCTGATTGCAACAGCACATCAAAAAGCTTATCCACCATGATCAAGTAGGATTCATCCCAGGGATGCAAGACTGGTTCAACATACGCACGTCTATAAACGTAATTCACCACATAAACAGAACCAAAGACAAAAATCACATGATTATCTCAATTGATGCAGAGAAGGCCTTTGACAAAATTCAACAGCGCTTTATGCTAAAATACCTCAATAAACTAGGTATTGACGGAACATATCTCAAAATAATAAAAGCTATTTATGACAAACCAACAGCCAATATCATACTGAATGGGCAAAAAGTGAAGCATTCCCTTTGAAATCTGGCACTAGACAAGGATGCCCTCTCTCACCATTCCTATTCAATATAGTACTGGAAGTTCTAGCCAGAGCAATCAGGCAAGAAAAAGAAATAAAGGGTATTCGAATAGGAAAGGAGGAAGTCAAATTGTCTCTATTTGCAGACAACATGATTGTATATCTAGAAGACCCCATCATCTCAGCCCAAAATCTCCTGAAAGTGATAAACAACTTCAGCAAAGTCTCAGGATACAAAATCAATATGCAAAAATCACCAGCATTCCTATACACCAATAACAGACTTAAAGAGAGGCAAATCAAGAATGAACTGCCATTCACAATTGCTACAAAGAGAATAAAATACCTAGGAATACAACTAACAAGGAATGTAAAGGACCTCTTCAAGGAGAACTACAGACCACTGCTCAATGAAATAAGAGAAGATACAAACAGATGGAGAAACATTGCATGTTCATGGTTAGGAAGAATCAATATCATGAAAATGGCCATACTGCCCAAAGTAATTTACAGATTTAACCCTATCCCCATCAAGCTACCAATGACCTTCTTCACAGAACTGGAAAAAACCACCTTAAACTCTATATGGAACCAAAAGAGAGCCCGCATAGCCAAGTCAATTCTAAGCAAAAAGAACAAAGTGGGAGGCATCACACTACTGGACTTCAAACTATACTACAAGGCTACAGTAATCAAAACAGCATGGTACTGGCAAAACAGAGATATAGACCAATGGAACAGAACAGAGGCCTCAGAGTCAACGTAACATATCTACAACCAACCGATCTTTGACAAACCTGACAAAAACAAGCAATGGGGAAAAGATTCCCTGTTTAATAAATGGTGTTGGGAAAACTGGCTAGCCACGTGCAGAAAGCAGAAACTGGACCCCTTCCTGACACCTTACACTAAAATTAACTCCAGGTGGATTAAAGACTTAAACATAAGACCTAACACCATTAAAACCCTTGAAGAAAATCTAGGCAAAACCATTCAGGACACAGGCATAGGCAAGGATTTCATGACCAAAACACCAAAAGCATTGGCAACAAAAGCCAAAATAGACAAATGGGACCTAATCAAACTTCACAGCTTCTGCACGGCAAAAGAAACAGTCATTAGAGTGAATCAGCAGCCAACAGAATGGGAAAAAATTTTTGCAGTTTACCCATCTGACGAAGGGCTGATATCCAGAATTTACAAAGAACTAAAACAGATTTACAAGTAAAAACAAACAAGTGAAGGATATGAACAGACACTTTACAAAAGAAGACATACATGAGGCCAACAAACATATGAAAAAATGCTCATCATCACTGGTCATTAGAGAAATGCAAATCAAAACTACATTGAGATACCATCTCACGCCAGTTAGAATGGTGATCATTAAAAAATCTGGAGACAACAGATGCTGGAGAGGATGTGGAGAAATAGGAACACTTTTACACTGTTGGTGGGAGTGTAAATTAGTTCAACCATTGTGGAAGACAGTGTGGCGATTCCTCAAGGACCTAGAAATAGAAATTCCATTTGACCCAGCAATTCCATTACTGGGTATATATCCAAAGTATTATCAATCGTTCTACTATAAGGACACATGTACACGAATGTTCATTGCAGCACAGTTTACAATAGCAAAGACCTGGAACCAACCCAAGTGCCCATCAATGATAGACTGGACAGGAAAAATGTGGCACATATACACCATGGAATATTATGCAGCCATCAAAAACGATGAGTTCATGTCCTTGGTAGGGACATGGATGGACCTGGAAACCATCATTCTCAGCAAACTGACACAAGAACACAAAATCAAACACCACATGTTCTCACTCAAAGGTGGGTGTTGAACAATGAGAACACATGGACACAGGGAGGGGAGCACTACACACTGGGGTCTGTTGGGGGGGAAATAGGGGAGGGACAGCAGGGGGTGGGGAGTTGGGGAGAGATAGCATGGGGAGAAATGCCAGATATAGGTGAAGGGGAGGAAGGCAGCAAATCACATTGCCACATGTGTACCTATGCAACAATCTTGCATGTTCTTCACATGCACCCCAAATCCTAAAATGCAATAAAAAAAGTTAGAAAATAAAAAACATAGCTCGAGAACTTCGTGAAGCATATACAAGTTTCAATAGCCAAATCAATCGGGCAGAAGAAAGGATATCAGAGATTGAAGATCAACTCAACGAAATAAAAAGAGAAGGCAAGGAAAGAGAAAAATGAGTGACAAGAAATGAACAAAACCTCCAAGAAATATGGGATTATGTGAAAAGACCTAATCTATGCTTGATTGGTGTACCTGAAGAGGACAGGGAAAATGAATCCAAGCTGGAAAACACTCTTCAAAATATTATCCAGGAGAACTTCCGCAACCTAGCAAAGCAGACCAACATTCAAATACAGGAAATACAAAGAACACCACAGAGATACTCTTCAAGAACAGCAACCCTCAGGCACACAATTGTCATATTTACCAGGGTTGAAATGAAGGAAAAAAATGCTAAGGGCAGCCAGAGAGAAAGGTTAGGTCACCCACAAAGGGAAGCCCATCAGACTCACAGCAGATCTCTCAGCAGAAATCCTACAAACCAGAAGAGATTGGGGGCCAATATTCAACATCCTTAAAGAAAAAAACTTTAAACCCAGAATCTCATATCCAGCCAAACAGCTTCATAAGCGAAGGAGAAATAAAACCCTTTATGGGAAATTACTGAGAGATTTCATTGCCATCATACCTGCCCTACAAGAGCTCCTGAAAGAAACACTAAGCACAGAAAAATAAATCCAGTATCAGCCACTGCAAAAATGAACCAAATGGCAACGGCCAATGATGCAATGAGGAACCTGCATCAACCAACAGGCAAAAGAAACAATCAGTAACAAAATGGCAGGATCAAATTCACACATAACAATATTAACATTAAATGTTAATGGCCTAAATGCCCCAATCAAAAGACACAGACTGGCAAACTGGGTAAAAAGTCAAGACCCATTGGTGTGCTGATTCAGGAGACCCATATCATGTGCAAAGACACACATAGACTCAAAATAAAGGGATGGAAGAAGATTTATGAAGGAAATGGAGAGCAAAAAAAAAAAAAAAGCAGGAGTTGCAATTCTAGTCTCTGATAAAATGGACTTTAAACCAACAAAGATCAAAAGAGACAAAGAAGGGCATTACATAATGGTGAAAGGATCAATACAAAAAGAAGAGCTAAATATCTTAAATATACATGCACCTAATACAGGAGCACCTAGATAGATAAAGCAAGTTCTTAATGATGCACAAAGAGACTTAGACACCTGCACAATAATAGTGGGAGACTTTAACACTCCACTGTCAGCATTAGACAGATCAATGAGACAGAAAATCAACAAGGATATCCAGGACTTGAATGCAGAACTGGAATAAGTGGACCTAATAGACATCTACAGAATTCTCCCACCCAAATCCACAGAATATACATTCTTCTCAGCACCACAATGCACCTACTCTAAAATTCAACACATAATTGGAAGTAAATCATTCCTCAGCAAATGCAAAAGAACAAAAATCATAGCAAACAGTCTCTCAGACCAAAGTGCAATCAAATTAGATCTCAGGATAAAGAAACAAACTCAAAACTGCACAACTTCATGGAAACTGAATAACTGCCTCCTGACTGTTGACTGTATAAACAATGAAATGAAAGCAGAAATAAAGATGTTCTTCAAAACCAGCAAAAATGAAGACACAATGTACCAGCATCTCTGGGACACATTCAAAGCAGTGTCTACAGGGAAATTTATAGAAATAAATGCCCACATGAGAAATGGGGAAAGATCTAAAATCGACACCCTATGGTCAAAATTGAAAGAACTAGAGGAGCAAGATCAAAACAAAAAAAAAACTCTAAAGCTAGTAGAAAACAAGAAATAATGATCAGAGCAGAACTGAAGGAGTTAAAGACACAAAAAACTCTTCAAAAAAAACACAATAAATCCAGGAGCTGCTTTTTTGAAAAGATCAACAAAATAGACAGACCATTAGCCAGAATAATAAAAAAGAAAGGAGAGAAGAATCAAATAGATGCAATAAAAAATGATAAAGGGGATATCACCACCATTCCACAGAAATACAAACCACCATTAGAGATTACTACAAACAACTCTATGCACATAAACCTGTAAACCTGGAAGAGATGGATAAATTTCTGGACACTTTCACCCTCCCAATAATAAACCAGGAAGAAGTTGAAACCCTGAATAGACCAATAACAAGGGCTGAAGTTGAGGCAGCAATTAATAGCCTACCAGCCAAAAAAAGCCCAGGTCCAGACAGGTTCACAACCGAATTCTACCAGACATACAAAGAGGAGCTGGTACCATTCCTTCTGAAACTATTCCAAACAATACAAAAAGAGGGAATCCTCCCAATTCATTTTATGAGGCCAACATCATTCTGATACCAAAACCTGGCAGAGTCACAACTAAAAAAGAAAACTTTAAGGCCAATCTCCATGATGAACATAGATGCAAAAATCTTCAATAAAATACTGGCAAACTGATTGCAATAGCACATCAAAAAGCTTATCCATCATGATCAAGTAGGTTTCATCCGGGGATGCAAGGCTGGTTCAACACATGCAAATCTATAAACATAATCCACCACATAAACAGAACCAAAGACAAAAACCACATGATTATCTCAATAGATGCAGAGAAGGCCTTTGACAAAATTCAGCAGCCCTTTATACTAAAACTCTCAATAAACTAGGTATCGATGGAATGTATCACAAAATAATAAAAGCTATCTATGACAAACTCACAGCCAATATCATACTGAATGGGCAAAACTGGAAGCATTCCCTTTGAAATCAGACACTAGACAAGGATGCCCTATCTCACCACTCTTATTCGATATAGTACTGGAAGTTCTAGCCAGAGCAATCAGGCAAGAAAAAGAAATAAAGGGTATTGAATTAGGAAAAGAGGAAGTCAAATTGCCTCTATTTGCAGATGACATGGTTGTATATTTAGAAGACCCCATCATCTCAGCCCAAACTCTCCTGAAACTGACAGGCAACTTCAGCAAAGTCTCAGGATACAAAATCAATGTGCAAAAATCACAAGCATTCCTATACACCAATAACAGACAAACAGAGCTCTAAATCAAGAGCGAACTCTCATTCACAATTGCTACAAGAATAATAAAATATATAGGAATACAACAAAGGAGGTAAAGGACCTCCTCAAGGAGAACTACAAACCACTGCTCAAGGAAATAAGAGAAGACACAAACAGATAGAAAAACATTCCATGCTTATGGTTAGGAATAATCAATATCATGAAAATGGCCATACTGCTCAAAGTAATTTATTGATTTAATGCTATCCCCATCAAACTACCAATGACCTCCTTCATAGAACTGGAAAAAAACACTTTAAACTTCATATGGACCCAAAAAAAGAGCTGGCATAGCCAAGACAATCCTAAGCAAAAAGAACAAAGTTGACAGCATTAGACTGCCAGACTTCAAGCTATACTACAAGGCAACAGTAATCAAAACAGCATGGTACTGGTATCAAAACAGAGATATAGACCAATGGAACAGAGCAGAGGCTTCCAGAGCAACACCACACACCTACAACCATCTGGTCTTTGACAAACCTGTCAAAAACAAGCAATGGGGAAAGGATCCCCTGTTTAATAAATGGTGTTGGGAAAATTGGCTAGCAATGTGCAGAAAGCAGTAACTGGACCCCTTCCTGACACCTTACACTAAAATAAACTCCAGATGGATTAAGGACTTAAACATAAGACCTAACACAATAAAAACTCTAGAAGAAAACCTAGGCAAAATCATTCAGGACATAGGCATAGGCAAGGACTTCATGACTAAAACACCAAAAGCAATGGCAACAAAAGCCAAAATAGACAAATGGCATCTAATTAAACTTCAGAGCTTCTGTACAGCAAAAGAAACAATCATTAGAGTGAATCGGCAACCAACAGAATGTGAAAAAATTTTGCAATCTACCCATCTGACAAAGGGCTAATATCCAGAGTCTACAAAGAGCTAAAACAGATTTACAGGAAAAACAAACCAACCAACCCAGCCAAAAGTGGGTGAAGGACAAGATCACTTTTCAAAAGAAGACGTATATGAAGCCAACAAACATATGAAGAAATACTCATCATCACTGGTTATCAGAGAAATGCAAATCAAAACTACATCGAGATACCATCTCACGCCAGTTAGAATGGTGATCATTAAAAAACCTGGAGACGGATGCTGGAGAGGATGTGGAGAAATAGGAACACTTTTACACTGTTTATGGGAGTGTAAATTAGTTCAACCATTGTGGAAGACAGTGTGGCGATTCTCAAGGATCTAGAAATGGAAATTCCATTTGACCCAGCAATCCCATTACTGGGTATATACCCAAAGGACTATAAATAATTCCTCTATAAAGACACATGTACATGCATGTTCATTGAGGCACTGTTTACAATAGCAAAGACCTGGAACTAACTCAAATGCCTATCAATGATAGTCTGGACAAAGAAAATGTGGCACATACACACCATGGAATACTATGCAGCCATAAAAAAAGATGAGTTTGTGTCCTTTGTAGGGACATGGATGAACCTCTCAGCAAACTGACACAAGAACAGAAAATCAAACACCACATATTCTCACTCATAGGCAGTTGTTGAACAATGAGAACACATGAACACAGAGAGGGCAACATCACACACTGGGGTCCATTGGTAGGGGGAGCTAGGGGAGGGATAGTGGGAGGGAGTGTGGGAAGAGAGAGCATGGGGATAAATGTCAGGTATAGGTGATGGGGGGATGTTGGCACCAAACCACCTTGCCATGAATGTACCTATGCAACAATCTTGCATGATCTGCACATGTACCCCAGAATCTAAAGTACAATAAAAAAATTATTATTACTAAATCCACTATGAACACTCATATACAAGCCTTTAAGCTAACATGTGTTTACATTTCTCTCTCCCTCTTTTTTTTTTTTTTTTTTTCCCAGACAAGGCCTTGCTCTGTTGCCTAGGCTGGAGTGCAGTTGTGAGATCATAACTCACTGCAGCGTTCACCTCCTTGGCTCAAACAATTCTCCTACTTCAGCCTCCTTAGTATCTGGTATTACAGGCACAAGACACCATGCCCCACTAGTTTTTGTATTTTTTGTAGAGGTGGGTTTCACCGTGTTACCCAGGCTGGTCTTGAATTCCTGGTCTCAAGCAGTCCTTTCACCTTGGCCTCCTGAAGTGCTGGGATTACAAACATGAGCCACTGCACCCAGCCTGTTTTCACCTCTCTTGAGTAGATACCTAGAAGTGGGACTGCTGGACTAGACATCAAGTCCATGTTTAGTTTTATAAGAAACTGCAAACTATTTTCTAATTTTGGCTATACCATTTTTCATACCCATCGGCAATATATGGGTGTTTTAATTATTTGACATTCTTATCAACATTGCCAGTCTTTCAATTTTAGGCATTCTTGTGAGTATATAGAGATACATAATAGTGGCTTTAATTTTCATTTCCCTAATTACCAATGATCCTGAGCATCTTTCCTGTACTTACTTTCCCTCTGTATATCTTTTTTAGTCAAAGAAGATGCCTTCAAATCTTTTACCAATTTTAAAAAATTGAGCTATTTGTCTTCTTATTACTGAGTACTCTGTATATTCCAGATAAATGTCCTTTATCAAATATGTTTTTTTCAAATATTTTTCTCAGACTGTGGCTTGTCTTTTTAGTTTCTTAACAACAAAGAAAGGTTTTCAACAACAAAACCACTGGTACATGTGTGAACACTCAAATTTTTCAGATCTCAATCTCTTCACATTTAAAATGAGCTCTTTAGGAAAATGTTCTTTGTTTTCTTTAATAATGACTTGATTGAGATATATTTTATAAGCTTTAAAATTCACCCTTTTAAAGTGTACAGATCAATGTCTTTTAGTTTATTCACAGAATTGTGCAACCATCATTATCATGTTATTTCAGAATATTGTCATCATTCCAGAAAGAAACTCTGTGCTCATTAGCAGTCATTCTCTATCCCCCTCTTCTGCCAGCAATGGGCAGCCATAATTTACTTTCTGTCTCAATGGATTTACCTACTCTGGATATTTCATATAAAAGGAATCATCCCATATTTGGTATTTTGTGTCTAGCATCTTTCACCTAGCATAATGCTTTCAAGGTTCATCCACGTTGCAGCATGTATCGGTACTTCTTCTTTATTGCTGAATAATATTCCATTGTATGGATATACATTTTATTTGCCCCTGCATCAGTTGATAGACATTTGGGCCATTTCCACTTTTTGGTTATAATGAATAATGCTGCTATGACCATTTGTATACAAGTTTTTATATGGACATATTTTAAATTATCTTAAAAATTAAACTTGCTGGTCAGAATGAAATTGCTGGGGCATAGGGCAACTCTATTTTTAACATTTTGTGGAACTACCAAATGGATTTCAAAAGTGGCTGCCTATTTCACATTCCCACCAGCAAGGTATGAGAGTTCAGTTTCTCCACATTCTTGCTAACCCTTGTTTATATTGTTTCTTAAAAAAAAAAAAGGCAGCTATCCTAGTAAGTATGAAGTGATACTATATCTTGTGGTTTTGACTTGCATTTCTCTAATGATGCTGAGCATCTTTCATGTGCTTATTGGCCATTTGTATATCTCCCTTGGAAAAATGTCCATTCAAATTCTTTCCTCTTTTTAAAAATGGGTTGTCTTTTTCTTATTGAGTTGTAAGTTATTTTTACATTCTAAGTAAAACTCCCTTATCAAATATATAATTTGCAAATATTTTCTTTCATTCTGTGGTTTGCCTTTTTACTTTTTTGATTGTATCTTTTGGCACAAATTTTTTTTTATTTTTTATTTTTTATTGCATTTTAGGCTTTGGGGTACATGTGAAGAACATGCAAGATTGTTGCATAGGTGCATATGTGGCAGTGTGATTTACTGCCTTCCTCCCCTTCACCTATATGTGTCATTTCTCCCCATGCTATCTCTCCCCAACTCCCCATCCCCCACTGTCCCTCCCCTATTTCCCCCCAACAGACCCCAGTGTGTAGTGCTCCCCTCCCTGTGTCCATGTGTTCTCATTGTTCAACACCCACCTTTGAGTGAGAACATGTGGTGTTTGATTTTGTGTTCTTGTGTCAGTTTGCTGAGAATGATGGTTTCCAGGTCCATCCATGTCCCTACCAAGGACATGAACTCATCGTTTTTGATGGCTGCATAATATTCCATGGTGTATATGTGGCACAAATATTTTTAATTTTGATAAAGTCCAATTTATCTCTTTATTCTTTGATTGTTTGTGCTTTTGGTGACATATTTAAGAAACCATTGCCTAATACAGGATTACAAAGATTTATGTTTTCTTCTAAAAGCTTTGCAGTTTTAGCTGTTACATTTAGGTCTTTGATCCATTTTGAGTTAAATTTTGTATATTTCTAGCATGTATCTATAAGGAGAAAAAATAAAAATAAATTTGTATGTGCTGTGAGGTAGGAATCCAACTTCATTCTTTTGTATGTGGATATCAACTGTCTCAACATTATTTACTAAAAATACTGCTCATTTTCCATTAAACTGTCTTGGAACCCTTGTCAAAATCAACTGATCATAAATGTAATGATCTATTGCTATACTCTATACCATTGATCCATGTGTGTAGCCTTATGCTCGTACCACATTGTCTTGATTATTATAGTTTGCCATAAGTTTTGAAATCACAAAGTATGAGTCCTCTGACTGTTCTTCTTCAGAGCTGCTTTGAATGGGCAATGTTCTTTAAGTTTATTTGACTCTAACTTCTATGAGGTAAGCATTTAAGGAGAATTTATCATGTATCTGAAACTGACGTGTGTGTGTGTGTGTGTGTGTGTGTATCTCATTTAATCATCACAAAAACCCTGTAAGTTAGTATTAGAATGTTATTAGTTCATATTTTTAGCATCTCTTATGTGGCAGGCATTGCAGATACAGAAGCTAGGAATGCTAAGATGCAACATGATAACTGGTTTTTGTTGTTTTTTTGTGAGTATTTTTGAGACAGATCTCACTCTGTCACCAAGGCTTTATTGCAGTGGCCTGTTCTTGGCTCATTGCAGTCTCTACCTCCTGGACTCAGGTGATCCTCCCACTTCAGCCTCCCAAGTAGCTGGGACTACAGGTACATGCCATCACACCCAGCTAGTTTTTTATTTGTTGTAGTGAGTGGGGGTCTCCCTATGTTGTCCAGGCTGGTCTCAAATTCCTGAGCTCAAGCAATCCACCTGCCTCGGCCTCCTAGACCATTGAGATTACAGGTGTGAGCCACCGCATCTGGCCCTCATGATATCTGTTATCACACAAGAGGGAATTGAGGCTCAGAAAGGTGAGAGGCTTTTCCAAACAGCCTGGGTGAATTAGAATGCAATTCTTTTAACTCTAAGTCCTGTAGTGTTTCCACAACTACAAGACTAATAGGTGGTTCCTTGTGTGCAGTTCTCCAGCTTCTGCTACACTTTCTCTCTGACCTGGGCTAGGTGAGTGGCCACCTGAATGGCATGAGGGAGAGGATAAATACTGGATCTTACAGCATTCTCCATTTGATGGTAGATCATTCAATTAAATATTCGTTTAAAGAATATTTCTTAAAGGCCTCCTACATGCCAACAATTAATGATATACTCCAGACCAGATGTTACCACTGCCTTCATGAAGTTCACTTTCTTTCATTAGAGACATGGCATAAGGAATTTCCTAAATAATACAATAATTATAAAAAATAATTGCAGATTGCTATAAAGAAAAAGAAAAATGTACCATAATTTAGAAAACCAGAGACAACTACTTGAGACAGGGGTTTCACAGAAAGCCTCTTTAAAGAGTTAAAATTGTGTCAAGTCATGAAGAATAAGGGAGAATTTGCCCTATCGAGAGTATTGCAAGCAAAGAATGCACAACAACAAAGTCCCTGAGGCAGGAAAGAGCTAAGTGTACCCTAGGAATCAATAGAAAGCTAATGTGACCAGAGTATACTGAGGACAGGTAAGCAGGCAGTGTCACAGCGTTACTCAAGAGCTGCTTTACCCAAAGTCCAGTGGAAAACCATTAAATGATTTTAAACCAAAGATGGTTGTAATCTCATTTACAATTTTAAAAGCTCACTCTGGCCAGTGTGTGTAGAATGGATTTAGCACATAGGGTAAATAAAAGCAGAATCAGGAAGTCTAATTAGGAGGTTACTCCAGCTGCCAAAATTAAAGGAGGGTGTCTTTGACTACACTGACACTAGTGGAAATAAATGGAGAGAGCCAGACACGGTGACACATGCCTGTTGTCTCAGTTACTCGAAGGCTGAAGTAGGGAGATCACTTGAACACAGGAGTTTGAGACCAGCTTTGGCAACATAGTGAGACACTATCTCAAATTTAAAAAGAAAAAAGAAAGAAAAATAAATCAATATATGTGAATAGACTCTCTATATACTTTGGAAGTGAATTAACTGGTTTACATTCAAGTTTCTGGCTTTAATAACTCACTGCATAGTAGCACAATTTGCTGAAATGATGAAGAGTCAGAGAAGATGAGAATATGTAGGCAAAAATAAAAATTAAAAAAGTCTTCAAGAATTCTATTTAGACATGTTAAATTTGAAATTCCTAGAAAATGCCCAAATGGCAAAATCAATAGGCATTTAGGATAAAGGTCAGGTTCTTCCAGCAAGAGAGGCAGCTGAGAAAGAGGGCTTACTATCAAGGAAACTTGGCACTTCGGGTGTGGGGCAAGTGTCTGATAAAGAAGGTCATTATTTTGAGGAGCACAGAGAAACAAGAACCAACAATTAATGTTGCTGTTTCAGCTCATCTTAGCAAATATTTTCTGAGTGGCCATAGGGACCACTGTGAGGCTACTCCCAGGTAATAGAAAGAGGCATGAACTTGAAGAGAGAAGACATGGTTCAAAGGCTGGTTACTTTGGCAAAGTTTAAACTTTGATCTTTGTTGAGTGGTTGTGAAAACTAAATGGAATAATTCACATGAAAGCATCTGGCTATATAAATATAGGTTAATATTATACATTGTGGGAGTTAGCATTATTATGAGAAATCAATATGGATAATGCTGGATAAATACTGCTTTTTTACAAATAACCAATGACTTTGTTGATGGCTTAACATAACCAGAATAGATTTAGTTTACCCCAGACAGGCAAGCTCTTGCATTACCCAGGTGAAGCAGATCAGGACAAACTGACATAAAGGAGACTGATGGGAGGCTGGACACGGTAGCTCATGCCTGTAATCCCAGCACTTTGGGAGTCTGAGACGGGTGGATCACTTAAGGTCAGGAGTTTGAGACCTGCCTGGCCAACACGGTGAAACATCGTCTCCACTAAAAATACGAAAATTAGCCAGGTGTGATGGCATGCACGTGTAATCCCAGCTACTTGGGAGGCTGAGGCACAAGAATCACTTGAACCTGGGAGGCAGAGGTTGCAGTGAGCCAAGATCATGCCACTGCACTCCAGCCTAGATGACAGAGCAAGACTCCAACTCAAAAACAAATAAATAAAAAGGAGACTGCTGAGACTGTGTATGCTGAGCTCCCATGGGGGTGTTGCTCCAAGCAACACCCCTCAGAATCAATAAGCCTCAGCAGATCTTTACCCTGATTGCCTGTGACCATGACTAACCGCCACAGCTTGATTACAATGACTGCAACCTCCTTGCCATTGCATCTCAAATACATCTGTGTTATCGGTACATCTTGTACCTTCTTTAAGAGCCCACCTGTCAGCATTAGTTCACAACCTGGTAATACATGCCAGTGATGGTTTACGTTTTGTCCTATACAATCACATAGACTTGCTGATTCAACAAAATAGCTTTTTTTTAAAACCTCTTCACTCCACCCATGTAGAACAACTCAATTTTTTCTCAAACACCATGTACTTTAACATTGCCAAACCTTTGTTCTTACAAAGATTCCTTTGGCCTAGAATGTCCCCACTACTCATCCTCCTGCTGATCTACTATTTATACTTATAAATAAATGTGGGCTCAAACAAATGTAAATTATCATTTCTCCTTAAAACACTAGATGGAATTCATTACATCCTCATCTATATTTTCATTTCACTCTATTTATAATTCAATGTACTTATTCAGCAAATATTTATAGAATGCCTGCTGAATGCCAGAACTCTTTAAAAAATTTTCTTTTTTTCTTTTTTTTTTTTTTAAATCAGGGGAAAGCATGAACACAGTTCCCCACAACCACAAATTATGCAGTCGAGTTTCCCACATTTGGGGAAATTGCAGGGGTCAGCACATCCGGAGTGCAATGGATAAGCCTTGCCCTGGAAAAACCATCATCGTGATCATGGTATCTCCCCTGCCAGGTAAGTATGAGAATGTCAGAACTCTTTAAGATGCAAAGGACAGAAACCCAATCCAAATAGCTTAAACAAACCAGCTCACCATGTTTTCAATCTCACCTATTTTTCCATTCTACTTTATTTATAAATTAATATACTTATTCAATAAATATTTATAGAATTCTGCTGCATGTCAGGACTCTAAGATGCAAATAACAGAAACTAAAATTCCAGTAGCGTAAACAAACTCACTCACCTAACTAAAAAGTGTAAGGAAAAACATGATGAAATCTCAGGCTGATTAGGTTAAGTTCCCTAGAAATAGAGCCTGAGAGAGGGATTCTTATGACAATGATTTATTAAAGGAACACTTTCAGGAAAAGGTGCATGAGGGAAATAGGATAGTGCAAGGAAAGAAAGCTAAGCAATGATGCAATCTCATCTGGAGACTAGCTTCAACCTTTTCCCATGGGGAGATCTGGAGCATAAACTATACGCAGAGTTTATCCCACCTTGAGGCAAAGGGGTCTGCCTTTCTTTTGCACCTGCTTTCCGTCAGTCAAGAGCTGAGTCCTTTGGTATGGGAGAGTGTTGTGCTTATCTTCCTGGTGAAGGAGATCTGAGTGGGACACCAATAGCATCCATGTGGCTGGCATAATGGCTGCCAGTAGCCTATTCAAATGAATCTTGTGTAACCCAAAGGAAAGAGCTTTCCCTTTAAAGCTCTGACTGTACTGTTCCAGGGAGAACTGATGTGAGCAACTGTTTTGCAAGGCAGATGAATCAGAGCCAATCAAATCATATAGAGTGGGTGCTTCACTGAGAAGAAGGTTTTTTAGCAAAGAAGTGGGAGAAAGGATGGGTAGACAAAGGCAAATGTCCACTCTATCTACCACATACCAGGCACTGCTAGAGGCAAGGGATACAATGAGGAACAAAAAATACACGTCTCTTCTTTCACAGAACACACCAGTTTGTTTAATGCAAGACAGAGCAACAAGAAATTATAATAAAGTCAGATATATGCTTTAACAGAGAAAGTATAGATTGGTATGAATGCATCATATAGGAGGAGTCATCTTACTCTTCTCAAGGGCCGTATCTTGCCGACTTTATATCTTCAGTGCTCAGATAGTACCATAAGTATTGTAAATGCTCAATAAATGAGCACATTCAGCTTGATGTGTGGATTCAAGAGTCTAAGGAGACAATAACCCTCTCTAGGAATTGCCTTTTCAGTCAGTTTATGAGCCATGAAAGAAAATCACTCACTACTTTATGGCCACATCATGCCTTTAAGTAGAATTTTTATTATATCTGGCTTTTAATGACTTTTTGGCTATTCCCAAGTTCTGAAACCATTATCAAAGGGTTGATTTGCCAACTTTGAGAATATTTAATTTCTCTTATTTAATCCAACATATAATACATTGGTCATCGACCTTGTTCTCATAGAAGGCCAAGTGTTTCAAACTATGAAAATGAATAGACCTTTGTGCCAGCAGGCAAGACTTAAAACTACTGCCTAGTTGGGATAAATGTTATGATGTATAATGGTTAAGGAAACCAAATGCATTTTCTGGTTAGCTTCTAGGGGAATTGCAGATTTTAAGATATGCACTTCATCATATTCTGAGTGTCATTGAATCTAAGGCCAAGAGGACATAAGTTCAGAGAGAGAAGCTTTTACATCAGTGCCCTGAAGACAGGAGCAGCAAACAGCTCTGGATTTTTATCTCTTTCTTACCCCTCACATCTAGTTCCACCTACAGATCAAATCTCCAAACCACCATCCTAGGCCAAGTCATCTGCATCTCTGACATGAACTGACCCCCATCTCTCACCTGAGAGAGCCTCCTAACTGGCCTCTTGGCCTCTATCCATTGCATCCTTCCTATCCATGCTCCACATAGTAGACAGAGTAATTTTTTGGAATTGTAAATTTAATCATATCTGCCAAGCCTCATCTCTGCCCTATTTAAAATCCTGTCTGGCTCCCCTGTTGCACTCAACGTAGAATCTAGACCCTTTATAGTGTCCTACATGAGTTAACCCAGTTTTTCCTCTCTTCTCTCATCTTTAAATATCTTCCTTCAGTTTTATGCACACTGGAGGGGGAGGGCCTCAAAAAACGTGCCTCCCCTTGCTTAACATATCTAACTCCATCTCAATTTTCAATCTTGTTTTAAAAGGCAGGATCTTAGAGAGGCCCTCCCTGACACCTTATTGAAAGAAGATATCATCCCCTCCCGTATCTCTTTATTCTCTATCATAGCATCAAGTTCAGTTCATTCATTTTGCTTATCGCAATTTGCTTTAAGTGTTCATTTGTTTGTTGCCTATATTCTCCACTAGGCTGTTGTTCCAGGAGGGCAAGTAGCATGCTTGTTTTTCTTTTTCCATTAATGTACCAATCACCTGGTTCAGTGCCTTGTATATAACTGATATTCAATAAAATTTCAGTTAATTCAATTCAACTCATCCAGTCATTCGTTTACTGAAGAATATTTTAAGTCCCAAGAGTTTTTTTTAAACTTTCATAAATAGAAGTCAAATATGTGTACTTTTCTAGTTTAAAGAAGTTTTTTAAAAATATGAAGGCTTGTTTTGTCTTTGAGAAAGATCTTGATTTTGAGAAAACCACTTGAAGATTTTTATTATAAATAAACGTCTATATCCATATCAATGTGTCTCCAAGGCACATCCATTGTTCTTAGACAAAATGGAAACAACCTGAAAGCAGATGTTTTGCATGAAGTAGCTCAGTTTTCTGATTATGTAAATTTGATGTATGTTTTGGCAGTACTTGTCTGAAGAATTTTTGCTTATTTAGGAAAAATTATTCTTTTCTTTGATTGAATTTGAACAGCTTTATTTTTTGTTCTTATGGAAATATGAGTGTGTCTTTACTCCAAGAAATCTGGAAATCTGAAAAATGTACCAAAATATAAGGTCCTAAACTTTACTTGAAACTGAAAGAGAGAATAGAAAAAAAATGGAACTAGACTGGACTGAACTAAACTGTTGATGTCTACAGAGGATTTGAGTTAATAATTCAGTTGTGCTGATGCTGAAATATTGAACTGATGAGATTGTACTTTCATGGGCCATTCTTTATGATAACACTTCTTTGGATAGTAGAAGGAGTTTCTCCTGAATGAAGTGGATATTTGTACTCTTGCTCGTTCTGTCAGCTTTGAAAGATGCTGATCTTGGAACAGAAAATAAGGACTAGAGCAATAGCCATGCAACCTGCTTCATCGGAGGTGCAATTTCAAATTCAAGATGGGTGAAGTGCTCAAGATGTTCTCTTTTGTAAGTGATAAAGTGGCACTCAGAAAGTGGTGGAGCCGTAGCTGGGTTGGTGGCATCCTTCCAGGACCCTGAGGGTATGGGTCTGAGGCTGGGTCTAAAGATGCTGAGTAGCAACACTTAGCAACAAATGTACATTATTTTCTCTATTCTCCTTTCTGTCCATCACAAATTAAACAGAGAGTTTGTTTCCTTCACTCACTGCCCCGTGACAGAGGGGTGATGGCAGCATGTCTTCAAGGGCAGATGATAATCCTTATATTGGGCAGCGTTCTCCAGAAAAGCAGAACCGATAGAATGTTGTGCATTCATATGGATACAGAGCTTGGGCTGTATGCAGGTAAAAACTGTCAAAAGTTTTTAAATAAGTTTTTTAGCATTTTAAAATTATATCACAGATTATTGTTAAATATTAAAAATTTTCAACATAGGTAAAATGAGAGAGAGTAGTATATAGAGCTCAATATAAATAGCATCCAGATAATTATCAATATTCTGCCATACTTGCATCAATCCATCCTGCCCAACCCATTCTGCCCCCTTTTTTTAGGGAAATAACAAGTCTAAACCTCCTGTCAGTTTTCCTCACTATACTTCATTATCCATCTCCAAAAACTATGGACATTTTCTTACATAACAATGATATCATTATAACAAAATCTATTCGGAGTTCAATTTTTATCACTTTCCCTTCTACCCCTTTCCTCTCTCTTCTTAGTAAGTAATCTTTATTTGTTATTTTTTATTTTATTGCACTTTAAATTCTGGGATACATGTGTAGAATGCACAGGTTTGTTATATAGGTATACATGTGCCCTGGTGGTTTGTTGCATTGAATGACTCATCCTATAAGTTCTGTCCCCTTGCCCCCCAACCCCAAAAGGTCCTGGTGTGGGTTGCTCCCCTCCCTGTGTCAATGTGTTCTTATTGTTCACCTCCCACTTATGAGTGAGAACATGCAGTGTTTGGTTTCCTGTTCCTGTGTTAGTTTGCTAAGGATGATGGCTTCCAGCTTCATCCATGTCCCCGCAAAGGACATGATCTCATTTCTTTTTATGGCTGTGTAGTATTCTATAGTGCATATGTACCACATTTTCTTTATCCAATCTATCATTGATGAGCATTTGGGTTGGTTCCATGACTTTGCTATTGTAAATAGTGTTGCAATAATATATGTGTGCATGTGTCTTTATACTATAATTATTTATATTCCTTTGGGTATATACCCAGTAATGGGGTTGCTGGGTCAAATGCTATTTCTAGTTTTAGATCCTCAAGGAATTGCCACACTGTCTTCCACAATGATCAAACTAATTTACATTCCCACCAACAATGTAAAAGTGTTCCTATTTCTCCACCAGCTCACCAGCATCTATTGTTTCTTAACTTTTTAATAATCACCATTCTGACTGGCGTGAGATGACACTGCATTGCGGTTTTGATTTGCATTTTAATGATCAGTGATGTCGAGCTTTTTTTCATGTTTGTTGGCCATGTGAATGCTTTCTTTTGATAAGTATCTGTTCATATCTTTGGCCTACTTTTGATAGGGCTATTACTTTTTTTCTTGTGAATTTGTTTAAGTTCCTTGTAAATTCTGGATATTAGACCTTTGTCAGGTGGGTAGATTTCAAAAATGTTCTCTCATTCTGTAGGTTGCCTGTTCACTCTGAAGATAGGTTTTTTTTGCTGTGCAGAAGCTCTTTAGTTTAGTTAGATCCCATTTGTTAACTTTGGCTTTTATTGTAATTTGTTTTCATTATGAAGTCTTCGCCCATGTCTGTGTCCTGAATGGTATTGCCTATGTTTTCTTCTAGGGTTTTTATGGTTTTGGGTTTTACATTTAAGTCTTTAAACCTCTTGAGTTAATTTTTGTATAAAGTGTAAGGAAGGAGTCTAGTTTCAGTTTTCTGTATGTAACTTTTGTTTTTTAAATGCCTGGTTTATCCCTATGTTTTTAAGAAAATATAATTAAATATGCATGTGCATTCCTATTTCTTTTGCTTTCTCACACAAAGTTACAATATATTGTTCTACATCTTTTTTTTTTTTCACTTAGCACTATATTCTGAATCTCTCTCCAGATCAACGTATTGGGAATCTGTCTTGTTCCATAGTATCTCATGGTTTACTCAGCCAGTCTCCCATTCATGGACATTTTGGTTGTTGTCAATCTTGTGCTATTGGTGTGAATAATACTGCATAATAACACATACATATACATAAGTGAGTTTGTGGTTTTTGCCAGTGCATCTTTTGGAGAGAATACTAGTCTGTTTCCATACTGCTAATAAAGACATACATGAGACTGGGCAATTTACAAAGAAGAGAAGTTTAATGGGTTCACAGTTCCACATGGCTGGGAGGCCTCACAATCATGGTGGAAGGTGAAAGGCACATCTCACATGGTGGCAGACAAGAGAAGAGAAACTTGGGCAGGGAAACTCTCCTTTATAAGAACCATCAAATCTTGTGAGACTTATTAACTACCATGAGAACAGCATGGGAAAGATCCACCCCCACGATTCAATTACCTACCACTGGGTCTATTCCACAACACATGGAAATTGTGGGAGATATGATTCAAGATGAGATTTGGGTGGGAATACAGGCAAACTATATCAGATACATTCTTAGAAGTGGGATGAGTAGGTCAAAAGGAAGTGGGCATATGCTGTAATGAGAATTATCTCAGCTTAAAAAAAAAAAAGAAAAAGAAGTGGGATGGGTAGGTCAAAAGGTAAATGCAGATATAATTTTGCATTATTCCCTTTCGTAGTAAGTATGCCAGCAATTCCCACCAGTCACATATAGAAGACCCTGTCCTTCCAAAGTCTTGCCAATAGACTATGTTGTCAACCTCTTAAATTTTTGCCAGTATGTGAGAAGCTGTATCTCAGTGTAATTTTAGCTTAAATTTATATTACTATGAGTGAGGATGAGTATCTTTTAATATGCTTAAGAGCCATTTAATTTTCATCTTCTGTGAATTGCTGGTTCATATACGTTTTAGTCTTTTCTCATATTGCTATAAAGACATACCCAAAACTAGGTAATTTATAAAGGAAATTGGTTTAATTGACTCTTAGTTCCACAGGGCTGGGAGGTCTTGGGAAAATTACAATAGTGAATCATGATAGAAGGGGAAGCAAACACATTCTTCTTCACATGGCAGCAGGAAGGAGAATTGCTGAGCAAAGGGAGGAAATCCCCTTATAAAACCATCAAATCTCACGAGAACTCACACACTTCCACGAGAACAGCATAAGGGTAACTGCCTCCATGATTCAATTTCCTCCCACTGGGTCCCTCCCATGACATACTACAATTCAAGATGAGATTTGGGTGGGGACACAGCCAAGCCATATCAAAATACCTTGCCCATTGCTATCTCTGTAACTTATACTGTACTAGGGATTTTCATATATATTGTCTTAATTTGATCATAACTGCAACTCTAAAAGATAGGCATTATGATCCTAACTTGGTATTTCTTGAGTAAATGTCAAATTGTGAGGAGAACAGTCAGAACTCAAATGTCTGTGGATATTTCACTTAAAATATCTCTAAATATTAAGAAACATAAATGTATAAGTAGTGCTACAGATTATCTCCATCTCACTTACTCTTGACATATATTCTCCCCACAAGAGGTGGGCTCTATGTTTTCTCCACTTAAATTTGGGCAGGACTTGTAATTACCACAACTAATAGATCAGAGTGGAAATGATACTATATGGTTCTCAAAGCTAGGACATAAAAATGACACAGCTCCCACTGTCTCACACCATACACAAAAATGAACTCAACATGGGTTAAAGACCTAAATGTAAGAGGTAAAACTACAAAACTCTTGGAAGAAAATATATAGTAAATCTTTATAGGTTAGGCAATGATTTCTTAGATAAGACATCAAAACCACAAGCAGTTTTTTTAAATGAGTAAATTGGATTAAATTAAAATTTAAAATTTGTGCTGCAAACAAAACCACCAAGAAAGTAAGGTAACAACTCACATAATGGAAGACAATTTTTGCAAATTATGCCACTAATAAGGGGCCTGTATCCAGAATATGTTAAGAATTCTTACAATTCAAAAATAATTCTGGGTGCTGTGGCTCACACCTGTAATCTCAGCACTTTGGGAGGCCAAAGCATGTGGATCACCTGACAAGTGTGAGAGCAGCCTGGCCAACATGGTGAAACGCCGTCTCTACTACAAATATAAAAATTAGCTGGGTGTGGTGGTGCCTGCCTGTAATCCCAGCTACTCAGGAGGCTGAGGCAGGAGAACCACTTGAACCCAGGAGTCAGAGGTTGCAGTGAGCCAAGATTGCATCACTGCACTCCAGCCTGGGTGACAGAGCAAGACTCCATCTCAATAAATAAATAAATAAACAAACAAACAAACAATCCAAGTTTTTAACATAGGCAAAGGATTCAAATGGGAATTTCTCTAAAGAAGATATATAAGTGACCAATAAGCATATGAAAAGAGGCCCAAGGTCATTAGTCATCAGAGAAATGCACATTAAAACCATGAGACAGCATTTCACATACACTAGAATGGTGGCAATCTGAAGGAGAGACAATAATAAGTGTTGGTGAAGAGGCGAAAAAACTGGAGCCTCATACATTGTTGGTAGGAATGTAAATGTTGCAGCTGCCTTGGAAAACAGTTTGACAGCTCCTCAAAATGCTAAACATACAGTCACCTGATGATCCAGCAATTCCACTCCTGTAGGTATATACCAAAGAGATCCGAAAACATATTTCCATTCAAGAACTTGTACATGAATGTTCATACCAGCATATTCATAATACCCAAAAAGTAGAAATAATTCAAATGCTCATCAACTGATGAATGGGGTAAATAAAATGTGGTATAGCCATACAATGGAATATTATTTGGCAATAAAAAGAAATTAAGTTTTGATAACTCTTTTAACATAAACTTTGAAAATATTATGCTAAGTGAAAGAAGCCAGTCACAAAAGACTACATATTGTATAATTTCATTTTCTTATAATATCCAAAGTAGGCAAATCCACAGAGATGGAAAGTAGATTAGTGATTGCCTAGAGCTGGGGAAAAGGGTGAGGAAAGTATGGGGTGTGACAACTAATAGGTATAGAGTTTTTTTAGAGGACAATTAAAGTATTCTAAAATTAGATTGTGGTAGTGGTTGCACAACTCCATGAATATACTAAGAAACATTTCATTTTACACTTTAAATTGATGAATTATAAATTACACATCAATAAAGCTGTTTTTCAAAAAGAAAGGATATAGTTTTTACTTGGCATTTCCTTTTCAGGTTGCTTGTCTTTGGACACCAATCACTTCATTATCTTATGAAGAAGCCCATGCCTCGTGGAGGAGATACCCATGTAGAGAGGGACTGAGGCCATTCATCAATAGCTGGCATCCACTTGCCAAGTTTGTGAGTGAATCGCTTTGGAAGTAGATCCTCTAGCCTTAGTCAAGACTTCATATGACTATTGTCTAGCCAACATTTTGACTGTGACTACATAAGAGACCTAAGACAAAACTGACCATTCAAGCCACTGCTGACTTTCTGACCACAGAAACCATAAAAATTAATAAATAATTATTACTGTTTTAAGTCATCAAGTTTTGGAGTAACTTATTTTGCAGCATTAGCTAACTAAAACATACAGTATAACATCATATTAGATAGGCCTCATCTTGTTTCAGTTTGCACCATGGTGCTAAGCACAGTCATCAAAATGTTTGCAAAACAAATCTCCATAGATGGAATTTGCAAAGGAAATGAGAATATATTCTCAATTAATATATCACTTCTACACTTAATAGTGCAAAACTGAGTATATACATATGTGTATATATATGTGTGTGTGTATATATATATATTTATACAGTGGGAAGTTAATGTGAAAGAGATCTGAAGTGCTTCTCATTGGTCCTAAAATTAATGGCTTAGAGTTTGGTGGGAACAGAGGGCAAGTGGTAGATGAATGGAATTTGCCGTAGAAGACCCAAAATTCTTCAAGTATGTATAGAGATGGTCACAGTACTCAAAACCACTATCATATAAATCAGTGCCTTCCTGAAAAGTCAATCTCCAGCCTCCATTAGTTCCCTGTTTTGAGTTTCACTGGTGAGTCAGCCTGCTAGTACCATAGCTTAGAAGTGAATGTGAAAGGTACTCGGGTGATGGAAAGAGCCCTGGACTTGGATTTCTTTTTTCTTTTTTCTTTTTTTTTTTCTTTTTTTTGAGACGGAGTTTCGCTCCTGTTACCCAGGCTGGAGTGCAATGGCGCTATCTCGGCTCACCGCAACCTCCGCCTTGGCTGCTACTTTCAGAGCTTTGGTAAGAGGTGAGTATAAAGTGTCTTTGGAATATCCCAGTGGTCAGTACTTTGGCAGGCATTATAGAGGATGTTATATCTAGGCTGGATCTTGGAAATGAGCAGGTATTTGCCAACTGGCTAAGGGAGAAACTCAAGCCTCAGAACAGACTTGGCTCTGTCTCATTGTTGTTGTTTACATGTAGTTATTCTGTTATCTCAACACTGTTGAAAAGATTATCTTTGCACCATAGAATGGTCTTGCATCACTGTCAAAAATTTACCACATATGAAAGAGTTTATTTCTGGGGTCTCTATTCTATTCTATTGATCTATATGTCTTTCTTTATGCCAGTACCACACTGTGCTATTTAAGTAAATTGTGAATTCCAACTTTATTCTTCTTATTCAAGATTGTTTTGGCAATAAAAAAAGTCTACCAACCAAAAAAAAAAAAAAAAAGGCCTGGACTAGATTGATTCATAGTTGAATCCTACCAGACATACAAAGAGCTGGTACCAATCCTACTGAAACTATTCTAAAAAATCAAGGAGGAAGAATTCCTCCCTAGCTCATTCCACTAAACCAGCATCATCCTGATACCAAAATCTGGCAAAGAAAACAAAACAAAAAAAGAAAACTGTAGGCCAATATCCCCAGTGAATGTAGATGTGAAAATACTCAACAAAATACTAGCAAACTGAATCCAGCAGCACATCAAAAAGTTAATTTATCATGATCAAGTGGGCTTTATTCCTGGGATGCAAGATACGTTCAACATATACAAATCAACAAATGTAATTCACACATAGAATTAAAAACAAGATTATATGATCATCTCAATAGACACAGAAAAAGCATTCAATAAAATCCAACATCCTTTCATTATAAAAACCCTCAACAATCTAGGCATTGAAGGAATGTACATCAAAATAATAAGAGCTATTTATGACAAACTCACAGCCAATATCATACTGAATGGGCAAAAGCTGGAAGCATCCCTGCTAAGAACTGAAATAAGACAAGATGCCCACTCTCACCATTCCTATTCCACATAGAACCAGAAGTCCTAGCAAGAGCAATCAGAGAAGGAAAAATCATAAAAGGCATCCAAACAGAAGAAGCAGGGGTCAAATCACCTCTTTTTGCTGACAATATGATTATATATCTAGAAAACCCTAAAGACTTCACTGAAAGACACCTAGATCTGTTAAAAACTTCACTAAAGTTTCAGGGTACAAAATCAATCTGCAAAAATTAGCAGCATTTCTACACACCAATAAAATTTAAGCTGAGAGCCAAATCAAGAATGCAATTTCATTTAAAATACATAGGAAAAAAAAGCATAAAATACCTAGGAATACATCTAATCAAGAAGGTGAAAGATCTCTACAAAGAGAACTACAAAATGCTGCTGAAGGAAATCATAGATGACCCAAATAGAAAAACATTCCATGCTCATAGATGGGAACAATCAATGTCATTAAAATGTCCGTACTACCCAAAGCAATCTACAGATGCATTGCTATTCCTATTAAATTACAACAGAATTTTTCACAGAATTAGAAAAAAAATGTATTCTAAAATTCACATAAAAATTAAAAAGAGCCTGAATAGCCAAAGCAATTCTAAGCAAAAAAAATAAAGCCAGTGGCATCACATTAGCTGACTTGAAAGTATACTACAAGGCTACAGTAAACAAAACAGAAGGTACTAGTGTAAAAACAGATACACAGACCATAGTGGAACAGAATAAAAAATCCAGAAATAAAGCTGCACACTTACAACCAACTAATCATCAACAAAGTCAACAAAAATAAACAATGGTTTAAAAAACTCCCTATTTAATAAATTGTGATGCGAAAATTGGCTAACCATATGCAGCAGATTGAAACTAAACCCCTGCCTCTTACAAAAATTAACTAAAGATGGATTAAAGACTTAAATGTAGGACCTCAAACTATAAAAATCCTAGAAGAAAACCTAGGAAATACTCTTCTGGATATCAGCCTGGGCAATGAATTTATAACTAAGTCCTCAAAAGCAAAGGCAACAAAAACTAAAATTGGCAATGGAGGCTTAATTAAACTAAAGAGCTTCAGCACAGCAAAAGAAACTACCAACAGAGTAAACGGACAACTTATAGAGTGGAAGAAAGTTTTTGCAAACTATGCATCTGACAAAAGTTTAATATATAACATCTATAAAGAACTTAAATCAACAAGAAAAAAACCATTAAAAAGTGGACAAAGAACATGAACAGACACTCTCAAAAGACATACAACGAACATATGAATAATCCTCAACACCACTAATCATCAGAGAAATGCAAATCAAAACCATAATGAGATACCATCTCACACCAATCAGAATGACTATTATCAAAATTCAAAAAATAACAGATGTTGGTGAGGCTGCAGAGAAAAGGGAATGCTTATACAAGATAGGAATGTAAATTAATTTAGCCACTGTGGAAAGCAGTTTGGAGATTTCTCAAAGAACTAAAAATAGAACAACCACATGACCCAGCAATCCTATTACTGTATATACACCCAAAGGAAAATAAATTGATCCACCAAACAGATTCCTTCACTCACATATTTATTGCAGCAGTATTCACAATAGCAAAGAAATGAAAACAACCAAGGTCCCATCAATGGTGGACCGTATTTTGAAAATACACCATAAAATACTACATAGCCACAAAAAAGAATAAAATACTTTCCTTTGCAGCAACATGGATGTAGCTGCAGGCCATTATTCTAAGTGAATTAACACAAAACAGAAAACCAAATATCACCTGTTCTCACTTATAAGTGGAAGCTAAACATTGGGTACATACAGACCTAAGGATGGGAACAATAGACATTGGGGATTCCAAAAGTTGGGAGAGAGGAAGAGAGGGAGGCAAGGGCTGAAAAAATATTGGGTACTATGCTAACCGGGTGGGTGATGGGATCAATAGAAGCCCAAACCTCAGCATTACACAATATACCCTTGTAATAAATTTGCAGATGTAGCCCCAAACCTAAAATAAAATATTATATTGGATATTCAGGGTTCTAGAGATTTTATATAAATTTAGGATAAAATTTTATGTTTCTGCAAAAAAAAATTGGGATATTGAGAGATTTTGCATTTAATCTCTAGATTGCTTTGGGTAGTATTGACTTCCTAATATTAGTATTAAGTCTTCAAATTCATGAACACAGAATATATTTCCATATATTGATATTTTTAATTTCATTCCGCCATGTTTTGTAGCTGTCACTGTAAATTCATTGCTTGTAGTTGTCACTGTAAGTTCAATAGCATTTACTTCTTTTAATGCTGTTAATGGGATTGTTTTCTTAATTTCCTTTTCAGATTATTCATTATTAATGTAAAGAAGTGCAACTTTTTTGTGTGTTGATTTTGCATGCTGCAAACTTGTTGAATTTGTTTATTAGTCCTATTTTTTGTGTGTGGAAACTTCAGGGTTTTTTAACTATAAGATCATCTCATCTGAGAACAGAAATAATCTCACTTTTTTCCAACTTGGATGCCTTTTCTTTCTTTTTCTTCCCTAATTAATCTGGTTAAGATTTCCAGTACTATGTTTAGTAGAAATGGTAAAAAGTGGGTACTTTTTTCACCTTGTTTTGTTCCTGATATTAGAGAAAAAAAAGTTGTCTTAAAAAAATGATGTTAGCTGTAGATTTTTCATATATGGTCTTTATTTTATGTTGACATAGGTTTATTCTTTTTTTTGTTTGTTTGTTTGTTTTTTTTGAGACGGAGTTTCGCTCTTGTTACCCAGGCTGGAGTGCAATGGCGCGATCTCGGCTTACCGCAACCTCCGCCTCCTGGGTTCAGGCAATTCTCCTGCCTCAGCCTCCTGAGTAGCTGGGATTACAGGCATGCGCCACCATGCCCAGCTAATTTTTTGTATTTTTAGTAGAGACGGGGTTTCACCTTGTTGACCAGGATGGTCTCGATCTCTTGACTTCGTGATCCACCCGCCTCGGCCTCCCAAAGTGCTGGGATTACAGGCGTGAGCCACTGCGCCCGGCCGACATAGTTTTATTCTAATTCTAGTTTGTTGAGTGTTTTTATCATGAAAGGGTATTGAACTTCGTCAAATGTTTTCTATGCATCAATTGAGGTGATCATGTCATTTTTTCCCCTCATTCTGTTAATGTCAGATATTACATTAATTGATTTCTGTATGTTGAACTGTTCTTGCATTCCAGCAATAAATCCCACTTGGTGATTGATATGGTTTGAATGTGTATCCCCACCCAAATCTCATGTCAAATTGTAATCCCCAGTGTTGGAGATGGGGCCTGGTGGGAGGTGACTGGATCATGGAGGCAGAGTTTTCACGAATGATTTAGCACCATCTTCCCTTGGTGTTATGATAGTGAATGAGTCCTCAAGACATCTGGTTGCTTTAAAGTGTATAGCACTCCCTACACCTTGCTCCTGCTCCTGCCTTGTTTCCCCTTTGTCTTCCATCATGATTGGAAGATTCCTGAGGCCTCCCAAAAAGTTGCTATGCCTCCTGTACAGCCTGCAGAACTATGAGCCAATTAAACTTCTTTCCTTTATAAATTACCCAGTCTCAGGTATTTCTTTATTAGAAGTGCAAGAATGAACTAATATAGTAATGGTGTATAATTGAACTCATTTTTAAAATTAAACCAAATACAGAACTTTTTATTCCCCTGCTAACTAGCACTTAGGAAGCTTGAGAAGGTATAAAAAATTTTGGAGATTGGAGAAACTATATTTTCTCAAACATAAGTTATGGTATAAGTAAACATACTATAATATACTGTTCCAGTGTGCATCTCTGGGGGTACATGTGTGGATAGTATTCCATAATTATCATAAGTATGGGTTCTGGAGTCACACTGCCTCTGTTCAAATCATTTCTCTGCCACTTACTAGTTGGATAACCCTGGATATGTCTTTAACTTATCTATGCTTCAGTTTATTTAGTTGTAAAACAGGGGTTAAAATAGACCTACCTCAGGGTTGTGTAAAGATGAAAGAGATAACATTTATAAAGCACTTAGAATAGTTTCTAGCATATACCAAGTGCTCTGTGGGCATGACTATTACTATATAATTGCATTTTGGTTAATGAAAGATATGGGTCTTTTGCTGAATCCAAACTCAATATCGGATTATCAACTAAACTATTTAGTGGCAAGGAAAGCATTTACAGTTGAAAACTATAGCAGAGATCTTTATACTAGATAAAAGATTGTCAGCTTTATCATTCGTATGTGTCATCTTACTTATACCTGAAAAGAAATCAAGATGCTTATCCTTTAATACTCCCTCAGGTATAAAGAAGTAATCATCTAATCTGCAGAGATTGCACATAGGTGTAGGGACCTGACCTTGCAACTTCTTACCTCCTGACAGCCATAAGCTTGTGAGAGCATCATCATTACAGCATCATCATAAACTTGTGCCACATCTGTTCTTCCTCCCCACTCCAATGGATCTGGCATTATTTAAATCATACTTGTCTGTCTCCACTACTAGAACATACATTCCTCCAAGTCAGAGTCTATGCCTAACCTTATCTATAATCCCATACCTCTCAAAACAGCAAATATGTCCTGGATTGAATATTCTTCTTCGTTTCTATTGACCTTTATTCTTTGCAGTATGATATTAAAGAAAAAGATTTAAGTCCAGAAGCATAGATTTAAATTCAGCCTTGTCCCTTACTAGTTGAGTAAACTTGAACCAGAAACTTCAGAAGTCCAAGTTTAAGCCTCTCATTTATAAGATAGAAATAATATTTACCTCAAAGATACCTGGCGAGAACCAGGTAAGACAAAGTATAATATAAAGTGTTGTGGAAAGTGCCAAGAGATGATCAAAATAGTCTTACTTGACTCTTAATTTTGCTGTATCAAATCCTCTACTTCTCAATTCAATTCCTAAACTTTTTATTTTTTTTGCTGAGAGCTTCACTTATTTCTTTCTTTTTGCCTGCTATATCTCCATGATTTTTCTTAAATGAATAGACTTTCTTTTCTAGAAGGGTATTAGATTTGCAGAATATTTGAGCAGATAGTACACAGAGTTCCCATACGCCCACTCCATCCCATCCCTACACATAGTTTCCCCTATTATTAGCATCTTATGGCCAGGTGTGGTTGCTTACACCTGTAATCCCAACACTTTGGGAGGCTGAGATAGGCAGATTACTTGAGGTCAGGAGTTCAAGACCAGCCTGGCCAACATGGTGAAACACCATCTCTACTGAAAATACAAAAATTAGCCAGGCATGGTGGTGAATGCCTGTAATCCCAGCTACTTGGGAGGCTGAGGCAAGAGAACTGCTTGAACCTGGGAGGCAGAGGTTTCAGTGAGCTGAGATTGTGCCACTGCACTCCAGCCTGGGTAACAGAGGAAGACTCCATCTCAAAAAAATAAAAAATAAAAAACAAAAAAACCTATCTTACACTAGTACGGTACATTTGTTATAATAAACCAATGAATATTTTTATTGTAACATTGATATAAACTTTATTAATTTATTGATAATTAGTTAATAGTGATTAACTTTACTGATTTACTAACTATTGCTAACATACAGTATATGTTTTCATTAACTAAAGACCAAAGTTTGTTCAGATTTCCTTAGTTTTTTTCTATTGTCTTTTTATGTTCCAGGATCCCATCCAAAGTGCCATTTTACACTTAGTTGTCTTATTGCCTTAGACTCCTCTTGACTGTGACAGTTTCTCAGGCTTTTCTTGGTTTTGGCAGCTTGACAGTTTTGAGGATATTGTAGAATGCCCCTCAATTAGAATTTGCCTTGTTTTTCTCATGATTAGACCAGGGATTTAAGTCTAATAGAGACTTACATTTCTCATGATTATCCTGGTCTAATCATGAGAAAAATAAGGCAGATTCTAATTTGCAGAGGTAAAGTGCCATTTTCATCACATATAATCAAGGATACATTCTATCAACACTATTTATCACTGTTGATGTTGACTTGATCACCTTGCTGAAGTAGGGTTTATCAAGTATCTCCACTATAAAGTTACTCTTTTCCCCCTTTCCATATTGCACCTCTTTGGAAGAAGTCACTATGCACAGTCCACATTTAAGATATGGGGAGTTATGTTCTCATCCTAAACAGTTTTTAAAGACAAGCACTTGATGTATGATACCATGTTAGATTCTATAAGATACATATCAAGAATTAATAAAAAATATATATGATATATAGATATAGATATAGATATAATTTCCCGCTTTGCACAGAGCTCCTTTTAAGAAAAATTGCCTCCACCCACAGTCCCATCTAAGTGGACAGTGGGCTACAGGACCTTGATTGGGAGATGGACATCTAATCTGCAATATTTATGCTATTCAAAATGAGCAATAAAAGGATGGTTGCAGTTTGTTGGCATTCAGTATTTCTCAGTTATCTCACATTCAAAAACCAGTTGACTCTGACAAATACAGTTAGAAAATCATTAGTTTCTAAGGATTGAAATCATCGAAATCATACATATGGATACAATGAAATCATGCTTTTTCAAAAAAAAAAAGCCCCACAAATTATTGCTGACTTTTTAAATACCCTATTGAATGAAGCCTACTTATTTTTCACGATTTTCAATATCTTTTTAGCAATAAGATTATGCAAATTGAAAAAAGAACAAACTGTTATTGAAGTGGTCCATTGCTCAACCTTCTGGCTTCAAGCGATTCTCCCATATATGCCTCCCAAAGCTCTGGGATTACAGGTGTGAGCCATGGTGCCAGGCCTTAAAGATTTGCTTTGCTTAAAGGAACTTGTTGGTATGCTAAAGAAAGAATTAACAAAAAACATATCCCTTTAAGTGTCAAGGCTCTTCTTAAAAGAAACAATATCACTTATGGACAGGAAAGTAATTCCAACTCGATGTGGACAATTGCTATGGCACGTGCCATCACTATCTTTTCAAATAGATTTCATCCCTTGAAGAATCTTATTATTTTACATGGATATGCCTAAATATGTATCCAGTATGTAACAAGTGAAATCATCACGTCATGTTGAAGAAGAGGAGAATCAAAATTGACGACAGTGTTCTTTTTGTCAGTAGATAACAATTTTAAAAGTCATTAATCGAGATAAAATGTAATCCTGAATAATGTAAAAGCAATTAATGACACGGAAGATGGCATTATGTACTTTGACAAATCCATTTCAATGTGCAATTCTGAGTTGTTAATTTTAGACCAGTACCTGTTCTGGAGTTTAACTTATAATGATAGTATTGAACAAAAGAGTGGAGTAAGTTGGATGTGACCACTGTAAAAGCTACGTTACGATATAATTGGAACATAGACTGTAACTGCAAGAAATCATGAAAGCAAATTCTGCAAAACAGGAACTGTTAAGAAGAGCCAAATCATCAGGAAAAGATAATGCAAAAGAGAAGCATGTAATTTAGGTGCTTATAATTTATTTCAGATAAACAACAAATATTTTTAGTATAAGTAGGTCCCATGTAATATTTTTTATCTCAGTGTACATATGCTTAGGAAATTATAAATAATTAAAATTTAACTGGTTGTCTTGTGCTTTCATTTGCTAAATCCAGCAACCCTTGAAATGCCAGGATCTGAACTCAGGTCTTCTGACTCCAAATCTAACACTCTTTCCATATGACCTTCCTTTCAGTTGATCACATTAAATAACCAACTGCATGAGTGTGTTTGAATTAAATTTTACAGCTACTTTTAAATACTTCATTGCCGCCCTAAACATTAGGAGACTGTCCCTGGAGAGAAAACAGAGAATCTCATCTTCATGCCTCTCTTCGCATCCATTAGAGCATTCTTCTGAACAGTTTATTGAGTTAGGCCATGCTGAAGACTCTTTTCATTGTTGAAAAATGAAGTCAATAGCACCCTAGCATTAGCATTTAGAACAGCTCTGAAATGTTATTTGCAATGTCATGCAGTCAGCAACAGTGACACAGAAAGCTACAAATTTGAGTTACATCATCTTAACAGGATTCACAAAACTGTTATTATTGTGATTCTAATCAATACCATTGATATAGTTGACAAAATACTTGCATATACATTATTCTATATGATCTTTGCAAAATCTAGGGAGGGTAGTTTACATCTATTTTTCTGTGGAGACTGAAGTTCTGTTATGTAAAATGACTTATTTTGGGTTGTGCAGCTAATAAGTATCAGAGCTACAAACTATTCACATTGCACCCAGATCCTGAGTGCTTCCACCACACAGTGCTGCCAAGTGGATGTAAGAAGAACACAGCTCCTGGGGCTGCTTATTTGTTTGTTAACTTGAATAAGAGCCTACTCTCTAATCACACTTAGTACATATTGCTACCAGCAAGACAAAAATATACTTAGTTTTAGTTTAAGTTTTACAACAACTCCTTGTGTAATTACCAAATTCAGCATGGATTTTATGAACATCATAAATGCCTACTGCCTCAGAATTCTTTGCACTTCAGGGAGTTGGGCTCACAAATCTGGGAGGCAGAGAACAGATTGGGCCAAAGTTGCTCAACACTATGCTTATTACTAAGAACTCCTAGAGTGAGCTGGACCCATCTGAGGGGATGGGTAAGGGACATTTTTCTTTCAGATTTAGATTCAATAAGCATTTTTTGAATGCCAATTATATCCAAAGCATTTTCACATATGATAGTTCATATCGGAAAACTCATCAAATGAGGGAAGGCAGTATTCTACTTTGAGATGTGGAATTTTTAGCTATGAAAGGTTAAGATGTCATAGGTTTTTAAAAAATAACATAAAAACAAAATTCACAAAGATTATGAGCAGGGAAATCTTGCCTGGTTGATTGTAAGTGCTCAGTGAAACTTTATCATATTAGATAAAAACCATAATATAGATTGCAGTTCTGGCATTCCTGAACTGGAGTGTGAAAACCCAGATCATTTGACTTAGAGCTTCACTAATGGGAAACCAATACCCTGAGCCCTGCTATTTTCCCACACTATTTCAAGAAAGTAAAGGAAAGAATCCAGTACATAGCCTATTTGCTCCAGTTGAACACTGGATAAGGGACATAAAAGACATTTTCTTTTCTTTTTTTGCTGTTGTATCATAAATTGCATCATCATGATATTCTGTCAAAGATAAAGGAAGAGTAGAGCAGAAAGTTATCTATGTAATCCACAGTAAGATCCACATTAACTGAGGAGACTATATTATCTAAACTTCAAAATTTTTTTTGTATTACTCTTTTTTTCTGGCAGAAACTAATAGAGTATGAACCTCGCATTGAAACACTTAGTCTAAACAGTGTAACTACATTTATGGGACAATAAAAGAATATTTAGAATCAACAGTGTTGGGCCAGGTGCAATGCTCACACCTGTAATCCCAGCACTTTGGAAGGCCAAGGCAGAAGGATCACTTGAGGCCAGGAGTTCAAGACCAACCCAGACAACATGGGGAGACCCTGTCTCTACAAAAAAAAAAAAAAAAAAAATTAGGTGGATGCGTTAGCACAAGCCTGTACTCCTAGCTACTCTGGAGGCTGAGGTGGGAGGATTGCTTAAGTCCAGAAGTTTGAGGTTACAGTGAACTAATGTTCATGCCCTTGCAGTCCAGCTTGGATATAATAATAACAATAACATTGGTGGTCTGGTTACTCCACTGGAAAGGACCACTGAAAATCTGTGACTTCACTCCTCAATTAAATTGCTATAGTTGTCCATCTTTCTTATGATTCAAAAAGTGGTGGCTCAATTGTGTCCACTTCTTTCCCTCTCTTTTTTTAATCCCTCTCTTTTTTTAAGAACAGAGAATTTTACAGAGGCATCTATACAACTAAAAATTTTTTCAAAGATCTAAAGGTTTCCATAAGTGACATTCTAGGTTTATTCTGTAACAAGGCAGAGACATTTCTTACTGTATTTATAAAGACAGCTTAGGCCAGGCATGGTGGCTCATACCTGTAATCCCAACACTTTGGGAGGCCGAGGTGGGTGGATCACAAGGTCAGGAGTTCAACACCAACCTGGCCCAGATAGTGAAACCCTGTCTCAAAAAAAAAAAAAAAAGAAAGAAAGAAAGAAAGAAAGAAAAAAAGACAGCTTTATCCCAGGCATCCAGTAACTCACTATTTCCTTCAGTTCCTCCTCTAGAGATGCCTCTTTCTGACTTTGGAAACACTGCATATCATCTTAACACTCCTCCAATCCATATAAACATGTAGAAAGCTGAAAACTCATGCAGAGTTGGATCTTCACTGATAGAACTCACAAAAAACAATATTGTATTTGTGAGTATGGCTGCACATTTTATCTTCGAAAGGCTACTCAGATATAATGGATCCCAGAGTTTCTAACATGAATGCATAGAGATCAATGGCTTATTAAATGCTACCTATTAAAGAACCACAACCACAGTGTCCATCAATGAAATATTCTAGAGAAAGAAAAATAAGGAACAGAATATTATCATAAATACTTTGAATATTAATCATTTATTATATGCTAAGTCACTTTAAGAATTTTGTTTATTGCCTCTAACTACAAACAAGTTTAGGGGCTGGTGAAAGGAAGCAGAGAGAAAAGTTTTTTCTGACAGATCAAAAGGAGCTTGGTTGCTGAGTGCACTGGCTCATGCCTGTAATTCCAGCACTTTGGGAGGCCAAGGCGGATGGATCACTTGACCCAGGAGGTGGAGACCAGCCTGGGCAATGTGGTGAAACCCCATCTCTATAAAAATACAAAAATTAGTTGGGCATGGTGGTGCACGCCTGTGGTCCCAGTTACTCAGGCTGCTGAGGTAGGAGGATTACTCAAGCCTCGGAGGCACAGGTTGCAGTGAGCTGAGATCACACCACTGCACTCTAGCCTGGGTGACAGAGCAAGACCTTGTCTCAAAAAAATAAACAATAATAATAATAAAAAGAAGCTCAGTAACTCCTTTTTATTATTAAAGCAAAAGAGTGACTCAACTATTAAGATAGACACTATCCAGAAAAAGTTCTAGAGATCTGCTATACAACACAGTATTTAAAGTTAGTAATACTGCATTGTGAACTTCAAAATTTAAGAGGGTAGGTATCATGTTGTGTTCTTCCAAAAAACAAGGAAATTTTGGGAAGTGCTGGCTATATCTAATACCTTGATTGTGGTGATGGTATCACAGATATAACATGTATGTCCAAATTCATCAAATTGTACACATTAAATATGTATAGTTCTTTGTATATCAATTGAACCTCAATAAATCTGTTTTTTTTTTAAAGGTAGAAACTATCCAATCTGTTCATGAAACATAGAATTAGAAAGATATAGTTGGATTTTTAAGCCCTGGAAGCTTGTTGATGCCAAGTCCCCAGAGCCATACTAATTCTTATTGAGCAAACAGAAGGAAAAAGTGTCCTTCTTAACTTAAACCTTTCATAAGGGAACAGGACACAACACACGGCATTTTATCCTTCCCAAATGTGAGGAATACATCAGATTGTTGACCCTAGCTTCAGTACTTAGACTGCTAAGAAAGGCTGACCTTTTCAAAGCAAAAAGCTGTGCTCAGCCCTTCTCTGTCACGGTATCATCAGTCTCTTATGCCCACATATCCCCTAGACTTGTCCTCCTGAGTGATTTCCTTCTATCTAATACCTGCAGGTCCAGAGCCTGATGGTTCAGATAAACTATGTTTCAAGTCTTGGCAGCTATATTACTGCTTTGTGGAAAGATCAAGTAGTCCTTTGAAAAATCTGAAGGACACAACATTATTACTAATACACATGTTTACAGTTTAGAGAGAACTGCAAGACAAAACTCCTTGGCATTCACACAATAACCTTCCAAAACTGTACCCAAATTTTACTTCTTTGGAGTCGTCGTCCATTTCCCCATTTTCCCCTCTCCATCCACAAGCATATACTCAATATTCAGTTTTGGGGTTTTTTGTTTTGTTTTGTTTTTTTGAGACAGGGTCTCACTCTGTCACCTAGGCTGGAATACAGTGGCATGATCACAGTTCACTGCAGCCTCCATTTTCCAGGCTCAAGTGATCCTCCCATCTCAGTTTCCTGAGTATCTGGGACTACAGGTGCACACCACCACACACTGCTGATTTTTTTTTTTTTTTTTTACTTTTAGGAGAGATGAAGTCTTGCTATGTTGCCCAGGCTGGTCTCAAACTCCTGAGCTCAAGCAATCCCCTTGCCTTGGCCTCCCAAAGCGCTGAGATTACAGGCACAAGCCACTGTGTCTATTCAGTCTTCATTGCCTGCATGCCTGTGCACATGCAGTTCCCTCTGTCCTTTCTTACCTTCTCTGATGGAAAACACAATCACCTTTCAGGACAGTTCAGCTTTTCAGTAAAACAGTTTCCAACAACTTTAGGGAAACTGTCACTTCCACTTCTGTGCTTTTATAAGTGTTTGTTCACACCTCTATTATAAAACCTATCATATTATATTATAATTATGTGTTAAATTTCAAGGCATTGATTATGTCTCAATTATCCAATGATTAATACAGGCCCTGGCAGGTAGTAGATATTCAATGCATTTTTTTGAGTGAATGAATGAGTGACCATTATCTAAACTGTTAGCTTTATTTTTCTGTAAAACTAATTTAACAATGTGGTTGCTTTGGTATGACAATTTATTCTATAAATAAGTGTAAGAGGAGGAAGAACAAGAAAGTGATAATTGTATCACTCCTAGAAGGCTGTCAATTACATCAAATTTACCCAAAGAAGTGGGAGAAATCTCCACGTCAGAATATTAAGCATGACTTTACAATTAACAATGAAGAAATGTGTTTATAAAACCATTTGTGTATGCAGAAGTTTGAAACTGGATCCCTTATTACACTATATACAATAATTAACTCAAGATAGATTAAAGACTCGAAACTATAAAAACCCTGGAAGACAACATAGGCAATACCATTCTAGGGATAGGAATGGGCAAAGATTTCATGACGAAAATGACAAAAGCAATGGCAACAAAAGCAAAAATTAACAAATGGGATCTAATTAAACTAAAGGGCTTCTTCACAGCCAAAGAAACTCTCAACAGAGTAAACAGACAACCTACAGAATGAGAGAATAATTTTGCAAACTATGCATCTCACAAAGTCCTAATATCCAGGATCTATAAGGAATTCAAACAAATTTACAAGAAACAGACAACCCCATTAAAAAGTGGCCAAAGGACACGAACAGATGTTTTTCAAAGGAAGATGTACATGTGGCCAATAAGCATATGAAAAAAAGCTCAACATTCTATAATAAAGACATATGCATGTGTATGTTTATTGCAGCACTATTCACAATAGCAAAGACATGGAATCAACCTAAATGCCCATCAGTGGTAGACTGGATAAAGAAAATGTAGTGCATATATACCATGTGATACTAGGCAGCCATAAAAAAGAACAAGATGATGTACTTTGCAGGAATATGGATGGAGCTAGAGGCCATTTTCCTTAGTGAACTAACATAGGAACAGAAAACCAAATATCTCATGATCTCACTTAAAATTGGAAGCTCAAAGATGAGAACAAAATGGACACAAACAAGGGAACCACAGACACTGGTGCTTACTGGAGGATGGAGAGTGGAAAGAGGGAGAGGATCAGGAAAAATAACTAATGGGCACTAGGCTTAATACCTGAGTCATGATATAATTAGTACAACAAACCTCCACAACACAAGTTTACCACGTAACAGGCCTGTACATGTACCCCTGAAGTTAAAACAAAAGTTAAAAAATAAAAATCCATTTGTGACTGGGTGTGGTGGCTCATGACTGTAATCCCGGCACTTTGGGAGGCTGAGGTGAGAGGACTGCTTGAGCCCAGGACAGCCTGGGCAATTTAGCGAGACTCCGCCTCTACAAAAAATTTAAAAATTAGTTGTGTGTGGTGCTGCATACCTATAGTCCCAAATACTCAGGAGGCTGAGGTGGGAGGACTGCTTGAGCCCAGAAAGTTGAGGCTGCCATGTCTGTGCCACTGCACCACTCCAGCCTGGGTGATAGAGTGAGACCTTATCTCAAAGAAAAAAGAAAAACCATTTGTATTTCCAATTCTTCTTCTCAACAGAGTATTACAGACAAATGACATACAAACATCACATGTAGACTTTGCATCAGAAGAGATCTTTAGAAAGATCAAGACAACAGACTTTAACAGTTAAAAGAGATCTCTTGGTTATCTAGTTCAACTTTCTCCTATGTATGTATCTCTACAGTACATCTGATAAATCCTCATCTGCTTTCTACTTGAAGATTTTCAGTGATGGAGAAATCACTATTTGAGAAAGTACTTGATTTCTTATTTTGACAATTAAAATGTGTGAATTAAGCCCAATGAACCCAGCACTTCCTTCTTAAACCTCAGAGAATACTCCTTCTTCCTTACGGTAGCCCTATAAATGATTAAACACAGCTATAAAGTCATCCTGTCTTTTTTTCCTCAGACTTATCTAGTTTCATTCAACTATTTCTCATGTTATATTTTTCAACATTTTGACCAAACTGATGATTCATATCCTCAGTATATGTTCCCATTTGTCTCTACTACTTCTAAAATGGAGCGTGAGTGAGGTTTACCCAGCATAGACAATTTCCTGGGGCAGGACTAGCATATATCTCTCATTATACACTCCATATAGTTACTATTCAAATGTGTACTGGCTCTTACCTAAGGTAGAGTCAAACCTGGGCAACGGCTAGTAGGAAAAAGGATGACATGAAGCCAGAATGGGACCAGAGCTGAGAGAACTGATCCCACTCCGGAACCAGATCTTTGGTGGGAAGGCAAAGCTGCCTAAATGAGTCTTAGATATATCGAGGACATTCAAGGGGTTTTGATAGGTGGACCAGGCTGTAGCAATATTTGCAGGGAGACAGGTGGCAGCATCCGGCCTCCATTAGGTTTTGGAGCAGGTTTTCATCATCCCCTAGGAAAAATGAGAATAAAGACCTAACACCTGGGGGAAAATGTTGCAAAGAGCTTTTGCTGTGATTTCTGTTGACTTTGCAAATTAAAGTCAAGAAGACTGGAGTTAAAAGAAGGGCTATATTTCTAGGCAGAAACTGAGGTAGTAAGAATCTGGTGTCATAAAGATTTTTGTTGAATTACATCTTTTCTGCTTTCCTGGCCTGAGTTTTCTTATGCAAAAATGGGGATAAGAACCTACTTTAGTACTTTAAGTACTAACTTTAAAGAACTGCTGTGAAGATCTAGTGGGATAATATATGTAGTTAGGCATGCAGTTAGTGCTTATCAAATGTTATTATTACAGATTAAAGTGCACAAATAAAATACAAGTTAAATACATTTTAAAATAATTTCACTTTTGAAGCTTTTAAAGTTATTATGTGCTAAGAGCATTTTCTCAAATTGTTTTTAATACTTCCTTTAAGAAAAGGGCTATTTCTGTTCTTTTGAAAGATGACCAGAAGTGATGTGAATTGGTTGAAAACGGCTTGTAAAATAAGCATAACGTTTATGACTTATTACCATAAAAATTGTACCAACAGTATAGTTATAACAAATAAACTTATTTTTGGATTTTACTTTCAAATAAGATAATGAGTTTATCATAAACCTTTGAAATCAGTTTTTTTTTACAGTATAAATTCAGATTCATCAATCCAGGTAGAATTTTTCTAGGTGGTATAATTCTGTATTTGTTGAAAGTCTTTGCATAAGCCCCTTTTCAGGTCAAATGCTGTTTCCCTTTTGGTATCCAATTATCCGAAACTTAAGAGAAGTGTGCACCGCCCAATGGGTGTGCACATTGGGCTGCTCTGAACCTATAGTTGAGATCCAGTGAATTGGGAGTGACATCATCTGTAACAATAAAAGAGCCTCTATTGGTAAGCAGAAGACCTATATATAAAAGTCACCTCTAAGGGTCTGCAGACCAGTTCATCAGTTTTCTTTGGTTTACTCAACATCACTACTAACATACCTGAAAGATACCTGAAAGAAGATCTTGTTCTAAGACACTGCATGGTAAGTAATCTTAAAAATTCTCTTCTGAATCTCAGGAGATTTTTGATAATCAAGTTATTTAATGAGTACTATTTCTACAAATACCACGTTGCTTCTTCAAGGTAAAATGCTAAGAGGATTGAGTTATGTTTAATATAAAATGCCACATACAAAATAAATTAATGCTACTAAAATACTCTCAAATCACAAAATATGTTGTGATTAAAGTCTCCTGAGATACATTGCTTTTAAAAAATTTATCTGAAATTACAGCAAAAAAATCATTAAAATTTGTCATGCCATGCTTTAATATAATGGTATTGGTATCAAAATTTTGAAATAAAACAGGCTGATGGTGAATGAATAGTTCTGATTTAAATAATAACTATAAATGTATTAAGTGGAGTTAATAGTCCATTTTTCCTGCAGAGTATTCTTATTTGGATTATTTATTTTATGGCTCATAAAGAGCCCAATCTGTATACTAAAGTTGGATAAGCTCAGTTTGACTAGTGAATATTTATTCCATTTATATAAATGACAGTTCTATTCTGAAAACTATATTTCTTTAATTTCATGAAATTGTATTACATGAATTTTAAGGGTGTTCTGCAACAATTTTTCAGCTTTTTTTCATGATATTCTTACAAGAAGCCGATTTCCCTAAGGAAGCAAAGCAGATATGCCTGAGGTCACTAGGTGAATGTGAAAAAGCTAAGATTAGACTCCAGTGCTCCTGTCCTCTAGCTACAGTGCTTGTTTCTAACATAACCAAAAAGTAAAATTTTCATCTGTTGCTCCATCAATAGCTTTATATTGTAAACAAAAATGTAGCAGATTATATTTCCTATGCTACTTCTAAATGATACAAATTCCCTGTAAAACAGGAGTACATAATCACTCTATGTGCATGTTAAAAGGTAGCATACTGAGCATGAAGGTAAAGCACTTCTATAATACCAGCCTTTGCAAGTACCGAAATGCAGATTAAAACAAGAATATCCTATACTGATGTGAAACAAGGAAAGAGAAAAAAGTTATATTAAAAGATAATTTAATAAAATAAGTTGAAGAAATAAGACACAAACAAGGATTCCATTTAGAGATGAAGCTTGAAATCCACATCACAAGTAATTGATTAGATGATTTTTAAATACTTTGACACATTATTTTTAATGCTAGGAGAAATATGCATTAATTTAGTGAAAATCTCTAAATCAGCCCTAATTAGTTTGGTATTTATGGTTATTATTACAATGCCTGAAATGAAGTTTACTTAAGAAAAGGATTTGCTAAGTAAATAAACAGTGTTAACAGTTTACCCTATTAAGAAAATTAGCCATTTTCAAGCAAATTATAAGCACTGAGGAATAATTAACATAAAATGCAGTGCAGGGGGAAGTCTCAAAAATAGCCCTTTCATTCCTCTTGTGGCTTAAGATTTGTATATTAAAACTTGCACAAGAAATCTCCAAAAGATACTTAGGAGCATAAAACTAATTTCTAGGTCAAATTATGTGTAAATATATTATGTATACTAATGTATCCGTAAAATAAAGAGGTTGATTCCAAAAGCTTCTTGTGAAAACCAACCCAATTAGTTACTATTACATTACTATAGTTTGAAATATTAAAAATATTTTTAAATACCTCCATTTTGCTTTTCTTTTTAGTGAAGATGATACCTGCAAAAGACATGGCTAAAGTAATGATTGTCATGTTGGCAATTTGTTTTCTTACAAAATCAGATGGGAAATCTGTTAAGTAAGTACTGTTTTGCCTGGGAATTGGATTTTAATATTGGCTTTATCATTTAGAAGTGGGGAGCTAATGGGAAATGGCCCCCTCTGTTTCTCTTCTTCCCAGGAAGAGATCTGTGAGTGAAATACAGCTTATGCATAACCTGGGAAAACATCTGAACTCGATGGAGAGAGTAGAATGGCTGCGTAAGAAGCTGCAGGATGTGCACAATTTTGTTGCCCTTGGAACTCCTCTAGTTCCCAGAGATGCTGGTTCCCAAAGGCCCCGAAGAAAGGAAGACAATGTCCTGGTTGAGAGCCATGAAAAAAGTCTTGGAGAGGCAGACAAAGCTGATGTGGATGTATTAACTAAAGCTAAATCCCAATGAAAAGGAAAACAGATATGGTCAGAGTTCTGCTCTAGACAGCGTAGGGCAACAGTACTCCATGCTGCTAGTTTCTCAAAGCTCTGTTAAGATTTCCAAGTGCCAATATTTCTGACACACCAAACTACATGTAATCCATCACTAGCCATGATAGCTGCAATTTAAACTGATTATTTTGATTCTACTTTTATTCATTTAAGAGTTATTTTAATCTTTTCTATTGTTTATTCTTTTTAAAGTATGTTTTTGCATAATTTATAAAAGAATAAAATTGCACTTTTAAACTTCTCTTCTACCTTAAAATGTAAAACAAAAATTTAATGATCATAAGTCTAAATAAATGAAGTATTTCTCACTCATTGCAAGTATCTTTTTGGTTATGACTTACACCCGATGTTTACATTGACCATGAATAGTTAGAACAATACAAAGTATTTTTTTAATCATATGCTTCACATTTGGATACTTTTAACATCATCTTTTTAGTGTACCAAAGTACTGAGTTCTGGGCTCCCAAATCTTCACTAGCTAAATACTGTTGTCCTCTTGATTGCAGGAAAAGAAATAAAATGCTCAGCAAAAAAGGGGGCAAAAGTGGTCTGAAACTTGCAAAAGTATTATGATGATAGAAACGTTCTGCATTCTGTGCTGTTTGATATGGTAGCCACATGGTCATTTATGTAAAATGTGGGTAATGTGACTGATGACTGATTTTTATTTACTTATTTTTATTTTCAATCCCTTGGTCAATTTGAATGACTTTAAATTTTAAATTTAAATTAATTAAATGTAAATAGCCACATAGGGCTAGTGGCTACTATACTGAACAGCATAGATCAATCTCAAGATGATCCAGCTGAATAAGAAACATGAGTAAGAGTTAATCAGGTGAAAAGTAGAGTCTCTCAGGCAGGTGGTATAGCATATGCAAAGGTCCTTAGTTGGGAGGGAAGACGGCTGTAATGTTAAAAGCTAAGATTACAAAAATGAGTAAGATTCCATCTCTGGCCTCAAAGAGTTCATGTTCTAATGAGAAAGACACATAGGTAAGCAAGTAATTGCAATACAAATGCAAAATACTGTGGGATACACAGGAGAGAGTACATCTGCCTGATAGAATGAACAATTGAGATGGAACTTTAATGGCAAATAAACTTTGCAAAATGTAGAATAGAAGAATATTAACACATTTCTTGCATTCCGATGGAATCAATCAAACTGTAGTTTAAATGCAAAGAAAATCAATTCTAAACAGAAAGGGATGCATTACAGAATTATAGAGAATGCTGAAGGAAACAGAATAGGAAAGACTCAAAGTCCCTGAGGGAGCGATTCTTTCTTCCAATAGCAGTAGCTGCCTTGACGATTATCCTGAGACTGCCCAGATCAGGAGGCAGCTGCTATTCCAGAAACACACTACACCTCTACCATCCATCCCAGCAAAAACGGATGTCCAACACTCTGCCTAACGACATCTGTCAGTGCCTTGTCACTGTAACCTTTGCTAACACTATTACAGTAAAATCAAACCGGTCCACAACAATGCTTGCCAGCAGAAAAGAAGAAGTGGCAGATCACCTTATTTCTGCCTTCCCAGTCTCACAAGAATGCACGTGATTGGCTGAACCTTAGCTGCAGAGGTGTCTGGAAAATGTAGTCTTTACCTTGCCAGCCTATGTAATAGAGGAATGCACACTAGAAGGCGGAGTGGACAGTGTCTCTGACTCCCTGGCAGAGAAATGCCACCGTGAGTATGCTTGAATATGTCCCCTTATGGAATTACACGAGAATTTCTTTGGGATCATTACCCAGAAGTAGAATCATAAGACGTAAACAAATCTCACAAGCACAGATTATACTCCTTCCAGTAGAGCTAAGCATTCCTGTTTCCCTATTTCCACCTCCAGTTTGGAATAATATGCCTTTATAATAAGTTTTGCCATATTGATGTCTGGTGGTAGCTCATCAGTTTTATCTATGTATCTCTGATTATTAGTGAGATTGACCTTATCTCTATATGTGGGTCATCTTGGTGGGAACTGCTTATTTATATCCTTTGCCATTTTTCTATTGGTTTTCTGGCCCTGTTGATTCTAAATTCTTTGTATATTCTAATTCAAATTCCTTGTTGGTTTTGTTTGTTTATGAGACAGAGCAGCCTCATTGTGTTACCCAGGCTAGAGTACAGTGGTGCAATCACGGCTCACTGAAGCCTCCAACTCCCAGGCTCAAGTGATTCTCCTACTCAACCTCCCAAGTAGCTGGAAGTATAAGTGCAGACCACTAAGACCAGCTAATTTTAAAATTTTTTGTAGAAAGGGGGGGTCCCACTATGTTCCTCAGCTGGTCTTGAACTTCTGGGCTCAAGTGATTCTCCTGCCTTTCCCTCCAAAAGTGCTGAGATTTCAGGCCTGAGCCACCACATCTGGCCCCCTGTTGGTTTTAAATGCCACAAATATTTTCTGCCAGTGTGTCATGTATTTTCTGACTCTTTCTATGTTTTAAAAAAAAAAAAAAACTTTAAAGGTCTTTTATTAGCATTAACTTAGCAACTTAATAATATATTAAAATAACCATTCTAAAAAAGAAAAACTTGAAACATCTCTCTGTAGTATTGTCTCAAAAACTACAAATTGGACAACTGTCTGAAAATGCCAACTTTTCCAAAGAGTGAGCAATTTCACTATGATATTTTGCTTTGAATCTTGAACCTGAATTAGTAAGAACTAGTAATAAAAAGAAAATTGGCAAGTTAAATCAGATGTTCAAAATAAGATTTAGTCAAAAGATACCTTTTAAATTTGTCAATGACTTAATAACCAGATTTAGTTGTATGAGGGTGATGGTTATACTCATCATCTTCATTGTAATGGTGGTTTCACGGGAATGTATGTAGATCAGCATTTACAAAGACATACACTTCACATTTGTGGTGGAAAACTTTTAGAATTACAGAAAGGATTTTTAAAAGTGGGGAGAGAAGTGAACCTACCCTAAATGCCACCACCAAAAATGACCACTGTTCATATTTTGATTACTAAGTTTTTGGATTTTCTAACTCAGAGTACAGTTCATAATTGACACATTAATTACAACTGAGAGTCAACTAAAGCATTTACATGTTAAAACAAGGAGACCACCCACAACATTACCAGTAGTATTTACTTCCTGCCATATAAAAGATTCCAAACTTATTTTGAGATGCCACACAAAGCCCATTATCCAACGTGGTAACTTTGGTTTCAAACTTTGCCTGTTCATTGACTGTAGCAAAAACAGACTTAGGTACTCTGGGTAAGAGAGAAGTAGGGGGGCAGGGATGTTGGGAGAGGTGCCACTACTTCTAAATGTCTGTATGCAGGGAGTCCAAACCTAAAACAGAGAAACTGATCCAGTTACAACAGAATTGAGACAACTGAGCCTATGATGACCACTTAGGTGCAGTTAGTTATGTTTTGTCTGCATTAGAAATCAACATTTGCCTTTCTAAAGGATTTCTTTTTACATATCTTGAAAGACAACATAGAGGAGTGATCCTGGCTCAGCGAAGGGACCTTGAGGCAAGCTGGTTCAGTACTTTGGGTCTCAATTGCCATCTCTGTAAAATAGGGCTTACAACCAAAACTCACTCAAGTACCGTTCATACACATAAAACACTTAGAACAGCTCTGCCCTTCCACAGTGTCACTGAAGTCTAGATGGAAGACTCACCCCTTATTAACCTGGTCTGAAGGCCTTGTCTCACTGTTCCAGGGCTTACCCTTTTCATGTGGCCTTCCCTTCTTTCATTCTTCATCTCTTGGCTTAAATGTCACCTTGATGAGGGCTATCCCTCAGTCTATCTAAGCTTTCCTGCTATTTTCTGCCACTAAACCGCGGCTTATTTACTTCAAACCATTTTCATAATTGCCAACACTTTGTTCACACTATTGTCTGTCTCCATTTCCTGTGGGCAGCAACTCTTTCTGGTTACCTCCATACCCCTGAAATAGTGCTCATTATGTAGTGAAGGGCAATACATACCTGTTGCCTGAATGAACGTGCCTTTGTGGGGAAAGGCAGACCTGGCCGCTCCGGCAGGAAGAGCAACCACTGCAACCTCCACCTCCTGGGTTCAAGTGATTCTCGTGTCTCAGCCTCCTGAGTAGCTGGGATTACAGGCACACCATGAACACGCCTGGCTGTATTTTTAGTAGAGACAAGGTTTCATCATGTTGCACAAGCTAGTCTTGAACGCCTGGCCTCAAATGATCCACCTACCTCTGCCTTCCAAAGTGCTGGAATTGCAGGTTTAAGCGACTGAGCCTAGCCACACCTGATATCATAAAAGCGTTGGGGGCAGCTGGGAAGTATCTGGCTAAGTAGATACATCCCAATGACAACTCAACACTAGGAAAATACGAGCTTTGGTAGCAAGCTAGGCATCTTTTCCACAATTCCTAAATGGTTTGTTGTGTGTATGTATGTTTTAAACAATATATATATTTTTTAATTTTTATCTGGTTTTGAGCAAAATGTAAACCATACTATATTTATTTTTCACTTTTCCTCTTTTCACTTAACATTGTGAGATTTATCTCTGACTCGGGATTTTTCTCTGCCACTTTGCCCACAAAATGGCACACTGGGCAGCGCCTGGCTTGCGCTCCAGTTTGGATCCTGTGATCTCTGCGACTGTGCAGCACTGCACAAAATGAACCTGGTACCTTGTTTGGAATTGTGGAGACCACTCGGCTTCTGTGTCTCTTTTGCCAGGAGCTGCTTTCCGGAGCTGCCTCTTATTTGGCCATCTTGGGATCCCCCTCAAATTTATGGATCTTAAGGCGGAAGCTTAGGGTCGTAAAATGAGTTTCCACATGGCATTCCAGAGATGTATAGGAATTTTAGTTACTTATAAAAGTTGAAAGAAGCCTGGAACCACATGCCGATTTTAGCTGTTAGGGAAGTTTAGTTACTTCTAATTTTCCCCAGATACAGCGTTTTGCCTCTGATGGTCTGTTTGATAGTCACCAGGTGGTCTTTGCTTCCTTCTAGATTCCTCAGATGAGAAGTTTTTGTCTCCAGGGCCTGTTCAATGATCACCAGGTGATTTTGTTCTCCTCAATGGGTACATGGTCTGTGTTTGTATATTGTCTACGTGGTGCCAAATTGATTTATGAATAAATGAGCAGTTATTAAGTCAATAAGCCCAAATGCTTTTGAAGTTCATGTGACTTTAGTAATCACTGGTAATCAAAACTCGTTTTTGAAATGTGGGTAAAATAAAATGAGAATGTCTTCAGAATTGTCAGTATTAAATATAATCCAGATATTTTCACCTGGGTCTCTTGGTGAGACACATTTATACTGTTTCCACTAGATGTCTTAATGTAACAAAATTTGCTGACCAAACACTGTGTTTCACACCTATAATCCCAGCATTTGGGGAGGTCAAGGCAGGAGGATGGCTTGAGCCAGGGAGTCTGATACCAGTTGGGCAACATAGTGAAACTGTCTCTATAAAAAAAACAAAGAACAAAAAACAAAACAAAACCCAAAAACATACAAAAAAAACCTGTTGCTTCTATGACTTCTTTTCTTTTCTTATTTATTTATTTATTTGTCTGTGTGAGACAGGGTCTTTATTCTGTTGCCCAGGCTGGAGTACAGTGGCACAATCATAGCTCACTGCAGCCTTGAACTCCTGTGCTCAAGCAATCCTTCTGCCTCAGTCTCCCAAGCAGCTGGAAATACAGGTGTGTGTCACCATACCTGACCAATTTTTAAATTTTCTGTAGAGACAGGGTCTCCCTATGTTACCTAGGCTGGACTGAAAACCTGGGCTCAAGTGATCCTTCCACCTTTGCTTCCCAAAGTGCTGGGATTATAGGCATGAGACACTCTGCCTGACCATTTCTGTGATATTTTTGATGCTTGATTTGTCTTTGAGCCAATACTCTGAGGGTTGGCTGTTGGGCTTCCCTGAAGCCTTGAACACATCTTGCTGTGAGCTTACATCTTTGGTTTTGAGCCTTTAGATTCTGGGGTCTACACAGGTGACCATGGTGAAGCCTGAAGACATACATATGTCCATGGTGTCTAGGATGCCAGGCATAGGGCAAACCCAAGATATCCTCCCTGACCCAGCTATGCCTCTTGGTTATGTTGAATAGGGTCAGACCCTCCAGGCATTCTCTTCATAGCTCTGTCCTCTCTCCTAGGCTCTAGACCTGGTACGTAAATTCAGAACGCAGTGGAGCTCCATCCATTATAGCCATCCTGGATGCCACATGGGGACTTGGGACTCAGGATGATGGGGGAAGATGTTAGAATGAATACCTGTATTATCTTAAAGTTATGTTGTATTAAATTAATAGATAATCAGAAAATGTCAGAGTCATTTATAAGTTAAAATATTGAAGTATTAATCACTAAACATAAGTTTAAGTTTGTATATTTTAGCATCTTGTTTTTATGTGGTATAGAAAAACTAATTATATTTATATCTGTTAATTAAAAAATGTATTGCCCGGTGCAGTGGCTCACGCCTATAATCCCAGCACTTTGGGAGGCCAAGGCAAGCAGCACACCTGAGGTTGGGAGTTGGAGACCAGCCTGACCAACATGGAGAAACCCCCTCTCTACTAAAAGTACAAAAAATTAGCCAGGCGTGGTGGCACGCATCTGTAATCCCAGCTACTCAGGAGGCTGAGGCAGCAGAATCACTTGAACCTGGGAGGCGGAGGTTGTGGTAAGCTAAGATCGTGCCATTGCACTCCAGCCCTGGCAACACATGTGAAACTCCAACCCCCCCCCAAAAAAATGTATCTACAAATACTGATAGAAAACAGCCCAAAATTACTTTCTAGGTTTTTCAGTAGAAATTAAGGTTACTAGGAATTAAAATTGTGATTAACATATGTAATTAAAATTACTAGCTATAAGAGAAACAATTGTGTATACGTTTAACATATGTAATTAAAATTACTAGCTATAAGAGAAACAATTGTGTATACAGAGTGTTTAATAAAAATAGAATGTGTTTTTGTTTGAAAGGATTACAAAGGAAGTATGAGAATGTATTTTTTGTTAAAAAGAAAGTAATTTTGTCCAGAAGTTTTTAAAGGTTGTTTTAAGCCAAAGAGATATGGAAAAAAAAAAAAAAAAAGGATAAAACTGAATGAATATAGAAAATTGAGGAAAGAAAGAAAATTAAAAAAAAAATAAGAGTTTATAAAAGGCTTATATAAATCTTGTGTGGTGAAAGCTGATTTAGATGAGATTAATTAACATTTCCATTGTGCATACTCCCCTCAGTCTTCCAGACTGGTGGAATGCACAAATTGGAAAATAAAACATCAATTGGCAAAGCTTACAGAAATGTTTTACCTTCCTTGGCCTTAGACTCTTCCATTTGCTTAGCTTAAATTCTGCCCTGCTGGGAATACATCAGCTCTCTCCCACTGAAATGATAATGGGAAGGCCCTGGAAAAAGGAGCTTACAAACCAGCTCTCCTTAAAGGTGGTATTCTTAATTATTGCCAAGGTATTCTTAATTATTGTTAGCAAGCTTCTCAATAAAAATTCTAAGCTAATTGAAGATTCTTTTAACAGCTGGCTTCCAGCAAAGACGTTGAAGATCATGGTCTCCAACGTGGAGATTTTGTTTATTGGAAAACACCATCAAACAAAGGGATCCTTCTAACCACATTGAATGGACCACATCAGGCAACCCTGCCTGCTTGGATGTCTTCATCATGGGAGGTCTTCAACACCTGGTTCTTCAGACCAGGACAAGAAGTAGATAAAATATTTATTTGGTTACCTTCAGAAACAGGAACAGTTTTCAGATCTGAATTTCATATTTTTTTGTTAATAATTGTCCTTATTTATATCATATTTTTGATTCTTAAATTGATAATGCCTTATATTTCTGGATGTCTAAAGTTAACAACAAAAAGACTAATTAATCATGACTAAAAATTTTCCAACATAGTGTGGTTCCTTTGTCAGCAGATGTACCTGATGGAGATCCCCTTGGTCTATCCCTTTGTATTGCCAGTGAATTCAGTCTTGGGACCTCACTTAATTCGTTTTTTTTTTTTTTTTTTTTTAAGATGGAGACTCTGTCATCCAGGCTGGAGTACAGTGGTGCAATCTAGGCTCACCACAACCTCTACCTCCTGGGTTCAAGCAATTCTCCTGCCTCAGCCTCCCGAGTAGCTGGGATTACAGGCATGTACCACCATGTGTGGCTAATTTTTGCATTTTTAGTAGAGACGGAGTTTCACCATGTTGGCCAGGCTGGTCTCAAACTCCTGACCTCAAGTGGTCCACCTGCCTCGGCCTCCCAAAGTGCTGGCATTACAGGAGGAAGCCACCATGCCTGGCCAACCTCACTTAATTCTTAAGGCACACTCCCTTCCCTTTTTCCCTTGACTTGGGGCAGATTTCCTGGGAATTAGCCTTTCCAGCAACATGCAAGAAATTTACATCTAAAATGTTGATCATGAATGCTTTCAGAAGAGAAAAATTTCTATGAAAAAGGGGGAAATGAAGAAAGAAAAATACTTCAGAGTAGTCTGAGCTATATGAGGTATGCAAAATTTATCAGGCCCAAAGAGATATGAAAAACTTCACTCATACCCCTCAACCCTCAACATGTAAACACACACACGCACCCTGGGGACAGTTGTTTAAAGGTATGTTGATCTTTGTTTCTTCCCTATAGTTTTCTGACTAGCTGTCTCATCTATTATCTTCATGTTCCTGGAATTTGTGATATGAAGAATAATGTATAATCAATAGCTTATGTTATTTCAATATAAATTATTTGTAAACAACTTGACAACTACCTCTTTTTTCCTTTAAAAATCCACTTTTAAGTGGTGTATAATGGTGTATTCCAGCTACTTGGTTGGCTGAGGTAGGAGGATTGCTTGAGCCCGGAAGTTCCAGGCCAGCTTGGGCAACGTAGTGAGATCCCATCTCAAAAAAAATCCATGTTTTACTGCTGCTAATTAGAGCATATATTTAAGGCACCTTGAATCTATGCTCCCAAGCTGTACTCTTCAAAATTGGCCCAAATAAACTCTCTACTTATATTAATTTTGCCTCAGTTTCTCCCTTAGGTTGACCTTCTCAGTGTGTGGTTTGTCTTTTTTAGGTTGACTTTCTCAGTGTGTGGTTTGTCTTTTCATTCTCTTCTGTCTTTTGAAGCTCAAATGGTTCTAATTTTAGTTAAGCCCAATTTATAACTTTTTCTTTGATGGCTTGTTTTGGTGTCATGTCTAGAAACTATTTGACTAATCCAAGGTTGAAACCGTCTTTGCAAAAATCATGACAGTGTGAAAAATCTAACATGGCTGACTCTCTTTTGCTTCTAACCTCACAAGGTGACCATAGCTGTCTTTGCTCTTTACTGGGCTTAGGCCAAGCTTACTAAGGGAAGAATTTAGTTTGTAGTTTAACCTTAAAGCAAATAATATAATAGCCCCCTTTTGGTCTTTTTGATTCAGCAACCAAAACCACCTTTGTAAAAACTAATGAAAAGCCATAGAATTAGAATTATTGGGAGAGGCCCGAATTCTGCTAACACACATGCAGAAATGATAAGTAATTATTGTTTACTGCTCAGGAGTCACATAGGGGTGGTCACAAGATTTGTAATATCCCTAATTGCCCCTATAAATAACATTGTTATTGTGAAACCTGAGACTGGTGTTTGAAATATTTTTCAGACTTTGCATTCTGGTGGAACAACTGATGCCACCTGGACTGGTGACCCACACCCAGGAACTGACTCTGCACAGATAGTCTCAACACCAGTATGATTTCCTCCCTAACACAACCACTTAGCATTTCCCATTCCGTAGCCCTCTGCCTGCCAAAGTATCTTTCAAAAACCCTAGCCTCCAAATTCTCAGAGAGATGAATTTAAGAATTATCTCCTGGGCTGGGCGCGGTGGCTCACGCCTGTTATCCCAGCACTTTGGGAGGCCAAGGCGGGTGGATCACGAGGTCAAGAGATCGAGACCATCCTGGTCAACAAGGTGAAACCCTGTCTCTACTAAAAATACAAAAATTAGCTGGGCATGGTGGCGTGTGCCTGTAGTCTCAGCTACTCAGGAGGCTGAGGCAGGAGAATTGCTTGAACCCAGGAGGCGGAGGTTTCGGTGAGCTGAGATCGCGCCATTGCACTCCAGCCTGGGTAACAAGAGCGAAACTCCGTCTCAAAAAAAAAAAAAAAAAAAGAAAAAAAGGAATTATCTCCTGTCCTCTCACTTGGCTGACCTGTGATTACTAAACTCTTTCTTTGCTGTGAAAATCTGCTGTTCTCAGTGCATTGGCTTTTCTGGGCGGTGGGCAAGATGAACGCCTTGGGTGATTACAAGGTCATAAAGATTTTCTCCTCTAATTTTTTTTTTAGTGAATTTAGAGTTTTAGCTTCTATATTTAGGTCCATGTAACCCATTAGGGTTGATTTTCTTTTGTATGTGTGGTAATGATTGTGGCAGGAGGAAGACAAATACTAGGCAGACATGGGGTAGGTCCCCCGTAAGAACTGACCTTCAAGCCAAAGATAGTTTAAACCCCAGCTACAAGTCCTGGATAAATTTACAGACCAGACTGAAAACCTCTCTTCCTGTTTGGCATGCTTTCCTCTGATAGATCTCTGTCCTTCACCTATTTTATAAATACCTACCCTTCCCTAATTGGTTTTTTAAACTGTTGTGCCTACCTTTCACTGGTGCCTTTGTTTCGGCCTTTTTTGCATACTCATTAACCAATCAGCATGCACTCCCCCATTCTGATCCATAAAAGACCCTGACCCAGCCACACTGAGAGAGAGAGACCAACTGACTTTGGATGGGGGACCACCCTCACATCCCCTCTCCGCTGAGAGCTATTTTGTCACTCAATAAAATTCTTCTGCACCCTCCTTATCCTTTGTCAGCATAACCTCATTCTTCTTGGACACAGGGCAAGAACTCAGCACCCACTGAACACAGGTACAAAGAAGGCTGTAACACTGTGGCCCTCTGCCTTCCACTGGCAGAGGGTAGCCATTGCTTGTGATCGGAAGCAGCAGTGAGGCCAAACCAGACCTGGAGCCATGGGGCTGGAGCCGGGCAACAGAGCAGGGCTGACAGAGCTGTTAATGTGCTGCCATCTGTCAGGCTGCAGAAGGCAGGACTAAAAGAGCTAATTAGCATGCTATAACACCCCCTCTGGGGCTTTGGGGTTGAGGGCACCCCTGCCTGTGTGCCACTGTGTTCCCCTTAGTGTGACACACCTGGTCTAGCCACAAGCCCTGCATAGAGCCCACTCCTGTGCTGGTGCTTGGAACAGCTGTCCCAACCCCACACTTGCTCACTCACACACCCACTTCTTCCAGGGGCTGAGCATGCAGTTGTGGTGGCCACAGGATACATGCCAGGATACAAGCCAGGTGTGACCCAGCAAGCCAAATAGATGAGGCATCTCCTGTGGCAAACCCAGGCCTGAGCAAGGCCTAGGAAGGAGCATTGCTGGCTGGTCTCCAGCTGGAACAGTGATGGAGAAAAATCTGGCGTCGGTAAGGATGTAAGTTCTTTTTTCTTTTTTCTTTTTTTTGAATATGAATATCCAATTGCCTTGGTACCAGGTCCCATTTTTTGAAAAGACTATCCGTTCTTTGTTTAATTTTCTTGGCACATTTGTTGAAAATCAATTGATCATGAATATAAGTGTTTATTTCTATACTCTCATTTTTATTTCATTGCTCTATATGCTTAGCTCTGTGCCAATACCGTACTATCTTGATATCTTGATTCCTGTAGCATTGCATTAAATTGTTGTTGCCGTTGTTGTTTTGAGACAAGGTCTTGCTCTGTTGCCTAGGCTGGAGTAGTGGCATGAAAATGGCTAACTGTAGCCTCAAGCAAGCAAGGGTTCTTGCTGCCTTAGCCTCCCAAGTAGCTGGGACCACAGGCATGTGAGCCTCTCACCCTGCTAATATTCTTTTCTTATTAAAAAATTTTTGCAGGTAGAATTGGGGTCTCACTATGTTACCCAGGCTGATTTTGAACTCCTGAGCTCAAGCAATCCTCCTGCCTTGGCCTCCCAAAGTGCTGGGATTACAGGCATGAGCCACTACAACTGGCCTATTTTTATTTTTTGTGGAGACATGTGGCCCAGGCTGGTCTCAAATTCCTGAGCTCAAGCAATCTGCCCACCTCAGTCTTCTGAGTAGTTAGGACCACAAGCGTGTGCCACCCTTCCCAGCTAATTTTTAAATTTTTTGTAGAGATGAAGTATTACTATGTTGCCCAGGCTGGTCTTGAACTCCTAAGCTCAAGTATTCCTTCCTCCTTGGACTCTCAAAATGGTGGGATTATAGGCATGAGCCACCTGCCTGGCCTAAATTTTTAAAACTCTCAAAGTGTAAGTTCTCCAACTTTGCTTATCTTTTTTATAAATCTTCTGGCTATTCTAGGTCTTCTGCATTTCTATGTAAATTATGGATTATCTTGTCAGTTTCCACTAAAAAAGTCTAATAGAATTTGTTAAAAAACAAAACTTCTGAGATTTTTACCCTATTGCAAGCTAACAAGTTTCAGAAAAAAGTCTTTAGACCTCTGTTTTACCCTAATATTCCAGGTCCTATGTTTCAGTTTAAATCTACCTTTCTCTTATTACTTCCTATTCATTCCTTTTAATTGCTCATTGGTCCTCTTATAAAGATTCTTACTTTTAGCCATTTGTATGTCTTTGTTGGTCTCTCCATAAGAATGTTCTTTCCTATTATCTCCTTATGCATAAATTCTATTCTTTAAGATCCACATTAGACATCATTCCTTTCCTCTCCCTTTTCTGTACTTCCCTAATCTCTTCAGTTAGAAGTAATTTTTTTGTATCAAAGTTATTAAAATAAATAAAAATAAGTAATCTTTATCTTTGTCTTCTCAAAAATGAATAAACAAAAATAAGTAATCTTATGGCCGGGTGTGGTGACTCACACCTGTAATTCCAGCACTTTGGGAGGCTGAGGCAGGTGGATTGCTTGAGATCAGGAGTTTGAGACCAGCCTGGCTAACGTGGTGAAACCCTGTCTCTACTAAAAATACAAAAAAATTAGCCGGGCGTGGTGGTGCATGCCTGTAATACCAGCTACTTGGGAGGCTGAGGCAGGGGAATCGCTTGAACCAGGGAGACGGAGGTTGCAGTGAGCCGAAATCACACCACTGCACTCTAGCCTGGGTGACAGAGTGAGAATCCATCTCAAAAAAAAAAAAAAAAAAAAAAAGTAATCTTTATCTCTGTCCTCCCATAACACATTATTTCTATCTATGACCCAACTTGTTTTCCTTTTGTTATTTAGTTATACATCTCATTTTGTCAGAATATGTATAATAATATCTGTATCTCTCCTAGTATTCTTTTTATTTTTACTTTTTAGTTTTGTAGAGAAGAAGTCTTGCTATGTTGTCAGGTCAGTTTCGAACTCCTGTCAAATGATCCTCCCACCTCCCAAAGTGCTGGGATTATAGGCACATGCCACAGTGCACAGCTTTTTTGGTATTCTTAGATAGGGATTTGATTAATAAATGCATTTGCTGAATAGGATAGAGTTATTTTTGCAGGTATGTGATTTTCCTGTTCCTGCCATTAGATGGCAGTGCTCAAACTTAGTAGAACAAAAAAATTCCAGGTTTTAAAAATTAAGCAGGATTCTGGGTCTGTGGTCTCATCTGCTTTGGAACAATATTGCCTTAGCATGCTATAATACAAACTGTCAAATGATCTTGTCTGTTCACTGCTACTATATGAAACTTCTCTTTATTTCTGTATTGACCTCTTTGGTGTGTGGAAGAAAGACTTTCATTAAAGTTCTGAACCTTAGCCTATGCGGTCGACTATCTAGCATTTACAATTTATTGTGTAGAGCAGATTTGTTATTGTCTAAATCAATGGCATTACCTACCAAATGTAAACTGTTATCATTGCTACTATATTAATATTTGAAAGGTTAATTTTCTTTTCAAGCAAAGAACAGTAGGACCTTTATTCAATTTTCTACTTGCTCCCAACCCCCATTCTCTTTTGTTCCTGAAGAACAGTAGAATGAAATGGCTCCAGGACCCATCCAAGTAGGGCATGGTGGTTTGAAAAGATTCCAGCATGGAACAAAGTTTCCATATTTTGCCTGAAATCTTTTATTCATATGATTCTTCTAATGCTTCCTGGAAAATTCCAAGAACTTGATGTGAAATAATGCAGGGCACAGGGCACCCAATTGGCCTATGGCAGGTGCATTAGTCCATTCTTGCACTGCTATAAAGAAAAGAGGTTTAATTGGCTCCAGGCTCCACAGGCTGTACAGGAAGCTGAAGGGCTTCTGCTGGGCTTCTGGGGAGGCATCAGGAAGCTTACAATCATGGCGAAAAGCCAAGGTGAAGCAGGTAAGTCTTATATGGTGGGAGGAGAAGGGAGGGTGGGAGGACGAGGGAGGGTTGGCGAGGCACCACACACTTTTAAAGAACATATTTCGCCAAAACTCACTGTCACCAGAATGGCACCATGGGGAAATCTGCCCCCAGGATCCGAGGACCTCCAACACTGGGGATTACAATTCGACATGAGATTCAGGTGGGGACATAGATTCAACAGTGTTTGAATAACTTTTTTTGTTTTCCTACTAACTGTTGGGCTTATTTGTAGGGAGAGTAGGGTAAGCCAATTAAAACTATAGTATACATATTATTTTACATGTAATAATGTGAAAATAATGTGTCTAAAAGAAGGTGAGTGGAAACTCTATAGCAAAATACCAGAGTCTTTCTTTAGAAAAGGACGGCTTCTATTTTGATATAAGATAATAGTTCCTGTTTGACAGACCTTCTTAGCCCCAACTTGGTCTACAGAATGACTTCTTTTGAGCACAGCTTCTAGGAGAAAATTTTGATAATAAATCAAGTCTGGTGACGTTTTTGTTGTTTTTTGAGAATTTAATGAGTTTCTCTGTGAGAATACCCGAATCACAAAATTCCTATTAGATTGCTCTTATGAAGACAACTTGAAAGATTATTGGCAATTTCCAATTTAGTAAAATGTTGGCTGTAACAACTTAGTGAATTATGACAATAACCTGTTTCTCTTAGGTTTCTGACATCTAAGTGTCCTTACAGGAGGAAGCTGAAGCTCACTATCCTATAATTGTCCAGCTCAACTGCTCATCAGCATAAACATTGATTTGGAAAATACTTTGGGTATCACCCGTAGGAGCCTGGGAATTTTCTCATCCGAACTAAACAGTGATTAAAGGTTTTTCAAGAAAGTTCTTGCTGCAATATCTGTTTTCATACTCAAATCAGGTCCTCTTCCTCTTTGCTTCCTCTCGTTGCAACGCCCTTCCTTCTCTTCCCAAAACTGGAGAACTTACTCAGGCGTAAGATTCAGCTCAAATGTCACTTCCTGTGAAGGCTTTCTCAACACGGCCCGGGGAACAGCCGGTTACTCCCTGTCTCTCCCAGAGCTCACTGCAAGCAGCTCCGCTTTTATCAGAGAATAATGGGATTATCTATTTTCCTGCAGGTCTCGCCCCCAGGATGTAAGCTTCGAGGGCGGAGACTGTGTCTTTTAAATTTTTTCCTGTTTTTATTGCCCAGCCAGCCCTTGTAGGTGACTCTCGATGTTTCACAGGCGGCCAACCTGAAGGAATGTCAGTTGGCACGCAGGTTCCCGCCAACCGAGCGTTTAAAAATAAGCAGCGGGGAACACTAGGGAACAGTGGGTGTCCCTCACGACAACCGCCTCTCATCAGTTCCAGCCGGTCCGCGCCGACAGAAGTGATTTTGGAGTTTGCTTTGATGAGGAAAACGCTTCCCTTAAAGAGTCCCTGCGTTATTTCTCCAACTCTGTGACCGAGACGCTGTCCGCTTTTCTATAACGGTGACAGAAAACCAAGGAGAAAACGTAGGATTCAAAGGTTTGAGGGTAACAGGCCTCAGCCACTCGGGCTCGAGGCTGATTCCGAGCTGCTGCCTGTGAGGAGAGGTCGCACAGCGCCTTCGTCTCCGCTCAGCCAGCAGGCAGACTGAGAACCCACCGGCGGCCGCCGCGCCCTCAACTGCCTTCTCCCTCGGTGCCCCGCCCATCCCTGGGCGGAGAGCACCGTTCTCGCGAGAACGCGGCTGGCCTCGCCTCTTCGGATTGCGAGCTCTCGCGAGAAGAGGCGAGGAGCCGGCCTACAACCTGCCGGTGCGGGTCTGCTACTCGCAGCCGCCTCAGTGGCCGCCTCCACAGCCACCTCCAGAGGGATCTAGCCGAGGAGGAAGTGGAGGTGTCACCGGCCTCGGCTTTTGCCCCAATTCTCTGTGGGCACTGAAGAGGGACTACAGGTTCGACAGTGAGTGTACTCAGCTGGGGAACTCGGCGGGGGCGGCGCGGGAGGCTGGGCTTGGCCCGGGCGAAAGAGGAAAGGGGCGGAGGGCGAATCTGGGCGTGAGAGCTGAACTGCTGTGGCGGTGGTCTGGACGGCTGGACCCTCCTCGGGGACCGTGCGTGGCGTTTTAGGCTCTGGCCACGGGCACCCAATTAGAAGAGGCCGGGATGGGGCTTGAGTTTTGGGGCTGCAGCTTTTGGGTTGTGAGTCCGGAGGCCTTTCCCTGAGGATGAAGGCGATACCCTCATCCCTTCTTTCCAGGGCGGAGGAACCCCGTGCCCCGCCCCTTCCCTGTCATCTCCGACGGACGCAGAGACTTCCTGAGGAGGGCGCATCACAATAGGGGATAAGGTGGTGGGAAGCCTCCCTCTGAGTGAAGAGTGAGACCCCACTAATGTGCTACGTGGTTTTATGCTGTAACCGTTTTTTACGTATGGTAAAGCTTTGTTTTCTCAAAACGTGCACGGAAAAGGTTCTGATGTCTTTCTTCTTAAGATGCAGGTGCCCTGACACCCTTATCTTTGGGAATGGGGCGGGGGAAGGTGAGACATCGTTTAGTAATTTGTTAGTGTGGGCTACTGTGACTGTCCCTGGGCCTCACAGATTTCATGCTTCTCCTTTCTCCTCAGTATTCTGAGTCCATGATGAAAAGTCACTTGTCCAGACGTGCTGAAAGATAGAGCTTCACTTGCTTGTGGCTTTATGCACTTAGCAAACAAGATTATTTTATGAAGATGTTCTTATATTTCAGAGTTTTCATGCTTTTTATTTAAATTAGCAATCTAAATGAAACAGCACACGATATTGATTGTATTTGGACAACTGAGTTCCTTCCCGCCTCTATCCTCCCAACCCCCAACTACACGAATTTGACCAAAATCTTTTAGAGAGGGGGTTAGGAATACATTTTCAATGAAAGAGACTGTAGAAATCGGAATAAGAGATAGAATAATGCAGCCATAAGGGCCAAAAGAGTTGAAGGGCCAAAAGATTGAAGTTCAGGCCTGAAACCCAGAACTACAGTTGTCATTTGAATATAAAGCTGAAAGCAGTAAAATACTTGGGATGGGATTTGAAAGTGGACTAAGACTGTTAAAAAAAATGTGAGAAGAATTATTTCTGATGATGTAAATGTGTTTTATAAATTTTCCCAAGATTTCTCAGCGTGTATGACCTAACTGCTATTATGTCAATATGTACAAAGTAGGAGGGGAGGTTCTGAAGCATGGAATGTGGTAAGGAACCACCAGAGAGTAACAGTGTTCAATCAGGAAAGCTTTTAGTGTTTCAACAATGTTTTTGTGTTCTTTCACCTTTTTTTTTACTCTCAAAAAAGCTTTCAAATGGACTTTTATCCCTCTGTAATTATGTTACCCTTCCCACCAGTCTGAATTTTCTTCTTTCTAAGCTGTCTGAATTTTTAAAATTATTAACTATCGATTTGCAAACCACTGTGGTCTTCTTTTGGCTTTTTATAATAAGTGACTTAGGGAAGTATGGAAGTGATATGGAAAATATTATGCACCTTTCAAAGCCATAGCATGAGCAACAAACTCACATGCTTTCGGGTACTAGTCAGATAATTAAAATGAAGGAGCTGCCCTATGCCTTATCAGAGAGACATCCAGTTCTCAGGTCTACCTAATCAGTGCCATATATGAATATGGACCCCATCTTCAGCATTCTCAAGAAAACCCAGAAATCTAGATTTTTGCATGCAGTGTCTTGCTTTTTAATAATATTGACAACTGTTGTCATTGGGCACATCCTGTTAAAAAAAAAAAAGAAGAAATATTGACAATTAAAACCATTAAAAATACTTTGCGGCTGAATCAAACCCAAACCTGTCTATAGTTGTTTTTGGCTCTCCAGTTTAGAGGCTCTGCTATAGATCAGAATTCATAAATTTTATGTCTAGGAAAAAAGGTTTAAAGCAAATTTGAAGTTTCAGACTTAAGGGGTCTTGGGAAAAATGTCACGTCTAATTGAAAACAGTAGTTAAGTTTAATGGCTGTTAAGTATAGTAGGGCAAATTGAACTGGTATTTACCATAATGTTTTAACTGTGGAAATAACTGAAGAAAAAAGTCTCAATATTTATGGTTTAATAATTCAGTTCTGAGCAAAGCTGATTTAGAGGTATCTTGTACAGAAATTGGATTATTTAGAAGCTCTTTATTGCACTTGCAGCTAATATATAAAATTAAATACAAGAGACCCTCTACAGTCCATCTCAGGATTTGAATATTTATTGTTTGTTGTGCTATCCCACATTGTCTTCCTAGGCATTGACATTTACTGGAATTAAAATTACTGGATTTTATTCCATGCCAGATGGAGGTTGGAAGGGTTTGGCAACAGGATGGAAAGAAATAGGTGGAGAAAGTGTGATGTGAAGCAAACACTCTTGTGCCCCTTCCTTACATTGTTCATTAAAAGATTGATTTGTGTTAGTTTTTCTTGTAAGAAGAATAGGTACATTAAACTTAGTGCCCTATACATAGTAGAGTTTAATAACATGAGTGGAATTGACCTTTGTGGATTAAGCCTCATTTACCCATTAATGTGAAGTAATTTAATCACATAATCTGATTCATACCTCGTTGGGTTATGGGGAATGGGACTGCTAGAGGTCAAACCTAAGTAAGAGGTGGTTTTTAGGCATATAGAGGGCAAGTTGAGGGTCCTCACTGAGGATAAGGGTGAGAGGAGGTTAGGTTAGGTAAGGGAGAGAATTTTGAAAAGGAAGATGAATTCATTAAAACTCATTTGTGTATTGTGCAATTTTACAAAGAGGTCCACCTTTTATAGCTAAATGTATCATAACTTGTTCAGAGACTACATAGAATACTGGTTTTTAATCAGGACTGCTTTGGGAATTTGCAGACTTGATTTTCTTCATTTCAGCTCAGTCATCTCAGGTCAAGCTAGGCTAATAACTCTTTATCCAATCCCTGCTTCTCTCTGACATAGGAAATGAAAGAAGAGGAGATAGTATTATGTTTGTGAGGTGCTCCTGTTGAAGAGTTTTACGATTATTTCTGAAGAATTTGTTTTATATTTGAGAAGATTGTGCTTGTTGAAGGGGGAACCATTTTTTTCGTCTCTAGGTGTTTCTGCCATGACTCATAAAGTAGGAAGTTCTTTTTTGGAAATAGCTTTCCCCCTTTTTCCCATCCCCTGAGTTGAAGTCCAAAAGGAGTATTAGAGGAGGCTAGGGGAAGGGATTGAGTATACTTTTGTTCAGTGCCTTATGATTCAGTTTTTGGGACTCTCAATTCTTAGGATATACATTGTCTATTCATTTGTATGGTAGGCTTGTCTGAGCAGGCTGGACTACTATGAGGGAGAAGGAAATGGAACATCTACAGTTCTAACTGGGTAAGTTTAATTTGCAGTTGAAGTAATAAGGGGTTTTTTCTCATTGAATTCAGTTATATTTTTATTGTCATCTATTTGAATTCTTTTTGTTGTTGATTCTGAACTGAAAGTAAGGCGGGTCAGGAAGGTACAGATGTTACCTTCTCTTGTTAATGGAAGAAGAACTATTAAAAAAATTTCCCCCGTTTTAATAGAATCTTCATCAGGGTTCAAGCCAGTGTTGCATTTCCCATAATGTATCTTGCTCTGGTTTACTTTGGGATCTTTGAAACTGAGAACTAGTTTGCTAACAATGTATCAATCTATAACTTGAAGATGGAAGGTAAACAATCAGAATACAAAAAGATGCTTTCTGATAAAGGATCAAAAAATAGGCAATGGGAATACAGTGAGCTGTGTATTTGAAATAGTAGAAACTTGAACATAAAGAGGAAAGATGTTAAGTTAAATATGTAACCTTATGCACAGATTTCTCAAGATTGTAAGTTATTGTTGCCAGTGAAAGCATCTCTCTTCACCCTGTTAAGAGTTTAATTATGTTATTCTGTTTAAAAATGTAAGGTGTCTGATTATATGGTGCATATTTTTAGTCTTTGTAGTTGAAATGAGTGATCTATTAGTAATTTTGGTGACAAATTGAAATTATTATTTAGTATTTAACTGGGAATGAAAGTATTTTATAGTGAATTACTGATTGAAGTACTTGATTAGAAACTATGAAAAATACTTTTCTAAGGTTATTTTATTTTTTATTTTATTTTATTGTCTTGTTTTCCCCTCCACCCACAGAAGCTATAGGAACTAAGGTAATTTTAAATCATAATCATACTTTCTTCTTGAAGTGTCTTATTTATTATCATTTACATCTGAGTTTAAAGCCCACTGTTAGCTCTATGACATTAATGTTAACCTATCTGAGCCTTTGTTTCCTCACATAAAAAATGTATATAGAACACAATTGTCAGGGATTTTTTTCTTTCTTTTTTTTTTTGGAGATGGAGTCTTGCTCTGTTGACCATTCTGGAGTGCAGTGACACGATCTTGGCTCACCGCAACCTCTACCTCCTGGGTTCAAGCAGTTCTCCTGCCTCAGCCTCCCAAGTAGTGGGGACTAAAGGCTCGCACCAGCATGCCTGGCTTTTTTCTTTTTTTTTTTTTTAATTTTTATTTTTTAGTTGAGATGGGGTTTTACTGTGTTGCCCAGGCTGGTCTTGAACACCTGAGTTCAGGCAGTCTGCTTGCCTCAGCCTCCCAAAGTGCTGGTACTAGGATTACAGGCATGATCCACTGCACCTGACCAGTTGTCAAGGATTTAAGGATGAGATGAAATAAAGTATATAAAAGTGCTCTTAAATATTAAAATGGTATATAAGTTGTTAGCACTGTGTTCTGTGTTTAAGCTCAGGAAATAGCATACTGGCATCATTGCCTCCTTCTCCTACCTCTCTATCTCCATTGATCTTGAAACATATCCATTAGTTAAATGTACATTCACATCTGGCTGTCTCATTTGGAGAGGACAAGTTCAAATGACTATTTACAGCCTTGCCAATATCACTCCTCCTTTGGAAATTACAAAACGTTTTCTTTTTCTTTTCTTTTTATTTGTTCGATAAGCATTGAACAATAGGAAACTCTTTTTCTTGTTTTTCATGTTGGCATGTATTGGCTGATATCTGGTGTTCTGTGTAATATAAATGCTAGGTAGAAAAGTAGGCAAAAGGAAAGAGATTAGAGTGAAGAGAAAGATGGTGTGGCATTTTAAAAATTGTCTTTTGGGATACTGTTATCTACCTCTAAAAAACCATTTTTTATTAATTTGGATGATTTTCCTTTAACGTATTTGACTATTACTGTTTGTAGCAGATGAATAGAAAATTATCCTATTCTATTTGTAGACTACATGAAATGTCAGCTTAAAAATAAATGTCATCCTAGGAAACCAAGTGGGTTTGGAAAAAAATAAAAAATAAATAAAATTCTAGTGCTCAGATACCTGAGAAAGAATCTTGGGTACAAAATTGTACAAGTGTGTTTATGATTTTCTCATTTTTGGGTGGCACACAAATACTGCTGAATTGTTTTAAAGGTAATTATTTTATCCAGGACAATTTATTTTATATAATGCAGGCTTGAATTTGATTTTTCTCACATCAAGATAGCAAGCAATATGATCTGGTTTTTTTGGCTCTTCATTTGTTCATTTAGAATTTTCTTATAGAAGACCATTACCTCCTGTAAGATGGTTAACGGCGAGACATTCTTGTTTCTTTTTTAATTTTCCAAACTGTTGGAGTTTTTCTCTTAAAAGAGAATAATTATTAGAGAGACTAGTTAGATTATGAAACTGTGATTCTGAAAGTAACTTTAAAACTGTTAATACACCAATTTTTAGAAGAGAAAACAAATGCAAATCAAACCCCTTAACTGATTTTAATCAAAGATATTTGCGGGCAGTAAGATGGCTGAGACTAGAATACAAATTCACAAGTCTTCTGATTTGGAGTAGTTTGTTCCAGTGATCCCCCTAGTGGGTTTCATGTGCTTCTGGGGTTATGTGAAAAACTTGTTCATTGTGCTGTACAAAGAAAGCAATAGAACTTCTATTTCATTTTTACTGTATCCTTTTTAAATTTCCATTTCGTGTGTGTATGTACTATTTAGACAATACTGGTGTGATAGTATATGTGCATTGTTTATAAATATACATGTATGCAGCTGTCTGTGTTAGTTGAACTCAACATGTTAAGAAAAGGACAAACTGCCATATTTCAAAGTGGTACGACATCTTTAATCATTTTTGCTTCCCTAGTGAATTATATTATTTAACAGTAGACTGGGCCTGTCTTGGTGGCTCATGCCTGTAATCCCAGCACTTTGGGAGGCCGAGGAGGATGGATCACCTGAGGTCAGAAGTTCAGGAACAGCCTGGCCAACATGGTGAAACCCCATCTCAACTAAAAATACAAAAAAATTAGCTGGGTGTGGTGGCAGGCGCCTGTAATCCCAGCTACTTTGGGAGGCCGAGGCAAGGGAATCGCTTGAACCCAGGAGGTGGGGATTTCAGTGGCCTGAGTTTGCGCCATTGGACTCCAGCCTGGGCGACAAGAGCGAAACTCTGTCTCAAAAAAAAAAAAAAGGAAAAGAAAAACAGTAGACTGGAACAGTTTTTTTTTTTTTTTTGAGACAGGGTCTCATTATGTTGTCCAGGCTGGCCTCAAACTTCTGGGCTCAAGCGATCCTCCTGCCTCATCCACCCAAGTAGTTAGGATTACAGGCACATACCACCACACCCAGCTTGAATAGCTGTTAATTTTGAAATTGTTTTATGATGAGTGCTTTGAAAAATTTTCTATAAAAATGGATTTCTTTGGAGTAATTCCTTTCTGACTGTAAAAGTAATGTACATTATGTGCAACTGGGGACATTTAGCAAAGGACAAAGAAGAAAATGGTACCATAATCCCGTGACTCAATGATAATTGCTTCCAGTCACAAATATATGTGTGCACACAGATACATACATACACACATGGATATTACATATACCACTATTTATTTATTTGGGTTATGTAAGTCACTGCATGGTTTAAATATCTAAAGTATATCAAAAGAGAACTCAGAAGTCTTGATTACATCCCTATTACCTTCACCTGAGTCCAACTCTGCCCCTATAGGTAACCATTGTGATTAATGTCTTATTTATACTTTGAGTTTTTTTCTTTTACAAAAATAAATAATTATATATATGTATTTGTCTTTGCATATATGTACATATTTTTAAATTTCCCCTTTATGTCACAAAAGGTAGTATGCTGAATACAGCTTGTTCTGTACCTACCTGTTTTTTTTTTCCTTTTTATCATGAGTGGGATTATTGCCTTTATAGCTGTTGTTGTTTAACCTAACAGTGTATCTTTGATATTAATCTATATTAGTATATGAGATCTTCCTTTTTCTTTTTTATAGATGCATAGTATTCTACTGTGTGGATGCACATAGTTTATTCAGTTAGCTTCTTTTGATGCACATTCAGATTGTTTTTAGTCTTTTACCATTACAAATAATGCCACAGTGAATATATTTGCAAATATTTGTGGAATATTAGTGGAGTTGTATCTTGTAAGTAGGAGTGGTCAATTTATGTGTAATATTGTTGGATATTAAAAATTCCTCCCTACAGGGGTTATATCATTTGTGTTTTTCTTTTTCTTTTTCTTTTTCTTTTTTTTTTTTGAGACAGTATTTCACTCTGTCACCTAGGCAGGAATGCATTGGGATGATCATGGCTTACTGCAGCCTTGACCTCCCAGGCTTAAGTGATCCTCCCACCTCAGCCTCCCAGGTAGCTGGAACTACAGGCATGTGCCACCATGCTCAACTAATTTTTGTATTTTTTAGTAGAGATGAGGTTTCACCATGTTGCCCAGGCTGGTCTCAAACTCCTAGGATCAGGTGATCTGTCAGCCTCAGCTTCCCAGAGTGCTAGCTAAGATTGCAGGTGCGAGTCACTGCTCCAGGCCCTCATTTATACTTTTCATTGGCAGTGTATGCCAGTATTGAGAATGCTTTTCCATAGCTTTACCAAAAGTGTATATGGTCAAAATTGGAGGTGTTAATTTGCATTTCTTTTATGAATGAGGTTGAACATATTTTTATGTTTAAGGCCATTTGCCTTTATTTTTCTGAGGATTGCCCATTTGTTTTTGTAGTCTCTGTTTTGGAGAAGAGAAGTTGTCTTTTTCTTTCCTTCTTTAAGGAGCTCTTTATATACTGTGAAATTAGCCCTTTTAATATAAGAAAAACATTACTTGTTTTTAAAACTTTATTTTTTCTATGCTTTTTGCAAGTAGTGGTGCTTTTCATAGGCAAATAGGAAAGGCTTTCCCTCCTTTCCAGTTGTCAGTGAAATCACCCATATTTTTTCTAGTATTTGTGTGGTTCCAATTTTTACATTTAGATAGTTTATTCATTTGGAGTATATCCTTGTATGTGGTGTGAGGTATGGATTCAGTTTCATGTTTTCCTGAGTGTTTATTCAGTTGTCCCAATACCATTTATTAGTGTCTGTCTTTTTCTCAATGACTTGAGATATCACTTTATCATATATTGAATTTTTTATGTTTTAGAGCTCTGTTTCTGGACCTTTAATTCTCTTCTATTGGTTGGTTTATCTATTCATGTACCATAGACTTTTAATTATTGAAATGAGCCTTAATTCAAAGATCTTTGAATATAAGAACATTTTAAATTTTGTTAAAATGGAATACTACCTATAATACTGAGACACACAGATGTGTAAAGTGTTTCTTTGTGAGCATGTATTTTGTCTCAGGGCAAATTTTAGATTCCTTAGAATGAAGCCCTTAGAGGCTAAATAACTTCTCTGGTGGAGAAGGTTCTGATGTTTCTGACTCTAATTATGAGGGCAATATGGTAGCTACCAGACATATGTGGCTATTTAAATTTATATTAAAAATAGACAATTAAAAGTTTAATTCTTCAGTTGTAGCCACATTTCAGGTGCTCAATAGCTACGTGTGGCTAGTGGCTGCTTTTCGGACAATGCAAGCATAGAACATTTCCAATACCATACTGTTGTGACAATGGAAAGTCCTGTTGAGCAGTGCTGTAGTCTAGAACTTGAATTGTATTTAATAGATCCTTTTCTAGCCTGCTGAATTGATGGCTGATAGGCAAAAATCTGAAAGGAATGGAAGGTAAAGGGCATAATGAATAGGTCAGAATGGAACAGCATATCTGAAAAAGCATAAAAGCATTATGGAAGGAAAATATTGTTTAAAATATTGTCTGACTTTGTTTAAAGGTTAAGGAGTTGCTTCTTAAGAGTTGATTGTAATCTCCTTCAATTTAGGCATCGGCTTCAGGAGAATTGCCTGTATTAACTGATATTATGTCAAGGTGTTTCTGGTTTTGAAGTCAACACTTTTTGGTCATAGTAGAAAAGTAAAACATAGTTATTTCTTTAGCATATTAAAAAAATATGCCTTTTGAGTTTTAAGATGGTAGCCTATGAACAGTTCTAGTTATTTACAGTGCTAATCGTGTAATGTAGATACTTTGTAAATGCTTAAACTGTGGAAAGATTTTTAAACATTTATTGAGCTGTTTGCAATAGGAAGGAAACAAATGAGTCACAGTTCATTTCTTGAAGTGTTAATGCCTTAAGGAGTCAGCAAAATTTGAATAGAAATTATATAAAAGTGATAAAATTAATTAACACAAAGATTTTATTCAAATCACCTCTGGAACATCAAGGGTGGACCGAGCTGACTTTGGAAGTCTTACATCACTTGGTCAATTAGAGATTGTCCTTTAAATAGACAACAGACTCTACTTTTAATGTAAATACCATGGAGTTTTGTTAAATCTGTTTGTTAGAGTCTCCCTAGCAGTTATCAAAATGCCTGAAAGGTGCTAAGTACTCAGTAAATAGATTCTGAATGAAAGAATAAATTAATTTAATTTTAAAAAATCTTTTTAATTTTTAAATTTTAATTTTATTTGATTTTTAATTTTTAGACCTGGGGGTCTCATTATATTACTCAGGCTGGTCTTGAACTCTTGAGTTCAATCAGGCAATCCTCCTATCTCAGCCTACCAAGTAGGTGGGATTACAGGTACATGCCACCATTCCTGGCCACTTTCATTTTATATGGTGAAATTTGATACATAAAATTCAATCAGTTACAAAAATATCCTGAATAAAGTTCTCAGTTAAGCTTGCCTTGTTTTAACTTTAACAAATCAGAAAAGGACAGGCCTTAACAATTGAAAGGGCTTCTGTGAGATTTAAATAGGCACATCTTTGAGGAATATTTTGGGGAAACTTAGGGCTTGTTTGGTAATATCTTAAAATACGTTTCTAGAGATGTTACATTTTCCATCTTTTATCCCCACTATCTTGATGTGTATTTCCTGAGAGCATTAGAAATTGAATTGTTAGAATTTTTGCTCATTTGAAAGTGAGATTCACATGATTGGTGCTCTTTGGCGTAACTAAAACGTGGGTATAGGTATATGACAGTATTAAAGATTGCTTATAAATCTTTGTAATTCTTATTTCCTCTGCACTAGTGAATTATATTAAGTAAAATGTCCTTCAATTTCTTTCTTCTTAATGTAGTTAACATTTTGTAAAAGCTTACATACAAATTGTACTAGGTTGTGGGGACACAAACATGAATCATACTTTGTTCTTGCCCTCAAGGATCTTATAGTCTAATGGGGGACATTTGGCAGAAACATTTTCTATCAAATAGTATGAAGGAATAAAACAAAAAGTAAGTCTCCTTATTCCAGCATTTTCTCAGAGGCAACTAGTTGTAGTTTTATGTGATATTTCTAGACATTATCTTAACATATACAAGCACAGATGAGTATGTGTGTATGTATGTGCTTAATTTGTTAATTTTCTTTTTTCTGTTTTTTCTTTTTCTTTTTTGTGTGTGTAAATATGGGATTACATAATGCATATTTGTACCTTGCTTTTTAGCTTAATATGTTTTGAAATGTTTTCTGTATCAGTATCTATATATCTCATTTTTACTGGTTGCATGATATATTTGTGTAGATTTTTAGCCAATTAACTTGATAAACATTTAGATTGGTTCTAGATTTTTTTCTAGGACAAATAGTGCTATTTATCATGTCAGGGAGAGAAAGGAGATATATTCATTTTGTGTGTATGTGTGTATTAGTGTAGTGGTGTGTATAATTAAACAAGGACTGAGCAAATCTTTAAAACGCAATGTGCCTAGCACTGTGTTATATAAGGTATCCTATCTAACAGTTTGGTGGTTAAAATAGTAATAGATTACATAATGAGAATTGTGTCATTTTCATTTCTTGTTTAAGGAAATTGGGGTCTTGAATGTTAAGCTTTTACAGAATCATACAAGTTTTTTCTGATTCTAAAACTTCACTATTGTGGCAGAAGTAGAAATGAAAACTCACCAGTTTTCATTATCGAAAGTTTATGTATGTCGTTTGTGGCAGTGGTAGGATGGCTATTGATTAAGTGTGGTTGATACAGTAATGGGACAGTGTGACTTGGTGTTTTTGATCAAAAAGTAGTTTCATTATGCCTTGCTAATATATTTGATGCTTTTAAATGTTAATTAAAATCATTGCTATTTTTTAAAAATTTAAATGCAATACAATTACTTCTTTCTAGTATATAGTTCTGTGAGTTTTGATAAAAGCATACAGGTGTTTAACTACCACTGCCACAATTAAGGTACAGAATAGTTCCATTACTCACCAAAATTACTTTGTGCTGTCCCTGTGTAATCACTTCAGTCTTAACTCCTTGCTGATCTGTTCTCTGTCTTTATAGTTTTGTCTTTCCAAGAATGTCATGGAAAGGAAATCATATGGTATGTAACTTTTGAATCCGGCTTCTTTTACTTATCAGTGCTTTTAAGATTCATTCATGTTTTTGGTGAAACCCCGTCTCTACTAAAAATACAAAAATTAGCTGGGCATGGTGGTGCATGCCTGTAGTCCCAGCTACTCAGGAGGCTAAGGCAGGAGAATTGCTTGAACCCAGGAGGCGGAGGTTGCAGTGAGCCAAGATCACACCATTGCACTCCAGCCTGGGTAACAAGAACGAAACTCCGTCTCAAAAAAAAAAAAAGATTCATTCATGTTTTGTATGTATTCAGTAACTTATCTACCCATATTATTAGATACCGTCCCTCCTGTCTTTGAATCTCTTCAATTTTTTTCAGTCTTTCTTGCTCTTTATTCTGTGGATTGGGTAGTTTCTATTGATCTGTTTTCCAAGTTCCCTGGTTGTTATTGTTGTTGTTGTTGTTGTTGTCTCCATATGCCATTGTTCCTACTAATCTTTTGTTTTAATTATTATTCTTTCAGCTGAATTTTCATTTCTTTTGATAGTTGCCACCTCTCTACTGGTATGCCCTTTGTGTCAGTCATCCAGACAGTGCTTTTCTTTTAGTTCTTTGCATAGACTTTTTCTTTAATTGTTTGAATATATTTATAATAGGTGTTTTGAGGTCTTTTTTTGCTAAATCTAACATCTGAGCTAACTTGGAGTCAGTTTCTGTTGTCTGACTTTTACTGTTTTAATTCTTTGCATGTCTCAGAACTTTTGGTTGAAACCTGGACATTGTAGTATTTTTATGAGGATTTGTTGTTGTTTTGTTATGTTTTAGAGAATGTTAACTTGCCAGGATTCAAATTGCAAACTTGTTTCCCCTGAAGTATACAAGCAGCTGCCGTCTGTGCTTATTACTTACTTCTACTAACTACTTACTTTTTCAGCTTGTTTTCCTTGGGGTCAGGGCAAAGGTAAGGCTTTCCTGCACCTCTGTAATCTGGTGGTCAGCCAAGAATTTGGGCAGAGATTATATTCACATTTTGGAATTCACCCTCTCTGTAGGTTCTTTACTTCTGGGAATTCCCTGTTAACCTCCAGTTTACCTGCTAGTGGTGGTCTTTGTCCTCTGATACGCTAACCAGTGAGGGATTCAGATTTCTGCTGCTGGAGGTGTGTACAGTTGGGGAATATGTTTAGCTTAGAAAAAATCAAAATCATGTCTCATACCATGCAGCTTTCAAGGGTGGAGTCCTCTGGTACTCTGCCTGCTTTTTTGTCAGGCTCCCTGGAGTCTCTCCTCTACCTCCCGTACATATGTAATTTAGCTCAGTCAGGGATTTGAGCAGAGTTTATGCTCAGATTTTGGGCCTCACCTTTCTTTATTTCTTTCACTTCCACTATGTCTACCTGAAATTTCAGCCCTGAGGTTTTTTCTAACACTTTGAGCTGTGTGGCTGCCTGATTTCCTTCACCATATTTGTGAGGGATGGGGAGGCCGCTAAGCAAAAAAACTTCGAACTGAACTCGTGATTCCGTTCCTTCTAGTTGTAGCTGTTCAAGAGTAAGCTCTTCATTCACTGCTGTCTGCTTTTGGACATTTCCACTGCTTTTAAATAGCTGTTTTTTATAGTTTACCCAGATTTAAATAATTGCTGTCTGTTGGAGGTGTGCGTAATCACTTCACCTGGCTGTGTTTGCAAGAAGTTTTTTCCGTGTGTCTGATCTCCTTTTCTTTTAAAAGTTGCTTCCACCTTTTCTTTGTCCTACATTATTTTCTGTGGTAGCTTGCTATCCCTCAAGGTCTCTCTTCCAGTTCTCTGTGTTGCTAAAGATGACTGTTCAGTTCCTTGTCAATTAATTTTTGAATTTATGTTACGCTCCATGGGAAAATTTAGAGTAGATAAGCAATCATGAGGAAATTATAAACATTTTCTTGGTAGGTCTATCCATGTCATAGATTTCTGTCTTTTTGGTGATACAGTCTGTCTTTTATTCCTAAGGAGAGAAGTTCATCAAGTGATCATTAAGTTTCTGGTCCTTAGAGTTCTTCCTCCATGTAGGCCCCTCTGAAGGCCTTCTTTGTAGTTAGTGCAAAATTAACTTTGTGAACATTCAGATGTTTGCTCTTCAGTCTGCCACTATCAAGTGATTCATTTGCTCTTTGGGGCTGTCTCTCCTCTTTTTGGTCATTTTCACATAGAGAATGTCACTTTAGGACATTTAGCTGGCTCAGGTGTCATCTTGGCTTCCTCCTGGTCAGTCTTTACCATCCATATATTTGGATATTTGGACTTTTGTAGCTGAAGGCAACCCTTGTCTTCCAGTTCTGGGATCACTATGTAATTCTATCCACTTCACTATTCTCCCTCTTTAACCTTTCAGGTCTTCCTAGTAATGGCTGCACATGAAATATTTTGTCTGCCAAGTTTGAGAGATAAAAGTAATTTTACATTAACAGAAAAGATGTTGTGTAATGACATTATATAGAGTATGCTATGGTTTGACTGTGTCCCCAAAAATCCATGTGTTGGAAACTTTATCCCCAGTGTAAAAGTGCTGGGAGGGGCCTAATAAATGTTGATTGGATTGTGAGGGTGGAGCCCTTATAAATGGATTAATGTAGTTAATTTCAGGAGTTGGTTCGTTTTCAAGAGAGCTGATTATTATAAAAGCGAGCCCAGCCCTTTGTGTTTTCTTTCGCCCAAGTTCTCTTGCCCTTCTACCTTCCGTTATGGATGACACGGCATGAAGGTGCTTGCCTCATGCTGGTGACACGCTTTTGGACTTTCCGGTCTCCAGAACCATGAGCTAAAATAATTCCTGTTCATTATAAACTATTCAGTGTTAGATATTCTGTTATAGCAACAGAAAATGGACTAAGAGTAACATTTTAATAGGATGGACAAAGCCAGAAGGTGGCTGAGATTTAAGAAACACTGTTGATAATAAGCGAAAGTATCAATTTTTTTTTTCCTTTAAACTCTATTGGACTTGAGAAAGGTACCAATTTTTATATACTTAGCTTGGTACATTGGAAAGAATGTGGGCTTTTTGTTAAGACTGGGATTATAATATTATCTCTAGATTTCCTCATATATGAAATAGGGTAAGAATATAGAGTTGTTTCAAGGTTTAAATAGGAGAAAGTATATAAACTTCCTAAAGCATCAGTAAGTAGTGAAAATAGAGTAAGTGGTCTCCATACACTATGCATTGTCTTTGTTTTGTTTTGTTCTTCCGTGTATCAATACCATTAATTGATACTATCTGGAAATAGTGTCCCAAGGAGCAATTCTTTATTTTATTACTATAGTCTTGAAGATTTTGTCTATCCCTCAGCCTCCACCTCCTGTTTAGTCAGAATGTCCCAGAGAAGGGAAAGTAATTGCATCATCTTTTTCTCAACTTTTGGCAGTCTCCTGAATGCCTGCCCCTAGCCAACAGGCCCAGTGCTTCCAGCCTCTGTACAGGTGATTTCTAGATTATTCTGAATTTAAATTTATTTCTATCATGCCTAAACATAGTAATGAACAGTGTGATATTTTCTGGGAACTTTGTTTGGAGTCGTGTGGTAATTATTTTTTGATTATTACAAGATCCTAACAACAATAAACTTTAGTTTTAGAAATTGGGGATTCAAGTGCCAGATTCTGAAGGACCTTCTTATAGTAAGGAGTTTAGATATAGGCAGTGAGGAGCCATTCAGTTTTTAGGAAGGCGGTTCTGATTATAGCAGAGCCAGTATGCAACTGAATGGTGGTAAGAAGGTCAGCCAAAATTTTTACTGATAGATGATAAAGGCTTAAATAAAGGCAGCATTTTTATGAATGAAAGGGAGAGAAGGAGTCAAAAGAAGATTATAAAGTAGACTTGATATGGGGAAATGAGAAAGAACTCAAGAATGACTTCAAAGTTTTTAGCTTGGTGAATAGAAGTGACATTAATTGATGTGAGAAGCCAAGATGATGAGATGGTTGAAGTTGGGGTGCCTATTAAAGAATTCAGATAGTAATAATGCAAAATAGATTCTATGTAGTGTATAAATTCTCATGTTCTCAAGGGTTTGTTCCTCATTTCTGTTTTGTTTGCTGTCTCACTCAACCCAGCAAGTAGAGAAAAGGGAAGATGGAATCATAGTGAGCCCCAAGATTTAATGAGGATGAAGGATAAGGCAACAGTAGAACTTGAATAGAGGTGCTACAGGTGGGAGAGAGATGCAGGATAGGGAAACATGAGAGGAGTCTTTTTTCCGCTTACTAGGCTGAGTTTTTGAGCACAGGAATAATGTCTAACTTATTTCAGCATCTTGCATATTGGCATATTGTTGCAAATGCTCATAAGTGCTTGAATGAATGAATGAAATCAGACAAATTATAATGTCACTGAGTATGGCACAGAGGATGGTTAAAACTGAAGAGATTATCAGGTATTACAAAGTAGTATATAATGTGTGCCAGCAGCCTTTTAACCCTTTACAGTTATAACTTAGCTTATTGATAAAATTTTAAATCACTAGCATTTCTGTGTGTTTTTACCAAACATAAAAGACATTATGTTTGTGTAGGCAAAGATAGGCTTAGTTTTTCCAAACATTTCAACTTGAATTCCACTTATTTTTTAGTGTGATTGTAACCCTATGACTATTGAGAGTGAGGGCTGGGGAAAAATCTTTCATGTGGTGATACCTGAGTTTTACTGACAAATGAAATGTGAATATGATTTTTCAGCTGATATTAGAGCAACTTCATCTGAACATTAATTACTTTCTCATGGGTTGCTGTGAAATACATGCTAATTACTTTAAATAAGATTGATTAAGAAAACATAGGGGTATTTCCTTCCTGCTACCTGTTTACCATCCAGTGTAATAGTGGTAGAAAATCTGAATCTGAATTTGCCTTGCTTATCAATTCCTTGTTTTTGATCACTGCCACCCATGGTTTAGGATCGTTCTTCCTTCAGTGGATATCTGTGGCTATCCTCTTCAGAAAAGTATCTGATAATTAAGAATAAGGAAGACATAAAATGCTCTTCAAAGATACGTTAGTCTGTATTCCAAGCTATTCTGGAGGCTGAAGTGGGAGGATCACTTGAGCCCAGGAGTTGGAGACTGCAGTGAGTTATGATGACACCACTGTACTCTAGCCTGGGTGGCAGATTGAGACCCTGTCTTGAAAGAAATGGCTGGGCACGGAGGCTCATGCCTGTAATCCCACCATTTTGAAAGGCTGAAGATCGCTTGAGGCCTAGAGTTCAAAGAAAGAGAGGAAGGAAAAGAGAGAAAAAGAGGAGGAGAAGAGAGAGAAAGAGAAAAGAAAAGAAAGGTTAATCCCTGAAATAGTTTATACTTGAGGATATGTAGAGTAAGGAAAAAGTGTTCTAAATCTCATTCTACAGAATCTGCCAAATCACTCCATCTTTATTTTCCATCATTGTTTCTTTCTACTATCTTTATACCTTTTGCATCTCTTGGTGACTGCTTTTTTTCTGACTTTTTCCTTTGTTTCTCTGATTTGTTCATTCTCTCCATTTTCTTCTCTTTGACCTCATCTCTTTAGTACAGATAACTAGTCATAATATAAAGTTGAGATTTTTAAAAGTTTTTTTAATAGTGAATACATTTTTATTTTTATAATCTAAAATTCAGATGAGATTGACATTTTTATGTTCAAAATAATTCATGGTTTTTATGGTCGTCTAATAACCTGATTTATGATACAGTCATTCTTAAGGAAATAACAAGTAGGAAATAGTTTTCCTTTTCCAGGAGCATTTGGCAAATAAACTATGTGACATTTGCTCAGGAATTTGAATCAGCCATTTATTCAAAGGAAGAATTTGAATCAGCAATTCTTCCTTTCCCCCTCTTCTTTTATTTTTATTTCACTCATGGATCCTACCTACTTATTTAAATATATTATATGAAATGTTCATTTATTGTAAAATTTTCAACTGTTTTTAGAAAGAGGATACTATGATAAAAAATTATGCAATAGTAAAATGGTTTCTCTAAAATGAAAATGTATCTTCTACTGATTTTTGATATGGACACAGTTTTAATGAGTTTATCTTTGGCATTCTTTGTGAAATTGTACTGCAATACTACATAAAACTCAGGAAAGTATAGTATTTTCCCAGTTCTGGAATTTCCCTTTGACTTTCATGTACAACTCTACTTCACCTCCCACCATCAAACCCAGCTTGGAAAAGTACATAGAAGGTATTGCAGGAGCGAGTGTCAGGAAACTTGGGTTCTAGTCCAAGTGTATAGTTTTGTTTAAATTGTTTAAGTTTATTTGGTTTGTCTTTTGGTGTCTGCAATTTCTGAAAGTCAAGTCATATATTTCCAAACAAATACTCTAGTCTGAGCATTTTTCAGGATCAAGATTTTATTTCATATAGTGAATTATGACTGTTCTTTATAATTCCACCATTTACCAGCATTGTGACCTTTGGCAAAGTTACTAAAATTCTGAGGCTTTCTATTCTGTATATGGGGATCATAATGCCTACATTGCAAGGTGATTATGAAGGTTAAATTGGATGGTGAATGTGGTTTTAAAGTGTTTAGTTCAGATATTCTGTTAAGCTATTGTTAAGTGAGTTCTCTTATAATTTCGTTTGACTATAGTAGAAATAGCAGTTACAAGCCTCACATGTGAAAAGGCATAAAGTATATGAATTGTACTGATAAAACATTTTTATGATAATTGCACTGTAAGATAACATCAGAATATTTACATACATTTATTTTTGAGTAAAAATTAAATTTCTATTCAGTGTTTAACTTCATTTTAAAAAATCATTAAAGAAATAATAACATTGGTTATTTGGTTTTACTAGATGCTTTCCTAAGCATCTTACTTTTAGTAATTAGGAAATGTGTTCCAAGTGAAACTTTGTCTAAAGGAATCATTCTGTGGAATTGTTTTCCCTTTTTGGTACCATATTGATGTTTGGATACATGAGGCACTTATACAGTAGTTGTTTAAGTATATTTACTAAATATAAACAGCACATTATTCAACTGTTACATAGTGGTAGCAGATTTATGAAAAGTATCTAAAAAGACTTCTGGTTTTTATTTTAATCTGATTTGTGGCATTTGTATGATTAGTATTTTATAATCTATTCATCACTTTAAAAATATGTCACAGTAATATCAAGTCTGTACAATTCTTCATACAGGAATGACTATTTTATTCTTCATGCAATAGATTTAAAGGTCAACACTGCTCTTTTATGTAGGTTATGGGTGCTACATGTGTGCTTTCAGAGCAGTAGTGTGAGGAACCTTGGAGTGGGATGGCAGGACGGCCTCATCCCTATGATGGTAACTCCAGTGATCCAGAGAATTGGGATCGGAAATTGCATAGTAGACCTCGTAAACTTTATAAACATTCAAGGTAGGTAGAAAACATGTATTTCACATATGAAAGCTCTGCTAAAACTGATTGTAAAGAATACTACTGTATTTGGTTGTAGCATGTCCAGTCATAGGATGGGGACTGTTTTACATAACATTATGAATGTTTGTATGTCTCCATAGATAACTTTTGGAGAAACATTTCTTTTTAATTTTTTAATATTTGTATTTGAATATTTCTATCTGACTCTAAAGATGGTAAAAATCACCCTAGTTGACTCTATGAATAAATGATATAATTGACTTAATTGGGAACTCTGACATGACAGGTTAGTTATTTGTATTTAAAACTCTCTAATAGGAATTTATTTTGTGCTCTGAATACATTGTATGTGTACCTTACACAGGATAATATATAGATTTATGTCAGTGTTTACTTCATACATTTTTAGCTATCTGAATTTATATTGCTTTGTCATCCTTCTCATGAATGAGAACAGTTAATCTTTCTGGAATGACTACTGGCTTATTTAAAGTTTGATGCATGAAAGAAAATTCAGGTTTCAGCCCATCTACCTATTACTTTTAAAACTTCCATTTTCTGCTGTGTAACTTAATGAGGAATACCTCATTTTATACACTTTGTGATCTGAAATTTTAAGATGTTAATTGACAACTCATATACCTCATATATTACAGGTATGTAAGCATGTTTTCATAAAGCATAATCTATGAATATTACTTAGGGGATATTATTGAACATTTAACTTACTTGAATATAAAATTCTCCTGACCACTGATAGCAAATACCAACTTTTTTAGAAAAAAAAAAAGCCATAATGTAATGCTGAAATAGTTTTTGTGATTTTAAAGAAATAGTTCAAATACTTTAAAACTTTATGCTATAGCTAGAAAATATGAGTGATTGGTACTTGTTAAGTCTCCTGATAAGATGTTCACCTTTATTGTGGACTTTTAATGTGATGAGGTCTAAAATGTTAATGTTGACATTTTTATAATTGATAAGTCCTTGACAAATGGTGTTAGTGTTTTTTTTTGTTTTTTATGTTTGTTCATTCTGTGTGTGTGTGTGTGTGTGTGTGCGCGCGCGTGCGTGCGCGTGCGCACATGCGCATGCATGTGTGTCCAAACTAGGGCTTTTTTTCTTTTTCTCTATGTTACGGATATTATTTTGTCATTTAGATTAAAGAGGTATTGGTTTTGCCAGGTGCTCATGCCTGTAATCCCAGCACTTTGGGAGGCCAAGGCAGGTAGATCACCTGAGGTCAGGAGTTCGAGACCAACCTGGCCAACATGGCAAAACTCCACCTCTACTAAAATTACAAAAATTAGCCGGGCATGGTGGTGTGCATCTGTAATTCCAACTGCTTGGGTGGCTGAGGCATGAGAATTGCTTGAACCTGGGAGGTGGAGGTTTCAGTATGCCACTGCATTCTAGCCTGGGTAACAGAGTAAGACTCTGTCTCAAAAAAAGAAACAAAGTTATTGGTTTTATCACATTAAATGTGGGGCTGTATTTATACTATGCTATATATATGTGTATTCTTTTCAAGTGAATTATATGGTATTCATCATATTTTGTGCATTTTTTCTGCTAAGGTACAATACTTCATTATATAATGAAGAGCTGACAAGGGAGAAAATAAACCATTGTTTTATAAAAGCTACTTACATACAGTGGGAAAAATGTATAAAAAGGAACAGTACATTTTTCATTACTGTTGTTTCATTGTCAATAATCAATACCAAAGCTCTTCTTGATAGCTGTAACATCAGTAACTTTTTAGTGCTGTTTTTATTATTTTTTTATTTTTTGAAATGGGTTCTCACTCTGTCGGCCAGGCTGGAGTGCAGTGGCATCATTTCAGCTCACTGCAATCTCTGCTTCCCAGGCTTAAGCAGTCCTCCGTCCTCAGCCTCTGGAGTACCTAGGACTACAGGCACATAACCACCACCAAACACATTTAATTGGAGCTATTTTTAGGTAGACTGCAGCAACATTAACGTAGAATAGAAAATAAATACCAGTGAATTGATTTTTTTTAAATGCAAAAACTATGAAGTCCTTTAAATGAGTTTATTTTTGCCTCATTCATGGAAAATCTGCCCAAGGAAGAACTTTTAGAGACCTCCTGTCCCTATATGCTTAGGAACATATAACTTAGGACACTTAAAAAGTATGATTTGACTTTTAAAAAAGTGTTTCTTTTTGAATTGATAGTAAGTTAATTGGCTGAGAGGTTTTAAAAAGTAACAGCAAGTAACTTGCCCTCAGTTCAGGAGCGATTCAAAAGTGTGTCACAGTACTGTTTTAGAATGCTTTAGTATCCACATATGGAACTATGAGAGGACAGTAAGGCACTTAAACTGTGGTAATGAGTTGTAAAGTAAGAGTTCAGAGAAAGAATCATCAGCTTGAGTAGGTGAAAATGAGACTTGAGCTAATCCTGGATGATTAGAGTATTAGGTAGATGGAGGACTTTTCTGGCAGGGACCTTCAGATTACCTTGACTGGATCTGAAGGTAGAGCTCTGTCGATCGTATTATTGTTCCCATTTGGCAAATGAAAAAAACGAAATTAGAAAACTTGCCGAGGACCATCCAACTTGTAAATAGCAGAGCTGGGATTTATAAACAAGTTTCTCATTGTTTTTATTTTTGAATTTTAAATAACTTATTATGATATATTTTAAATACATGCAAAATAGAAGGATATAATGAACTCCTGCTATTCATCACCCAGCTTCAAGTTACCAACTCATGGCTGATTTTGTTTCATCATGCCTCTGCCTACTCTCATTCATTTTTTTGAATATTGTGTATTTTATTTAGGGATGTTTGAGTAAAAGAAAACCAGACTAAACACTAGCTTAAGTTAGGGGTTTATTTTTCTTATATATAAGAAGTCCAGAGATAGGCAATGGCAGATACATGTTTAATGTTAGGGTCAAAAATATCTTATTTTCTTGGCTTTCCCCTTATTATCACAAAGTGAATATTGTAGTTCCAGATATCATGTTCACTTTCTAAACAAAAAGGAAAAAGGGGACAATGGGAAAAGACTTCATTTATATCAGGAAATTAAATTTCTCAGAAACTTCTAGCAGATACCTGCTTATAAACCAGTCATTGGTTAGAATCATGTTACATGGTCATCTCTGGATCAAGGAGACTGAGAAATACAGTTTTTAAACTGGGCGCATTGCCACCTCGAACAGTTGGGGATTTAAATCTATTAATTTAAGGAAATAAGCATACCGTATTGTTTTAGTTTTTGCAGGTAATCTAAATGTTGTCTTGTTGAAATTTGTGTTTTCTTTTGTTCTATTTATATTTTGGAATAGCCTGACTTTTTCTAGTCTTGTACTTTTGATTTTTTTCCCCACTTTTCCTTGCTGGCTAGGATAAAAATAAATTTTTTGATTCACAAAAGTAACAGCAACAGTTACTATCTAATGTGTATTTACCATTAAGGTTTTGAGAGTTTGTGGACATTGCCTATGGTTTGTTCTATCTAAACAACTTTAGGTACTTTTAAAAATCATTTAATTATTACATTTTATTTCTGATCATTTTCTTTCTTTTTTCAAAAGATTAAAAAATTGGCACATAATTGTGTATATTTATAGGGTACCAGTAATATGATACGTATATCATATAGTGATCCTATCAGAGTAATTAGCATGTCCATCATCTCAAATATTTATGTTTTTTTGTGTTGGGAACATGCATTAAAAAGTGCTTTCTGTTTTAAACTTTCTTTTTAATGTAGATATATATGTATCTCTTTAAAAAATTTGTTTACAGTTAAACTAGTGTGAACATGGATGGACTTTTAGGGTGCCTATGATCTCTCCGCGGGTGTATATGATTGAATTGCTTACAATTTACTGAATTGGTTTAAAATTCTATTTGTTTATAAGTTGCTGAACTTGTTTCTGGGTGAGTAGTTGTATAGTTTTATAGAGAGTTGTATAGTTACATACTTGTATGACACCTATATGGAACAGTTTGGTAGCCTGCTGAAGATGTTAAAGATCATTTCAGTTGAAATATATTTGGCCTGAATTTGTGGCAACTGCTTTTTAAACTATGAATTAGAGGACTTTTTGCTGTTTAAAAAAGAAAAAAGCACTTTTTCTGTATAAGGAGGTTAAAATGTCTAGATAGATTATAAAAGCTCTTAAATATTTGGATTGGGTGGAATATGGCCACATAAAACTCAGATCTGCATCCGCTCAGGTTACTAAAGATAAATGCATCATGCAATCAGTATAGACTATGCTGCAGGGTTTCATTCCCACATGAAAGTACGCATGCTCGTTTCTCCTGAGACTGCATAAAGTCTGAATGTTCCAGTTTCTGTTTTAAGTCACTTCATAGCCCTAGCAGCAGTTTAGAAATGCAAAAGTTTGGTTGCTTTAAAGAATAGTTCTTGAGTGCATTCTTAATTAAGTACAAATAATATTTTCTCTTTGATTTTAAAGAGCCGTATTGCCGAGAATGGATACACAATAAAATATTGAAAGGAAAAGGAAAGTTGGCTGTATCCTAGTTTTCTAAACCCTGGCAAGCTGGCATAGCTAGAATTAGCTTTACAGATGGCGTTTGGCAACATATCTACATATCTCTAAGCCCTCAACTCCTGCATTTTGTTATGCCTGTCTATCAAGTACAATATCCAATCACTGCTCAGAGATGGAGAAATGGGACGATCACAGCTCACACGATGCTGTTTTGTTAGAAACGTCAGTGCTGCACAACCCACGGCTGAGTCAGTGTCTGTGAGAAAATAAACTGAATTAATATGTAGAGGGGGTTGTATCTCTGAACATTTAAAGCCTAAATACTGCAACAGCATTATTACACAGTAGAGGGAGGAAGCTAAAGGAAGTCTATGGACAGGTGAGGTAGGGGGAGACTGGGGAATTTTCTGATTGTTCAGAGGAATCTTGAAGATGATGGAAATATCAGATGTGCTAAAGTTTCCTAGTAATGCCCAAGGATGCTGACCTGGCTTTCAGTGCTTCATTGTTTGAAAGAGCAGAGTCCCTTTATACTCTGATTTCAAATTTTTTTTCTTGTTTTTATGTGTCTACCTTGGCATATACTAAAGGAAGGTGTGTATTCATTTATTACATGATATCTCTGGGTTATAATTATTTACATATATGAATTTGAAAGAAAGATTGAGAGGGATTTGTGTGACCTTTGTTTCATTTACATGTCTAAATGTAAAAGATCATATGTCTGATTTTCAGTTTAATGGCAAGTTACTTAAAATAAATATGTTTTTGTGGATTTGATGCTTTATGTTTTATTTCAAGTAACTTGAGAATGCATTGTGTTTGGTATCGTTTTATATGAATATCATTAAAAATTTATTTAAGGAAAGTAATTTTGAAATAATATTTTTGATGTATTTGAAAATAAAATTCAAGATAAATGAAATAATTGAAATAATTTTCTAAAGAAGGAGTTGAATATATTTTTACATTTGGATGAATTAAGGATTAATTGAACCATTTATATATAGTATTTTACAGAACTCAATGTACTTAAATGATAGAGCTCTAATTGGTTAAAATGACTATTTCAAGTCAGGGAACCTAGAATCTGAAGGCGATCTAGCTACTGCCACTGAAGCAGTGAGTAAGTTCGTGGATTAGTGAATATTATTTTTCAATCACCCAAAAATTTCTAAATAAGGATAATGATTTTTCCTGTGAGATTTTTAAATCTTAACAGGTAATATTGTGATATTGCTCACTTCATTAGGAAATTTTACAACAATTTAAAACATTTTGACAAATTTTTTTTTCTTCTGTCTTTATTACCCTTATCCTACTGATCCTTCATTTTATATGGACTTTTGGGATATATAGCATTTTACATTTACTTTGTTTTTAATGTATTTAAATAGTTTATAACATTCTTTCCTTGAAGTGTAGGGAAGTTTTTATAATTTCCCCATTTAATTTCTAAAAGTTTGAATGGCCATCACTTATTTATATAGTTCAGTTCATGGTATCTCGTATTGACTTTTTTTGTGGTTTTGAATCCAAAAATGTTTCTCTAAGCTTATTAAATAGAGTTATAACAGCAGAATCTCAAGCTAGACCTTTTAATCTTATACTTTATAGAATACTTTCCCCTGTTCTGCTGATTCTTTTAAGATAATAGTGGCTGTCTTACTGTGAAAATGGTATGTATTCATTAGGTAAATTTGGTAAGCACAGAAAAACATATAGAAGAAAATGAAAATATGGTTTTTTACTATCGAAAGAAAAATAAATATTTTGGCATATAACTTATTTTTTTCTGTGTATATATAAAAATATAAAATGACATATATGCACTTAAAAAGACATTACTGTAGTACTGTTATATAACCTATCCCTTAAAAAAGAGAAATTTAATTATGAACATCCTTTAGTCATGAAGTAATCTTCTGTTGCATAATTTTAAAAGATTACATAATGTTTTGTACATATATATTTTGTAATTTACTTCACTTATCTCAGTTTTTCTGATAATTGATCACAGAAAAGATCAGCATGATTTCACAGCATAAATATCTCCAAACAGAAAGAATGCCTAAAGGAGTTAAGTAAAAATATAATTTTGATTATTTTTTTGACAGAGAAAGATCTTCAGTGTGATTACACAATGAACTCTTTAAAGACATGCACATTACTTTTAAAACAAAGCAAATAGCTAAGATAACCATCATAAAATATAAAAAATAAATTAAAAATCAGGAAAACTAGAGCTTGTATGAACTGAGACTTCAGAAAAATGCCAAGACTACCAGAAAAGGTTCCTTATGTTACATTTCATGTAAGACAAATAATCAAGGAAAGTATAATAATAATGCATGACAATGAGGGGGAAAAAATCCTTAGCTCCTGAAGTTCCTTTATCAAAGAGGAAGAGGAAACCACCACGACCTCTAACAGAATAAAAATAAGACAAACATTGATAGGAAGGACATAAAGGCCAATATGAGTATAGAGGTAAAGAATGCATCTAATTAAATGAATTGTGTTCTGGTCATTTTAAAACATCTTATAAAAGGAACTGCATTCAACACCTTAAAATTACTGGTATTATTTGTGATCTTTGAAGGTTTTATAAGAATATAAGAACTTCTAAAAGATGGGAGATTCTGGGCTTGATTTTGAAATAGGTAGGAGATCTTGGAATTAAAAATGGAAAGGACTCATTTATGACTGACTTGAAAAACAGATTAAAAATGATTAGGAATAGGTTTGTTAAAATTAGATTGTCAGACCAACTTAGATTTTTCTCTGATGCAGTTAGTAGACCAGCGACACTGTAATGTATTTGGACTTAAGCTTAGCTTTTGGTAAAGTCATTTGATATCCTTGAGTGTAAAGTGGGGGAACAATAAGTTAGCTACCAGCTGTTTGTGATAATTAATTAACACAGTTCTGACTTTACCCCATCCAGAGACTGATTGATCTTGAAAGGTGGCTTTGTTCTTTGCTTTGTCTTAATGCTTATATGGAGAAAGCAAATTACCAAATTTATCAGTGACAATGAGGAGTGAAGGATAGTAAATAATATACTAAATGATCCAAAATTTTTGAGGCTGGGTTGTTGTACTAAGTTTAGATGAGCTTTTTGGAAGTTTATATGTAAGGCCTAAAAACCACCAGGATACATTAAGGTAGTAGCATGGCTCCACAGCATCACATGAAAAAGACCTGAGGGTGGTTGTTGGCAGTAAACTAGATGTTAAGGCAAAAGTATCATATGACTTCCCATCTTCTTCCTCGCCCCACCCCTTTAAAAATCTCAGTTAATGGAAGAGTAGAGTAACTCTGCTAAATACCAAAGTATTGTTATTTTTAGTTCTGTGTATATTCAGGAGGAAGGATGTGAAAAAGTTGGATACGTTGCCAGTTTAAGGAACTAAGAATTTAAGAGATATCTTGGGCCAGATGTGATGGCTCATGCCTGTAATCCCAGCACTTGGAGAGTCTGAGGCGTGCAGATTGCTTGAGGCCAGGAGTTTGCGACCAGCCTGGGCAACATGGCAAAACTCCGTCTCTACTAAAATTACAAAAATTACCCAGGCATGTTGGTGCACGCCTGTAATCCCAGCTATGTTCAAGCAATTCTCGTGCCTCAGTTCTCTGAGGCACGAGAATTGCTTGAACACAGGAGGCAGAAGTTTCAGTGAGCAAAGATTACGTCACTGCACTGCAGCCTGGACAACAGAATGAGACTCTGTCTCAAAAGAAAGAGAGAAATCTTGTGACAGCTCTGGTTGGATATTAAGGAATGTTGTAATAAGAGCTGTCTTCAGATATTTTAAGACTTTTCCTTTGAAAAGTAATTAAACTTGGTTTGTGTCAGACTTGTTTGAAGATAGGAGCATGGACCCTGAAATTGAACCCCTTGAATCGTATCTCAGACCCAGCACTTAATTAACTATATGATTTCAGACACTTTTCTTAGCTGCTAAGTTACCATTTTCTTAGCTGTAAAATGGGGATGGTTTTGAGGATTAAGGTGCTCAGTATTGTTGTAAATGCCCAAGTGGTGGTGGTGTTATTTGGTCCCAGCAAGTAGAACTAAGGCGGTTGTTTTCAGCCCATGTGATTATGTCCTCTAGTGGGCATTGGCAATGTCTAGGGACATTTTGGTTGGGGAGCAGGAGAAAGTACTAGCATTCTAATGGATGGAGGCGAGGGATGCTGTTAAACATTTTACAGTGCAAACAACAGCCTCTTAACAACAAAGAATTATCTGGCCCCAAACTCTGAACTAGGATTAGGTAAAAAGGTTTAAGTCTTAATGTTAAGGAAAAACAGCCTAAGACTCAGAGCTTTCCAAGGCCTAAGACTCAGAGCCCAAGACTCAGAGCTTTCCAAGCCTAGAATGAAACTTAAAAGAAAAACAAGTTTCCCTTCCCTGTCATTAGTAGTAGGTCAGCCAATTCAAGGGGACTTTGTAGATGAGATTTAGGAATTAGATAAATGTTTGGACTAGATTTTCTAAAAGGTTTTTCCTGAACTTAGATTCTGTGTTTCTGTGGATATTTCTTAGGAGAGTTAGACATACTGAATTACAACAACATCAAACGGCCTCTGATAGAAATTCTCTTAGTCTTTAATTTCATCAATCTAATAACAGTATAGTTTAGATTTTTAATTTTTATTTTAATATTTAGGATTTTAGTAAAAGGCATAATGGAGGGAATTTAATAGAAAAAGGTTGTTTTCAAAAGGTCATTTGGAAGGAGTGATTGTGGGATAGCTGTAATTTCTCTTTAGAAATCTGTTTTGTGGCTGGGTGAGGTGGCTCACACCTGTAATCCTAGTGCTTTGGGAGGCCGAGGCGGATGGATCACAAGGTCAGAAGTTCAAGACCAGCTTGGCCAAGATGGTGAAAGCCCGTCTCTACTAAAAATACAAAAAATTAGCCGGGCGTGGTGGCAGGCGCCTATACTCGGGAGGTTGAGGCAGGAGAATCGCTTGAACCTGGAAGGCAGAGGTTACAGTAAGCTGAGATTGTGCCACTGCACTCCAGCCTGGGCGACAGGTGAGACTCTGTCTCAAAAAAAAAAAAAAAAGAAAGAGGAGAGAGAGAGAAATCTGTTTTGTGAAAGTAATTTATTAAAATATTCACAATCATTTGATAAATACTTTAAAAACAGTCTTGCATTTGTACTTCATATCTTTTATACTCCTAAAGTTTTTAAAAATAATTACAAGTTTTAAAAGCATTGCTTGAAAAATATTGGTTGTGTATACATTATAATATCATCTCAATCTTGAACAGTACCAAGAACAGTAACTGGCACAGTGTAGTTATTTGTAATATTTGTTGAACGAATGACTATTCGGTAGACACACAATAAACCTATCCAACCACTACTTTAGATTTGAACAATTTTTAATAGTGGCTAGCTATTTTTTAAAAAAATTTTCATGGTAGGAAGTTGCTTGAGAATATTGTGTATGCAGTGACTACCAACTTTCAAATTTGTATTTCTAGCCTAGACTTTTACCCTGAACTTTAGATTTATGTATCCATAAGTATACACAGACTTATGTACACTCAGATGTATAATAAGCATCTCGCTTTTAACATGTCTAAGACATACCTACATTTCTAAACCTAGTCCTCTCACTCTCACTTGTATTCAGTAAATGGAACTTCCATTCTTGCAGTTACTCAGACCAAAATCATGGAGTCATCCTTAACTCCTCTTTTTTCTCTCACCTTCTACATTTCATCGGTAAATTTCAGAGGCATGTTCTTCGAAATATATAGTTTAGTCCACTCTTTACATGTAACTCTGCCATAACACTGGTCCAAGTCACTTTCAGCTCTCACCTGATTATTTATAGTAACCTCTGAAATGGTCTCTTGGTTTTTACCTTTGCCCCCTTTCTCCCATCCTCCCATAGTCTACTTTTGCAGCCAGAGTGATCCTGTTGAACCATAAATTAGATCATTTAACTCATACTTGAGTTCTATCCATTTCACTCAAAACAAAGCAAAAACCCTTTAAATATCCCTTCAAGGCCTGTAATAATCTTGTAGTCTTGCCTTACAAAGCTCTACCTTTTTAACATGGTTGTTCTTGTTTTTTATGCTCCAGCAACCTTGGGCTTCTGGAACGTCTTGAAAAAGGATAACTCGCCTCTGGGATTTGGATTTACTGTTGCCTTCTGTATTTCATAGTTCTATTTTTACATTTTTAGGTCTTTATTTAGGCATTTCTCCCTCAGAGAGTTCTACCTTGACCATTCAAAATGGTGACACTCTTTTTTTATTACCCTTCTTTATTTTTTCTTATAACATTTATCACCATATGTTAGTATCTGGGTCTTCATGTGACTTAAGTTGAAATTTGAAAAAATACTCTTAGGTGCTGCTGCTGCTGCCACAGCCTCCCTAGAGTTGGTGACATATCTGGCAATGGGATTTTAGGAAGGAGAGAAAGATGTCAGGATTTAGAAATAGTATTAAAACTATTTTTAGGCTATATATATTTCTTGCTGAAGTTGTCTTTGTAGGGGCAATCTGGGATTTAAGTATCATTTAAGATATTTTTATGGGAAAATATATCCAACAACAGACTTACAGGTGATGTTTGAGAATTTAATTCTTCAGCTGAGAACTTCCCTTTTCAATAATTAAGCCTTTGTTCCTTGGGAAATGGGCCATATAGTAAGCAGAAGAGCAGAAAGTTTATAGAAGGCTGCTTGACCAAACAAAGGAAACGAGAGAGAAATTTTTATTAAATCTATTGAAAATAGATTGAGAAGTTTGATAGCATTTTTTATGTTACAGTTATTGACATAATACAGTGCTCAGCAAACTTGTTCTGTATAAGGCTGTATAGTAAATATTTTTGGCTATGGGGGCTGCAGTCTTTGTCCTAACCACTCAACTTTGTCATTGTAGCATGAAAACAGCCATGAACAGTAATCATGAATAGACAGTGTTGTGTTGCAATAATACTTTATTTACAGAATCAGGCAATGGGTAGAATTTGGACCATGAGCCATAGTTTGCCTAATCCTGACTTAACACATTAGTGATGCTTATAAAAAGCAAATCAGTTACTTCAAAAGTGTATTAAAATAAAGTCATTTAAAAGTTTTAATTTAAAAAACTGGAACAGAGGTTATAGTTAGAAGAGTAAAAAAATCAGCTAGTTTTTCTCCAACAATAAAAGTATGATTTAAAATATTGCTTCTTTATTGAGGTCAGATTAATTCAAATGGATAGGAATATTGTCAATGGTAAAAAAACCTCACAAACTCAAATTGTTTTTTTCTATTATCTAAATGAATAATCAACACAGAAGACTTCTGTAACCAAGTGTGGGATGGCTTTCCCCACATACCAAGCAAGTGATCACTTCTGCAGTAGATACTAGGTAGATATCCTTCAATTCAATTCTGACACTATTTTACATAGCATCAGATCCCACAGGTTGAGAACTCAGTTCCACAAGATTGTTCTCCAACTTCTGATTCTAGTTGCAAGTCCCAGGTTCTTTTACCTGTGCTTCTGACCAACTAGCTATAAATTGAGGACCCTACATCCCCCTCCTTGGGTTCCATTAATTTGTTAGAGCAATTCACAGAACTCAGGGGAAACATGTTTACCAGTTTATTTTAAAGAATGTTACAAAGGATACAGATGAAGAGATGTATAGGGCGAGATATAGGGGAAGGGGTGTGGAGCTTCCATGCTCCCTCTGGGCATGCCACCCTCCAGGAACCTCCACCTGTTCAGCTATCCATAAGCTCTGCAAACTGCCCTCATGGGCCTTTTATGGAGATATCATTGGCTAGGGATGATTGACAACCATGTGAAAATGTGACTGGACAAAAGAGGTGTAATCTAATTATAATAAACTCAGTGAGGAAACCCAGCAAGGTCTGTCTGTTCAGATTCTTGGCCTTTCTGTGCAGCATTTCTTCTTCAGGGTATGAGAGAAGACTCCTTCTGAAATGAGGGGCCTTTGGCCTATAAGCAAACAAAGTAGGTCAGGGGATGTCTTTATGGTCATTTCCATTACAGAGAGGCAGGGGAAGAGTAGAATTTATTTTTAGTTTCTAAGGCCTGCCTTGGAGAAAAAAAGGAGCAATGAAAAGAGGATAGACAGGTGAAGGTCAGAGAAAGAGATTCTGTTTTCTGAGGCCTGCTTCTGAGGCCTAAAATGCCCCCAACATTATAACAAGGGCAATAGGAGTTATGAGCCAGGAAACGTGGACAAAAACGTGTGTGTGTGTGTGTGTGTGTGTGTGTGTGTGTGATACACACACATATAACCTTTTATGGAGACATACATGTTTTATACAGAGATATATATATAGTTTTTTATATTACAGTTTTGTGTATTTGTCAACAATTTTCTGATATGAGTGCTACATATATCAGCTCCTTCTGGAAATTTTTCTTATATTATTTCTTTGAAAATGTTCTCCCCTCTATTTTCTCTGTTCTCTCTGGAACATGTATTAGTTGAACGTTGACCTCCTTCATTAGTTCTCTCTTTTTTATGCTTTCTTATTTTCCATGTCTTTATATTTTTGTTCTTTTAAGGATATTCTCAATATTTTCTTTCAATCCTTCTAGTAACCTTGTAGAAATTTCTGCTATTATTTTGAATTTCTCAGAACTCTTTTTTATTCTCTAATTTTTAAAAAGTGCAGCATTCCTGTCCTTATTTCATGGAGACATTTTGTGTGTTATTGAATTTATTATAGTTTTGTGTTTTTTTGTCTGCGTATTATTGCTTTTTAAAATTATATATATTAAGCTTTTTCATCGTGAAATAATTTTAGATTTACAAGAAATCATAAAAAATCATACAGTGAATTCCCAGGTACTCTACTCAGCCTCCTTCAATGATAACATCTTACGAAAGTGTAGTACATTATGAGAACCAGGAAACTGACATGGGTACAATACTAGTAACTAAATTATTGACCTTTGTATTTTATCAGTTTTTACATGCACTTCTTCTTTTTTCTGGTACGTAGTTCTGTGATAATTTATTGTATTTATAGATTCATGTAACTCCCGCCACAATCGGGATATAGAACTGTTCTATCACCACAAATTATCTTGTGCTACCCTCCTTTATAGTTACACCCTCTCTCCAACTCTGACCTCTGGCAACCCCTGAATTGGTTCTACATCCCTATAAGTTTGTCATTTTGAGAACATTATATAAGTAGAATCATATAGCATATAAACATTTGGGTTTGGGTTTTTTCATTCAGCGTAATGCCTTTGGGTCCATTCACATTTGTTGCTGATATCAATAATTTTTTTAAATTGCTGAATAATATTCTATTGTACGGCTGTACTACAGTTTACCCATTCAAAGCATGGCCTGGTTTTTGTTATAAACTTTGCAGTACTATTGGATTTTAAAAACTCTATACAGACAGGTTTAGTATTATAAACTTTTTCCCCTTGTAGGAAAACTCCTCTTGTTTCATTGAACAGAACAAGGCCCTTATGTTTTTCTTCAGTTCTTAGGAACCTGCCTGCCATTGAAAACTGTTGCTGTAATTACAGTTTTTAAGCAAATTAGGTGACAAAATCATATGCAGAAGTTCATACTAGATTCGTACTCTCAAGTTTGATGTGAATTGATTTGCTTCTACACTTGATCTTAGCCTGAAGGCTGAGAAGTGATAGATTTGCTTCTGAGAGTGACTATTTTAATAAGATTTCAAAGTTTTTAGAAATTTCACTGCCTGTTGATTCACCCTATGCTTCAAAGCATGATTTTGAAACTGAGTGAAAAGTTGATATTAAAACAGAAGTATTAGTAAGTCATAAAGCTGCAAAATTTAAAAATGGAAATATTTTCTTTTGTGTTGAAGGTGGGTTTCTGTAACTAACTAGAGGTGCTTGAAAGTGATTGATGTTTTTTCGTTGAAGAAAATTGTGATCTCAGCAGATCATGATTAAGGGTTCTGATTTGGGTTTTTGTCGTAAGTTTATTGTGTAGTATATGTTGGTTTGTGAGGTTTTCAAGTGATGATCAGTTGGTGATGGTAGGTGTTTTTAATCTGATTGTAGAAATGCTTTTGGTTTCTTGAGACTATGGACCATATTATAAGAAGAGGATGCAAGAATCTATGTAGGTTGGTAAGAGAAGGAGTTTAGTATACTCTTGTAAGAAAAGTTTGAAAAGAAAGGACCATTAGAAGAAGAAAGGTATGACTTGTGTTACTTAAGTATAATTGAAATGGCTAAGTAGTCATTTTCTAGTAGGGTATTATCAAGCAGCTGTGTTTTGGCCAAGAGGTCAATTCTGGTATACAGTTTGATAAATTTTGACATATATGTGCACCATAAAACCTTACCACAATTAGGTTAATGAGCGTATACATCACACTCAAAAGCTTCTTTGGCGCCCTTTGTAATCCTTTCCTTCGAACTCCTATACCCCTTTTTTGTGAAACCACCAATGTGTTTTCTGTCGTTCTATACATTATTCTATATTTCCTAGAATTTATATCATTTATTTTTTGTGGTGGAGAGTTCTGGCTTCTTTCACTCATTGTAATTATTTTGAGATTGATTCATGTTGTAACTTGTGTCAGTAGTTCATTCTTTTTTATTGTTGAGTAGTATTCCATTGTATGGATATATCACAAATTGTTTATCCTTTCACTTGTTCATAGACATTTAGGTTGTTTCCAGTTTTGAGCTGTTACAAATAAAGCTGCTAAGAATGTTTGTGTACAAATCTTTTTTATGGATAATGTCTTCATTTCTTTTGGGTAAATACAGAATGGAATGGCTGAATCATATGGCTAGTGTATGTTTAATTTCTTAAGAAACAAACTTTTCTTAGACAATTTCTTTTTATTTATTTGTTTATTTTTTGAGACGGAGCCTCACTCTGTGGCCCAAGCTGGAGTGCAGTGGCGCAATCTTGGCTCACTGCAACCTCCACCTCCCAGGTTCAGGCGATTCTCCTGCTTCAGTCTCCCAAATAGCTGGGATTACAGGTGCACACCACCAAGCCCAGCTATTATATTTTTAGTAGAGACGGGGTTTCACCGTGTTAGCCAGGATGGTCTCAATCTCCTGACCTCATGATCCGCCCCCCTCGGCCTCCCAAAGTGCTGGGATTACAGGTGTGAGCCACTGCACCTGGCCTCGAGACAATTTCTAAAATAGTGGTACCATTTTTCATTATTTACCGTAAGTGTATGAGTTTCCATTTCAAAATACATGTACTCATCAATACTTGATATGGTTGGTCTTTTTATTTAGCTATTCTAATAGATATGTAATGATGTAACAGTGTCATTTTAATTTGCATTTCCTTAATGACAAGTGTCACTAACCATCATTTCATGTACTTATTTTTTTCATTTGTGTATCTCAAATTTTTTACTCATTATTTTGAGAGTTCTTTATGTAGCTTACATGTCAGTCTTCTATCAGATATATGATTTGCAAATATTTTCTCCCAGTCTGAGGCTTGTCTTTTAGTCTTTGTATTTTATTTTTTGAAATAGTGTCTTGCTCTGTTGCCCAGGCTAGAGTGCAGTAGCATGATGACCATGACTCACTGCAACCTCGAACTTCTGGACTCACGCAATACTCCCACCTCAGCCTCTTAAATAGCTGGAACCACAGGCACCTGCCACCACTCCTGGCTATTTTTTTTTCTTTCTTTTCTTTCTTTCTTTTTTTTTTTTTGTAGAAATGGTCTCACTATGTTACCCAGGCTGTTCTTGAACTTCTGGGCTCAAGCTGTCCTACCACCTCAACCTCCCAAGGTGCTGGGATTACAGGCTTGAGCCACTGTACCCAGCCTTTTTTCATTCTCTTAACACTGTTTTTTTGAAGAGTAAAGTTTTTAATTTTGGTAATGTTCAGTTGTTGGTTTACTCTTTCATGCATTGTGCTTTTTATTTCTTTTGTTTGTTTTTTTTTGGTGGCGGGGAGTAGGGACGGGGTTTCACCATGTTGGTCAGGCTGGTTTTGAACTCCTAACCTTGTGATCCACCTGCCTTGGCCTCCCAAAGTGCTGGGATTACAGGCATGAGCCACCGTGCCTGGCCTTGTGCTTTTTATTTCTAGAAGTTCTGTAGTTTTAAGTTTTAGATTTAGGTTTGTGATTCATTTTGAGTTAACATCATTTTGTATATGATGTGAGCTATTCTCAGAATTCTTTTTTTTTTCTAGAAGTGCTGAGAGTGAAATACCTATCGCATATTCATTTGTTCCAGCACCATTTGATGAAAAACTCTTTCTTCCCTGAATTGTATTTGAGCCCTTGTTGAAAATGAGTTGTCAATATATATGTGTGTGAGTTCTTTTCTGAGTCTTTATTCTGGTTAATTGATCTATGTGCCTGTCATTTTGTCAGTAGCACACTTTACTCATTACTACAAAATCAATCATGTTAGTCTTGAAATCAAATCATGTTAGTCTTCCAACTGTTCTTTTAAAAAAGTTATTTAGTCTATTCTTGGTCCTTTGCATATTCAGATGAATTTTGGAATCAGCTTGTCACTCTTGACAAGCAAGCCTGCTTGGTTTTCCATTGAGATTATGTTGTATCTAGTAGATGAACTTAGGGAGAAAATTGACTTGTGAAGATAGTAGGTTTCTCCATTTGTTTAGGTCTTCTTAATTTCAATAATGTTTTATAATTTTCAGTGTGTGCGTCTTTCACATCTTTTGTTATATTTATGCCTAAATATTTCAGGTTTTGATGTTATTGTAAGAAGTGTTTTAAAAAATTTAATTTCAGGTTGCACATTCTTGGTATGTAGAAATACAGTTGATTTTAAAATACTGATTTTGTATTCTGCAACCTTGCTAAACTCATTGGTTCTAATATCCTTTTTTTACTAGAGCCTACAATAGATGATCGTGTTTTCTGCAAATAAAGACAGTTTTACGTCTTTATCAGTCTGAATGTCTTTTCTTGCCATATTGCATTGGCTAGAATCTTCAGTACATTGTTGGAAAAAAGTGACAGTGGACATTCTTATTTCTGATTTTAGACGGAGAGCATTTAGTCTTTGATTACCAGCTATGCTATGTTGGTAATCATAGCTGGTAATCAAAGGTTTTCCATAGATACTCTTTCTCTAGTTGATGAAATTTCATTGTATTACATTGTTGAGGGTGGGTTTTTTTCTTTTAATCAGGGATGGTTATTCAATTTTGTCAAATGCGTTTCTGTTTGATATTACTTTTCTTCATCAAGTTGTTAATATGATGAGTTAGACTTTTGAATATTATCCAATCTTGCATTTTTAGAATAAACCTTATGATATTACTGTTCTTTTTATGTATTGCTGGATTTAATTTACTAAAATTTTGTTTAGAATATTGATATTTGTGTTCTATGATTTGTGGTTTTCTTTTATTGTAATATTTTTGTCTGGTGTTGGTGTCTGGGCAATATTGACCTCATAGAATGAGTTAGGAAATACTATCTTCTCTTCAATTTTCTGGAAGAGCTGGGTAGGGGTGATATTATTTTTTATCTTAAATGCTTGGTAGAATTCATAAGTGAAGCCATATGAGCGTAGAGTTTTCTTATATGGAGGGAATGTTTTAAACTACAAATTAAATTTCTTTAGTAAACATAGAGCTATTTAACCTTTTCTTAAGTGAGCTTTTTTGTAGGTTTAAATTTGTCCTTTCTGAGTTGTTGAATTTATTGGCTTAAAGTTGTTTATCATATTCTTTTATTATTCTTTTAGTATCTGTAGCCTCTCTTATTTCTGACATTGGTAGTTTGTATCTTCTAGATTTTTGTCCCAAGCAGTCTGACTAGAGGTTTAACAATTTTATTGACTGATGTCATTTTTCTTAGACCTTTATTCTTTTCTAATACAGGAATTTAATGCTATAATTTTCCCCTAAGTATTGTTATAATGTCATACTATGCCACAAATTATGGTCTGTTAGGGTTTTTTCCACTTTTGTTTCGTTCAGAATTTTCTAGTTTCCTGATTTCTTTATTGCTCTGTGAGTTGTTTAGGTAAAAGTATTATTTAATTTCTAAGTATTTGGGAATTTTCTAGGTATCTCTCTGTTACTGAATTTTACTTTAATTCCATTGTAATCAGACAACATATTTTGTATGATTAAATTCTTTTAAGTTTATTGGTACTTGTTTTATTGCCCAAAATATGATCTGTCTGGATAAATGTTCTGTGTGCACATGAAAAGCATGAGTTTTCTGTCCTTTTTAGGTGTTCTGTAAATGTCAGTGAGATCAAATCAGATGATAGTGTTATTCAGATCTCATCAATCTCTACTGATTTTCTTGTTCTGTTAAATATTATGAGAGAAATGCTGAAATATTTGATAATTGTGAATTGTCTAGTCCTCATAGTTTTATCAGTTTTTGCTTCTTGTATTTTGAAACTCTTATGAGGCAGAAAAACAGTTGGATTGTTATGTGTACTTAATAAACCCCTTTATCTTTATGAAATACATTGGTGGTATTCTTTGCTCTGAACTCTGCTTTGTCTGATAGCCATTCTTGCTTTCTTTGAACTAGTGCTAGCATAGTGTATCTTTCCTCATTCTTTTATTTTGAATCTCTTTGTACCATATCGTATATAGTAGGACCTGGCTTTTATTATTATTATTAGTTTAAGACAGGATCTCCCTCTGTCACCCAGGCTGTAGTGCAGTGGTGTAATCTCTGCTCACTATAGCCTTACCTCCCAGGCTGAAGCAATCCTCCCACCTCAGCCTCCTGAGTAGCTGGGACTACAGGCATATGCCACCACACCCAGCTAATTTTTGTATTTTTTTGTAGAGATGGGGTTTTGCCACGTTGCCAAAGCCTGGTCTCGAACTCCAGGGCTCAAGTGATCTGCCCAGCTGGGGATCTGGCTTTTATATCCAGTCTGATAATCTTCACCTTTTATGGTTTAGACTGTTTACATTTAAATGGCTTAGACTATCTGTCTTTAATGTGATTATTGACATGGTTAAGGTTAAGTCTTATCTTGTTATTTATTTTCTGTTTGTCCCGTTGGTTCTTTTTCCTTCTCCTTCTCAACCCCTTTTTTCCTTTGCCCTCTTGGATTAACCAAATCTTTTTTATGATATTATTTTATCTCCTTTTTTAGTATATAAACTATAATTTTTGTTTTCTTATATTAGTGGTTGCTTTAGTATTAACAGTATACATCTTTAACTTATCACAGTATACCTTCAAGTGATGTTATACTGTTTCTTGTGTGGTGTAAAAACCTTACAAAAGTATACTTCCATTTCTTTTGCCCAGACTTTGTGCTGCTCTAGTTATAGGTATATGTTATAAACCCTATATTATATTATCATTATTGCTTAATCTTTCATAGAGATTTAAACAATTAGAAAAAAATTACATTCTTCCATGCAGTTATTTTTTCTAGTTGTCTTCATTCCTTTGTGTAGATTCATGTTTTCATCTGGCATTAGCTTTTTTTTTCTGCCTGAAAGACTTCCTTTTAACTTTTCTCGTAATGCAAGTCTTCTGATGATGAATTCATTTATCTTTTTTTTTTGTCTGAATATGTCTGTTTTCTTATTTTTTCAACAAATCAATTAATGCAGATCCTTCTTATTTTTGAAAGATGTTTTTACTGGCTATGACAAACCTAGGTTGACAGGGTTTGTTTGTTCTTAAGTGTGTGGAATTTGTTGTGCGTATTGAATCTGTGGGTTTGTAATATTTGCCAAATTTGGAGATAGTTCAGATATTACTTCCCTTTTTTTCCTTCCCACTTCCATCGTGGACTCCATTTGTACCTATATTAGGCTACTTGAAATTGACCTGCGGCTCACTCATGCTGTTTATTTTTCTGTTTTGTCTTTTTTATTTTGAATATTTCTTATTGCATTGTCTTCAGATTTGTGAATCTTTTCTTCTGTAATGTGTAATCTCCCATTAATTCCATTCAGTGTGTTTTTCTTTTTTAAAAATTATTTTTCAGTGACATGTAATAATTATACATATTTAGAGGTATTGAGTGATATTTCAATGCATGTATGTAGTATGTAATGAGCAAATCAGTGTGATTAGCATATCTGTCACCTCAAACATCATTTTTTTAAATGTTGAGAACATTCAAAATTCTCTTTTCTAGCCATTTGAAAATATATAATAAATTATTGTTAACTATAGTCATTTCAAAGGGCCATTTAGTATACTTTTCATCTCACATGTAATCATTTTTATCTCTGGAAGCTTGATTTGCATCTTTTTTATCCTTATGTTTCTACATTGCTTTTTGGAGGACTGTGGTTAGAGTGACTTTTTAATGTTTTTATTTCTAATTCTAACATGTATCAGTTCAGGTTTGATTTCACTTGATGTTGTTTTCCTCATAGGTTATGTGTTCTCACTTCCTTGCATGCCTGATAATTTTTTATTGGATGCCATACATTGTGAATTTTACCTCATTTGTGTGTTTGATATTTCTTATTCTTAGAATAAGGACCATAGAGCTTTGCTTTGCAGTCCTTTTTGGTCTTGCTATTAAAATTTGTTAGCGGAGCGGGAGCAGTGCTCAGTCCAGTTTAATTATTTCCCATTTTAGAATCTTCTCATTCTCTTCCCAGTGCCTTATAAATTATTAGGCTTTCCAGTCTGAATTAGTGGGAACAGGACCTATTCCTGGCCCTGTATGAGTGCTGGACACTATTTCCTCTAACCCTTTGAGTTGGTTCTTTCCCCAGCTTTTCATAGTGTCCTCACATGTGTGACTGTTACCCAGCTCAGTACTCAAGGAGGACTCTGCAAATTTCTGAGATTTTATCTCTGTGTTGCTCTCTCCTCTCTGGTACTCTTCCCTGAGAACTCTAGCCACCTCTTATCCCAGTGTCTCAGATTCATATGTTTCACTCAGAGTCCACTGGGTTCTGCTTGGGTTTCCCCTCTCTATGTTTACTCTACAAATGCTCTCAAGATAGTAATTTGGGATCATTGTTGGACATATCTCATTTGCTTTCCATTTTTCAGTGATGACTCCTTTATTGCCTGATGTGCCATGTCTTGGAGACTGTTGTTTCATATATTCTGTTTGGTTTCTTGGGTTGTTTGAGACAGGGTATAAACTCAGTCCTTGTTATTCTATCTTGGCTGGAAATAGATATTAGGGCTAATCTAGTCTTCATGTCCTTACCTATCCTTAGTTCATGAATCTCAAACTCTTCAATGCAGCCTGAAGCAGAGTTTTCCCTCTTAACTTGCTGATCCTCATTTTGCTTTGTGCATATTAACTGTTTTTGCCTTTAGAGTGCTTTCTTAATCTAAAAGTATTGAATTAAATACAGTAGGACATAATTCGTCTTCCATGACATCTGATTTTGAAGGTCTGATTCCGGGTTCAGTCTACGTGGGAATCAAAAGATGGAAGTGTGTTATGACACCTTTTGAATTCATTTAAAATCTAAGTGGTTTAGAAATGAAGCCAATATTTTAGCAGTATCTAATCTTTCAGCTACAGAGATGTCTGGTGAAAATGCTTTTTAAATTACTCAGCCTGCTTGGCCTTTACTCAAACTGAACATTTAGCTTGTATTTGTCTTATTCATACTTGTGGTTGTACCTTGTCCATGAAATTACTAGACTCATATTTAGATAATGTGCTCTCTTATAGTTGAAAATGATGAAAACTTAGCAGCCAGAATAATTTGAAGAGCTATTTTTTCTATATAAGATCTTTGTTCTATTTAGTGTGAATTCCTTTTTTTTCCAACTTTAGAAAACAAACCAGAAATGCCAGTATTCCTACTCTAAGGATTTTTTAAAACATAAATGCAGAAGGATCTTTTGATTTGTTCCATTTGAAAGAAAAGATTATGTTCTACCAATGCAGCTGTCCTCTGATTTTTTCACTAGAATGAAGGTGGGAGTAGAATTTTTCTCTGTAGGTTTATTTTCCTAGAAGTAACTTTCAGGGTACATACAAAGTGAGCTTTATCTTCTGTCCTTGTAGTGTATTATAGCAAGGTGATGACTGATTTTTATAATGAAAGAAACCACCAAAATAACAAAAAGTATTAAAGCTAATAATCAAAGAGATGACCCTGAGATACTGAAAGATATAAAACTGCTTTCTGAATCACCAGGAAGATTAAATTTTAACTCGTGGTTTTGTTAAAGGAGAGCAGTATAATATTATGGAAGGGGCACTGGAATGAATCAAAAGGCTTAGGTTATAGTGTTACTAGCATTTCCACTAAATACTATGTGATCCTGAGAAAGTCTTGCAGTTTTGAACTTTAATATCCTCATCTATCATAACTAAATAAACTAATATTTCATGAGTAATTATGTTGTGTCAGGTACATTGCTGGTCAGCTTACTTATTGTACTTCATTTAATTTACCTATTAACCTTAGAGAATAAATAGAACCTACATTTTACAAATGAGAAGGCTATGGTTCCAAAATATTAAGTATCATTCAAAATGCCAAGCAATAAGTTATTAGATGACAATTTCACTCTAAAGCCATGAATTTTCTTCTGTTTCTAAAAAGTACTTTAATATTTTTAAACCATGAACGATAGTATATGCTAACATAGTAAATTTCCAAATTGCCTTAGGTCTGACTTTATTATTTTTATTGCTATCAGTTTTCTTATTTGCAATGTATTCTAATTACTGAAATTTTATCTCTTTGTCAGGATCTGGACACTAGTGATACACAAGTGGCTACTCTTTAGCAATGTGTTTTTTCTTTGAGATCCTAAAACACTTATTAATACCCATTTAATAGTTATATATTTGGGAACTCTTTAGTAGCTTAATATTTGGAAGTTGGGATAGCTCTTGAATTGTTTAAAATTCTGCATGTTCATCTATTACTGCTACACTTAGAAAACAAGCTCTTGAGGAAGCTTCTCTTTCTATTGACATTTAGCATAGCATTGTGCATATAGTATGTGTAACTTAATACATAATTATGTTAATATATTCTGTAAACTGGACTATTTTAATCAACATTCTGAGTTATTCATTTCTTGTGAACTTTATTATATATAAGATATTTTAAAGTTTTTAAAAATTCTGTGACTTTATGTGGTAAGAGTAGGTAGGTTTGTTAGGTTTATAAGAGAAATGCTTTTCTTTATCTTCTTTTTTTTTGGAGACACAGTCTCTCTATCACCCAGGCTGGAATGCAGTGGCGTAATCTTGGCTCACTGCAACCTCCATCTTCCAGGTTCAGACAATTCTTGTGCTCCAGCCTCCTGAGTAGCTAGGATTATAGGTGTGTGCCACTGCACCCAGATAATTTTTTTTTTTTAAGATGGAGTCTCGCTCTATCGCCTAGGCTGGAGTGCATTGGCATAATGTCGGCTTACTGCAGCCTCCACCTCCTGGATTCAAGTGATTCTTTTGCCTCAGCCTTGCAAGTAGCTGAGACTGCAGGCACCCACCACCACGCTGGGCTTGTGTTTGTATATTTAGTAGAGACAGGGTTTCACTATGTTGGTCAGGCTGGTCTCGAACTCCTGACCTTGTGATCTGCATGCCTCCCAAAGTTCTAGGAGTGTGAGCCACTGTGCCTGGCCAATTTTTGTATTTTTAGTAGAGACAGGGTTTTGCCATGTAGGCCAGGCTGGTCTCGAACTCTTGGCCTCCAGTGATTCATCTGCACTGTGCTCCCAAAGCACTGGGATTACAGGTGTGACCCTCCACACCTGGCTGAGAAATGCTTTTCAGAAAAACTTTTAAAAATACCATAGTGTTTTGAAACAACTCAACTCAAAGTTGGTTGATAGAAGTTAGCATGTAGACTTACTTTGTTTGGTAGGGAGACCAATTTCTTTGCCCCATTCCTCAGTTAGAAGCTCTTGCCTTCTCTTTTTTCCCCACAATGAAGGAAATAAAAAAAAAATTTAAGTAGTATTTAAGATATCTGGGTGATCTACTACTATTATTACTACTACTTCTACTAACTCATATGTTAGTTAACCTTTCTAAGCATTAATTTTCTTGTTCATAAAAAACTGAGTTCAATTATGTGATCTTCAAAGACACATTATTTCAGAATTTTTAAAGCCTACAAGTTTGAGGTAAATTAGGTTTCAGAATTGAAAAGTAGCATTTGATTTTTAAATGCACTTCAAGATATTAGTTTTATGTTACTTGGGTTTTTCTTTTAAAATGTTATGTTCTGCTTTTATGGTTAATTTTTCTTTCTAACTTATCAGTACTTCCTCGCGTGTTGCTAAAGGAGGAGTCGACCACACCAAAATGAGTCTACATGGTGCTAGTGGAGGACATGAAAGATCAAGAGATAGACGAAGGTCAAGTGACAGATCACGAGATTCATCTCATGAAAGAACAGAGTCTCAACTCACTCCTTGTATTAGAAATGTGACTTCTCCAACACGACAGCACCATGTTGGTATGTAAAATCAACTAATCTTCTTCTATTCAGTTGTTTCTGTTTTAGTTGAGCTTGGTTCTTGCTGTGAAAAAGCAGCTTGTTAATGCAAAGTGAAGGTGAATTTTTTAACATCTGGTACGGTCTTATAAAAATAAATAATTTGAAAAGCCTTTGAAACTGTGATATATAGATTTTTAGAGTTTTCCAGTTAATATTTGGCTTATGAAATAGATAGCAATAGTTTCTTTTAAAATAGTTTTTAGTAAATTATTGATAGAAATTTCATTATTATCATGCTAACAAAGGATGTGAAAGGTAGAAAAACCATCATGTTATTTATTCTGATGTTTGACAATATCCCAAATTTAATAATGAAAATATATGAAAAGTGTAATGTGTTTTACTTTCTTAGTAACTAGCTCAGGTCTTTCCCCTTCTTCCTACTCATTACTATAAAGGAACATTATTACCCCAGGTGAACACATGGTATGACTATAAAACAACAGCTGAAGAAGAGGTGCCTTAGCATGTGAGCTTGCTGATTTTTATTTTCCCCTGCAGAAGGGACAAATTAAAACTTTGACTTACTATATGCAGCATTACTTTCTGATAATCTGTTGTAAATAAAAATCATTAATATTGGGGTCTAATTATGAGAGAAGTTGCCAGTGTTTCAGTTGATCCTGGAAGTCAGACTAGTACTTACAAGCCAGACATCAACAAAAGTATAAATTAGAGTTGACAGTTTGTTACATGCAAAAGTCAGTGTCTGGGAGTAGAATAGCAGGATATAATAAATTATTTTATTAATATTGCTTTAGTAAGTTACTTTTGGGATGCTGGCAGTATTGTAGAAACAGGCAATAAAAGGGAGGTGTCAGAGTATCTCTGGAGATGTGTCAAACCTAATTATATAATCAATAATACTGTACAGAGTGTTCTGAGTAGCCTGAGTCATAGAGGAATTTGGCAAAAGCTGATGAAACTGATGAGATGGAGGTACCTTTTTAGGTCACCTTTAAAGTTTAGTGATCTAGTCTCTAAATGAAAAATCACAAAATCTTAGTTTTTGTTTCTCTTCTGTAGACTTTTGAAACATCTTAAGAAAATTTTCTGAATTTTAACAATATTTTCTACCTGTGAAAATTACAGACTATAATTATAGATCATAAAATTTGCAGCAGTGCTTTATTCAGCAAACATGATAATGAGAAGAAAACAATGTATCGTGAGCTACTAAAGCTGCTTTATTTGGTAGACATAAAAATCACTAAAAAAATAAATACTCTTACTGTCCTTAGTGAATTTCTTTCATTTTTTTGGGGGGTGGGGGCACCTTCTTTTTTTGAGATAAATTGCTGGTTTTAGAATGCCCTTATTAACAGTGAGCTTCTAAAGATTGTACTTTGTGTTCTCAGAGTGGTATTATCCCTTTTAGTAATTAGGACAGTTTAAATTGGTATTCTTATTAATCTTTTACTGTAATAACTTTCAAAGCATATTTTGACTTGTGAGAATATTCGGTTCCTTGGGTTTCTGTTTTTAAGTGGAGTAATAAAAGCTTCCTTAGTTTTGATGTTAGTTTGCGTTAACATTAGTCAGCTATACATCTTTTTAAAAAGTCTACAAATAAAGATTTTAGAAAACATTTTAATGTTTTGGGTTTTATTCCTAGGAACTAAATGAATGTTTATGGTGTTCTGTTAACATGTTATTTGAAATTGAAAAGTGGAAATGCTGTGACTTAAAACAACTTTTCTAAATAAAACATTTAAAAAGATATATATACATCCTGAATTTTTAAAAGAAAATTTGCATAAACTTGTTTAACATCTTTATTTCAGAACGAGAAAAAGATCACAGTTCCTCTCGTCCAAGCAGTCCACGTCCTCAAAAAGCATCCCCAAATGGTTCCATCAGCAGTACTGGGAACAGCAGCAGAAACAGTAGTCAGTCAAGTTCAGATGGTAGTTGTAAGACATCTGGGGAGATGGTGTTTGTATATGAAAATGCAAAAGAAGGAGCTCGGAATATAAGAACGTCAGAACGAGTGACACTAATAGTGGATAACACTAGATTTGTTGTAGACCCATCCATTTTTACTGCACAGCCAAATACAATGTTGGGCAGGTTTGTATTGTTGCAGTTATTTGCATTACTAATTATAAGGTGCTTTTATCGCCATTATTTTTTCATTTAAGGTTTACAGTAATTCTCTGTTGAAATGTTAACATTTGTTTTACAGATGAAAGAACTGAGCTTTGGAGGCTAAATTCCATGTCCCAAGTTAATACAGCTAGAAAGTGATAGAGTAAGAGCTTGAACTTGGTTTTATTTCTACTGTAATACCAGTAGAAATAGCAAATATATTAGTTATTGAAGTCAGGATACTAAAATATCTTTATAGAGTGACACTATAAATTGAATCTAACCAGGTAAACTTAGCAATGATAACATGTTTCCTGTACTTGGGTTCTCATTCAATCACAAAATATAAACAATCAGCATTGTTTGAAGGGGGAAATATCCCCAACAGGTTGTTTAGCTGTGAAGTCAGCATGAATTGTCAGTTTGATGTAGATACTTAAAAAAAAAAAAAAAAGTGGGGAGAATGTCAACAAATAGTTAGCAGAATGAAGGAGATAATTGTCATCTTCTGATTTGTGCTGGTCCAGAGTAATAGATCAATTTAAAGTTTGCAGTTATGGGAACCACAGTCTAAGAAGGATATAGACAATATAGACTTGCTTTTTCAACATGTCCAAACTGTACCTTTTTTTTTTTTTTGAGACTGAGTTTCGCTCTTGTTGCCCAGACTGGAGTGCAATGGCACGATCAGCTCACCGCAACCTCCGCCTTCCGGGTTCAAGCAATTCTCCTGCCTGAGCCTCCGGAGTAGCTGGGACTACAGGCACGTGCCACCATGCCCAGCTAATTTTGTATCTTTAGTAGAGACAGGGTTTCTCCATGTTAGTCAGGCTGGTCTCAAACTCCTGACCTCAGATAATCCACCTACCTCAGCCTCCCAACTATATACCTTTTAATTGTAAAATCAGTATCTTTGTTCACACTAATATCAAATCAGAGGGTATGTGCATGAAATAGAAGTTTACGTGAGATAAAATCTTGTAATTTTCTAGATTGCATATGCGATGTGTGTGTGTGATTTACCATTGTCTCATAATACAGAATAAATGCTGCCATTGTGATTTTATATACATTTTTGAATAACTAAATATTTTCCTTCAACGTTGACACTATAACCTGTGGAAAAAATCTTTGAACTATAGGCTTTTTTTGTATTTTTAGTATTATAGGGGAGGATAGTCGACAGAAGTTATCAGGAATGTGACTTGACACTGTTAATAATACTTTATATTTTTACATGAGATATATAGAAACAGTAAAAAAAAAAAAGGTAGATATTTGACATTTTGGTTGTTAGGTTATGTTTTCTTTAAAAAGAAAAGTTTTTAAAGTATTTATATTGATGTGAAAAGAATAGCTTTTTGCTCTTGTAAAAAGTTGAAATGATGACATTTGATTCCTGAAAGACTAACTTCTTTTTCTTCTCTTTCAATTAGCAAAGCCTTTTTTTATGTCAGTTGACTGAAGTGTGTCTTTGGGGATGAAAATTAATATTCATGGGAACTGTAAAAAGCAGTTGGCATTCTTTTGGAAACTTTGACATAAAAAAGCTTTGTTGTTCATAGTTTCCTATGTTACAACAAAAGAGGAATCTATTTGAATTAGGAAACTATTGAATAGAATACTTAGTTCAACCATATTTACTTTGGGAATAGTAGTACCATAGGATCTAGAGGTTCATCTTTCTTTAATCATGATTTTTAAATTTTCTGGAGAGTACTAGAGTACATTTTTTATTGTTAAGGACATATTTTTCAGATTGCCTCTTTTCTAAACAGCTACTGTTGAAGGGCCAACAACATGACTTGAAAAAAAATTAAAGTCATTTGTATTTTTCTTATATAAAAATTAAGAGCTTTTTAATTTATTTTTTTAAACTTGCCATTATCCTATTTCTTCATTGCTGTCTACCCCACCATTTGATTGCTTGTTTTTCAGTTACAGGATGCAAGTCTAAGAATTTTGAGTAGGATTTGTTACATTTATAGTTAAGATTGTGAAATGTAAAACAACCTGACTTGTCCTGTATCATCTTTGTCTCAGTTTAGTTTGCACTGTATGCTGCATTATGGCATTAACTGTACAATGAAAATAGCAGTTTTAAGGAAAAAGCACAGATAACATACTTTCCCTTTTTTTTTCTTCCTGGTAAAATTGGTATTAAAAACTCACCTTTTCCCTTAGATTAATTGGTTGGTGGTGTTTTCTGAGGAGAAGGGGTAGGAAAGCTCTTTAGCTTCTGAATTTTGTCATTTATTTTGTTGTTGCTTGCAGGAAATCTATACTAGTGTTCCTTACCATCAAAAAGAAAATGTTCTTAATATTCCTTCATTTATGATGTTTACCAGAATAAATTAATGATAAAAGTTCTTGAACTAATTTAATGATGTAATTCCTTTTTACTTTTGTATGTGAAATCTATTTTCCCTTTTGAAGGAAGTATTCTATTGAAATATTTCTCAATTATTTGCTATCATAGAATGTTTGGATCTGGCCGAGAACATAACTTTACACGACCCAATGAGAAAGGAGAGTATGAGGTGGCAGAGGGAATTGGTTCTACTGTGTTTCGAGCTATTCTGGTGAGTGGTTCTTATGAGTATTGACTTAATCGTAAGACCCCTTCTTGGTAGGTACTTGGATTAGAAGCAGAATTCTATTTGAATTTGTCTTTGGAGTTATTCCAGGATATTGTTTTTCCTTAAATACCATTTAATTCATCTTTATTTAATTTTAATTTTAATTTTGCAACAGGGTCTTGCTCTTTCACCCAAGCTGGATGGAGTGCAGTGGCACAATCATAACTCACTGCAGCCTCGACCTCTTGGGCTTAAGCAATCCTCCTGCCATAGACTCCTGAGTAGCTGGAACTATAGGCATGCACCACTATGCCTGGCTAATTTTGTTTGTTTTTGTTTTTTATGGAGACGAGGTCTCACAATGTTTCCTAGACTGATCTTGAACTCCAGGGCTCTAGCCATCCTCCTGCCTTTGCCTTCCAAAGTGCTGGGATTACAAGCATTGAGCCAACATGCTGTACTCTAATCTTTATTTTAGTACATACAGATAATGATATAAGCAAATAAATTTGATGACCTTCAGGATGATAGGATAAGAGATTATTAAACTCTTAGGTCTGCATACACAGTTCTTTCAGGTATTTAGTAACATAACTGAAGTCATATGTACTTCTCTTTAATTCTCTTAAATATAGTATTTCGATCATTTTTACTATCTGAGAGTGAATATGACTGATTCTATTATTTTATTGCATTTAACTAGCAATGTGGAAACTCAGAAACATCTAAAAGTCATCTTCAAAATGTATTTGTTAACATCTTTATTTTTTTTGTTGGTTTTGGGGGTTTTTTCTTGAGACAGGGTCTCACTCTGTTGCCCAGGCTGGAGTGCAATAGTGCAATCACTGTTAACTACAGCCTCAACCTTCTGGGTTTAAAGTTGTCTTCCCACCTTAGCCTCCCTAGTAGCTGGGACTTTAGGCACGTGCCACCACGCCTAGCTAATTTTTTGTATTTTTAGTAGAGATGAGGTTTCACCATGTTGCCCAGGCTGGTCTTGAACTGCTGACCTCAAGCAGTCCTCCTGCCTCAGCCTCCCAAAGTGCTGAAATTACAGGTGTGAGCCAGTACCCGGCCAACATCTTTGTTTTAAAACTTTTTTTTTTTCTTTTAGATTTTAGGCTTTTTTTTTTTTTTGAAAAATATTTTAATTTATCATACAGAGTCTCTACTTGTAATTTAAATTCAGTGATTTTGATTATAAGGCTGGGTGTGGTAGTTCATGCCTATAATCCCAGCACATTAGGTGACTGAAGCAGGTGGGTGGTTTGAGTCCAGGAGTTCGAGACCAACCTGGGCAATACGGCAAAACCCCAACTCTACCAAAAGAATATATCCAAAAATTAGCTGGGTGGAATGCCTGTAGTTCCAGGTACTTGGGAGACTGAGGCGGGAAGATCTCTTGATCCAGGAGGGGAAGGTTTTAGTGAGCCGAGATCACACCATTGCACTCCAGCGACAGAGTGAGACCCTGTCTTGAAAAAAAAAAAAAGGTTTGATTTATAGTTTCTGACAGTTTGTGCCACAGTCTGAAAATACAGTTTTCTTAAATAGTGTGGGGGTAGGGAGGATTCTGTGATGGAAGACAGTTAGGGAAAGTAGTTGATCTTGATCAGGTGAGTATTCATATAAGTACCAGAAGATGTTTCACTTCCATTGATGCAGCAACCTTAGAAATTGTGTTACTGTTTACTTAGGTTCTGAACCTCAGGAAGCTTGAGACCGTTTTTTTTTTTTTTTTTTTTTTTTTTTTCCTCAGGCTGGAGTGCAGTGGTACGATCTCAGCTCACTGAAACCTCTGCCTCCCAAGCTCAAGTGATGCTCCTGCCTCAACCTCCTGAGTAGCTGGGATTACATGCATGCGCCACCATATCTGGCTAATTTTTGTATTTTTAGTAGAGACAGAGTTTCACCATGTTGGCCAGGCTGGACTTGAACTCCTGACCTCAGGTGATCTGTCTGCCTTGGCCTCCCAAAGTTCTGAGATTACAGGCATAAGCCATGGTGCCTGGCCGAGCCAGGTCTTAATTTTGGGGAAAAAGTGCTTTTTTAAGCTTTCCATATGTCCTCTCATGGAATTGAAAATAATTTTTATCACTCATCTGTGAAGTAACATATCTGTAATTCTGGAGTCGTCCTTTAACCTGTTAAGTAGATTTTGGAAACAATTAGTATTGCTTGTCATAGTATGGAATCACCAAAGGATATATTAGAAGAAGAATATCTAATGGTACATCTTATTTTACATATTTTAATACTTGAATATGAGTATAATTCTGTATTAAAAACCTCAAATTTTATTAAATTATCTTGGTAATATTTAAGGTACATATTCAGTTTCCTTTTTTAAAAAAAATTGAAAACTTTATGACAGTTTTGTAGAACTATAACTTGTAGAAGAAAAACACATATGCATTGATATGAAGTCATAAGAGAAGACATTAGTTAGGTAATGGGGAGCCCTACGTTCTAATATTAGCTTTGCTTTTAAGTAATTGTATGACAGGTTAAGTCAGTGGATTCATTTGGACCTGAATTTTCCTTATAGGTAAAATGAAAAGGTAGGTGAAGTGAAGTCTCATCTAAGTTTAAACTTCCACAATTCAGAGATGTCAGAGTTCTCTACTGTTTCTGAAAATGTTACCAGTCCAACCTTAATAATAAGTTTTGGCTACCTTGTGCTCCAGATATTTTATGCTTGCTTTTCTTTTTTTCCCCAGGATTACTATAAAACAGGAATAATCCGTTGTCCTGATGGCATATCTATTCCTGAACTGAGAGAAGCATGTGACTATCTTTGTATCTCTTTTGAATATAGTACTATTAAATGTAGAGATCTCAGTAAGTATGATGTTTTGTGTGTGGGTGGTTTGTAGAATTAAAATATATTGGAACAGAAATCTCAAATTAGTGCTGTTTACTTAGTTAGACTTAAAGTATTTAATTGAATTATAAAGCATTCTAGTACCACAAAGATTATTAATGAAAGTTTGCAAAGATCTTAATAATCTCCTTGTGCAATCTTCCAAATGTTTTTTCAATTTTAATAATTTTCTTTTTTGACAAACCCAGATTTCCTCTTAGACTGTTTTCTATATTATTTATTTGTTACCAGTTAAATTTATCTCATAGTTTTGGATACTTGGCTTTGGTCAAGTGTGGTCATTTGGCTTCATTTCTTTGATCACATCATCCAAATATTTATAATTTTTTGTATTACCACATGATAATATTCTGAGCACTATGGAAAACACAAATCTCAAAAACAATACCTATCATTAAAGATCCTAGATTGAATGTCTAGCCCTCATTTACACATAGGGCTTGATCCAGGAACTTGAAATATAGTCTCAAAGTAGTGTCTAGAACTTTGTAATCTCATCTCTTTGATTGGTATTCTTCTCTCACCACTTCTTTAGCACCCCTACTCCCACTGTTATGCCAACCCTGAGAAAAGACGTGATTATGTGCAAAAAAGTCAAAATAGTTTATGATGTATCAAATGTTGACTTAGATACTTAAATATCTCCAAGTGACTCCAGCACTTAAATGGTTGGAGAAGTTCAGAGGAAGGGGAAGTCATTGTGGGCTAGAGGACTGTGAAAGTGTTCAGTGGAAATAGGTAGTAAAGAATGAACTGAATGATTTAGAAAGAGTAAAGAGTATTGTTTTTGGGAGTTATGTGTATCTTCCATAGTGCCCAGGATATCATCCTACATGGTAATACAAAAAATTCTAAGACCTGAGGTTTTTGGAGTAAAGATGTAGTAGGTATACTTTGGAAATATAGTAGATCCAGTAGATTGTTGGACAGCCAGAATATACAACTGTACATTTGAACAAAGTTGCTGGGTTATTTGCTTTTGAGACAGAGTCTCTCTCTGTCACCCAGGATGGAGTACAGTGGCTCAATCTTGGCTCACTGCAACCTCAACCTCCTGGGTTCAAGCAGATCTCCTCCCTCAGCCTTCCCAGTAGCTGTGGTTACAGGCACCCTCCAGAGTACCTGGCTAGTTTTTTTGCATTTTTAGTAGAGACGGGGTTTCAGCATGTTGGCCAGGTTGGTCTCGAACTCCTGACCTCAGATGATGCACCCGTCTCAGTCTCCCAAAGTGTTGGGATTACAGACATGAGCACCGTGCCCAGCCAAAGTTGCTGTTTTCTCATATCTTAAAAAAATGGTTTTAGTTGAAACCATGAGCATTGTAGATCCCTGATTTCAAGTTTTGTGTCTTTATTCATAGGACCATTTAAATTAATCTTTATATAATTTGATGTTGAATTTTGGTGACTTGCAGAGATCGAAAAAAATAAAATTTTTTACAGATGATATGAATCTCTTAGTTCTGCAATCTTTTGTTGTGCATAGTTTTACCTTGTCATTACTACTAAGTATCTTTTATTATGGATTAAAAGTAAGGTGATATGTGTAATGTGATTATCCTAGACTTTTAGCTTTTCAGTAATATTTGTAGTTGTTTCTAGATTACTTGTAATATATGTTACTAAAAATTAAGAGATTCTCAAAGATGTTTTAAAAAATAACTATAGAATTTGAAGAGATGGAAGTGGTCTTATAAAAATGGAAGTAGAGTTGAGTCCAAAAGTAAATTTTTTTTCTTGCAAATATGTGCCTTTGCTGAATATTTGGAATGGCACATTACACTAAAATATCTGGGTTTATATCTTAATTTAAGAAGAAATTACACAATTTGCTTGCATGTTCTCTCTCTCTGGTTCATGCAGTCTTTTTCAGTTTGTGGCATTAAACTAATTTGGACTTGAGGGCAGAGACTATATCTTTTTGACTTTGTTGAATTAATAAATTATTGTATTCCCTTGTGCATTTTTAGGACCCTCTTCCACTGGTTGTCTCCTTTGGAACCATCAGTCTTTCCCTCTCTCCATATATTAATCCTCAGGCTCAAACATACTCAAATATGACTTATGTCTATTCTAGACATTCAAAAACATTCTCATTTAAAAAAACTTGTGACAATTTAACTTCCTCCTTTCCTAATTGAATACCCCTTATTTCTTTTTCTTGCCTAATTGCTCTAGCTCGAACTTCCAATATGATGTTGAATAGGAATGGGGAGATAGGGCATTCTTGTCTAGTGCCAGTTTTCAAAAGGAATGCTTCCAGTTTTTGCCCATTCAGTATGATATTGGCTGTGGGTTTGTCATAAATAGCTTTTATTATTTTGAGATACATCCTATCAGTTCATAGTTTATTGAGAGTTTTTAGCATAAAGGGCTGTTGAATTTTTTTGAAGGCCTTCTCTGCATCTATTGAGATAATCATGTGGTTTTTGTCTTTGGTTCTGTTTATTTGATGGATTATATTTATAGATTTGCATATGTTGAACCAGCCTTGCATTCCAGGGATAAAGCCTACTTGATCATGATGGATAAGCTTTTTGATGTGCTACTGCATTTGGTTTGCCGGTATTTTATTGAAGATTTTCACATCAATGTTCATCATGGATATTGGCCTGAAATTTTCTTTTTTAGTTGTGGCTCTGCCGGGTTTTGGTATCAGGATGATGTTGGTCTCATAAAATGAGTTAGGGAGGATTCCCTCTTTTTGTATTGTTTGGAATAGTTTCAGAAGGAATGGTACCAGCTCCTCTTTGTACATCTGGTAGAATTCGGCTGTGAACCCATCTGGTCCTGGACTTTTTTTGATTGGTAGGCTATTTATTGCTGCCTCAACTTCAGACCTTGTTATTGGTCTATTCAGGGATTCAGCTTCTTCCTGGTTTAGTCTTGGGAGGGTGTAAGTGTCCAGGAGTTTATCCATTTCTTCTAGATTTACTGGTTTATGTGCATAAAGGTGTTTGTAGTAATCTCTGGTGGTAGTTTGTATTTCTGTGGAATCAGTGGTGAATATCCCCTTTGTCATTTTATATTGCATCTGTTCGATTCTTCTCCCTTTTCTTTTTTATTAGTCTGGCTCTAGTGGTCTATCTATTTTGTTGATCTTTTCAAAAAACCAGCTCCTGGGTTCGTTGATCTTTTTTGAAGGGTTTTTTTGTGTGTGTCTGTCTCCTTCAGAGACAGTTCTGCTCTGATCTTAGTTGTTGTCTTCTGCTAGCTTTCAAATTTATTTGATCTTGTTTCTCTAGTTCTTTTAATTGTGACTATATGGTGTCAATTTTAGATTTTTCCTTGCTTCTCATGTGGGCATTTAGTGCTATAAATTTCCGTCTAGACACTGCTTTAAATGCATCCCAGAGATTCTGGTACCTTGTGTCTTTGTTCTCATTGGTTTCGAAGAACATCTTGATTTCTGCCTTCATTTCATTGTTTATCCAGTAGTCATTAAGGAGCAGGTCGTTCAGTTTCCATGTAGTTGTGTGTTTTTTGAGTGAGTTTCTTAATCCTGAGTTCTAATTTGATTGCACTGTGGTCTGAGAGACTGTTTTTTATGATTTCCATTCTTTTGCATTTGCTGAGGAGTGCTTTACTTCCAATTATGTGGTCAATTTTAGAGTAAGTGTGATGTGTTGCTGGGAAGAATATATATTCTGTGGCTTTGGGGTCTAGAGTTCTGTAGATGTCTATTAAGTTTGCTTCGTCCAGATCTGAGTTCAAGTCCTGGATATCCTTGTTAATTTTCTGTCTCGTTGATCTAATATTGACAGTGGAGTGTTAAAGTCTCCCACTATTATTTTGTGGGAGTCTAAGTCTCTTTGTAGTTCATTAAGAACTTGCTTTATAATTGTATATTTAGAAGACCACATCATCTCTGCACAAAATATCTTTAAGATGATAAGCAACTCCAGCAAAGTCTCAGGATACAAAACCAATGTGCAAAAATCACAAACATTCCTATACACCAATAACAGACAAACAGAGAGCCAAATCATGAGTAAACTCCAATTCACAATTGCTACAAAGAGAATTAAATATCTAGGAATACAACTAACAATGGACGTGAAGGCCCTCTTCAAGGAGAACTACAAACCACTGCTCAAGGAAATAAGAGAGGACACAAACAGATGGAAAAACATTCCATACTCATGGTTAGGAAAAATCAATATCATGAAAATGGCCATACTGCCCAAAGTAATTTATAGATTCAATGCTATCTCCATCAGGCCACCCTTGACCTTCTTCACAAAACTGGAAAAAACCACCTTAAACTTCATATGGAACCAAAAAAGAGCCAGCATAGCCAAGACAGTCCTAAGCAAAAAGAACTAAGCTGGAGGCATCATGCTACCTCACTTCAAACTATACTACAAGGATACAGTAATCAAAACAGCATGGTACGGGTACCAAAACAGAGATATAGACCAATGGAACAGAACAGAGGCCTCAGAAGTAATGCCTCACATCTACAACCATCTGATCTTTGACAAACCTGACAAAAACAAGCAATGGGGAAAGGATTCCAGGTTTAATAAATGATGTTGGGAAAACTGGCTAGCCATGTGAAGAAAGCTGAAACTTCCTTACACCTTATACAAAAATTAGCTCCAGATGGATTAAAGATTTAAACATAAGCCCTAACATCATAAAAACCCTAGAAGAAAACCTAGGCAATACCATTCAGTACATAGGCATAGGCAAGGACTTAATGACTAAAACACCAAAAGCAATGGCAACAAAAGCCAAAATAGACAAATAAGATCTAATTAAACTTAAGAGCTTCTGCACAGCAAAAGAAACAGTCGTTAGAACTGAAAACCAACAAAATGGGAGAAAATTTTTGTAAGCTACCCATCTGACAGAGGGCTAATATCCAGAATCTACAAAGAACTTAAACAAATTTACAAGAAAAAAAGCAAACAGCCCATCAAGAAGTGGGCAAAGGATATGAACAGACACTTCTCAAAAGAAGACATTTACGTGGCCAACAACATGAAAAAATACTCATCGTCCCTGGTCATTAGAGAAATGCAAATCAAAACCACATTGAGATACCATCTCACGCAAGTTAGAATGGTGATCATTAAAAAATCTGGAGACGACAGATGCTGGAGAGGATGTGGAGAAATAGGAACACTTTTACACTGTTGGTGGGAGTGTAAATTAGTTCAAGCATTGTGGAAAACAGTGTGGCGATTCCTCAAGGACCTAGAAATAGAAATTCCATTTGACCCAGCAATCCCATTACTGGGTATATATCCAAAGGATTATAAATCGTTCTACTATAAGGACACATGCACACGAATGTTCATTGCAGCACAGTTTACAATAGCAAAGACCTGGAACCAACCCAAATGCCCATCGACGATAGACTGGACAGGAAAAATGTGGCACATATATACCATGGAATATTATGCAGCCATTAAAAACAATGAATTCGCGTCCTTTGTAGGGACATGGATGAACCTGGAAACCATCATTCTCAGCAAACTGACACAAGAACACAAAATCAAACACCACATGTTCTCACTCATAGGTGGGTGTTGAACAATGAGAACACATGGACACAGGGAGGGGAGCACTATACACTGGGGTCTGTTGGGGGGAGTGGGGGGGACGGGGGGGTGGGGAGTTGGGGAGGGATAGCATGGGGAGAAATGCCAGATATAGGTGAAGGGGAGGAAGGCAGCAAATCACACTGCCACGTATGCACCTATGCAACAATCTTGCATGATTTTCACATGTACCCCAAAACCTAAAATGCAATAAAAAAAAAGAAAGAAAAAAAAAATCTGGAGACAACAGATGCTGGAGAGGATGTGGAGAAACAGGAACACCTTTACACTGTTGGTGGGAGTGTAAATTAGTTCAACCATTATGGAAGACAGTGTGACGATTCCTGATTACTCAAGGATCTAAAACTAGAAATACCATTTGACCCAGCAATCCCATTACTGGGTATATACCCAAAGGATTATAAATCGTTCTTTTATAAAGACTCATGCACACATTTGTTCATTGTGGCACTGTTTACAATAGCAAAGACTTGGAGCCAACCCAGATGCCCATCAATGATAGACTGGATAAAGAAAATGCAGCATATATACACCATGGAATACTGTACAGCCATAAAAAAGGATGAGTTCATGTCCTTTGCAGAGACATGGATGAAGCTGCAAACAATCATTCTCAGCAAACTGACACAAGAACGGAAAATCAAACACTGCATGTTCTCACTCATAAGTGGGTATTGAACAATGAGAACACATGGACAGAGGGAGGAGAACATCACACACTGGGGCCTGTTAGTGGGTGTGGGGCCTAGGGGAGGGATAGCAGGGGATGGGGGAATTGGGGAGGGATAACATTAGGAGAAATACCTAATGTAGGTGATGGGAATGGATGCAGCAAACCATCATTTCATGTATATCTATGTAACAATCCTGCACGATCTGCATATGTACCCCAGAATTTAAAGTATAATAATAAAAAAATAACTTGAAGTTAACTTTTTAGAAAAATTAATGTATAGCTCCAAATGCTGTGTCTTCCCATTTATTCACACTTTTGTGTCTTTAGGTAGAGTTTTTTAATCATTTTCTTCATATAGTTTCTGCTCTGGTCTTGTTAATATTTTGTGTTTTTATTGTTGCTATGTGTAGAATATGTTTAACTTTTCTAACTGCTAGTATATAATAAGGTTACTGAATTTTGTACATTGTCACCTCATAGAACCCTGTTTGTTTCTAAAATAATTTTTTAGTTAATCCTCATATATGCTTCATAGTTAATTGTCTGTGTTATAAGTAACAGTTTTTATATCTTTTTTTTTGTCTTGTCAAATTGGCTAGAAGATTTTCAACAATGTTAAGTTTAATGGGGATTCTGGCATCTTATCTTTAAAGGCATTTCCCTGGACGTGGTGCCTCATGTCCGTAATCCTAGTACTTTGGGGGGCTGAGGCGAGAGGATCACTTGAGCCCAGGAATTTGAGACCATCCTAGACAACATAGCAAGACCCTGTCTCAAGAAAAAATAAAGACGTTTCCTTTAGGCTTAATTAATACTAATTTTTTTTCTTGACTCTCCCTTCCTTTGGCTTTTTGGCATCCTTATTCCTGATCCTTAGAATTGTGGTTGTTCTCTACTGTTAGCTAGTTTCTCTCTCACAGAATCTGCAGTTATGCTAAGTGGTGCTGTTCATCACTGTGGCTTCAGATATTATATTTACACTGACAGTTTCTACCTTTTTAAGTGTCACCTTTAAAAAAATTTTTTAAATTTTATTTCAATAGTTTTAGGGATACAGGTGTTTTTTGATTACATGGTAAGTTTTTACTGGTGATTTCCTAGGTTTTGGTGCACTTATCACCCAGGCAGTGTACACTGTACTCAGTACGTAGTCTTTTATCCCTCACCTTCCTCCCAGCCTTCCCTACCGACTTCCCAGGGTCCACTATATATCATTCTTGTGCCTTTGCGTCCTGGTCAACTATTCATTTCTAGTTTACCATTTAACTTGTCCTTTCTTCCCCTCTTCCTTCTTAATCAAGCTTTTTATGAGTTTCATGTATATAGTACATATAGTGATGAACAAAGACAGACATTGTCCCTGCCTTTATGGAGATAATAGACTAGTGGGAAGGACAGACATTTAACAAGTAATAAAAGCTATGAAAAATGTAGAGAAGAAATGAGGTATTATGAGAAGTGTATGACAAAGGATCTGTGGAGAATCATTGTCTAGTGCCATTAAAGCTGAGACCTGAAGGATGGCAAAGAAGGCAGTAAAACTGACCATACAAGGAGTAGAAATGATATGTGCAGAGGTTCTCAAGTGGGAGGGAATATGACATATTGAGGGAACCCAAAAAAAGGCAAATATGGCTAGAGCAGAGGAATGGAGTATGAGTGGTGAGGAATAAGCTCAGAGAGGTAAAGAGAAAACAAAATTTATTAATTGAACAAATATTTAATGACTCTACTCTGTACTAAGCATTGTTCTAAGTTTTGGGGATTCCGCATGAACAAACCAGGCAAAACTTTGTATTCTAATGGAACTTACACTCTATTGGGAAAAACATACAATAAAGTAAATAAGTCATATATGGTATGTTAGTGATAAGTGCTAAGGAGAAAAAAGTGAAGTTACTTAGAGTAGCCAGAGAAACTCACTAGAAATGAAAATGTTAAATTTCAAGCAGAGGTTAATAGTGAATGCACACTATGAAGGAGCTTGTCTGGTATGTTTGAGAGCATCAGAGATCCCACGATAGTTGGAATGGAATGAGTGAGAGTGTTAGTAGTAGATGTAGTCAGAGAGGTAACAAGGGACCTAGGTTATATAGGGCCTTTATCTTTTGGCTTTTACTCTGAGTGAGATTGGAAGATAAGGGAGGAGTTTGAACAAAAAAAAAAGAGTGATGTGATCTGTTAGGCTGTCACATTGTACCATTTCATGGGGGCCCTGTTCACACAGAAATCAATGTAGAATTGTTCAGTGCTATAATCCTGACCTGACTTAAGGTTTAAAAGAATCACTTTTGGCTGTTGTGTTAGAAATGGACCAAAAGGGGAATTGAGCTAGAAGCAGAGATCAATTAGGGAGTCAACGCCAAAAGCCAGGTCTGAGATGGTGAGGCTTGGATTAGAGTGGAAGCAGTGAGAAGTGGTCAGATTCTAGTCATATTGAATGTTTGGGTTACCAGGATTTCCTCTTCAATTGAATGTGGAGAGGAAAAGAGAAGAGAGCTTTAACTGGAAGTGTGAGATTGCTATTAATTGAGATGAAGGAGACTTCATGAGGAGCAAAAATCTAGAAGCTTGATTTTGAACAAGATTAGTTTGAAATACTTGTTAGATATCTAAGTAGAAATTTTGAGTGGAGCATTGGTTATACATGTCGGCTAGATACAAGTGGGAGTCATCAGTCTATGGATAATATTTAAAGGATATATATTAAAGGATTGATTCTACACACTGATTTATGACATTCGTTTTCACTATACCAAATTGAGGATTTGCGACTTATTTTAAGGATAATACAAGTCATGAGAGGGTTAGACTAGCAGAGACAATTAGATTTGGCTGCTGTGGGGAAAATGAATTGCAGAGGGGCAAAAGAAGATGTTGGGGGAATGTAATCAGAAAGATTGTGTAGTAGTTTGGATGAGAGTTAATGATGAACAGAATCAAGATGGAGGCAAGGGGATGGAATATGTCTGGTTAACTATTGCTGTGCAGTAGTTAGCATAAACTATAACCATTTTATTACTCGGGTCAGGAATTTATACAGGGCACAGCAGAGGTGGCTTATGGCTGCTTCACAATGTCTGAGGCCTCATTTGTGAAGAATTAATGGGCTGGGGTGGCTCACAATGCTGGAGGCTTTACTCACATGTCTGGTGCCAGGACTGGAATGACTCAAAGGCTGGACTCAGCTAGGAATGTCAAACAGAATACCTGTGTGTAGTCTCTCCATGAGTTGGGCTTCTCAGATCCTGGAGGCTGCATTCAGAAAGGAAGCATTTGAAGAGCAAAACATTCCAGAAACCAAGGCAAAAATTGCAAGGCTTCTTCTGACTTCGCCTCCAGTGTCATGTGCTTTCCCCTCAGCCATGCTTCTCTGGTTAGAAAATTGTATGACAAGTCTAATTAAAGGGGAGGGGAACTAGACTTCACTTTTTGGGAGGAGATGTCAAGGTCACCTTGCAGAAAAGTACATGGCTTAGGAGATTTTTTAGCTATCTTTAGTAAATATCTGCCAAAAGAAGGAAATAACAGTTTGAGATATATTTAAGAAGACTTGGGGAATTATTTGAATTAGTAGGTAAAGGAGAAATCAAGGATTTATTCATTTAGTATACTAATATTTAAGTTCCCATTATATGCCTAGCACTGTACTGAGTTGGTTCTGAGAACTTGGGTGGATAGTGATGCCATTTACTGATTTGAAAAATACTATGGAAAGAGACAGAGATGATAAGTTCAATTTTGGTTGTATTGAGTTTGACTACCTGTGAGATTGCATCCAAGTAGAAATTTCCAGAAAGCAGCTAAATATAATGCATCTTGAATACAGAAGACTGAATGAGTAGAAATAAATTTGGTAATTGTCAGCATACGATAAAAGCAGAAAAAGAAGAAAAGAACTTAAAATTGTCCTGAGAAATACCAGTATTTAATGAACAGCTGCAGGAGAAACAGTTGGCAAAGGTTACTGAGGAAGAATAGCCTGGAGGAGGAAAAAAACAGGGATAATGGTATCAGAGATTCTTAGGGATGAGTGTGTTTCAAGAAAGAGAGGTCCAGTGTAGGAGATTAAACTGAGAAGTCAAATAAGATGAGGACCAAAGGATGATTATTGTCTTTAAAAATATAAAGTCCATTTGGAGACCATGGCAAGAATACTTTTGTAGTATAGTGAGAGTGGAAGCCAGATTGGAATTGGTTCAGAAATTGGGGGAGAGAGAAAGTATTGAATTATAGGAATTTGTCTATAAAGATAACTTTTTTAAATGGTAATGAGAAATCGCCAGCCTGGAGAGAGACATGGCTAAGTAATAGCAATATAGATTAGTTAATTATCTAATCAATTTTCTATTATATTAATTGTAAGATATTAATTACATATTGCTAATTGTTATATATAATTATAGAGACATCTTGTAGGGAGGAAAAGCTCTCCCTTGGGAGACTGTAGGTTTGAGTTCTAGTGTCCTCCTTCACCGCTTCTCCAGTTTTTACAACACACACACACACACACACACACTCACTCACTCACGCATATGGTTGCTTCTTTAACTTTGCTCTCCAGGCTGATGGAGTAGCAGTAGTTCCTGAGATGTTGGAATCTTCAGTAGGAGATAGGACATTTCCATTAAATAGGAATTCAAGAAGAAAGAGGCCAGGTGCGGTGGCTCACGCCTGTAATCCCAGCACTTTGGAAGGCCGAGGCAGGCGAATCACCTGAGGTCAGGAATTCGAGACCAGCCTGACCAGCATGGTGAAACCCCGTCTCTACCAAAATAAAAATATTAGCAGCTGGTCATGGTGGCAGGTGCCCGTATCCCAAATACTTGGGAGGCTGAAGCAGGAGAATCGCTTGAACCTGGGAGGTGGAGGTTGCAGTGAGCTGAGATCATGCCACTGCACTCCAGTCTGTGTGAGAAGAGCAGAATGCCATCCCAGAAAAAAGAAAAAAAGATAGGTCAGTGCAGGTGAGTTTGTGACTGTGCATTTAGGAAACTGAGGTCGTTCATTATGTCTATGCTTAAGGACGCTGAAGTCTATCTTTCAGCTTTCTCAATTCTAGTATCAGTTTTGCTGTGGAATTCCTGCATCGTGTTATATTTTGCTTGGCCTTTTGCCTACCTTATTCCCTATTGATGCTTCTCACCTCACCTCTCAACCTGCACTGAAATATTCTGTTTGTAACTTTCTGAGAAGGAGAACATGCAAGAGATGGAATATACGAATTAATTCAGTTTATGTGGATAACCTGAAAAGTATCTTTAAGATATGCTTTAAGACATATTGCATATACTGATGGAAGATAATATGGTATAGTGAAAAATATGCTAGGCTACGGATAGAGTTTTAATTCTGACTTTAATTTCTGATAGACTTTTAATTCTGACTTCTGACTTTGCAAATCAGTTTTGTAATCTTAGTAAGCAAGTTATTTCTTGATGTGTAAAATGAGGAGGGGGCCTCTGTAGGATGCCTTTAATTGGTCCTTCTTATTATAAGATTATATATGTCTAAAAGAATTCTTTTTAGGAAAAGTTTTGATAAGATATTTTGTGGATTTCATTTCAGGTGCCCTAATGCATGAGTTGTCAAATGATGGTGCTCGTAGACAATTTGAATTTTATCTGGAAGAAATGATCCTCCCTCTCATGGTAGCTAGTGCCCAGAGCGGGGAACGGGAATGTCATATAGTGGTGCTTACAGATGATGATGTGGTTGATTGGGATGAAGAATATCCACCACAGATGGGAGAAGAATATTCACAAAGTAAGTATTCTGGCATGTTTTCTCTCTCATGAAATCATCATGGATTATCTCTTGTTTTTGTAAAGAAAGAACTCTTTTCATAGACCAGTAAACTGTAGCCTGGGGGTCAATCCAGCCCACCACCTATTTTTATAAATAAAGTTTTATGTATTGCCTATGGCTGCTTTCATGCTATAGTGGCAGAACTGAGTAGTTGCAACAGAAACTGCATGGCTCGCAATGCCCGAAGTATTTATTATATGTCCCTATACAGAACAAGATGCTCTACCCATGCCATACACGTAAGTGGTTAGCTTTTTGTTGACTATCTGGATTTTGATAGATTTTCTTCTTTGTATTTAAAAGCATCCTGGATAACTAGTTCCTTTATAAAAACAGTGTTTTTTAAAAAAGGAATTTTTATTTTTATATAAATTTAGAAGTTTTAACTCATTGATTTTGAGGATAACGTTGAGTTCTAAGGTGTTCTTTTTAAAATATATATTTTCATCAAGGATACAATGACCCTTCATAAGGCTTTGTAGAACTATAGTTCTTTTGGGTATTTCTGACCAAAATGGCCTATCATGAGCAGCAATCACTAACATTTTTCCTATTTTTTTGTTTTTCTTGATGAATCTGATATTAGTATTTTTGACCAGTTTCATAAATAAGGAAGAATTGAAAGAATGGCTCAAGGAACTGAATAAAATAGCCTAACATCTTCTTCTGTACTCTAGCCTGTTGACTTGGTAAGGACTAGGGTTTAATATAGGAAGTACCAAAACACTTTATCTCTGATTTTTCCATTTTACATATACTTTTCTAAAATCAAAACAAAGCAGACTCCAGATGGCATTCCTTTTTACTTCTAAAAGAGATTTTTGAAAGATTATTTAACACAGTTATGGTAGCACTTTTCAGAGTTTTCATTGAGATATTTCTTTTGCATGATGTACTTAAATGAGCGTTGTGATTTCTTTGTGGATAGTTGTAGTAATAGACATTTCTGTTGCTGTTTCCTCAGTCCTAGGCTCTTTACTGACAATGTTTTTCTATAATATGTGGAATAAAAAGTTGAACAAAACCCAAGAAAAATGAAAGGTTGCCAAAATTAAAAGAAGTATACTAAATTATTTTCTGTTAAGGAAAAGGAATGAACAAACTTATATTTCACTTTTCAAAAGGTTTGACTTCAAGAAAGTACAGCCAACCATAGAATATAGAAATGATATTATAGTGATAAAGGAATTATAATAAACCTGATATTTTCTTTTCCATTGTAGAATTTTTCCACTTCAATATATTTCTTTTTGTTTTCTTGTTTTTTTATCTTAAGCATTGAAGCTTAAAAGGCCTGAAAACATGTTTACTTAGTTGTCTAAATATGTTTTATTTTGTGTCAAGGTGATCCAACATAAAGAAGATTCATTTGAGGAGCTAGAGATAGCCTTTCGGCCTCATTTTTCTGCATGTGACTTTATGACAGATACTGTCCTTTCTAAGATCTAAAATAATCTTTATCTTAAAATACCAGTAAATCTTAAGGATGTAGTAATAATCACAAATTTACCCCATGAGTAGAGTTTATATACGCATTTTCCTTTTATTGGCTCTTAAACCAGCATGTTTGGTTTGTGAGTGTGTTTTTCTTTTTTTGAAAAAACCTTTGCAGTTCATCTTTTAAGGGAGATAACTCCACCTGAAAGAGAGAAGGCGAGGAATGTCCATCAGTCTAACTCCCTGAAGTTCTCAGCACATTTGGAAGACTCAACATGTTGTCAGTGGAATGTCTGTCCTTTGCAAAGCCAGTTTGCTCTAAACAGACTAACCTAGGCAGAACTTGCTCGAATCTGCCATTTTTAACATCAGTATTAAATGGGGCCGTTCGCCTGAATGGAAAACAGTTTGTGGGGAGGGTCTTTGCATTTTGGGAAATTATTAATAGTTGCTCAATCCATGAAATACAAAATGTGTTTGTTTTGTACTCTTTGACAAGGCAGTTTTTCCCCACCTCTAGACTAGGCCTTGTAGGGATCTTAGCAAAGTCCTTTACTTTGCTTGATAATGATCGACATTGATATCTTCTTTGGATTCTCTTATTTGAAACTTGGGGCAGATCTTATTCCAATAAATGTATAGATGATGTATCTTTCAGAAGGAGATTGTTCCTATGGATTGGGTTTCCTGATTGGTTGTCAAAGCTTTTCTTGTTTCCACTTAAGTAGACATTTGCTTCTACATTAACTATACTGAATATTGCCCTGTCATGTTGGCTAGTCATCCTTTGGCATTACTGCATCTGTTATTTGGGCTTTTAGGACTGTTAGGCCCCTTTGATGAGCAAAATAAATTTAAGTTCATCTCTAAATCCTTTAATTTTAATACAATAATATTTTTGTCTGTTTTTTCCAGTTATTTATAGCACAAAATTATATAGATTTTTCAAGTACATTGAAAACAGAGATGTGGCCAAGTCAGTTTTGAAGGAGAGGGGTCTTAAGAAGATTAGATTGGGAATAGAAGGTAAGACATTTTCATTATTTTCAATCCTTTTCTTTTGAAAAAAAAGATTAAAACTATTGGATCTTATTTAGAATACAGTTTGAATACTTTGAGAAAAACTCTGACAATTGATTACCACATGCTTATGCAATAGACCTATAAATACCAAAATCAGCTGCACTTATCTGAGAAGACAGATAAAAGGCCTTTAGAAATTAGTATTCCGTAAGATTTGCTAGTGATACAGAGATATGAATTTGTCTTTTTCTGCCATAGTTTGCCCTAATTCATTTTTGACAAATCCCACGTGGTGTGTGTGTGGACATTCCTATATGTACATTCCCATAGGATTGGCAGGACTGTTTCATATATGTACATTCCCGATTGGCAGGGCTAATAAAGAAGATTCATTTGAGGAGCTAGAGATAGCCTTTGGCCTCATTTTTCTACATGTGACTTTATGACAGATACTGTCCTTTCTAAGATCTAAAATAATATTTATCTTAAAATACCAGTAAATCTTAAGGATGTAGCAATAATCACAAATTTACTCCATGGGTAGAGTTTATATACGCATTTTCCTTTTATTGGCTTTTAAACCAGGATGATTGGATAGTAGTAATCATTGAAGCCCAATAGAATTAAAAATTACTTTCTGAATATTCATGAAAAAAGCCGCACTGGTAGCTTACTTATGTCTTAAAAGTATGATAGTAGCTTATTTTTAAGGTAAATACAAATTATGAAATTCTTTTATCTTTTGTAAATGCATAGAGTTTTAGTTAGCTTACTTTACGAATTAAAAGAACTTTTCTGTATGATTTATCAGATGCTTTTATTTTAAAAGACCCTTAAGAAGAACAAGGTGTCTTTCTTGATATAACATGACAATGTAAAGAGTAAAGGCTATGGAGCCAGTTTACTTATATTCAAATCCTGTGACTTAATAGCTGTATGACCTTGGCCATGGCACTTAAAAACTCTGTGCCTCAGTTTCTTTCCTCTAAAATGGGAGCATTAATGAGTACTTTATAAGATTCTTGTAAGGATAGAATGAATTAATACATGAAAAACACTTAAAATAGTGACTAGTACATAGTAAGTTTGCAGTATATGTTTATGATGGTGATAATGAAGATAATAGTGTTGATCATTGACCTACCTGGTTGAACTGCTGGAGAATAGTAATGGGCTGCTGAGATACATAGGAAGAATAACCAGAAACAGGATTTTTGTGTGGGATGGTGCAGAGACTTTGGGCTTTAAAAGCAGTGGGATTGCTGATATGTGAAGCATTGGTCCTGGTGCCCTAGTCCGTCACTTTGTAAACAATGAGATTTAGCTACTTGGTCTTAGACCTAGAGAGAAGGCACCAGGATCTACTTTAGATTGGGAGGACGAGGAAGGCCTCTGAGAAGACGACATTCAAGCTGAGGCCTGGTGACAAAAATGGTTCTAGATAGAGAAAATAGCAAGTGCAAAAGGGTTGAAGTAGGAATGTGCTTACTATATTTGTGGTACAGAAAACATACACATGGCTGTTATAATGAGTGCGGAGAAAATTTGAAGAGATGTAACTGGTATGAAAGTTAGTAGAAGAGATAAAGTAGGATCAGAAGATGCAGGCTCTTACAGGCCATGGTAAAGAGTACAGTGGCCAAGTGTCTTAAGTCTCTCAGCCTTTCTGAGCATCAGTTGCCTTTATCTTTGTAGTGAGTATAATACTTTGTATATATTAGAGGATAGTTGTAATAATCAAATATTATTTACTAGAAATCACTTCTTTTCCACTCTACTTCCTCTTTCTCTACATGGCTACTATTATTCATCCTTTAAGTCCTCTGAAACCTTCTTGGAACCTCTGTGAAATTGTTCCTTAGAATAATTTGCTACATAATACTCTGTTCAGTCATGGACTGTGAGCCCCTTAAGAGAAGTCAGGTTGCATGCTGCATACCTAACATGTGGCCTAGTTCCTAGGTATAAGTGGTTCTCAAATAGTAAATGAATGACTTATGGAAAAGCTACATGTAAATTAGTTATGGAAAGGGAAGACTTCATTCTCTGTCCCAGGGAGATAATAGCAGTGCTCTAAATCATTGAACCATACTCCTAAAAGAATTTTCATATAATTGTAAGGACCTAGTAACTATTTACTGTTAACTTCATGTAAAATTCATTTAAAATAGTACATTATATATATGTGTGTATATATTATATATATATATCTGATATATATATAAAATATTTCATTTCTAAATATTTTAATATGCAGCTCTAAAAAAATATTTTAACATACCCAACAAAATTAAGAATACTTTCTTTGAATCAGTCTACATTAAAATTTCCCAGTGGTCTCCCAAAATTTCCTTTTAGCTGTTTTCTTTAAATCAAGATTCAGTCTAGGACCACATCTTGCAAGTAACTGCTTGTTTTGTTAAATTTCTCAATCTAGAATAGTTCCTTATTTATAATACTGTCCTATTGAAGAGTCTGGGACCTTGTAGAGGGTCCCACTTCTGGATTTGCCCTATTATTTCCTTGGTATGTCCTTCAGTTTATTCCCTCTCTTCTGTAATTTCTATAAACTGTAAGTCAGATTGAAAGGTTTAGTCAGTGTATTAGTCCATTTTCTCACTGCTATAAAGAAGTACCTGAGAGTGGATCATTTTTGAAGAAAAGAGATTTATTTGATGCACAGTTCTGCAGGCTTAACAGGAAGCATGACTGGGAGGCCTCAGGAAACTTATAATCATGGCAGAAGGTGAAGAGGAAGCAAGGACCTTCTTTACATAGTGGCAGGAGAGAGAGTGAAAGGGGTATTCCAACACACTTTTAAACCATCAGATCTTGTGAGAATTCACTGTCACGAGAACAGCATAGGGGAAACCACCCCCATGATCCAAACACCAGGTTCCTCTTCCAACACATGAGGATTACAATTTGTAGTGAGATTTGGGTGGGGACACAGAGCCAAACCATATCTGTGGGTGACAACCTGATCTCTCTATTAGAAGATCAAGCTGTTTCTTTATGTGGTATTATTTCGACACTAAGAATGTTCAGCTCCCTGCTAATCATTACCTAAAGGTTTTAAATACTAATTGATACTTTTTGCTTGAATCCGTAATTTCATTAAGGATTGCAAAATGATAATTTTTGAATTTATCATTCCTTTTACATTTATCAGCTGGTATTTTAAATTTCCACTTAAATAGCGAATATTATTTGTCTCTGTACTATAGTCTATGTTACTGGGCTTAACTTTGGTAGGACAGTAACTCACCAGGCTCATCTGTTCTTTTCTTCAATAACTGCTTCTTTGTACTGAAGCACCCTTTTTTTCTCAACTAATATATACACCAGTAGCTGTATTTTCTCATCAAGTATATTACTTTTCCTCTTGAAAAATAAGTAGAATAGTCGTAACCCACCAGAAGTATTGAGACTTTCCTGGGATCAGAGAAAAAACGTTGAGATTTCCAAGTTAGCAATTTTGTTACTATCCTCCTCCACCATTTCTATGCCCCTGCCATTCCAATCCCAAGTCCCTTAAAAGAAATTTATTAGATAGCATGAGGAGAAATGCCAGATATAGGTGATGGGGAGGACGGCAGCAAATCACACTGCCAGGCGTGTACCTATGCAACAATCTTGCATGTTCTTCACATGTACCCCAAAACCTAAAATGCAATAAAAAAATTAAATGTAATTTAATTAAATTTTTTAAAAAAGAAATTTATTAGAATATTAAGTGTGTTCGCTTTTATGGGAGCTAGATTGGGTTGGTGTGTAAGAGACATGAGGAGGACAGGAGAGAACTTGGATGTGTGAGAAAAGATGCAATATAAGGCTGGAAGTATTCAAACAATAATCTTAGCTCTGTGGTCCCATATTCATATTGAGACACTGCTATTCTCAGACCTATCTGAGGCCTCCTCTGCTTAATTTTAAGCAGGCTTTTGGGGTTTGTTGGTGTTGTTAAACACAAATGTGTCCAAAGTGGGAAAGCACAAATAATTCTTACCTAAATCATTCTCCACCCTACAATTCCACCGAAAGGCACTTCTTTGGGGTTTTTCATTTTGTTCGTTTCATCTATCCCTTAATGGAACAACATCTCTTGACCTCCAAGGGTTAGGTTCTTAAGGCAGTTTAGGACTACTGCTACTCCATCTAGCAGACCATATTGGATGTGGCCTTACTCCCGTCATTAGTCCTTGTCCTGAACTCAGTGGAAAGCTCTCTTCTGTCAGAATAATTGACTGAGACTTAGAACCTGAAGTTTAAGGGAACAAATTCTAAATAATTGTGGAATTACAGTTCCCATAGAATATAGGAAATTCGAGACAAAGAAATAAAGTCTTTAATTGGATGGGATTGTGAATTATTTTACCCTCTGCATCCTGGGCAGGAATGGCAAGACAGTAGTAGGACTGGCTCTTATAATTGAAAGTCCACCTGTATACAGAACCTCTGATTTCCCAATTCCATGTTTCTGGACCTGCATACAAAATTTTCTCTGCAAAATTTTAACAAACTAACTTTGAACAAAATCTGAGCTTCTTTTTGTTTCATAAAAAGTATAATTTACTCTTTATTAAAGAGTAGAATTTACACATAACTCTCCCCCATTTGACCATAATCTGTCTTCTAATGTTACCTCCAGGTGTTTACCAATACACTTTCTGCTCCAGTCATACGTGTGTTAGGGTCTTCTAAACCATCTTCTATGTTCCTGCCTTTGTATCTTACCTGATGCCATTCTCTCCTTAGCGTAATATTCTCTCTGCCTACATTGTGCTCCCCATGTTTCTGCTCATCCCAGTCTTGCTCATCCATTAAGATTAAGGAAGGCCTTGAAGTAACTTTTTCTATTTTGGTCCACTGGAATCTCATTCATCTTCTGAATTCTTTACACTTCCACTATTGCTGTAACACTTTCTCTTAGGTATGCATATTTGCTATTTGGAATGTTCTTTGACTTTATGAACAATTTAATCACTCCCAATAGACCATAACCACCTTTAAGGTAGCACTCTGGCATTACAATTCTGTGGTGCAGTAGCTGCTAAATCATGAACTGTTGACTTGAATAGGTTGGTAAATCTCCCGAGTCAGGGACAGACTTTATTTTACTTTATTTTTATTTATTTATTTTTTTCTTTGAGGTGGAGTCTCGCTGTCGCCAGGCTGGAGTGCAGTGGCGCAATCTTGGCTCACTGCAACCTCTGCCTCCCAAGTTCAAGTGATTCTCCTGCCTCAGCCTCCCGAGTAGCTGGGACTACAGGTGCATGCCAGCACACCCAGCTGATTTTTTGTATTTTTAGTAGAGATGGGGTTTCACTATGTTGGCCAAGATGGTCTTGATCTTTGACCTCATGATCCTCCTGCCTCAGCCTCCCAAAGTGGTGATTTTTTACTGTCTTTTTAAAGGAAAAAATGTTCTGAGTAAGATGGATATTGGAAGAGGTTATTACTTGTAATTGGTATATCTTAGTAGTTCATTCACTCTTTGCTCAAATATTTGTTTAGCACCTACAGTGTATCAGGTACTATGCTAGGCACTGAGGATACACCAACAAAGACACTGGCTTTGCCATACAGAAACTTGTTATTTAAATGAGAGAGTCAGACATACAAAACAGTAATTACAATTTAGTTCTGTTAAGTATTGTTAACATGGGAGTGCTGTGGAGCATAAGAAGCGAATGATTAACTGTGTGGAGAATCTTAATATATTTGCCAGTGATAAAAGGAGGTGGAGCAGAGCACAGGGGTAAGGGGGCTGAGGGGGAACAGGCAGCAGAACAATTTGTGTAAAAGCATATTTAGAAGAAAGCTTAATGTGGCAGGTGTATTTAAGAGCTGTAGAGTTAAGAGTATAGCATGATAGTAGATAACGTTAAGTAGATTGGAACCAGGTTGTAAAAAAGCCTTGTATAATATTCTAAGGAGTATAGACCTTCCCTTTAAGCACCGAGGAAACCATTGGTAGTTTTTAAGCAAGGATTGTAATATGATTACATTTATCTAGAGTGGTGATCGTGTGTGGAGGAGAGAATACAAGGAGATGGGAAATTTAAAGTCTTTCTAATAGTCCAGGAGGAATCAAGGACAAGGGAATGGTAATGGAGACCTTTCTGATCTCTGGTGCTGCCTTCAGAGGGTAATTGACCAAAAGTATGAAATGAAGACATTCTACAGGTTTTTAGATTTTTAGCTTTGTTCACCTGCTGCACCTGTCTCACCCCCACCACGTACATACATACTCCACACATGACTATTTGTACTAGCTACCAACGATGCCTACATACATTCACTTGTATAGTAATCATTAATGGATCCCCTACTATGTGAGACCATTCTGTTTTTTTCTGATTCTAACTATGGTCTAGCTTTAGCCTATGGGCCAAAATCAGCTCATTGCCTGTTTTTTATTAAGTTTTATTGGAACATACATATGTGGCTGGGTGCAGTGGCTCACACCTATAATCCTAGCAGTTTGGGACGCTGAGGCTCACTGGAGGTCAGAAGTTTGAGATCAGCCTGGCCAACATGATGAAACCCTGTTTCTACCAAAAATACAAAAATTAGCCGGGTGTGGTGGCAGGCTTCAGTAATCCCAGCTACTGGAGAGGCTGAGGCAGGAGAATCTCTTAAACCTGTGAGATAGAGGTTACAGTGAGCAGAGATAGCACCACTGCATTCCAGCCTGGGTGACAGAGACTCCAGCTCCAAAAAAGAAAGAAAAACATACACATGGTCATTTGTTTACATATTCTCTGTGGCTGATTTCACTTTACAGGGGCAGAGTGAAGTAGGTTTATTAGAAACCATGTGGCTACAAGCCTGAAATATTTACTCTGGCCCTTTACAGAAAATGTTTGTCAATCCCCGGACCAAACTAGTAATTCTTACTGGAAGAAAGGAGGGAAGGGGTCTGTAATATTTTCTTAAAGACAGTTTATCTTTGGAGAAATGGCCTTACTCGTAAATAACTAATTTTTTTTTCAAATCTAGGGTTGTCCTTACTTTTCAGTGACTATGTTCCAAAAGAGGAAGGTATTAGGTATTATTAATCAGGGAACGCTGCTTTGGAAATGTGACTCTATATTAAATGCTTGGTTGTTGGGAGTAGTAATGTTAAAGTGATATGGGAAGTTAAAATGTTGGCTTTGCTGATCTAGATGCAGAATTATCTAGAACCACCTGGAGAGCAGTACAGCTTTTCCATTTAACAAAAAAAAGGAAAGAAAAAACTTAGAGCAATATAAAGATGAGATGTAAGTTTAAGGAAACTAGAAGGCTAATGTGGCATAAATTACAGGCCTGTAGGCCAGGTAATCCTGTGATGAGAATATAAAGATACATAGCTAGAGGCCAGGCACAGTGGCTCATGCCCATAATCCCAGCACTTTGGAAAGTCGAGGTGGGTGGATCACTTGAGGTCAGGAGTTCCAAGATCAGCCTGGGCAGCATGGTGAAACCCCATCTCTACTAAAAATACAAAAATTAGCCAGGCATGGCGGCACATGTCTGTAATCCCGGCTACTCTGGAGGCTGAGGCGGGAGAATTGCTTGAACCTGGGAGGCAGACGTTGCAGTAAGCCAAGATCATGCCATGGCACTTCAGCCTGGGTGAAATTCGGTGTCAAAAAAAATCCCCAAAACAAAAAAAAGATACATAGCTAGAGACCAAGATCTGCTCCATACTATTGTACCGGGGACTCATCTCCAACATACTCCTACTTGAAGAATGTTTTCTTGGTGGTTGGTGTATTGAGTAATTGAAAGAATGACAGAAGATTTTGTGAATTATATCAGTAGAGTTTTCATCTCTGGCTCTTGAACTGATGAGTAGGTGGATAGAATATTGTTGTCCCTTCTTTGTTTTGTTTCTGTAGGATCTATAGCAGAAAAGCTTTCTAAGGCAAAATTGGATGAGGAGTGTGTGTGTATGTGTGTATCTTCAGTTTTTGAAACCTTTTTTTCTTTCAGGTTATCCTACCTACAAAGAAAAAGTAAAGAAAAGGCCTGGAGGCCGCCCAGAAGTGATCTACAACTATGTCCAAAGACCCTTTATTCGAATGTCCTGGGAGAAGGAAGAAGGAAAGAGTCGGCATGTAGACTTTCAGTGTGTAAAGAGTAAATCTATCACCAACCTTGCAGCAGCTGCGGCAGACATTCCCCAAGACCAACTGGTAGTCATGCACCCAACTCCACAAGTGGATGAGCTGGATATTCTCCCTATCCATCCCCCTTCTGGCAACAGTGACCTTGATCCTGATGCACAGAATCCAATGCTGTGATGCTGATGTTCCTTGAAACCATAGCATGCTACTCTTCACAGTGACGTTGTACTCTCCTCATTCTGCACTGCAAGGCCACTCTTCTTCATTGTGAGATGCACATAACAATGTTTAGGATATTGCAGTGTAGGCTTTTTTAAAGACCAAAGGTAGCTGAATGGTTTTTTTTAAATGAGTACAACTCTATCATCTTGAAGTTCCAATTATATAAATGTATTTGTTTACCAGTAGGTTTGTGAAATTGGTTCTTTGTATGGGGGATGGTCCTTTTTCACACATCTAGGTCTTTTCAAAAGTGGTGGAAATTGGCAGCTGAGGTGCTTTCAGTTTGGATTGATATCACACCCCAGATAAAATGCAGAATATTATATAGTTGCACTTTATTAATGGTGGTTAAATGGAAATGTTCAAGCCATTTTATAGTTGTGATGCACAATATATCTTAAGTAAGTGCTTCTGTCAAAGTATTCCTCCAGTAAAATTTGTATAGTTTGCTGCCCTTGATGAGCAAAAAGTATTTATCTTGGGCTTATCTGAATGATCAGGATGACATTTAATGCCCATATCTTATCAGTTCAGTTATCTCCAGTGCCGTTTCACCTTTTAGAGTGACTCACATGCAGGAGTGTGAACATCAGAGGTGGTTTATTATCCAGTCTGCCTTACCCTTAATCTGTTCACAGATATTTATTTACTAATGCTTTTTTTCTTAAGAGTTATGGGCTAGGAAAATGAAGTGTTTGCTCTTCATTTACTCAATGATTGTAAACTCGAGTTTTTCATCAAAATAAAATTCCATTGTTTTAATGTTTCTGACCTGATTTATAACCACGTTGACTATATTTTTAGTCTCATGATTTCCTGTCTCGTTGGTATAAGTATTATTAGAAATCAAACAGTAGCTCAAGGAACTCTTAGTATATGTGTGCTAAGGCATTTAAATTCCCTACTAATTATAAAATATAGTATATATCCAAATCAATATTAGAGCTGAGAAGAGTATTTTCTAGTTCAACTTGATATGAAGGGCAAAATGACTTTACTAGGTCATATAGTCACCCTAAGTTTCAGAGCCAGTTTCTCATACTAGTTCAGTGCTTTCTCCATTATACCATGCTACTTTGCTTAGCAAATTATTTATGCAAATGCTATTGTAAATATTCTGTGGTCTAATTCAAGCAGGAATCAAATATTTAGGTGCTTTGGGACTGGGGTCACTTACTATACAACTGAAGTAGTATTAGAGAGGTACAGCAGTAGAGAGGACAATTTGTTAAATATAATCTTGAATTTATAATTTCAGAGGATTCGAAGTTTGTGTGTTAACAGTAACATCTTTGTTCTCACCTATATTAAAATTGCAACAATTTAGAAATGAACTATTTTAACAACACAGCTAAGCTAGTAGCATGGAGAAACTATGCAAGTCCCAGAATTGTTATGAAGGCCAGAATAGCACCACAAATGTTACTGTTACTGGCCTAGATAGCCCTTAAACATCCACTGTAGAAACTGATAATCCTGCCTTGCAACATGTAGGAATTTTTTTTCTAATAATTATCTGAAATGTGAACAGTATTTATAGAACAAGGGAAACATTTATTAAAAATATTTAACTGTCTAATACATTATACTTTAACCCATATTTATAGTAAAGGATTCTTACAAGGAAGAATAAACGGCTTTATGATACAATTAGTATAAGAAATATCCACATGGGGGACTTCTTTGTAGTGTAAAAACACCATACATCTGAAATGACCATTTGCATATAAAAGCTACCAATGATGCTTCTGTGCACAATGATTAAAAAATTCAACACAAACGGAATCCAAAATATACAATTAATGCAAGCTATCCACAGCTAGCCCAATAATCAATGATGAGGAAACACTGGAGCAGGCTTAGTTCCACTTTGTCTGAAGTTACACATAGTAAGATTGACTTGTATCAATGGCTCTGAGATGGCTTTTATGAAGTCAGTACATAAAAGCTATTCTCTCCTTATCCAGTAAGCTTCACAGACTGTAAAACTCCACCAGTAATGCACTTTGATACTATAGCTGTTGCCAAAGCAACATGTAGTGTTTACAGTGGCCATGGCAAGTCACTAAAGTCAACAGGGCCACCCAGTCCAGCATCTGCTTCCAAGAGGCTCATGATGACAGCCATTGCTGCTTCATCATTACTGGGACTACTTGATCCTTGGTCGTTGTCAATCATGTCTATACCTATGTGGGGGTTCTCACCTGTGGGAGGAGATAAAGACTGGTCAGTGATTTTTTTAAAAAGCATATTTAGATTGTTAGCAATTCCTAAGCACACTTAATAAAGTTACATTTAATAGTAGGGTGAGAGGCTGCTTTTTGGGCTGCATGACTATCTTTTTTTATTGCCGTTTTTCAGAGGAAAGCACCAATTTTAAAAAAATAGATAAGAAATAAGTCAGTTTGTTCAGCTGTGAAGTGACACAGCTCTAAGGAGCTTCTAAAATCATTTTAGAAGTAAGTACAAAGGGCTTAAATGTTAAAAATCTTTGAGTTGAGCTCATTTTAATATTTTGATATAACCAGTTAAGAGGAGTTAACAAAAAGAAAGGCAAATAGGGAGAGTTTAGGAAAAAAATCTAGAAAAGTAGAGAAAAAGGTGGATGTGATGGGAAAAACAAACTTTTGTCACTTAATGACTTTTAATACCTTCTGATATACTTACTAATCACCTTTCTAGGCATTATCTCTGAACCTTCATTAGCCCTCTCTGAAGAGATTATGCCCCACATGGCAGAAAGCCTATGTCTAAGTTGCTATAGCCTCCTCTTGAGTTCTAGGCACAAAGTTGGACCTCCACCAAAACTCAAACAAACATTGAAGTCAACTTTTTAGAGATTTAAACAAATTTTAAACTTCTATTCTGTTCCTATCAAATTTATCTAGGATTAGCTTATTTTATACAATTCAGTTCTTAAAACTGACTTTATGTCAGAAGTTTTGCAAGCTCATTGCAATGGAAACGAATAATAATGCCACTTACCAAGAATAGAAGAACTATCAGAATATGGATAACCTGGGTTCTCCTGAGCCTGGCCTGGTAGTAGGCCACTGGAAGGAATGTCTGGAGTCCCTCCATTTAAAATCTACAAAGAGAAGAAGGGAAGTATGAAGTTTTGATCAGTCTCATGAGCAGTGCCACAAGGAAAATGAAGCATGTTGGAAATGCATGGGGTGGGGTGGGGTGGGGAGAAGCTTCAAATGGCTTCAGTTTTCTATTGGATGATTTCAAACAAGGAACTGTGAGACAGACGTGGTCATAGTAAGGAAAAACCTGTCCCCCAGACTATTCTTTTCTCTTTTTTACTGAGCCCACTGAGGCATCTTAAAGGCTGAATAAAATCACAAAAGTCTTCAACTGCCTGGAATCATGATGCCCACATACTTCTTTAAGACCAATGCCTAAACTTCAGTGAGCCCAGCTAGGCATTTCCCCTATAAGATAATAAAACATCTAACAGTGACAGATATTTCTGAAGAAGAAATAAGTGAAGTTGTTAACAAGCTGAGAAGAGACAGTTCTAAGGAGTCGAACAACAAAACACTTAAATCTCTTGGACTACCAGTGCCAACTTCAGTAACCTGTGGTTTAAGTTCTTAAGAAAGGCCACTGGGGATAATTATTACTGCTACTCAGTAGCAGAACTCCGATTCTGTCTCAAAATCTCCCTCACTTCCCCAGCTGCTTCCCCTGGCTGAGTCTCAAAGAAGAGCATTCTTTGAGACGTATCTGGATATACATGAGGAAACAGTTTAGCAGCTGCTTAATTTCAGGATCAGCAGTGATTTCAGGCCTTGCCAGTAGGTGGCATTATAACTTACTTTACTTCCACAGTTCGACGTTTTGGTCTAGGGACCCTTTTCACACTCTTAAAAATTATTGAGGACTCCAAAGAATTTTTGCTTATGTAGGCTGTATTTATCAATATTTACTGTATTTGAAATTAAAACTAATAGATGTAATAAACCCACTACATGTTAATATAAATAATGAATAGTATTTTAATGAAAAATAACTATTTTCCAAAACAAATTATTAAAAAGAGTATTATCGTTTTACATTTTTGCAAATCTAATGTCTGGCTTAGTAGTTTTCAACTGGATTCTCCTCCGTTTCTCCATTCAGTCTATTTAGATATGACTTCAAGTATATGAAGGAAATCTGACCTCCTACAGATAAGAAGTTGGAAAAGGGAGGCTTATTTTAATAGACTTTTCAAATAATTGTATTTTTTTTATACCACTTCAAAATTTGACACGTAGAAGTTTCTTAAAGGTGAGTTGCAATGTGCAATCTGAATCTGAAACCATATCAATGAATTTTTTTGTACTCTATTAATAATCTTGGTACTTAGGATGGATCTTTTACCCTTGCATGATTTTGAAATACCTTGCATTGGTTAGAAAATACTGGTTCACTGAGTTATGCAGATCTTCTATATGTTGACACATTTCATTATACAGCATCAAAATATCAACATTCTTAATACTCCCTAGCTCATCAAAAACATTTTTTTAAGTTTTAGGAAGATCTCAAGCTCAAAGTAGTGGATACAAGTTTTCTAAAAATTCCGATTTTTGCTTGAAAGCTCAGATTTTATCACCAGCAACAAATGTTGTCATTTTCCTTGAAGTGACAGGTTCACTTCATTCATTTCCAAGAAAATGTCTTCTAAATACCCAAAGCTGAATGACCATGTACAATAAAAATGGTGTCCAATGAAAATAGCACACAGTGCAGCTTACAACTTAATCACACAAGTGTTTTTTGAGACAGACATCATACTTTGGTATGTAGCACAAGCTCTTCGTGCATACTTCTCATTTTGTCACAGAGCATTAAAAGATGTGTACTTACGAATTTTAAAAAAGTAATGATAGACATTTTCCCTTCCTCCTTCCTTCCCTCCTTGACAGGGTCTCACTCCAGTTGCCCAGGCTGGAGTACAGTAGCACAATCTCTGTTCACTGCAGCCTTGACCTCCCAGGCTCAGGTGATTCTCCCACCTCAGTCCCCCGAGTAGCTGGGATTACAGGTGCACTACCTGGCTAAGTTTTTGTATTTTTTAGTAGAGATGGGATTTCTCTATGTTGCCCAGGCTTGCCTTGAACTCTTGGACTCAAGCAGTTTGCCTGCCTCAGCTTCCCAGAGTGTTGCAATTACAGGCGTGAGCCACCACACCTGGACATGATGGACATTCTTAAATGAAACTGGTTTTAAACTCTATTTTTTTTGTCGTGAGAGAAAAAGATGGATGTGATGGGAAAAGAAAACTAAAGTTTTGACATTATTAAGAAAACAGCTTTAACCTTAAAAGCATAACAGAAGAACAGCTAAGAAGACAGCTGGTAAGCAGGGTGTGTGTGTTGGGGTGGGGGGGGCACACAGGATCCTGTGCCCCCTCTTTCTGGAAGAAGACTGGAGATGACATTTGTAGAACTGATGCTTTATCTGAATTTGCCTTAGTGCTTCTGGATTTCAGTACTCTCCTGGGACCTACGGAGGCTCACTCAGGCTTCCTTTTTAGCTTGATCCTGACTGAAACAACTGCAGGCTAAATGGTTCATTTTTGGACCTGCCAAATTTGAAAGTGACTGGAAAGGGCTGGGTCTGGTGCACCATTTAATACTGCTGTCAGTTTTAACTGTCTTGTTTAAGCTGCTGTTCTTGTAAGTCCTGCTGCCCAGGTCTCGAGAGAACACATCCAAATTTCTTCTCACAGATCCATTTTTATAAGTTCAAAGAAAAGGAAGAATTTTCATAAATGCCTCAAAAATAGGTGGGGCTTTATGATGCAGAGCACAGCTTTTGATTTCTGATAATTGTTGATGTGAAAAGAATTAGAAGTCATGAGCCCAAGATTGTAGTTTGGGGCCATACTTATAAACAAATGCTGAGGAGCCTGGATCTTGTAACTACAATGTTGTGACGATAAGATGAGACAATGTATATGAAAGTTCTTTAAGTAATATTTAAGCCTATTTCTGGAGTGATAACCTTTCAAAACCAAGAAGTAGAATCCTTAGTAATACTAGGAGTCAAGTGCCTAAAAGTTAACTTGAGAAGCAGAGACTGGAAGACTACCCTAAGAAGATGGTGGATCCAATATGCAAGAAGGACCTGGAGGTATAACAGAAGAACAGCTAAGAAGACAGCTGGCAAGCAGGGGGTGTGTGTGTGTAGGAGTGGGGGCAGTGGGGCACACGGGATACCAAGCCCAGACTTCATCTATCAGTGGTATTTTGGGCCAAGCACTTTCACATACATTATCTCATAATAGGACCTCATGTGCAAAGATGCTGGCTACCCTAACCAATATATTAGCTCCATTATAAAGAAAACTACAGTTTGAAAGTTGTACAAAATTACATAACTAGCACATGGCAAGGCCAAGCTTCGGACCCAGGTCTCTCTTACCAGGTAGTCTTACCCATTAATTTGTTGACTTTCAACCTTTTTTGGAGGAGCAAATCCCTTTTTCAAATAGAAATGTTTGCAGAAGATTCCTATATGAAACAGACGTATTCTTGCCCTTGTAGAAGCAGGATTTCTGCCCTTACCCTCTCTCCTTAGCAACTACCCCCATACCTATCCCACCTGGTAACATCACAGTTCTTGGTAACATGAACAAACCTCTGGGGAGCTCAGTTTTGAAAATCCTTGCCCTACTTTCGATGGTTTGTGCCTTAGGAGTCCTGCCAATGTAAATTCCTAATATTCTCTCTTTGTTTGTGTTTTAGGAGATGGGGAAGGAAGCCATCGTGTCCAAAATGCTGGCCTTTGAACTGTCCTAACCTCTACTGACATCAGGCGGTATATACAGATCTGATTTCTGATTAACATGGGCCTAGGCTTGTAAGTTCTCTGGCAAAGACGAAAACAAATGACTGGTTCCTAAACCTATTTGTAGTGTAGTCTTATAGCAAGCTCTTCATGAGGGCTGATACACTGCTTAGATCCAATGTTGTCACACCACAGGAACCCCCAGACAGCAGATCCCCAAGTATTCTGCAGCTATAAAGCATGGCTTGATTTCCAAAGCACTGCTGGTGGTATTGCTGTTTCCAGTGCCTGCCCTAGATGCTAATATTTTATCCCTTGGAAACTCGCAGCAGAGAATGAGAAACTTTTCTATGTGTGGTACTCTATTAATCTTTCCCTCTGGGAACTCTTTAATTGCTCCCTCAATTAAATGAACTGAGTTCCCCATTCCTTATTCTTTCTCCGTTCTTCCACTCACATGGAAGAAAGTCTCTGAGGATGTCAGCAAGACTCCCTAGCCCTACGAGTATGCTTTGTACCCAGCCTCACACAGATGCATTTACTTCAAGGAGAAAGTAGTTCAACTTGTTTCAGCAATCGCAGTTGCAATTCCATACTCCCACCCCCAACATTTCAGACCTAGGCTAAGAGTTGTCAGTCTTACCTTCTTGCCTCCTGGAGAAGAGGCATCAGGGGGAGGCGTACTCGTGATGTTCAATGGGCTGGAGCCACAGCTAGAAGGCGATGACCCTCTTATCCTGTCAGAAAAGAGAATTACACTGCCTTTTCTTTTTTCAGTGGAGTGTGTGTGTTTTGTTAAGGGGTAAAGGTGAGAAAGGGGATGAAGATCTAGATAGGGTTTGGTGTGCTTTTTCTGTAAAGACCAGAAAATAGGCTCTCTAGGCCACGTGATCTCTGTCACAAATGCTCAACATTGCCACTGCAGCTCAACATTGCCACTGCAGCCACAGACATGAATGGGTGTGGCCGTGTTCCAATAACTTTATTTACAAAAACAGGTAACAAGCTGGATTTGTTCTACAGCCACCTGATCTAGAATGCAGTCCCTAAAGTCAAGCATCTCACTGACAAAGTCCTTGGATTGGAGTCTGCATTAAGGTGGTGAATTTCAAGTAAGTGGCCAGTTTTATTTCCTCAAAGAATCCAGGTGAATTGGAGGAGACTTTCTGCGTTCAACCTCCATCTTTGATCCACAGCAAATAATGTATCCCCTTCCCTACAAACAGTTTAGCTGGTGAATACTCCTAGGATATGGAGGGCACCAGTGTCTAAAAGGTAGAAATAACAGTAAGAGGAGCCTTCTAAGGCAGCAGTTGATGAAAAATGGGTCCCAGCCTTTCTTATCTAGTATATCCCTCAGATAATTTATAGAAGGGAAGACTTAGAACTATAAATCCACCTAAACACTTGTCAGGCTGAAGGACCTCAGGAAAGAAGCCATTGCTCTTCACTGCAGCTAGAGTTTAGGGAGAGTGTGATGCCAGTTGTGTAACCACAGGGCTGTCAGCTTCTACATGGATGAATGCAGCTTCCGGGTGACCCAGAGAACACTCCTCCACTGCCCATAAGTCTTTTGGTTCTTGTACTGCCTAGTTCTCTAGATTTGTGAGTGAACAAGTTTTCTTTCTGGATAAGCTTCTTAATGGCAGTTTACAACTATATATCATGTATTCTCAGCATGCACAAATGTCTGCTAATTGCTTATGGAAAAATTGCTGAGTGTCCCCCACCTTTTCCTACTTATGTCTATGAAACCACTATTTTCCCAGGTTTCTCATCTTGGAATTGCCGTTTCATCATTCCTGATTTCATTTTCAAACCCTAGACCTTAGATTATTGATTTCTCTTTTGGCAGTGTCATCTCTGTAGGATAAGGCCTCATTCCTGGGTTATCAAACATGACCACCTTCATCTCCCCCTATTCCAATGCAACTTCCACAAAATGTAACACAAGACTTTGGATGCTTGCTCAGCATCCTACAACAAATGGGGTCTTAGAGTTTTCTTCCAGTCCAAACTGCACAGTGTCACTTCTTGAGTTTCTTAACAATCTCCCATCATAGAGCTCTGTGGCTCCTTCCTACACAAAGACTGCCCAGTTAGGTAGCTTGTTTCTTGACCCTGAACTTGCCACTCACGTGCCCACTCAAGAATATGCCTGGCTTTTCTAGAGGGAACATCCACTCTCATTACAAACCCTGGCTAAGGCCAAGTTCAAATCTTTCCTCCTTTGCTTGCTTTGGCCCATGCACTCTCTCCCTTTTTCCTATTATCATAAAGACAACAGACTTCTAAAAGATTTTAAGATTCTTGCAGTCAGGGACTGTTTGATACTGTTCTTGGATAGTCTCAAGCAAAGTATAGGGTATGCAAACGCAAAGTATAGGGATTGAACCTGATTATACTGCACACTACCCTCATATCTCCTTCCTGATGCAGAGGTCACACCCACTAATCCTGTGGGGTTGAAACAGAACTGTGTTACCTATGAGGATAACAGCCCCTTTATGGCCAGTTGAAAAACAGGCCAGCCTCTTAATTCTCCTGAGAGAATCCAGTGGCAGCAGTCTTTTTCTCCTTTTCTTATCATTATGTTACATTAAGTTGCATTCTGAATAATCTGGTTACCCCCTTCTCTATTTCCCAAATTCGGACAGACTTAGGATAACTGCTTCTCTCTCAATGACTTCTCTTTAAGACAGATTTAATTGATTTTTAAGCATTCACTGTATGTCAGGCTATGTTCCTGGAACTTTTCCTGAGTGCCCTCATGATCCTAACACAATCCTTGGGAAATGGTGCTTTCTTTTTATGGTTTAAGTCAACAGAGAGCAAGAGGTTAAGTAAGTCTCAGCATAGCCAGGTAGAGAGACCCGCCCAGGACTCAAACCCAGGTAGACTGCTTCTAAGCAACTTCTCTTTCATATGGAAAGGAAGTCTCCCCCAAGACAGCTAGTAATAACTAGCTGATCTGCTTGGTGTCTACTACTAATCCTGGGCAGCTCTTTGATTGAAAAAAGTGAATGTTTTATTAAGGTCCAGATCAATCTGATGGTTCACAGCTCTACTCCTGCAGTGCTGTAAAGTAAAGGTACATCCGTCCGCACTGGGAAGCTCCTTGAGCTGTAAGAAAGTTAAATCTCCTCAAGAATTCTCTTTAGCTCTGGCCTATTTTGGTTTAGCTTCTTTATTTAAGGCAGGATTTCTTAATCTAGGCACTACTGACATTTTGGATTGGATAATTCTTTGCTAGGGGTGGGGAGAAGGGGGACTGTCCCGTTTATTGTAGGATGTTTAGCAAGCAGCATCCCTGGTCTCTATCCATAGCATAAGTAGCAACTTCCCACCCAGTTGTGAAGATGACAAATGCTTGCTGACATTGCAGAATATCCGCTGAGAGAAAAAATTGCCCTGGGTTGAGAACCACTGGTTTAACAGAGGAACTAGAAGGTGTTACTTGCCTGTGAATTTCCATGATTTCCTCAGCAATCATTCGGCCTATTTTTCCTGCCCCAGCCCGAGTTCCCCCTGGAATCCCTGGAACAGTGGGGTGGGTCCTCTTTGGGCCACCTACAACAAAGGAATCTGAGAGTAGGAAAGGGGAAAACTGAGGAAGAAATGCTATTATGTTTTAAAGTAAAACCAGTTTATCCCATGATCCACTTGTAGTTCAACATCAGAGTTGCACCTTGAGGGACTTTAGGGCCACAGCTTGTCAGGAAAAGGCATTCTGACAGGAAAAGCCTCAAGTTTCCTTCTAGGATCCAAGGCCAGTTTTTTCCCATCATGCACTGAAAACACTTATTGAAGATCACCGTATGTGCCAGGGTTACAGAGACAAGTCCCTGCCCTCAAGGAGCTCACAGTCTAACAGAGAAACCAACAAGATGACCAATGTTTAAAGCAAAATGTAGTTAAGTTTGACAGGCAAGCATGAGGCAACCAACTCATCTGGGGCCAGGTGCAGCTTCTGGAACAAGTTAACCCCAAGCTGAGTCTTGAGAGATGAGTATGAATTAGCTTTGGCAGAGAGGTAAGGAGGGGAAAGCATTCCAGACACAGCAACCAACATGTGCAAGAGCACTGAGGCAGGACAAAACTTGGGAGACTCCAAGGAATTCATCATGAATGATGATGAGAGCATGATAGATGAAACTGGGGCAGCAGGTACCAGTCAGATCATGAGGGGCCTCTTGGATGATGTACTAATGAATTTGGACAGTTTCCACAAGGGAATGAGGAGTACCAGAGTACAATACACAGAAAAGGCACAAATGAGATCCGGGTTATTAGAAAGTCCACGGTAGAGAGAATGAACTACAATGGAGGATGGGGTGGTAAGAGTGGGACTCGAATTGTGAAGTGATTTGCAATAACCCAGGTAGCAGATGAGAAGGGTGAAGTGGCAACAGTGGTGATAAAGTTTAAGAGATAGAAGGTTTAAGACTTCACATTTAGGTATAATGGGGGAGAGACAGCAGCCAGGTTTCTGGCTTAAACAACCAATCAAGTAGGGGAGTGCAGAAAAGCAGTTTGGGATATTCTGAATTTCAGGTGCCTCTGGGACTTCAGGTGGTTCTGTCTATGAGGCATTTGGAGAGACAGATCTGGGGCTCAGGAGAGAGACTGGGGCTGGAGATGTAGATGTGAGAGTCATCGATTGAGATGACTGATAGAGACATTGATGGGGGCTGCAGTCATGCATGTGGGGATGGTCTCAGGAAGGATGAGTCCAGTGTGGACAGCAGGGGCCAGAGCCAAGGCTGAGCCTGAGAAGGGAGCCCACTGGGTATGGCACACACCCTGGTGCTGACAGACACCTTCCTGCCAAACACAGGAGTCTGTGACAGTCACCAAAGAGCACTTCACATCATGGCCACTGGACAACACAGGAGGAAAGCACAAAAGCAGGGAGTTTGCGAGTTCAAGGGCTTCCACAGGCCGGCAGCCTTGGGAAGGGCAGCAGTAAGCTCCTAGTATTCCAGCTCAACAAAGAAAGTGACATGACAGTGTCCTCAGCATTCATGGAGAAATCTTCACATCACCCCTCTGAGGCCTCCCTTGATCCACAGAATAGGAATGGAGGGGACCCTGAATACTTTGGGAAAGATATTTGACCACAAGCTTCTCATGGGCAAGCTCCAAGGCCCCAGCAGCACATAGTTACCTTCTCCAGAGGGCAGCATGCTGTCCATGCTGTGGGGGGACGCTGTGAGCTGTGGGAAGGTTGGGTCCCCGCCTTCCAGGACGTTGGCTCTGTGAACATCCCAGCAATAAGGAAATGTGAGTCAGGCCTGCTCAGAACCATACACCTTTCAACTTGGCCAAGGTGTCCGGTGTCCACTCTGGACCTGGACAGGCCAGAAAATGAAGTATCTGTCTGAGTGGGTGGACAGGTCTCCTCAATGTTTGATAATATAATGGATAGCATCCCGGTCTTTGGCCCCACTGCCTACCTGGGCCTTCCTAAGACACTACCTACAGCAGAGGTAGTGGCTGCAGTAACCTAGTGCCATCACTACAGCACCTCCTCCTGCCAGCCTGCAGTGCACCCAGCCCCGGCCCCTCATGCAGTTCTAATCATAGGTGGGGTTTTGGATGCTATGGGAAAGGAAGAGTGGGGAGCAGGCCTGGCCAAAGAGAGGCTCCTTCACCTCCCTCTGCTCATCTAGCAGGTAGCGGCCTTTTGAGATGGCATTCCAGCTGCCAATGCTTGGGCCCCCTGCCTGGTAGGCATGGAGACCTCCCCATCCTCAGCCAAGGCCAGTGTGAGCTAGTGCCTGCATGAGCCTTTCATGGATTATCAACCCCTTCCTCCACAGCAGCATAAGTGGATGCCTTAGGGTGCCAGGTCTGTGGAATTCAAAGATTGGCTGCTTTATCTGGAAGGAAAAGTTGCTGTTTCCTGGAGCAGTTTCATAAGCCGGGACCTGCATAGTAGAGCACTGAAGCTTGTCCTTTGTTAACAATCCTTTCCAGTTTCTGCCAATCCTGAGGCTTCACAGGTATTAGCAAGATGGCATTAAAGGATGTGATACTGGCTGTTGCCTGCACCCCCTTTCCCAGATAAGGAGCCCTAGGCATCTCTTCGGAGCAAGGGGAGCTTCAAATATAGGAAAAGTACTTACAAAACAACAGTGTTAGTTGAGACAATGTATTCTACTTCCTTGGTCCAAGGGTTCATGAAACTGAACCATCGACTCCGTAGTGTGATGAAAGAACCATCTTTGATTTTAAATTTATAGCAGTTAGTTGTAATTTTTTCTCTCGTCTGTAAAACTGAAAATGTAAAGAAAACATGGACATCGTTGTTTTCTCAGACCAAAGTATTAAACAAGACATCCAATACAAAATATTAAAGGTACTTGAGTTCCAATGCCATGCTCTTTAGTAAGCCAAGGAAACCCCGTGGTCAACACTCAGGAAATAGGTTGTTTGTGAGGGTCTAACTTAGAGCCTTTCAATTCATTTGTGAAGCTGTCACAATTTTCCGTAGTCTGTGAAATTAAGGCTGTAGGGAATTACTAACCTTGTGTTATCTATCTAACTGGAATCAGCTCTAACATGTCCACCAGCAAATGAGAAGGCACTGTCCAAAGCATCATGCTCTGTCCCCATCACAAAGCCCAAGGGCAATATAGAACTTATCTCATTTCTTTTTTTTTTGAGATGGAGTTTCGCTCTTGTTACCCAGGCTGGAGTGCAATGGCGCGATCTCGGCTCACCGCAACCTCCGCCTCCTGGATTCAGGCAATTCTCCTGCCTCAGCCTCCTGAGTAGCTGGGATTACAGGCACGCACCACTGTACCCAGCTAATTTTTTTTTTTTTTGTATTTTTAGTAGAGACGGGGTTTCACCATGTTGACCAGGATGGTCTCAATCTCTTGACCTCGTGATCCACCCGCCTTGGCCTCCCAAAGTGCTGGGATTACAGGCGTGAGCCACCGCGCCCGGCCCAACTTATCTCATTTCTAAGAATATCCAAATCAACAGAGGCCACTCACCTATTCAAACTCATTTTTTCATGTAACAAATATGTAATGAGCACTTCTCATTGCCAGACACTGGAGATAGAAGATGAGACAGGCTATGACTCCTGCCCTCAAGGAGAGGAGTGAGGGAAGACTACACAAGGAGAAGAGATCAGAGCCTTGAGGGATGAACACAAGTTTGCCAAGAAAAGGAGGGAAGGAAGAACCCAGCAGTGCCTGAGGAGCAGCAGGGTCTGGTTGGGGAGGGACCAGTGAGGTGGTCAGTGTAGCTGGAGCACAGGCCTCTGGAGACAGGAATTGGGACTGAAACTGAGGAGGTGGGCTGGGGTCAGGAAGTGGAAGGTCTCACATCTGAACGCCTGTCAAAGGCATTTGGGCTTGAGTCTAAAGGCAGGAGGTTTTTAAGCAGCCTGATGTTATCAGGCTCAATCTATCTGGAGATAAGTGGGATAACTATGGAAAATGAACTGGGGTGGGAGGGAGCAGGGAGATTCTGAGAAGTCTATCACAGGTTTCCAGGTAGGCACAAAGGCCTGAACCAGGGTGATGGCAGTAGGGATGGTAAAAAGTAGACTTTTGGAAAGCTATGTCTGAGGTGAATGAACAGGATCTGGTGGAGACACAGTGAAAGTACGGGTCAATCAATGTTGGTCTCTCTCAGGAGGCTGCACATGGGGTCACAGCATTAGTCAACAGAAAATATAGGAGGCAGTGCAGGTTTGAATGGAAAAGAGAATCAGATCAGTCTGGGCCATACTAAATCTTTACAGGGTCTGGCAATATCCTCTGAACAAGAGAGATCTTTCAGAAACTGCCATCGCCTATGTACAGAAAACTGCTATGCACTCAGCAGAGGGCATCTACAAGGGGATAAACAGTGCCTGCAGGCATCAGGTTCCTCTTCACACAGATAGTTCTGACCCGAAGAGTCCTAGGCTGACTGACTCCCACATCCCCAGTGACAAATTTCCTTGGAAGGTCATGTGGACTAGCCTAGAAGCAAGGAGACACGTTAGACTTAAGATCTTTTATACATCCCAGCTTACCTTGCCTGTGACATTCTGCAAGATGCCCTATGTCATCTTGGTGAAAATATTCATAACATGATGTGCCTAGAAGTTCTTGTGGTAAATATGCCAAAATAGCTGTTGCCCTACAAGGGAATAAAGGAATATTTAAAGAAGAAAAAGCCATTCAGATGATTAATTGCAACCGTGCAATGACTAAACCCTGCGATAGCCTAGGAGAGCAAGGTCAAAGCTGGAGGCAAATAGCGGGATAAATTTTCAGAGGGCTCACTGTGTGGACTGTTTTCTCTTTTTTCCGGGCATCTCAATTTAATCAAGCCTATAAAACTAGAGGAAAACAAAGCAAAGAAGCCTTGTAAAGGACTATTATCACAAGAAATCAAACCTGAGGAGGCTTTAAAAATGGTAACCAGTCAGGTGTGGTGGCTCACACCTGTCATCCCAGCACTTCAGGAGGCCGAGGTGGGCAGATTATCTGAGCTCAGGAATTGAAGATTAGTTTGGGCAACATGGCGAAACCCTGTCTCTAGCAAAAACACAGAAAAATGAGCTGGGTATGGTGACATACGTCTGTGGTCCCAGCTATTTGGGAGGCTGAGGTGGGAGGATTGCTTGAGCCCGGGAGGTCAAGGCTACAGTGAGCCGAGATTGCGCCACTGCACTCCAGTCTGGGTGACAGACTGAGATCCATCTTAAAAAAAAAAAAAAAAAGTAACCACATTATTTAGATTAAAATGTGGTAGAAATCAAAATCTCAGTGCAAGGCTTCTGTTTTTTGCTGCCTGCTTTTTATCAGGATAACCGAATGAACGCCAGAAGCTGCAGCAGCTGAGGCCACAAGAACCTTGAAGAGTGGCTGTCTCTAGTAGCCAGAAAAATTATTAGCCTGTGCATATTCTGAAGGAAAGCAGTAGGCAGCAGTAAATTTGGGACACCTGGGTCCTTGGTCCAAGCCTATCCAATTAGTTGTGAATCCTACAGGAGGCCAGTCCCCAGGCTGGGCCTCCGTTCTTCATCCATAAAATAAGGAGGTTGGATTAGATCAATGCAGTCCAACAGAAATTTCTGTGATGATGGAAATGTTCTATGTCTGTGCCATTAGCCACATAGGAGGTTACCATGGCCAACGAGTATTTATGGGACAACTCAGGACTAAATAATTGCTTCCAAGTCCCAGACTCAGAAGAATTGCAATCACAATAATGGTCCTGGAACATTCCATAGATTGAAGACAGCGTGCTATGCCTACTGGTTTTCTTTCAGCCAAAGACATCAAGCCACCCTGCTTAACTATCTCTATATGCCAAAGAATGACAGAAAAGTCTCTGTATTTATGATGATATCCTATTGAATCTCATTTTTAAACAGAGACTCCCATCACTTGTCTTTCTTTTTTCTGAAACAGGGTCTCACTCTGTTGCCCAGGTCGAAGTACAGTGGTGCAATCACAGTTCACTGCAGCCTTGACCTCCCAAGGCTCAGATGATCCTTCTGCCTCAGCCTCCAGAGTAGATGTTTCTACAGGTGTGTGCCACCATGCCTGGCTAATTTTTGTATTTTTAGTAGAGATGGGGTTTTGCCATGTTGCCCAGGCTGGTCTCAAACTCCTGGGCTCAAGTGATCCACCCACCTTGGCCTCCCAAATTGCTGGGATTTCATGTGTGAGCCACCATGTCCAGCTTTGTTTCTTTCTTTATTCTTAGAAAAGCCAGCTGATGGCCTGGTCTTCTCTGCTTTTTAGATCAGGGTTGAAATTCCTCTACCATCATTGCTCAAGGGTAATATGTAGACTCTTACCTCTGGTCTACAAAGACAAACTTCCCATCTATTGCGTGCCGAGAAACATATTCCATAGATTTCACCCTGATTTCCCCGTTGACTGGTTGTGGAACTACATGAGAATGCAGTCGTCCAATTGCGACAAGGCAGCTGAGGTTACACCCCTCGTTGTCTGGTTCATTGTCTTCATCTAGCCCCATCTTTGTGGGTGGCCAGCTTTTCAAATAGCCTGTGCTGTGGATTGTGCAGAAGCTTTTTCGATCTGCTAAAAAGCAAAGTTCGTGGTTAGTGTCAGCGCTAGGTTTGGGTCATGGAAGTGTACGCAACTGATGATGGGGTGGGATGTAGGTAGGGAGTCAAAAAATAAAAAAAAAAAATTAAGGTATCACTCTTCAGAAGTGAACATCTAGTGAAAGGGGCAGACAGAAAGAAAAATAAACAACTGCCATCCAGTGTCAGTATGCTTAAGTAGGGCCAGTTATACCATGGGCATTCATTACATACACCAAGGAAGGAATGTCTAATTCTACATGGGGAGAGGAAGGCTCCTCAAAAAACCAGTGGAGGAGGTGGATCAAGAAAGATGAGCAGTGGCTGAGGGACTAGAATGTATAAAGGCTGAGGACGTACAAAGGCACAGAGGCACAGCCTATATAGGAACCGGCCAAGAGCTCTGTGTGAAATGGGAGGTACTGGGAGTGAGGGGCAAATTGGAAAGGCAGGTTGAAGGCAGATTAAAAGGGCCTAGGATTACTTGCTAACCAATATGTTGGTCTATTTTTTTTTTGAGGCAGGAAACGGAGAGCCTCTAAAGATATTTTAGTGCAGAAACAGCAAAATCGAATCACAGTTTGGATGCTGTAGGAGGCAGGGTGACATGTGAACTGGAAGAGAGTAGAAAACTGGTAGGAAGGCTGGTTCAGAGACCAGTGGCTATAATACAGCAAGAGGTGAGGAAGACTGAACTATGGCACTGCAGTGAAGATGAGAGGGAGCAGAGAAAGGAAGCAGGAGAAATTTCTGTGATCAAACTGTTGGGATTTGCTATGAATATCAGGTTTAAGGGAAAGAAATAAATGAAGATGACTCCAACTTTTCTGGATTGGGTGGTTGCTGGTGTCATTCACTGACTCAGAGAAGAGAGAAAACACACTAGACAGGAGAGAGAGAGAAAAAAGATTTCAAGTTGGGACACGTTAAGTGTGGAGCACCTATAGACTTCACCAACAAGCAAACCATTATGGAGTGTTTACCAAGCGTGGAGTCTGTGCTGGTTACTGGAATAGAGTAAAAAACAAATCAGACATGCCCTTGTGGAGTTTACAGCCTAGTGGAGGAGACAGACTTTAAACAAATAATCCCACAAATAACTATATAACTGCAAGTATAAGAAAGCAGTAGAAAACAAGCCAGCAGGGTGCTAAGGACATAAGGCAGTCTGAGTTAGAGAGAGCCATGTGAAAGGAGATCATGGGGAGAGGGAAGAATTTCCAACCAGGAAGTGACAGCAGGTGCAGAGGCATTGCCCAGAAGGGCCTTGAGGCATCGAAGGAAGTCAGCATGGCTTGCATGTGCTTAGTGGCAGGGTTGGGGAATGCATGATCACATTAAGTATTTTTTTTTTTTTATAAACAGGTACCAGTTTTGATTTTATTTCATCATTTCATACATTAACATACATGACACATCAAAATGAGAAATGCACTATTTAACACATTAAGTATTTTTAACTTTTCTTCAAGAGCAATAGGGAACACTGAAGGGTTTTTAAAAGGGGACTGATAAAAAGATCATCCTGGCTATTGTGTTGGGGTGGACAGCATGTATGTCTACACTTTATGAGACTTGGTGAGAGTTGGGGGCAGCCTGGAGCTGAGTGACAGTAGGCAGCATGGAAAGGGACAAACATTTCAGAGAACTTTTGCAGATTGGACTCACTGTGGCAGGACTTCGTAACTAACAGGATTGAGGAGTAGGGTGGTGAGACAGAAGTGAGGGTGCCTCCCTGGCTTCTAACATGAGCAGCCAGCCAGATGGCAGCGCCATTTACACTGGAGGAGAGGCTCAGGTGATTACTTTGGCACGTATCCTGTTGGAGATGCCCCTGAGATATCCAAGCAGGCTGATTTAGTAAGCAGCAGCACATTTATGAATCTGGAGTTCAAAAGAGAAGTTTAGGCTGGAAATATTAATGTGGAAGTTATTGGCATTTAAAGCCAAGGGAGTAGATGACATGACCTACAGAGAGATTGCAGACAGAAGCAGCCCAGGACAGAGACGAGCAGCCAGCAAAGGAGCCAGCAAGATAGCCTGCAGCAGCAGAGGACCGGGGAGGAGGAAGAAGAATGTGGTTTCATTTTCAGACAAGGAAGAAAAAGGAAAAGTGTCCATTGCATTTAGCAACATGAAGGTCACTGGTGAGCTCAGAGTCATTTTGGTGGACTGGTGGGTGTTCACGAGGCAGTTAGGATCACGGCTGAGAGTATTCTTCCCCAGTCATGTTAAAACAAATGCAATTTAAATAGAGGAGGCCTTTCCACAAATCTCTACCATCAGGCTTTTCAGCTCTCTCCTCTGCTCCCAACACATAGGGAGGACGGCAAGGTCCTGGCTACAGTCCTGGGACTTGCCTCTCTGGCCAGCCAGAAACCACTGAGGCAATGCCCTGCTGAGAGCTACTGCAGAAAGCAAGCTTTACCTGTCACAGGGTTTTAAAGGACTGTTAAATTGTTACCTTTTTTCTTTGAGCAGGTAGAGGGGAAGTCTTTGTCTTCAACCTTTACTGAAGGCCTGTTACACTTCATCCTACAGAAGAAAGAACGTCGTGCTCCAGAACATAATCGAGATGGCCCAGGGGTTATATCTGTTTTAACTGGAAGTCCAGCTGCAAATCAATACACAAAACGTGATAAACTGAGAGCAATGCTGTCTGTCAGGAAGCGGGGTGTGACCTTGAGCAACGCCTTTTCTTGCCTGCCTCACTGTTTTATAATGATGACATGAGATAAATCTCTCTCCCTACTTTAGGCTTTAACAGATGCGGCATGGAAAGGTGTGCTGTCTGTCTGGTAACATTTATAAATCACATAGAGTATGCTACTAAATAAATGGATTAGGCACTCTGGGGATGAAATGAAATATAGCATGGGGTTCTTGCCCAATAGGAGCTTATGGCTCACAAAGAGGAAATGGAGGTGCACCAAGAAAAGATTAATAATAGGACAGGGTGATATATGATTAGTGCCAAATAAATGGCAAACACAACCTGTGCTTCCCAGAGGAGAAAGAACTTGGACTGGCATTTGAAGGATGAGTAGGATATGGATATTGGGAAAGAAAGGAGGGAGCAGGACTGCCTTAAGTTCTCAACCCGGCTCGTAGGCCGGAATCCCCTGGATGTGTGACCAACCTCCAGATTCCCCCATTCTAGATCTGTGCTGTCCAAGGTGGTAGCCACTAGCTGCATGTAGCTACTGAGCACTTGAAATGTGGCTTTTCTGAATTGAAATGTGCTGTTAAGTGTGAAATACACTCAGGATTTCAAAGACAGTACAGAAAAAGAAAGGAATGTGAAAGAACTTTTTAAAATAATTATTACACACTGAAATAATATTTTGGAGTTAATTTTACATTTATTTTTACTTTTTAAAATCTGGCCACCAGAAAATGTAAAATTACACATGTGGCTCATGTTTGTGGTTTGCATTATGTTTCTATTGGGCTGTGCTGTCTGGAAAAACCAAATTAGAATCTCTGGAGGTGGAGCAAGACTATGTTGAAAAGCTCCCAGGTGATGCTGAGGTGCACACCTCCTTACCAAACACTGGCTAGGTGACAGTGCAGAAGCCAAGGGAAAGCACACCCACGGCCATCACGCGAGCAAGTGTGCCGAGGAACAGCCAGAGCCCAGGGCTCCTTCCGGGCTTCCTCCCCTCCCATCTACCTCCCACATTGCCAGCTCTGTGATCTCCCCTAGAATGCCAATCTGAGCCTGCTCCACCCAGCTCGGAGCTCTTCACTGTGTCCCCACAGAACAAAAGGTCGTCATGGTTCAGCCGTTCGCCTCCCTGCACGTTTTGTCCAATAACACCAATCAAGCCACATGGCTCCACACCCCTGTACCTGTCTACAAATTGTTTCTTCTGCTCTCTTCCTCCCTTCATTACCTGGCAAACATTAATTCATCTTTTCAAACCCACCTTGGTTGTCATCTACTCGGTAATGCCTGTCCTTGCACCCACATGAGTATTAATCATCCGTTCTCTATGTCTGGCACTATTTCTATGGCTGCACCTATTACTATGCAGGGTGCTGTCTGTCTCGTTTCTCTGACTATATGCTAAGAACCTCAAAGGCAAGGAAGGACCAAACTCCATTCATATTTTTCTCCTAAGGTCACTTAAAAAATGCCAAGGCTAGACTATAAAGGACAACAGATACCAAAGTCTCCATTTAACAAGAGGAGTGGTGTAATGAAAAGAATGTTTCGAAGGAGATTCCTCTGGTGGTGTTTCTTTCCAGGGAGAGCGTGGAAGCAGGGCCAAGGTGAATGCAACACTGATAACTGTTCTTGCTATGTGCTAGGAACTGTTCTGCCTGCTTTATGTATATTAACACTTTCAATGCTCACAACAACCCAATGAAACAGGTACTCTTGCATAAATGAGAAAACTGAGACAGAGAGAGGTTAAGTAACTTGCTCAAGGTCACACAGCTAGTGAATGGTGGAGCCAGAATGAGCCCAGTAATCTCCCTCGAGTCCTCTTTTTTTTTTTTTGAGACGGTGTCTTGCTCTGTCACCCAGGCTGGAGTGCAGTAGTACAATCTCAGCTCACTGCAACTTCTGCCTCCTGGAATCAAGAAATTTTTCTGCCTCCTGGAATCAAGAAATTTTTCTGCCTCAGCCTCCCGAGTAGCTGGGATTACAGGTATGTGCCTCTACACCTGGCTAAGTTTTGTATTATTAGTAGAGACAAGGTTTTGCCACATTGGCCAGGTTGGCTGCAAACTCCTGACCGCAAGAGATCCACCTGCCTCGGCCTCCCAAAGTGCTGGGATTATAGGCATAAGCCACCACGCCCAGCGAGAATCCTCATTCTTAACTGCAGGAGTGCACAGCCTCCCACAGGACTAAGGTAGATGACAGCCACTGGGGCCTTGCACAGGAGTGTGTGCAGTAGCAGGAAGCTGGGGGCAGAGGAGGTGATATGAATGGTGGTTCCAGTACTGCAAGAAGAAAGCCAGGTGGGGGAGCCAATCTAAGGAGGAACACTGGTTGAAGAAACACCATATTTATAGTTGATGTTTTCTTACTTTTATGAGGCTGCCTGTGTGCAACTCAGGTAAATAGAGCCCATTTGTTCTGGGAGAACAAATCAAAGTTTAGCCCTTTAAACTCAGGAGTATACAACTGGGAATTTCTAGATTTTGAAAGAAAAAAGAAAAGTCTAAAAATCAGAAAAAATCCAGTCTAAATAAATCTTCTTTTCAATAAATTTGGACATTGAGATTTTTTGTTGTTTTTATGTAAAATAAACCCAAAAGAACATAAATAATTCCATTTAGCCAAAGATAGCTCTGGTGCCCCAGAAAGAGGACAGAGAAGTAGGACCGGAAAGACTGAGCCCATCACACACACCCGCTCTCTGCTCACTCAGGGCTGGCCACCTGTGAGTGGGCTGCTGAAGAAATGCGAGGCCCCTCTGGTACTCACTTTTTGCATCTATGAGCCGCTCCCGGGGTGCAGTGTCTGAGGAGGAGAGCTGCTCCTTGACTTTGGCGATATCTTTAGGATGCAAGTAGTCAAACAAACTCTGACCAATCAGATCATTCTATGGGGATGAAATGTGAAACGTGACAAGTCAACTGAATGCTGAAAATCAATTATGTAAGAAGCGCACACAGTCTGCATGTTCTTTGCCTTTATGTTTTCATGCAAGAGACCTCAAACTTTTCCTAAGTGAACCTATGCATATGTCCAACCACTTTGCCTACACACAAAGGAGGAGGCCTCTGGAGGTTGATTTTGATAACGTGAGGGGAAAACCCTCAATTATATAAATAGTGTATGCTCTTTTTTTTTTTTGAAACAGAGTCTCACTCTGTCACCAGGCTGGAGTGCAGTGGCGCAGTCTCGGCTCACTGCAGTCTCCACCTCCCAGCTTCAAGTGATTCTCCTGCCTCAGCCTCCTGAGTTGCTGGGACTTCAGGCCTGTGTCATCACACCTGGCTAATTTTTGTATTTTTAGTAGAGATGGGGTTTCACCATGTTGGCCAGGATGGTCTCGATTTTCTGACCTCATGATCCGCCCACCTTGGCCTCCTAAAGTGCTGGGATTACAGGCATGAGCCACTGCGCCCGGCCAGTTTATGCTCTTCTAAGGCAGTAATCTTGGAATTCTCCTGTACAACCTCAGAAGGAGGAAGACAGAGGTGGGCTCTGACTCCAGCTCTGCTGTTCAGCCTCTCTGTTCTCAAGCAAGTCATGCATATCATATGCTTCAGTCACCTTGTCTATTAACAGAGATAACAGCAACTTCCTCCATCACTTTGCTCTGAGACTAAAAAGAGCAAAAATCTTTGGAAAAATTAAATTTATATTAATTCTAATTTACATAAATGTCATTTTGATTCTTCAAGTCTTCTGCCTACCAAGCTTCCATGCAAAAACCAGTGTGTCATTGAGTGAATGAATAAATGAATAAAAACTCTGGGGGACATAATAGTTGAAAAGTTCCGTTCTAGAAGTGTTTATAAATGCTACTCTTATTTGAACCTATAGGTTATCATCATCAATTTTTGGAGGAAGCTGAAGTTCAGTCGAGCTAAGAAGTGACACAGCACTGCAAGCACAGTATGAAGTGGATTTCCAAGTGTGGTATTCTCTGGCATTGTGTTACCTGCCTACCTTTCTCTCTTGCCAGGTAGCCTCTCACCCTCTGTCCTCACCACATATTGTGGGATATTTATTTTGCAGCAATAGAAGAAAGCCATAATGCTTTTGATCAGATCAGAGTCAGATCTTTCAATGGGGGGGAATATGGAACTTATTACAAGATTATTCTAAGTCTAAATTAATTTATCTGTTAAGAAGTTAAGAATTTTCTGGAAGAAGTTGACACATGACATGTATACTATAATTATTCTGAAAAAATGCAGTGACACTTCTGACTGCTGTGAGGCTGCCCACCACCAACAGGAGCATGAACAATACCTGGCTGTAGTTGAGGATCTTGAAGACAGACTCTGAGACAAAGAGTATCTTCCCTCGGTCACATCCTACGACAAACAAAAATCCATCTGCTGCCTAATCAGGAGAAATGGATAATCAATTTCTCATACTTTAGGAAACATAATTTGTAATCACCCTGATAGCAGAAAAGGATGTGTTTTCTAAGCATCCAAAGCACCGGAACACTCACAGTTTCAGTGGTAATCTGAGAGCAGGATGCTGAAAACAAATGTCTCCAGAGAATTTAAAGTGTGTGTGTGTGTGTATGTCTGCATGTGAAAAAGTTCAATTAAAGTAAGTTCTATTTCAAAACAGAATTCAGCTCGCATGTATTCTTTTGATGGTATCATGGTCCAGAGAAATCATATTTCATTGCTCTAATTGTAACAACTCTATGGAGAGTCAGAGGATCTGAGATTTGGAAGGTCTCTTGAAGAATCCCCTCTCCAACATCTCAGCCACCATCTGCCTTCAACTTGAACACCTCCATGTACAGGGAGCTCTCTAGACAGTGGTTCTCAACATTTGGAGTAGTGTTTTTTGTTTTTGTTTTTATGCTGTTGGTCTGGCATGGAGCCAATCACTGGGGTAATTTTTTAAACCCATCCCACTTCCACATTAATGTGATTCTAATGTACCCAGGGCTGAGAATTACTACTCTCCAATATTATCCCTCCATCCAGGGATGGACTGTTTGCATTCCAAGTGAGACAAGGAAAGCAAAATTTCCCCCTTAGATTCTTCTTACCCCTTCTTCAGTTTAAATACAGGATAAAATATAAATGTTCCAATAAAGCCAGGCATTCAGACAGGACAACATTTGGTAAAGATACTGAAGCAGGTAAATACCCAAGCTATAGTGCCTAAGAGCTTGGGCTGTTTTGTCAGCATATGTGTGAATTCCACCCACTGCCTTCCAAGACATACAACCACTCAGCTCCTGCTGGGGTCTTCTGGTGACAAGGAGGGTGTGTCCCATTGTCATGCCCTTGCTCTTATGACTCAGCCCTCCCACCCTCCCCCCTCACCTGGTTCTAATACACAGTGGGCTAGTTTCTCGCCTTATTCACTGGCCCTCAATCTGTTCTTTGAAAAAATAACAGAGAAACTCTGTTCTCTTTTTCCACAAAAGGGCCTTCATGATGTAGTTTAATTCAAAGAACTAGAAAATGAATTCATATGCCAGAAGGTAAAAGAATGGTGCACGCACTTGTGCTGGGACAGAAGAAATGAGTGAGAGGGGAACAGAATCGCTGTTGCTGTGAGACCCTGGCAGGCTACTCAGCCAGAAGGAAGCTGGGGAGGATCCTTTCCTAAGTTAGGTCCCTAAGCTGGCCCAGGGGCAAGGGATGACAGTGAGGGGGAAGTAACTTTCCAAGCACCATCTGCTGGAAGCCTCATTCTGTTAACAAATAGTGTATTAATAACTTCCTCATTTGCCTTGCAGACAATCTTATATCTCACAGAAGTGTTTTTGAGGCTTGTCATTAATGTGGCGACGTGGTCTGAAAGGTGACTAGACAGAAGGGACCTGTGACACCCTGGAGGTAATGCTGGGCAGGGTCAGGCCTGAACCGACGACATGGGTAAAGCGATTTCAGCACTCCAGGGGGAAGCCAGTAGGTTCCAAAGCAGTGAAAGCATCAGCAGGGGAGGCTCTGGACATTCCATCTCCCCAGCACCCTGAAAGGCAGACCATCTGTGAAGGAGCCGGGCCCAATGGACAGCTAAGGAGCAGAGGCTGTGAGAATGCTACCAGCACCACAGAGCCACAAGGCCAGCCAGCAGCAAGGTCACTCCTGGGAAGACGGTGCAGGTTAATAAATGATACAGAGGCCCTGGTACAGTCTGCCTAGTTTTCAAAACATGGAGAAGTAGAATATGTAGACATTGTAAACTGATACAGTTGACTGATCCCTGACATACACTTTATTAAAGATACTTTGAAAGCACTTAGTAAAGAAAGCAGTTTGTCCATTTTGCATTGCTGAGAAAAAGCAGAAGTCCAGTTCCTGCAGCCAAACTGTCTGAGTATCATCTGAGTGGACCTGGCTTTCTGTTGAAGCAAATCCCTGGAACTGGGCCCCTGGTAGTGATAAGGGATTGGACAGTATTTCACAGCCACTGACACGTGCCAGAGAGGTGACAAAAGCTTCATCAGGCAAGACAGATCACTCTTGAGTGCTGCATAAAACAAAGGAGTAGAAAAGACAAGCCCAAGATGAAGTATTTAACTGAGATAGCATTATAATCCTTGTTCCATATTCTAGTAAGTGTGGGTATCTGATAGAAAATTATTACAAAAAGCAACAACAAGAAAATAATTAAGCATGTGCCATTGCTAAAGGAACTTGTTTTATTTTTAAATTTTTCCATCCATAGGATTCTGCTTGATAATTATTTTATATACGTATATGAAATAAATACATAGATTCTTTTTCTTAAAATAAGCCTGTATCCTACCCTAAATGTCATTGATTTGGATGTTCTCAAAACAATGCCAAGCCTCTAGTAAGTACACAAAAGTGTTTGTTGAATTCATGAATAAGCAAGAACGAAAGGCACGGAGGCATGTTTATCACATCTACAGCGCAGATCTGTTACCAGTACGGGAATCAGGACCAGCTACATAATTTGTGGGGCCCAGTACAAAATGAAAATGCAGGGATCCTTGTTCAAAAAGTAAGATTTTCAAGATGGTGACAGAGCATTAAACCAAGCATGGGACCCTGTGAAACTTCAGAGGTCGCATGCCCATGAAGCTGGCCCCAATGGCAGCTCTCAAGATGCTACATACATCGGTCATATTTTAACCTCAGCAAATCCTCTCTGAGAACATGGACATCTTTATGAAAAGGATGGAGAGGTGGACACAGTTGGGTGTCTGAATAACTGTGTCCTAAGAGTGGTAACCAAAAGACCATCACTCACTTGATCGGGATACTGCTCCCACCCTAAAGTGTTTCTCATTGATTTGGATGTTCCTAGAACAATGCCATGCATCTAGTAAGTATATGAAAAATGCTTGTTGAATTTATGAATAAACAGGGTGAAAGGCGCAGAGGCATGTATTGGATCTACAAGTCACACAAGTGACCCAAGATTCCAAGGGTCACTAATGATAAGGTGGACTATGGGGCCATTCAACAAACGGGTTTTGACAGAAATGAGAGAGAAGTCCTATCTTAAGTTCAAAAAAGCACCTATACAAGATGTAAAAATCCTGACTTAACAATAATTCACATTCAGGAGGGTTTGGGGAGGGGCGGTATTGCAGCTGCCCTAAATGACGTGGTACTAAGAAGATGGCTTTTTTGCCAAGAAAGGCACTAGCCTCATTCAACCTCAGGCCAACCAGACCACAGTTGAAATGCTATATTGGCTGTGGGAGTCACTTCTGGAAGGAGTCGAGCAAATGCATGTGGCTGTGGAAAGTGTGTGTGGTAAGCACTGTTGGGGGAGCCAATTCCCAACACCATTCCCAGGCCCCTTCTTTCTTGCCTGTCTCCACTAGGGAGGCTGGAAAATCTATATACACTTGTTTCTGCACCCTGCCCTGCAGCTGCAGCTAGGTGTGACCAAGTGACACACTTTTGGATAAGCAGAAGTCTACTACTGAGCTTCCAGGAAGGTGTATCCTTTCTTGATAAAAAGGACAGCCAGACAAGAGCCTCATTTATCCCTTTTTTTGTAGTCAGTCTGGCTACTTAGACCTAGCAGAGGTACCTGGCTACCTTAAGGAAAAAAGCTAGCATGCTAGCTTGGTGTGGTTGAGTACAAAGACAGAAAGAACCTAGTTCCTATTGACCCCAGTGAACCAGCAAACCCACATAACCTACTCAAGACCAGTTATACTTGAGAAATGAAACTACACTTATTCATCTGGTCTTCTGGTCCTTGCAGGTGAATGCCTTCCAATTTGAGATAGCACGTCATGAGGTGATAAATAGAGAATGCTGGAGTGAGCAGACAGGCCAGGCTTACAGAGAGCTGAAAATGGATAGTGATGATGCAGAAATCCAGATGGACTACCCTCTACTCTATAGCTTTGCAAACTTCAGCTCTAAGATGGGTATGAAGATTCTGTAGGTAAGGTCAGCCCTGACTTCATGGGAGGTAGGAGAGGGCATCCTTCCTTTTAGTTATGTTTTTATATTCTCTGCTTACAATTTCCAAGAACACATGTTTATGAATACAGTTTCTTTCCTTTCAATTCCCAAGTCAATCTCACTTTACCTTGTGACACAACTTAGAGCCCTGTGCAGACCTAATTCCACATGGAAGACGACAGGTTCCCACAGTGCCACCTCAACCATCTCCCAGCAGAGAGTTAGCAAGACAGAGAGACCACTTAAGTCAAGCAAGTGAAAGCATATACTTCTTCCATTTATTTTTCTTTTTTGAACCACTAGTCTTTGGAAGTTTTATGTTTCTGTTTTTGTTTTTGAGACAGTCTCACTCTGTTGCCCAGGCTGGAGTGCAGTGGCACGATCTCACCTCACTGCAACCTCCACCTCCTGGGTTCAAGCGATTCTCATGTCTCAGCCTCCCAAGTAGGCACCCGCCACCACACCCAGCTAATTTTTATATTTTTTAGTACAGACAGGGTTTCACCATGTTGGCCATGCTGGTCTCGAACTCCTGACCTCAGGTGATCTGCCTGCCTTGGCCTCTCAAAGTGCTGGGATTACAGACGTGAGCCACAGTGTTGTTGTTTTGATAGGATTTTGGTGTAGAGATTTAGGTGGACTTTCTTTGTGCTAGCGGTTAAATCAGGTGAAGAGAAATTCTCAATTGTTGTCAGTTTCAGTTCCTTCCTAAAATCTTTGTGCAGAAATCTAATTCCTAAATTACTCTTACAAATCCTGCCTCTTTTGATTTAAAATTGCAGTGGCAAAGACCTTCCATTTTTGCCTAGACAAGGTTAAAAGAGGAAGAGAAAGATTTTATGGAAGAAATGTAAAGCCTGTCCAAACAATAAGATAAAAGGAGGGACCCGAGAGAGGAAGCAGGACTAAAAAAAAGTGTTGAAACATCAAATTCCCACATGCTGGTGCTTACTCAAAAATTTATAAAAACAAATGTAAAACAATCCCACTATTGAACATACCCTGAGAATGAGGTGTTTCAATTCATCGTCTGATAGAAAAGTTGGTTTGTAGTTTGCTTCTGTATATGGATTGGTGGCACCTTAGGGGGAAAAAGAGAAAGAATCAGTATACTTGATATTCAGAAAATGTCTCATTCCAACTTGCTGCCTCAAACCTCTGTAAGTGGCCTAGTCCCTATGACCTGGGATTTAAATTTTATTGTTTAGGCCTTAACTGAGACAGGCCTAGATCTGGCTTTGGACAGAATCCTGTAAGCCAAAGAGAATTCCATGGAAAAGAGAACACTGTTACCCACAGGAGACCTAACCAGCTTGTTTTTCTCATTACAGGGAAAAACCAAGAGATAATAGAAGGAAGTTTAACAATATGCTTCTGAGAGAGAAGGCAGCTCAGGAAGTAAACTGGTAGAGGCTCCTCAGAGAGTTCCCTCCTCTTAAGATCTGTATTAAATGGGTTGTCTCGTAGTCCTTCAAATCACCACTCTAAATGTTCTTGGGAAACCATCCAATCTGCCAGGCCCTGAGTAAATATCTTGTAGAAGGCATTAAATGTAAGTTCTTCTTCATCAGGGGTAAGTTAAATGAGTGTGACAATGTGGAGAAATGCATTGCTTCAGTAAATGCAGCCCCCGCTCCCAGGACTGAAAGGGGATAAGACTTATGTTTAAAAGGCTGTCAATCTGGCATTTTTCAGAACAGTCACTTAACGGAGAAAAATGCCAGCAGTAAATGATTTGGAATCTGTAGAACAGCGAGTAGAATAGTGAAGGAATAAAACAAAACAGATCTATAACAATTTAAAGTACCATTGAGAGGGAGGGGAATAGGATGTGTTGCAAACATCCTATGATCCCTATCCCTGCTCTTTAACTTGAGATTTGCTACTTTTTTCCTTCTAACTTAATAGAAATCAGTTTATAATAATTTAACCCATATTATCTGTGCAAATATGAATTTTTAAATGCCATTCTCCCAGCACAGGATATAATATTTATATTTTTGAATAACGATCTTCAGCTAAAACCAGCTACTTCTTATTTCTGGTGGCTTGGTACAAATATAAAAAGACGCAATTCTTCTACCACGCAGGTCAGAGATCTGACTGAGCGCCCACTTTCCAATTTCCTCCAAAAGTCCAAGACTAGCTATGGAAAATTCCAGGAACAGCATTCACTAAAATGCCTGATATATTTCAGATTTCTCTTGTGGTTTGGATAAGTCACTTCCACTTTTCTGCCTCTGTTTTCTCACCCTCCCCACACTCAGAAAAGAAGGAAAATACTGCCTCCCTCACAACGAGTGGATCTGGTTCGGGAAAATTCCAGGAAGATGAAAATATCCTGTGTTCATTCCTGACAACAAAATGCCGCGAGAAACCTCAACCCGTGACTCACTCTTCAAAGGAACCATGATGAATTTTCATCTTAAAAACTGAAACTGACTTTTCTGTGTCACTGTGTGCACCTACATTTCTTCGTGTTATAATTGTAAGGGTGGGATCCAGGCACAAACATAGGCAAGACGTGAGAGCAGTATCGTCTCTGATAGGCATGTAGCCTGATTACATGCATATACAGACATGCAAAGCACATAGTTTCTATGCTTTGAGGATGTGTGACTACAAAATTGCATGTAAACCCCACACGAGCTCAATCATCATTTCATTTGGCATCACGGCTGTTGCTGAAAAGTATAGGCGTACTACTCAAGGCTACATAATTGCAAGTGAAAAACACTTGCCTTCGGGACAGGAACATTCTAAGCAAGGGTGTTAACATTTGTGGGCAAGGACATGAAGGACAATAGAGCCCAGGGTCTCACCTCTTAATGTTTTCATGTGCTGAACAGCCATCCTTAGCACAGTAAGTTTATCTAATTTCCTGGACATTGCGTTGCATGTTGGTACCAAAGAGGCCAATTCATCTATAAAACTGTTCATTTTATCCCGACGCCGCTTTTCAATCTGACTGTGAGCTTCCCTGAACAACAATATAAAAAAACGATTTCTTAAAAAATGTAACCAAGCATCAAGAAAAGATGACAAAAATACATGAGTTGTAACTGTTTTCAACGTTCATCTGACAAGGCAAATTTAGAATTTGCAGAATGTTTAAAATTAGACTTTTCTACTAAAGTTTCCAAGAAAATGGTCTCACTGCCAGGTCAGTATTAGTTTTTTTATGTTTACCTCATCCTTAGAATTCAGGAGAAAAGCTACAAAAATTGTCTTTTCAGAGTAAACTGAATTGTTCACTTCACCTTGTTTTCTTTTCCTCTCGGCCTTTGTAAAATTGGATTTTGAAATGGGGCTGGAAGGAAAGAGAAGGGAGGTGGTGGCTTCATAGCGCAGAGCACCATGGACTCAGGGCCCCATGGACTGTCCCTGAGGTCTGTGAGGAGCCCGCTGTGTGGCTGTGTGACCTGGGCAGGGCACCACTTCTTCCAAGTCACAGCTTCACTGACTAGGGCACCCAGTAACCAACGCTGTCATCCCTGGATCAACCAGGACCCCACCTAGGTACGTACAGCAGATGCTACATCTGTCCCCAGGAGCCTCCTCTGAGGAATGTCACATTCCTCCCTCCCAAGAGTGGCTGTCCACTGAGGCAGGGTGGCACTGCTCTGGCACACGCTCTCCCTGACTGATGTGTACCTGCCGTTGGTGACGGTCCTAAGGAGGTGCAGCAACTATGGAAATTTAGTTTGCTGCAGCTGCCACAGATACAGAGCCATGGGAGCTCCTGCCAAGGCTAGCCTCCAAGGGAAGAGCTTGAAGCCTTAGGGCAGCTGATTTCTGCACCCCCTGTATCAGTTTGTCATGACACAGCCTCAGAAGGTCTTGGTACTAACAGCAGAACAACTGAGGACCCAATGGGAAGAGGTCAGCAACTGTGGCTGGAGGTAGGAAGCAGAGAACGTACTCGAGACACCGGTGTGCCCCATGTGGGACATTCAGTTGCAACTTGCAGTGTAGTAGGGGCCCCTTTCAGAGGCGAGTCCCAGCCCTCCAGTCAGGAAGATGTCCTCTACTGAAGACTGGGAAAAAACGAGCCTTGATTGATTTCTGCTACCTTCAAATGCCCTTCAGGTTAAAGGTGCTTAGACAGCAAAGAGTAAAGGCCAGTCCAGCATGGAGAGCAGAAGGCCACCTTGGCCAAGGCCTGCTACCTGCCTGTTCTCTAAGGATGTGATAGTGCCCGACAGGACTCTTTGCCCAATAGGACCAAACACACAGAGCCTCCTCAGCTGCTCTCTAAGCAACCAGAATTAGGACGCTTTGTAGACAAAATGAGGTCTAAGCTTACCTTGCATTTTTTATCCTTCCTTGGTGTTCTGTGTATTCTAACCTGGGGGGAGGAAAAAGGCAAAAGATAAAAACATAATTCTCTGGAGATGAATGAAAGTTACACGCTGCTGTTTTCTTCTGCCCCATCCCTGTCATCTCTCTGCAGACAAACAAGGGGACTGGGGGTTGGAGGGACACAGTGTAAGCCCACAAGCCACAGCCTCCTTGCTCATCTCCAGTTGACGACATGGGTGCTGCCCCAAGTAAAAGAATGTATAACAGAGCAAAGCAAATGGCTCTAAGGACGCTGAAGTTCAAATTACTAGGTTCATGGTACCTTCCATGAGGGTCATCTTTGTCTGTGTCCATGCTTTCTCTGAAAAAACAAGAGAGAATGTGACTGCATGTTAATAAAGACATACAGAAGAGCCTCTTAAGACAGAAGATTCTCATTTATCCAGAAACCAAACAATTAGAAAGCTCAAACAGCCACAATATTGATTAATGATGTATAAGGGTAAAACAAACAAATGGAAATTAACTTGAACTTACTATAAAACCTGGACCAGTTCTCGGATTATCAAACAATAGTTATCTCAATAGAGTTTGTGCATTAACTTATATTTTACCATATTTCAATTGTTTGAAAATTGGGAATACGTGGAGTTTACAAAAATGCTTAGTTAACCACAGTATCAAAAGATCTCCCCCACCCCATCATTCTGGATAAATGAAGCTTATTCCATTTGCAAAACATATTGAGCATCAAAGATACATGTGCATACTTATCTATCTGGTGGGGAAGGGGTGAAGTGAGCAGGGGGAATTAAAGTACCAATAAAGTACTGAGCAGAGCCCCAGGAACTTTTCAAAGGCACGCTGCCAAATGTTCTGCTTCTCAGCTAGGTGGGAACCCCTAGACTTTAGGAATTGGGATAGAGGGGAGTAGTGGGGCTGAGGGCCACAGAGGGTCCTGGGGTCACAGCGAGGATCTCCCTCCCTTTCACAGACTCCAGAAATCCAGGTTTCATTGCATCTTGTGGTTGAGTAGAAGAAAATAGACTGAAATCCCCAGAGGAAGGAGTTCCAAATCCTTCTCACGGCCTTCTCCAATCCATATATTTATCAGGAGAACATGGACTGCCACCTGGGCCTGTCTCCTTTTTCCTTTATCCCATAGGAAAGGAGAGATCATGGCCCTTCAAACAATGTAATCTCAAGGGCAAAAACGGCTGTTTCTAGGAGCACTGGACCGTATCATGGGGATTCTAGAACAGTGTTCCCAATTAGACGCCCTGGGGTTCCTCACAGGCAGAGGGTTTCTCCAGCTAGTTCTAAAGTTTAGAGATCATGCAGGCCCCACAGAAGGGCAAAAACTACCCCCTTGCCTTTTGTCTAGAATTCTCTCTGCTCCTTGAGGACAGATGATCATCTCAGGTGAGAAAAAGCTCTGCCTGACAGTCACAGATGACTTCAGTTAAATTAAAATGATAGTGAAAGAGATTATGGTTGCTTAATTAATCGAGTCTCCATGAATTACAGAAGATTAGCAAACCAGGGTCCACAAGGGAAATCTGAGAGGTCTTGGGTGGTGACCAGGCTGGAAACCACAGGTGTAGATGGCAGAGGCCTTAGAACATAATAGTGGCTCCCTCAGCACTTACTCAAGACAAAGGGTTTGTGGTCAACATCTCGCAGTCTCTCTGCTGGGGAGTTACTGCTATGGAAGAACACCCTCACAGCCCTCATACCCGCTCTCCAGCCCCTGGGTGTTGGCTGTCTTAATCGTCTGGGATAACTTACATATTAATCATAGCATCTCCTAGTGGGCATCTGACCTCCAGCCATTGTGCTCCCCAAATTCGACCTGTGAACTTCAGCAGAAAGGACATCTGCTGTAGGGGGGATACCTCCTCAGAGATTTTCCCTCATTAAACAAAAGAAAACCTCTTAAATGGACATTTGGGTAAGATTCTACACAGGTGCCTCAGCAAAATAAAATGTGCCTTTGAACATTCTACACTGCCTTATTCCCTAGGTGTTTGTACATATACAGAATGATGACTGTGTGAAAATTTACTTACTCAAAAGAAAAGTCATCAAGTCTAAAAATAAACAAAAGTACTATTTAATATAACAAGTTCATACTAATTTAAACAATGTTTAAGGACAATATCAATGTTCCTAAATTGTTTTCAGAGAGGACCTCCACTCATTCCTTCCACAAACATTCATTAAGCATCTGACATTTGCTGTCTTCCTCAGAGAGGCCCTCGGGCAAAGCTCTCTTTGAACCCCCTGAGATGACACCCATAGACTTAACCCTCTTGCTCAAAGGAGCAAAGAAAGAAGAGGAAGAAAGGGGTAAAAGGCAGAACTTGGCCTTAAGACTGTTCTTTTCCTCTTGGTGTATAACGTTTTGGGGACGGGACGTGAAAGTAAAATGCCTCAGCAGTGCTGAAGGCTCCCTTCTTGCTTACAAGTCAGGGGAAGGTAAAGCCAAAAACCAACTGTGTAGCCACCTAGAGTTGGATTTTTCATTCCCATCCCCTTTTCCAGGAGCAACAGTAGTTGGCTGCTAGATGTTCCATGCCCGAGAACTGACACCAAGTTTAACAAGAGGAAGACATGCCCCAAAGGCCTTACTGGTAGTCAGTGGAGCTGCCTTTCCGTTTGCGGTTGCAATCCACACCACTGGTACCAAGAGAGCTGGAGAGCAGGTCGGTGGGGCCCGGGGACATGAAATCACTGATGGTTGAAGAAATGTCCATTCTCTGGTCTGCCATTGGTTGATCTGGAATTGATGCAAGAGGCACAAAGGTGTGTTTATTTCAACGAGCTCTCTAAAGCAGTGGAGAACCCAGGGTGGTGCTTGGGGGTTTGGCAGTGGGGGGAGGTTAGGGGGTAGCGGGGAGACCCAGGGCTGGTTTACAGCAGCACTAACACATCTCTCACACCCCTGGACCCAGAACAGGCATGTGGAAGAACGGAAAGAGCATCATATTTATTTTATGAGTTTTCATAGGTAATTTAAGCCCACTCGCTCATTTCTCTGGTGAAGACACAAAAGCCTAGAGAAGCTGAACAGCTTCTCCTGGGTCCCTGTGCTGTGGCGTCAAAAAACTAAACTAAAACCAGAAGCTCCACGAGTGACAACTCAGGGCTGTTCCCACTGAGGGGACCAAATATCCCAGATGTTCTCTGACAATGCTAATTATTTTTCCTCCCTTTTCTCCACCAGCAAAGCTAATTTTATCTTTATTTTATTTTTTTTGAGACAGAGTCTCACTCTGTCACCCAGGCTGGAGTGCAGTGGTGCAATGTCAGCTCACAGCAACCTCCACCTCCCAGGTTCCAGCAATTCTCGTGCCTCACCCACACAAACAGCTGGGAAGCTAGGACTAAAGGTGTATACCACCACACCTGGCTAACTTTTGTATTTTCAGTAGAGATGGGGTTTCACCATGTTGGCCAGGCTGGTCTTGAACTCCTGGCCTCAAGAGATCCACCTGCCTTAGCCTCCCAAAGTGCTGAGATTACAAGTGTGAGCCACCATGCCTGGTCACTAATTTTATTTTCTTCTAATCAATAAACATATGATCAAGGAAACAAATAAATATAAGTTCTTTTTTATATTGGTACTTCTGTTATGACTTCTGAGAGCTTGTTTGGAAGTCCTAGCAGAAGAACGCAGCTACTCATATACCCTTGACCGAAGACCAGTCCTCCTCTATCAGGGATGGTCATCCTCTTTGAGCACAACAGCTTCAGGAGGGACACACACGGAGTGGTGAGAGAGGAAGGGGACACCCGCCTAGCCAGTCAGGTCAGCCCAATCAACCCTGGTGATCAATGGGGTGACAGATGTTGCACCCAGATCATCCTCACAAATGTTATGACTTCTGTAAACACTGTAAGAAAGCAGAAAATAGCCTTTCTTCCATGGTAAGTCTTACTTGGGAATCAAGAAAATATGGTCTCTATCACTAGCCCAGGCAGTCTGTCTGCTGTCCCCCACTGTCAGCACCCTTTGCAAGGAAAGCCACAAACGATGAAATGAAGACATTGTAAACAAATTTGCAAAACATTTTGAGAACTAGTATTTTAAAAGCATTAAGCAAACCGGCCTCGAAAAGGGGCTAAGTTCCTTGCAAGGGATTCTGACTCCAAGCCCAGTTGGAGAGGTTGGGCAGGGTGCCTGCCTACAGCCAAGGGGTCTGAGCTCTGTGCAGTAGGACTGGAGCTGTCACTAACCCCCTCTGGACCCAAGTTCCCTCATCTGCAAAACAGGACCTTGAAACAGGAGGGTGAGTGTGAGCTACTGTGTCCCACTATCACTGTTATGCTAACAGTAAGTGAATCAGTTGCCTCCTGGTTAGACGATTGCCAATTTTTCACTTTGATAAGCATTGCTGTATGAATATCTTTGTGTGTATCGCCTTACATTTGAGCGATTATTTCTTGGAATAAATTTCTAAAAGTGGGACTGACAGGTCAAAAGGGGACACACATTGTATTCTGGAACATACTGTAACACTGTGCTCCAGAAAAGCGACAATAATTTCTAACCCCAATGGGAGCTGTATTCTTCAGTTATCACTGATGGTGCTCTTCTGATGACAGGCTTCTCTGTCTTCCCGTGTGCCTGTCCATGTTTTCTGTTTTTCTACCACAATGGCCTCGTACCCCATGTTCACCTGTGTAACGGGACATGGCTGGAGAACACATACCCCTCAGAGGCCTGCATGCCGCCCGGCGATCCTTCATTCCCTGGCCATTTATTTTCCCATTCTGCTACAAAGGACTTCATGCTTTGTCCTCTCTCCTCAAACTTCCAACACCTCCTCAGTCTCCACCCTCTGCTGATGACTCTGCTTCTTAGTGAACTGAGAAAAGATGCTCCTGCTTAGGACCCCCTCCCCAGCTCATGCCTGGATTCTACCTCTCCCACCTCCTCGATACCACCATTTCAGAACCCTCACCCCAGCCCAATCCTGCACCATCCACTCTCCCTACGCTACTGAATCATTTCCGTTTGGGTAAAAACAGGAGTTACGTAACTCCCATCTTGGGGAAAAATAAACTTATTTGAATACCATCCTCCTCCGGCTATTGTCCCATTTCTCTGTCTCCAGTTCTTTTCCTCTTATTCTCAATAATCCAACTACAATCAGGTTCTCTCCGCATTATTCCCAGGAAACAGCCCGTGTTGGGTTGACCAGTGACCTCCCCAGTGCTAGATCCAATGGCCAGTGCTCCACACGCTCTCTCCTTGCCCATCAGCACATCCGGTAGAGCTGATCTCACCCTTCTCATTGTCTTTTGCCTTGGGAGATCCCCTTTCTTGTGGACTCCTTTCATTTCAATGGTCACTCCATTTTGCTCTCTTTGGCTGGCTCCTGCTCATCTCCCTCGACTCTAAAGAGAGGGTCTCATAGATGTCCTGGGCCCTCTCCTCTGTCTACACATGCTCTCTAGGGGCTCTAGTTAGTGTCATTCTTTCAAATATTATCAACACTGTGACAACTCCCAAATTTATATCTCCAGCCTAGATGTCACCCTGAATTATAGATTTTTATATCCAGTCACCTCCCTGACATCCTCACTTGAATATTTAAGAGAGATGTCAAACTGAAATATCCATAACCAAAACTCTAACTCTCTACAAGCCAAGCCTCTGAGTCATTCCTATGTCAATCCTTCTGGTTGCCAGGCCCCAAACCTAGAAGCCACCCTGACTCCTTTCTTTCACAACCTGCATTCAACCCAATCAGCAAATCCTATCAGCTCAACGTTCCAAAAACAGCAAATTTCCTATCAGCTCAACATTCCAGGACTTCCATGTCATTTCATCAGCGAAGCTCCCTTGAATATCCATATAATGCAAATCCTGCCGAGCCTCCCTAACCCAGTCCCTTGCTTAATGTTTTGTCCTTAGCCCTTATCAAAATGTGACCTACAATAATCTACCGTATTCACTGGCTGTTCTCCCCATCAGGGTCTAAGTACTTGGAGAGCAGGGGCATTATTAGTGCTTGTGCCCTTAGTGCCCAGAATACTTTCTAGCACATACCAAGTGCTCAATACATAGATATTGAATGAAAGAATTTGTATACTAAGAATATTAATTCTTTGTTCATCATTGATGTTGTAAACACATTTTCCACTTTTTTTTTTTTTTTCAGACAGAGTCTCACTCTGTCTGCAGGCTGGAGTGCAGTGGTGCGATCTCGACTCACTGCAACTTTCACCTCCCGGGTTCAAGCGATTCTCCTGCCTTGGCCTCCTGAGTAGCTGGGATGACAGGTGCCCGCCACGATGGCTGGCTAAGTTTTGTATTTTTAGTAGAGATGGGGTTTCACCATGTTTACCAGGATGGTCTCCATCTCCTGACCTCACGATCCACCTGCCTTAGTCTCCCAAAATGCTGGGATTACAGGCGTGAGCCACCGCGCCCAGCCCACCCTTTTGTTTTTTTCACTTTGCTTACAATATTTGTATGTGGCACCAAAAGTGACATGTTTTAAAAGCCTTTTCTTACCCCAAATAATGTAAATATTCTCTTTTTTTACTAATATTTTAAGGATTTTTTAATTTAATGATATTTGGAAATCATTTTGGTACACTACCTGAGCTTAGGAATTTCTTATATCCCTCTAATGGATAGAAAATTTTTTCTAACACCATTTGCTAGCTCATCCATCCCATTGCCACTAATGTGAAATACACCTTTATTGATTTATCACCCATTTCTGGACTCTACTCTGTTCCTTTGATCTAGTTCTCTCCATCACAGTACCATACTGTTTTGATGACTCTGCCTTACAATACATTTGAATAGCTAGCAGAACAAATAGTTCCTCTCTTGCTGCTCTTTATTTGCAAACATTTCCTAGCTATTCTCTCTGATTTATCCTTCAAGAAGTATTTCATGATTATTTAATCACATGAAAGACCCTGTTGGGTGGGTGCCATTGTTATTTTGTCATTAACATTCACAGAAGAAGGGCCAGGAAATGAGTACAGAGCCCTGCCCTTAGGGTCTTGGTGAGCCCTGGCCCCCTTGGGCAGGTGGCAGACAGAAGTACCTCCAGAACCCCCTACTCCCTTTTCTGACCAGCCAAACAACCGCATGAGGTGGAATACCCCAAGTTTCAGAGTTCCTGGAAGAAACTACACTTCCTAAAGGAAGAACTGCCATGCAAGCTACCAATAATTATCAGTTGCCAGGGGCAGCAGAGGGGGCACTTCTTTGTTACCTGAAGTTACAGCGCTTACACCCCAGATCCAGCTTGGGAGGAGTTAGGGGCCTCTGGACTTGTTGGTCACCTCAAAGCGATTTTCATGTTTTGTAATTTCTTTTCAGGCAGTCAGCTTCTTCCAAAAACCTACAGTGGGGGCCACAAGAAAAGAAAACCCAGACAGGTCACTTTGAGGTAAGTAAACGTAAAAATCTCTTATTAGCTAAGGGAGATGGTGGAGATGGTTCAGACTCCTAATTACAGGGAGGAAGGCTGGGTGGGCTCCTCACACTACCAGCACTCACCACCCCTTGCTGCCTGGCTGTCCTTCAGCTTCTTGTTAAAGCTAAGCTGCAAACACATGAAAAAATCTGGCAGGAGATATTTTCTGTGAAAAACAATGCCTTCAAAGTTACTAAAACTGGATTCTTGGGCATGTCCTTAGAAGGAAGTCAGTTGTGTTTTTTCATTTCTCCTACTGGGTCAAGTAATCATAATTGTGAAAACCTGTTGAGTGTGATTTTGTGTCAGGCTCTATCCTTATGTTTCACGTAGATTAACTCATTGAAACCTGACAGTAACTATGAGGTAGACACTCCTGTGTTCTCCATTTTACAGAAGAGGAGGCTGAGGCACAGAGAGGTGAAGAAATTAGCCAAAGTCACATAGCAAGACAGTGGCGACCTCCAGGAGCTACCTCACTGCTGAAGACACCACTCAGCTCTTGCTAGGTTGAAGGCAGTGGCCTGAAGCCAGACAAGAAGAACAATGAAAAACAACAGAAAACATGTCTTCAGAAAACATTAAGTCGAAACATAATGCCAGTAGAGCCAACACCTGAAACTAACAGCTGAAGCGAGCTCCACGGTTTAAAGAAAACATCAGTGAATCTCAAGTGCACCTGGGCACACACAAAGTTAAGAGAGAAATACATTCTGAAATGGCGTTCATGGTAGCCACGTGGCAATGCTCCCTCCCACCTTACTGACAGGACTGAGGGGTCTCCTCTCCACTCTGTGACTCAAGTGGACGATTCCTGTGCCTGGCAGGAACTGGCTCTCAAAGGAAGAAAAGGGTCACCCCACATTCTCCTAATCCATCCTTGCGCTGCCTTTAGATGGCAAAATTTAGATTTTAAACAGGGCTTTCCCAACCTTTCTGAAGCAAAAATTTTGGCATTTCAAATTCCACTGGCTAATTCTTGCAGTCTTTGGGGTATGTATCTTTGCCTTGACCGTTATAGAGATCACCAAATGAATATCTACGAATAGAAATGCTTCCAGCCTCCCAAGGCATTCATTCCCCATTGCAGTCTGATTCAGGAACTCTCACTGTGTCGGATTCTGTTAACCCCAGTCTGGGCACGTGCAAATAACATGACCAAAAATTTTGGGCTTCCCGTCCTTGAGCCTCAACTGGTAAAGCAGCAGCAAATGGATGTGAAATCTCCAGGCTTAGTATACGTAATTCCATCTAAATCTGATTCTCTGTTTAGGTCACACACTATCCTCCCAGCCCCCAAATTAGCAACCCAGAGCCTACCCTGGCTTCCTTCCTCTCTCCCTCCCACACCCCACAGCCCCCACACAGCCCTCTAAGGGATGGGCCCAGCCACTTCCCTCCAGCTCCTTGTCACTGCCTAGGTTCAGTCTTCTGTCCTTGCCAGCCTTATCCCCTCCCCACTGTGGTCAGAGGCAGGACACCCCTTTGCTCAGACCACTGCAAAAGCTTCGCTGCTCCCCCTAAGTCTTCTAGACAAGTTTCAAAACCCCCCAGCAAGAAACATCAGGCCTTGCTTAGTCTTCAGCCCAACCCTCCCATCTGCTGCCCAAAGCCCCCGACAGACTAAAAGACGAGAGTTCCCAGAAGCACCCTGCCTCTGCTGCGTCCACATTTCTTGCGGGTGTGGCTCCCTTCAACCACCCTATCACCTGATGAACGCCTGCTTTTCTTTTCTGTGCACACGGGCTCACCTCCTGGAGAAGCCTTCACAGCTGTATCCTCTCTCCCTGGCGCTCCTGCAGCTGCTCCTGCCCCAGCTCCTTCACGCCCTGTGGCCATTCTCTGCTTGCAGGCCTATCTCCTCCACCTCCCATAAGCTTCATACAGGTAGGGCCTTATTTATAGGCATCTCCTGTGCCCGGTCTCATTCCTCACTCCTGGTAGTACTCAACAAATGCTAAATGAAAGAAACAGCCTTTCTCGTTCTCTGAGTTCCCTGAAATTTACTTATTTATTTAATTATTTTTTGAGACAGTCTTGCTCTGTCACCAAGGCTGGAGTGCAACGGCATGATCTCGGGTCACTGAAATCTCTGTCTCCTGGGCTCAAACTATCCTCCTGCCTCAGCTTCCCATGTAGCTGAGACTACAGGTGTGCACCACTACCAAGTCCGGCTAGTTTTTATATTTTTTGTAGAGAGGAGGCTTTGCCATGTTGGCCAGGCTGGTCTCGAAGTCCTGGGCTCAAGCAATCTGCCCATCTCAGCCTCTCAAAGTGCTGAGATTACAGGTGTGAGCCACCATTCCCAGCCCTGACTTTCCTGAAATTTAGATGAAGGATCCAAAGTACTAAACTCCATATGAAATTTTGTATTTTGATCAATTTTCCCAATACTCAAATTTACTTTATAGAAATAAGAATAATAAATGGTAATATAGATTTTGGTACTTTTGCAAAACAAAAATCAAAAAAGCCTTTTTTTTTTTTTTTTGAGACAGGTTTGCACGCTGTTGCCCAGGCTGGGGTGCAGTGGTGTGATCATAGCTCACTGCAACCTAGAACTCCTGGCCTCAAATGCTCCTCCCACCTCAGCCTCCCGAGTAACTGGGACCACAGGCATATGACACATACACAGCTAATTTTTTATTTTTAGTAGAGACAAGGTCTCACTATGTTGCCCAGACTCCTGGGCTCAAGCAATCCCCTGAAATCGCCCTCCCAAACTATTGGGATTATGGGCTGGAGCCACCATGTCCAGCTTCAAAAAGCCTTTCTTATATGCTTAAAGTAAGGAAGCTAAACAAGTTGTGACACTAATTAACATTATTTTTGGAAAACTGTTTTCTGCCCAAGAAGGTGTTCTTAGACATAAGAACAATAAATAAAACAACGAAAGATAAAAAAGAAAGCCTCTTTCTGGGCTAACTACTTCCAAAAGGGATTTGAGCCAACAGAGGTGCCTTTCAGAGGGCACCCTTGCCGAGGGTGGGCTCTGAGGGCCGCCCTGACCTGGTCATCCACATGGCATGTGGTGAGAATGCTCTGGGGAGATACTGGTCTGTGGTCCTGGAGTCAGGGGCTACAGGTGTGCCCACTTCCGAGCTAGACAGTCCCAAAGGTGGGATGGAGGCTTACTGGACTGCCGGAGAAAGCAGGGCAATGGAGGGACTTGTGCAGGATGCCTTGGAAGAATGTGAGGGCACCCTCCATTCCACCGAGGAGCATGGGAAAGGATCTCAGGGCTCCATAGAAAGGACCAAGGAAGGTGGAAGAGAAGGCACAGCCTAGCCTGCCCTGCAAGCAGAGGCCTTGGCAGCTGAGAAGGGCCAGGGCATCAGCCACTAGACGGTGCCCAGAGGAGATACAGCTGCTTCTCTGAGCAGAGCAGGGTGAGGCTGAACACTGCCCCTTAAGAAACCCATACCCACTATCTACAGGAAGATGACACATCCAAGACCCCCAGTCCAGACCAGGTGACTCCCTCCTTTCCCTGGTCCCTGCTCCAGCACCCTAAAATGTGAAAGAAGAGAAAGGCGAGCCTGGCAAAGTGGATCAATGTTCCAGACTCTGAGCTGCTGCACCCAGTGGGAAGGTTCTGCACTGACAGCCTGGTGGCAGGCCTGGCCATGTGACTGGCCCTGACCAAGCAGAAGTGACAGCTACAACTTTCTAAAGAACCTTTAATGTGCTCCTCTGTCTCTGCCCAAGACCGTCAATTTCCTGGCTAGAATCTCCTCATTTAGCCAGGGTAGATGGACAGTAGCACAAGGAAGAAAAAACCTTTGCTACTGTAAGCCACTGAGATGTTGAGGTTGTTTATTGCCAGGGTGACCAACTCATCCATTTGTCCAGGACTTTCCCATTTCAGCACTGAAAGTCCTGCATCCCAGGAAACCCCTCTGTCCCAGACAACTGGGATGATTGGTCCCTAGTCACTACTATTGTACAACCCATTGTATGCTGATTGACCGGGGCTGGAAGAAGGAAATGAAGACTAGGATTCCACAGCCACAGATCAAGTCTGCTCCAGGAGCAGGAACAGGAAACAAGGGCATTTAAAATAAACAAGTTTAATCTTCACAATAACCTATCCATTCATTGTGATCATTATCCCAATTTTCAAGGCAAGGAACCAAAAACTGAAGGGGCAACTTATCTTACTTAAAATGACACAGCTAGCAAGTTGGATGAAACCCAGGTGTGTCCAGTTTCACTGCTGGTGCTTCTACCTACCACCCTGCTGCCAATCCTGCCCTGATAAAGTAAAATACAGAGACAAAAGCAATACACAAACAAAACACAGGAAGAAAACATTCCTTGGAAAGGAATGAGGGCAAATTTTATAAGAAAAAGAAATCCTGGGTCAGGAAAGCTACCGGAACTGAGCAAACAAGTTATCTCTGAGCTTCCTGGCAGGCAGGGCAGAGAGGGAATGCTGAGTTCTCACTCTTTTAAGACCTGGAAGCATATCAGGGGACAGGCCTGAGCAAGGAGAGCATCTGTTGGAAGGTTCTCTCTATGGGACTTGAGTAATGCTGTGCTGAATGGCTTGGGGAAAACAAGTGTTGTAAAAGAATAGAGGACTTCCCCCCTTTTAAAACAGAGCCCCAGTGAAAGCCTGCCTCTCCATCTGGCCCACAGTATTACCCATTGTGTGCCAGCTGGGTGGAGCTTGGTGAAGACACTTGGTGAAGCCCAAGAATGTCACTTGGGTAGCAGCCTTGCATGATGTGGCAAGCTTAGGAAAACAGGGACAATTGTGAATCAACATCCTTGACGACCCTATCTGGTACCCGTGTGCTTACTGATCTACTTCTCCACAAAACTCCGAATCCCCAGCAGGGGTGCTTGAATGACCACCTCTGCATTCCCACAACCTACCTACACGGAGCTGGCCAGGAGCACAGCACATGCTCCAGAAGTACTGCTCTCCTTCCCTGGCCCAAACAGCCACAGCAGATGGCCCCTGGCCCCACTCTCCACTACACAGTGTCTGCCCCGATGTCTGTGGAGGGAATGAATGCTGAAATGCTCTGACCTGTTCATGTTCTGATCTGTTCAGAGGGCGGTGCCTCTGAGTAGAAGTGAGAAGTTGATGGGGCCCTGTCCCCATCACAAGTCCTGTCCAACCTCCATGGTTACTCTGACAGCCTGTGGGGAATTTATTAGCCTTGGTTTGCAACAGATAGATTTAGAGAACCATCACTGAAAGAGAGCAGATGCCCTGAACCTAAGGTAACAGGTGTTTGCACAAGGATCATTCAATAAGCATTTCTCTAGTCCCTAACAGAAGCCACAATGGGGATGAAGACAGAAATCAGCAGTCCTTACGTTCAAGATGTCTTCAGTCCAGTTAGAGAGAGAAGTGTTTTAATAAGTACATGACAGCATGACCAATTCAACAGGCAGGCCATGTTTACAGCTGTACAAGCAACGCACTGCCCGACTCCGGAGGTGCCTGCGGGTTTAGAAGCGGCAGAGATTTGTTGTGCCATGATGACAACTCTCCAGCAGGTGGCAGTCAAGTGTCTTGAGGAAGGCGTGCTTTTTTTTTTTTTTTTTTTGGTAGCTGTGGGACATAGGTAAAGTACAAGAGCAGAATAGAGGAAAAAATGATTTGCTTGTTGACTTGGGTGTGTGTTGAGGGGTGAGGAGGGTGCTGAGGAGGTGTTAATAAAAGGAGAAGGGGCCAGGGAAGAGGTGAGACTTACGAGGTGTTGCAGGGGTTTTCCGGGTGGTCTGGCTGGTAGGGAGAATGCCCTGAGCAGAGGACAGCATATATGCAGGGGTACTTCAGTCTGAAAGGTACTGGTTGTCAGGGTCAGGGTGTGACGGGCCCATTTGTGGTCCTTGGGTACCCAAATTCAACTGGTAGCTCTAGATGTTTACGGATCCCCAAATCAAACATCTATCAAGGAGATGGCATTTGGAGCTATGGGCCTTGGATGATCAGTTGAGAGGATCCTGCAAGGGACAAGATTTGTAAATCTGGGGCACTTTGTGAATCAAAACAAGGCTGGTCTTTGTGGAAAAGACCCCCAGTATCGTTGACAGAGGAGAGTCCACAGAATCCCAGTCTCCCAGGCAGCTACTGAGGGTTGGTAGAGGGATTCAGAGGTCTAAGAGGGCTAGTTCCCCCAGGGTATGCCCCTAGCTCAGTAAAGGCAAACTCGGTTTGCTGAATGATAAAAGGGGTGTCTTCTTAACCCTTTGCCAAGTCCATCACTGAGGTGTAGGAAAAGAACAGGCTACCATCCCACTGGGCATCCTGGGGGAACTCTTGGTCCTGGTATGGAGGTACAGGCCACGAATGAGATGACTGTGGGAAGTGGCCCGACTCCACCTGACCGCTGAGCAGCCGCCCAAACTGAAGTGGCCCAGGATGAGGCAGCAGAGCAAACGGAATGGTCACAATGGAAGCATCTGAGTGGGCAAGCAGATCGAGCAGGTTACTCTTTCAACAGGGCTGATTATAACGACTGCAGAATGACTTGGAGTCCCAGGAACCATCAATCCCTTTAACATATCCACAAATCATCTGAAAAGGGAACTGATACCATTCAGTGCTTCTACTGTTCTAGACCCTTTATAACACAGCGATTCAGAGCATGATCTCTGATGGGAGATGGCGGTCAAGTTTCAAATCCTGACCCCATCATGTATGAGTGCTTAAGATTCAAATCTTAGGTCCCACATTTACCAGCTATGTGACGTAGGGCACAACACTTAGCCTGTATGTGTCATTGGTCTCCCGACTTGTAGGAAAAGGATGATAACATTACCTGCCTCACAGTTGTGGTGAAGATTAAATAGGATATATAAAGTGCTCAGAATGGTGTCTGGAGCATAACAAGCCCTCTGTAAGTGTCATTATTATCTTCCCATTAACCATCAAAATAGCCTCATAAGACAACTAGCTAATGTTTCATCTCCTATCTTACAGATAAGAAAAGTTTGAGTTTAAGTTTAAGTTTAAGCCTGAAGACCAGTGATTTCATATAATGGGAAGGCAGATTTAAACAGAGGCTAGTCCCATCTCAAGCCCATACTCCTTTCACTGTACAGCACAGCCTCCATGCAAACTAAGAAATGGGCACAGTCCAGAGGCTGCAGGGATCTACAAATTCTTCAGAAAGCACTTCCCAAAGTTCTACCATGGAACATTAATTCCACAGCACTGTAATGATGTTATATGGAGGGGGGCGGGGAATCAGGGGCCAAATAAATATGGGGAATGCTAGGTTTAATAGTTAGGTTTTTCTTGGAGAATAGTTAGGGCTTCTTGGACCTTCAAACATGGCCTTGTGGAGGGTGAATGTGCAAGGGCAGTGGAGCCTGAGTCCCAGTTGAATGCAACCACACACCATTTACCACCTCACATCTGACAGCCAGGGGTTCCATGGGGACACACTAGAGGAACCATGCTCTGCAAAGCCATTCAGGATTGAGTCCCTTGCTGTGTGGTCCTCTCCTCCCCCTGCTGATTTCCTCACCAGAAGGTGCTTATTTTCCAGTCTCTTGGCTCCTCTGAAAGCAGCCCAGACTCTGAGGTTCATGTCCTGCTTTTTTTTTAATGAGTGGTCATAAAAAAAAGCACTTCCTCTGCCCAGTGCACGCTCATTGACCTGGCACTGTCCTCTGCCCCTCATGCAGACCCCATGCATTCAGCCTACGACCTGCCCCAGAACCAGGACCTTTTTGTAAGGGTTTTCCCTCAGCCTAGACCCCAGGGATGGTCTGCATTACCTGGAGAACAACATGGGATCTGAAGCCACAAAGAAAGCTCTCAGATGCTATCTCTCCCCAGGCAGGGTCCAGACCTTGTTCTCTGCACCCCAGCACCCAACATCTGGGAACAAGGCCAGAGGCGATATGTGCTATCTGCCACACCCCTCCTGCCCTGCCACTTCCACTCTGGGGAGCAGGCTGGCAAGGCCAAAGCTCTCTTCCTGACCCTTGGCCTCGACATGCCCCTGCATTCAAAGAGGGCACAGGGTACCATCCCCAATGGAACCAAGAAGGATCAACAAGTCATGCTCAAGGACCAGCTAAGTGAAGGCGCCTCAGCCTGGCTCCTATTTCTCTGCATTGTTATCTTGCTTATCTTTGTCTTTAATTGCTACAGTTAAGAGGAGAGAGCCTGGTTCTACAGACTCAGGGGAGGAACACTCCTTCTACCAAAAAACTTACTGCCTGAAGTTGAAGAAAATTCTGGAAAACATCTGCATCTTGTTCTAAAGGAAACAAAAGAATGCACTGCTGTTATTTGGTGGCAAAGGGAGAGAGGCCAGTGTGAGGGAGGGTGGAGTTAGGATGGAGCACCTGAAAGGGGCTTGTGTTTCTGGCTAGGGCTTAGGGTATACCAACAAGAAGGCCGAGCCAGGCTGTTTTTCAAGAAAGCGTGGACTCGAGGCAGGCCGAGATGCAGACCAGAAAGCCACATCCTTTTTCAAGAATGTGGGGGAAATGGGAAGAACGTTCAGCAGCAGAGAAAAGGAATATTATAGGATCTTGGATGGAATGGCCTGCACCTTTCACCACAGAAAAGAACAAGGCCAACTACAAAGTGGGGTGGTGGGACCCCAGGACAGGCAGGAAGGGATATGTGGGGCGGGAAGCCAGCAGAGCAGCAGAGCCTCCCAGCGAGGCCAGGTAGCTGGCATGTCTCCAGAGCAGGCCAGCCAGGTGCGGGACCTTCCTGGCAGAGGAGGAAGCCAGCAGCAGCAGAGGAAGAGGCTGAGGGTTCTCCCCCAGGTACCAGACAGGCAGGAGAAGGTGGGTGTGGACAACAGAGTAAGGGGATCCTGGGTGCACAGGGAGAGGCAGCACAGGATGGTGGTCAGTGCAGTGCCTCTTGGGTTCTAATCCTAGCCCTGCCACTTACTAGCTGCATGTCCTGGGCAAGTTAGGTGACCTCCAGGAGCTACGGATGCCTCATCTGTAAAGACGGGGATTCCCTGCACTGGGTTGTTGTGTAGACCAAATGAGTTGAATGTAAGAAAACACTTAGCATGCTCAGTGGTGTCCACTATGGCCATGGAAGTGGATGGCCTCGTGCTGGTTGAAAGGGGAGAAGAAGGCTGGGAAAAGCGAGATCAGGAGATGCAAACTCAGGTTGAAATCTTGGAGAGGCAGGAACTCAGAGATGGTGAAAGCAGGGGTGGCAAGAGGACATGAAGGAACTTAAAGCTGGAGAGATCCACGACAGTGACCTCTGGGAACAAGGAGGGAGCCGAGGAGGGTGGCTGCAGGGAAGGCTACAGGTGCCCTGGGGGTAGGTCTGGAAGGCATCCCAGAAGGCAGCATTTTGTAGCAGAAAGTACTGAGGACTCAAAAGAATTTGAAAAGTGAATGGAGTTTTAAGAGTCCAACCCCTTTGTTTTAATATAAAATAGAGACAACTCCTCCTGTGAAAAGCTTGGACTAGGGCAATGAGAAAGTTAGGTCAGTGGGAGATGAATAACAGAATTTTGAAGTTGCTCAGGGAGATAAGATGGAGAAAGCAAGGACAATGATTTCCCTAGAGAGATGAAGCCCAAAGGAGGGGAAGGAGAACCCAGCAGGGGGACAGCTGCTGCTGAGGGTGGGCTGCCTCAGGGATTCTGGGGTGACACAGTAGTATCGGCTAAGGGTGCTGGGGGCATCTGTTATGTCCCACCCAGCACAGGGTTTGGCTGACTGGCAAGGAGGCCTCAGATGGCTACCACTGCCCCAAAGCCTTGAGGCAATCCAACACAGTTTATTGAGAACCCACATATGTTAGGTAATTTCTTTGGTAATTGGTAATTTGCGTAAATTTCCAGCACAAACGGCATGTAGCAGCCACATTTCAATTCGGGACAATTCTGTAATAACGAAGACACTGTTGGTGTGCTGGCCCACGATCACTCATTAATCTCTCAACAAATATTTACTGAGGGCATCCAAGTGCCAGGCACTGTTCTCCACAGCAGTGCTGGGGATGGGGATAGGGACACAAGAATCCTTGTCCTCATCTGGTACACCTTCTGGTGAGGAAGGCAAGCAAACAAAACGAGTAAGTTATGCCGGGTGCTGGGTGGTGGTAAGGGCTCGGGAGGAAGGTCAGAGATGGGAAGGAGGTAGACTGGGGAAGGAGGGCAGTCAGGAAGGCCCCAAAGAGGCTGGACGGGAGGTGGTGAGAGGCGACAGAGGCGTTCCAGGCAGAGAACAGCTGGTGCACAGGGCCACAGGGAGCCGCCCAATGCTAGAGGACCAGTGACTTGGGGGGCTACAGCTAAGGAAGGTGGGGGTGCAGAGGGCCAGGTCTGCAGACCCCTGTAAGGATCTTGCCCTTGACTCTGAGTAAAATGGGGAGTGACATGATCCCTCTTAGGTTTGAAGTCTGGCTACAGTGGCGAGAAGACACTGTTTGTGTGTGTAAAGGCAGGGCAGGAAGCTGAGTTGGGAGACAGCTACAACAGTCTGGGGAAGAGATGCTGTAACTCAGCCCTCGGTATTAGGTGTGGAGGTGATGAGAAGCAGCAGGATTCTAGACATTATTTCCAGGGGCTGTGCTGATCAACGGGAAGTGAGGTATAAGAGGAGTCAGGCTGAGTGTCCATGGCAGGGTGACAAAAAGTTAACTCTTGGTATATTCTGAGAAGTTGATTCTTGGTATGCATTAAAGGAACACCAATAGGTTTCCTGATGGTCATGACCGGGGTTGACTCCCAGTCATGAACTGCACAAAGGCCCCCAGCCACGGGGGTGACTAGAGGTGCAAAGCTACTTGCCAGGCACATGCCCCATGTGACAGCTGGAGGAAGAGGTGCCTGTATGCCATCCACTTATCCAGGGAGGAGCCGCTGACTTAGGACATGCTCAGCGTGGATGCCTATGAGATGTCTAGGTGACACCACAGGCCCTGCTGCTGTGAGTAGAGGTGAAACAGAGCAGCCACCTGCCACCCCTGCCTCTCTAAACAGTGACTACGTCCAATTTATTCAGCATCAAACACATGCCTAGGGTGGTTCCAGCCCTGACGTGTCTCTTTTGGTTCTCACAACATTTTGGGGGAGGCATTGGCATCACAGAGAAGATGACACCGAGACTTAGAGAGGTAAGGTAACTTGTCCAAGATCACACGGCCGGGAAGGGCTAAAACAGGGACTGGAACCCAGATACACCCAACTCCGGGCCGGGACTTTGCACATGCTCTGTTGCTTCAGTGACTCAGCAAATAAAAGCAACAGCTCTGTCCCAAGTAGGAGAAAGAGGGCAGGACAGGCTCATACCCATCCCTCCTCCCACCTAAGGTGCTAGGATGTCAAAAACCAGTAAAGAGGACATGAATAACCTGCACGCTGGGGGAATGGCAGATCTATTCAAAGGGTTAACTAAAAGTTAGCCAGGTGATCCTTTCTGTTCAAATGTGAACCACTGAAAATCTTTCTAAAATGCACTTGTCCATTTGCCTGGCAAGCACACTTGGAGGAAGATGATGTAATCTATAACGAGTCTCGGGATCCTCCGGGCCCTAGATCTAAGATGTTGGTCTTTTAAATGTATCCTACCTGACCCCAGAAATAACCCTACAAGTTCCTCTTAACGAAAATGTAATCAGCTTGTTTTTTTCCCTCATTTGTCTCCTTCTGGCAAGAGGAATTTAAGAAAGAAAAAAAAAACATACTTCAGTGATTTCAGTTTCATTTTTGTGAGCTCTGGATATAGTGAGTATCATGTGTCTATGGGTCTGAATGGCATGAGTTGTAAAGCTCAAGGCCATTTTCTGAGAAAATACTCACTGCAGGAATCACAACAAAAATAACACAAAAACTAGTGGCAGAAAACACACACCAGATTTTTATTTCATGCTAGCCAATGTTGTTTCGTTTAGTTCTCAAAGAAGAACTAATTAATTTTGAGAGGGGTCAGATACATTGCCTGAAATCCCTCAGCTCGCAAGTAGGAAAGCCAGGATTCAAACCCAGGTCTGTCTGACTCCAAAGCTCTGTGACAACTGGAGCAATACTACCTCTTCTGAATTAAAACAAAACAAAGTCTCCTATAAAGCAATAAAAAGGCAAATACCTCAGTGGAAAACTAAGCAAAGAATATGAATAGGAAATCAGAAAAGATGAAACACAAAGACCAGTAAATATACAAAAACATGCTCAATCTCATAACAATCAAAATTTAATAGATAATAACATGCCACTTTCACTGTTCATATTAGCAAGGATTCTATTTTAAAGATAATACCAGTATTAGTGAAGATGTGGCAAATGGGCAGGCCAGTACACTATGTATCAGAATATAAACTGATATACCTTTTGACAAAGTATTTTCATGTCTAAATTAAATTTTCTGTTTAAGGGCATAATCTCTTACATAGTACTCATTTAATAGGTATGCACTGGTATCTATTAATATGTCAATAGATATAAATAGATATACATTTAATAGATTTTCATTTAATTGATATTCATTAGTGAACTGATATACATTAATTGATATACATTGGTGAAAAAGGATACAAACTTATATATGCAATGTTTTCCAATCTTACTATATGTCTACAGAAAAAAGAAAGGAAAAAATTCACCAGAATATTAAGACACTTCCAACTGGGACTAGAACCCAGATATGCCCAACTTCAGACCGGAAATTTCCAACTGGTGAGATAGGTCATTTTCGTCTTAACATTATAATTTTTCAGATTTCCATCTTTATCTATATTGGACATAAATTATTTATATAATAAAATTTCATAAACACAGAAAGGACTGAAAGGAAATAAATCAAAATGCTGACAGTAGTTGTCTTTGTGGGCTGAGACAATGGGTAGTGATTTTCATCTTTCAATTCTTCTACCTGTTTCCAACTTCTCTTATGAGACTGTGTTACTTTTGAACTAAGCAGAACTGTAAAACTTAGTACTAAGTATTCAGATTTGCTGTAACTATATCAACATCATAGAAAAGACTTCAACTAGTTTCCAGATAGGAAGAACAAAGGAGAGGGAACTCACACACCAGCTACCCTAGATGAAAGCCTTGAGAAATTGCCAACGCAGGGAGTGTTAGGGGCCAAAAGCTTACTGCCAGCCCATACATGACCACCAAGGCAGCACTGACCACTGGTACATTCACAGTACGTGTTTGCCTTTTAGGTGCTGTGGTCAGTTCTGCAGCTATCCGTGGCATCAACCCAACGGGAGCACAGCATTGCTGCTCAGTACAGTGTTGGGCAGCATGTTCCCTGGCGACAGTTGCTCTCTCCTGGGGACCCTCCTGGATGTCAGACCCTCATGGTCCAACTGGAGAGCCCTCAGGTTTCAGGACAGGTAGAGGCCCAGGCTTGAGGCAGGAAGCCTCTGGCAGGCTGACTACACTCACCGAACCTGGCCTCCAAGTTGCCCCCACAAGGAGTTTCATTATTTCCTTGATTTCCCCTTGGACCTGCCCACAGCTCTCAGAGCCAGTGTGACCCAGGCGAGGTACAGGCATAGGCCACAAAACAATCAAAACAAACTTAGTAAAGAGTGGGGAGCCTGGCTGGCTTTTCTTTCTTTAAAAGTCTATATGGGGATGTTTTAAATATATATGTGTACAGGTGGGAGGAGTGAAAAAATAGAGATGGCAAAAATGAAAAAAATATGACAATGGAAACTGTTTCAGGCTCTTTTAGGATTACATATTTTCTAAAAGGGACAGGGGAAACATCAAAACACCTCATTTCTCTGACAATGAATGCAGTTAAAAATTTGGACTTCTACTACTTATCCTTATGTAAAAAGACATTTCTGAGAGATATGAAACCATTTCTTTTTATTTCAAGTCTGTCATAGGATTTTTCTAGCTAATCTGTAAGCATGTGTGTGCATGCGTGCATACACACACTATCTCTCGCTCTCTCATATTTTCAAAGATGCAATAAAAATATTTTAAATATGCCTTTAGCTCTCTCGAAATGAAATCTGTAAACAAAATAACCTTAAAACACTTATAATTTCAAAAATAATCAATATAATACAGAGAAGAAAGGCAATATAGTTAAAAATAAGACAATATATAAATCAATACACAAGTACTGGGGCACAGCTACAAGAGAAAACATCATCAAAGACATAGGAAATGCTTGCACCTATTCATAACAAATAGGTAAATCTTATATACTTGGTAGCTGTATTCCCAGAAAATTCAGTATATATTAAAAACATGGAAAAATTATTTGTGTTTATGTGTTAACTGGAGTCAGATTCCAGGCTCAGGTGATTTTAAGCAGGGCTTTGCCTACATAAATGCAATGAGCATTAGGCAGCTGTGCAGATGTTGGGTAATCTTTTGTTTCCCAAGCATTATATCTAGCACCCCTGCCTTCTCCTCTTCCCCCAGTAAAAGCCTTGTGGGTCACTATGACAGCCAGATCACCCACATATATTCCCACGATGTCCTATAGGGGGCGCAAACTACCCACTCAGAACCAGTAGCATTTCTACAGACAAAAAGAGGTGGAGAGGTTAGCTATGTACACAAAACTATAGGGAAAACCCAACAGCAGGCAGGACTAGAATAAGAGAAGGAATAGACAGTGGAGGAAGAAGAAAGTTATTATTCTCATATTTATGTTTCTTCACTGCTAGACATCGTGCCAAGCACTGTTATGTCCATGAAGAGTCTCATCTAATCCTCCTGTTAATCTTCCGGGTTAGTACTATTATCATCCCCATTTTTCAGATAAAGGTATTACCTTTCAGGGAGGTGAGGTAACTCTCATAGCCTATTTTTGGTGGAACCAGATTTTATCCAGTGCTTTTTACACTGCTTCAAGCTGCTCCCCTTCCAGGTCTCTGAGTCAATGGCCCAGGGTCCCTTACTTTGCTGCTTAGGTCTCTAGAAAATAGTGACCAGGATGCATGCTATTTAGAAAGCAACTCACAAAGAGAAAGATGGTTCAATCTCAGCATCTCAGCCCTTCTGACCCTGTTAGTGTATGGTTGTGGCCAGAAAAGCCTAGGCATCCCTGAGCACAGGAAGCGATGACTCTGGATGAAGTCATGGGTCGTCTTTCTCTAGATTCCTAGAAGAGCCTGGCTAGAGGCACCAGGGATCATTTCAGGAGAATGTGTATCTGGCACCTGCATCCCAGTTTTGGAGGGTAGGTGGTCATCACATCCTTCCACCCCCATAACTGCTGGAGTTGTTCTCTGAGACTGAATATTGGATTAGGCACTTGAAGAGGTGACCCAGTTTTATAATTCTTAGGCACCTCTCTCCTAAGGGAGGCCATAAAACCATGACTAAGCACTTTAAACAAGAAACCTATTGCTCAGGCACCATGTTCAGGAAAAGAAAACATCAAGAGCCCTGTATTTGTCACCTCGATCTAAAGCCACCACTTCATGAACGCTGTGGGGCCTGGCAGAGCTACAGGATGAACCCATTTGCTGGGGACAGTGCAGATGCCTCTGCCCTGCAGTCTGTTCTGTCAAAACAAACTCTGAAGGTTTTGTAGAAAATGGTTCAACCAAGGCTCCTGTCAAATGATTTCTTGCAAAATAAGTTAAAGCAGGGCCAGCCCAAGTCTAGTGCACCATGGGCTTATTTTTAGCACTACGCAGGAAAAGCTGTAAGATATTCTCACACCACAACTAAGATGGAGTCACAGTGCCTAGCCCCAAATCTCCACTCTGCTGCTTGCTTGTGTGGCTCTGGATAAAATATGACCCCTCATTCCTTAGTTGCCTCCTTGATAAAATGAGGATGATGACAGTGATTCTGCGTCGTATATAAGACAATTCATGTACGGAGCTTAGAACAGTGCCTGGCCCATGGCAAGCACTCCCTGGATATGTGTCACCTTTATTGGGATTAATACTGACTGCCATGCCATAGAAAGAATGGCTGATGGTACTGGAGAACATAAACCTTGTGGAGGGAGATAGAGTGGGTAGAGAGAGGAAGGGACATGGGTCCATAAGCACTACCCTCAAACTTCTCAGGTGGAATTGTGCCATGCCCACCAACCTTTGTTCTGTGTTGCCACAAAGAGCAGAACTAGGTCACCAAGGAAACACTGCCAAAAGGCAGATTTGGGGTCAGAATAAAGGAGGATTTTTAAGAGCCAAAGATGTCCACAAAGTGGGAGCAGGATGCCTGAGTGGGGCTAGGGTTCTGCCTGTCTTGGGCAGCCACTGTGCAGATGGGATCCTCCTGTACCAGTGAGTAGCTAGAGGAAGTGACCCCTTATGCCCCTGCCCACTGGACCATTCTATCACTTTGAAAATGAGCAAATAAATGCTGATAGCCAGGGTGTGGCTGATCAGCATGAAGGAAGGAGGATGGACTTTGGACTAGTCTCAACATACACAATCTTTAGAACTTTTAATTAATGCTCTCAGAACCCCATCCAGTGGTGGCAGTGGTGGCAGGAATGACCAGTAATGGCTCAAAGAACCAAAAGCGTTTCTTGAACACCTGTTGAGTGCTGGACAATAATTCAGGGAATGTGTAAAATGATAGGGGTATGACAATAAGCTACCAACATTTTCTTACTTTGGACGATTTAAAGACAGTATTGGCCAGGTGCAGTGGCTCATGCCTGTAATCCCAGCACTTTGGGAGGCCGAGGTGGGCAGATCGCCTGAGGTCAGGAGTTCAAGACCAGCCTGGCCAATATGGTGAAACCTGTCTCTATTAAAAATCCAAAAATTAGCTGGGTGTTGTGGTGTGTGCCTATAATCCCAGCTACTCAGGAGGCTCAGACAGGAGAATCACTTGAACCAGGAGGCAGAGGTTGCAGTAAGCTGAGATCACCCCACTGCACTCTAGCCTGGGTGACAGAGTGAGACTCTCTCTCTCTCTCAAAAAAAAACCAAAAACCAAAAAACAAAAAAAAAACCAGTATGGATGACTAATGCCATTATTATCTGGGGGTACCCAATATGGAGTGATCAAGTCTGCCAACTCCATGGGCTGTAACCGTGACAGGAAGCCTGGGGTCATTTCAGTTCACAGACAACTTCCCAGCCTCCTCTGAGGCAAAGGTTTTAGTGTTCTTCAGCACCTCCTTACCACCGACCCACCCACACAACCCCTTGACCTGAATCTTACCCAAGTCAGTCTCCTGGCCGAGTCACACACAGGAAAAGTCGCAGGAACACAGTGAAATGGCCAAAGGCAAGAAATAAGAGAGAGAGAGAGAGAGAGAAGAGAGAGAGAGAGAGAGAGAGAGAGAGAGAGAGAGAGGAGAATCTGCTTCTTGAAAATTGATTCGGAGGTGGGGCAGTCACTGTCATGAAATAGTGTTACCTTTATTAACTATAGAAACAGTTTTAAAACTAGGAACTATTTCACCAACAAAAAACATTGCTAGTTTTTAATGAAATCATAATACAGATCCAAGAAAAAAATGAAATTTCCAAACTTAAGCTCATCAGTTATCTTCCAAGCATTTCCTGTGTACTTGTTAGTGCAAATTTATATATTCTCAACTCTGAAAACTTGAAAGCGGGTAAGTGACTGTAAGTATCAAAACATTAGGAAAAATAAATATGTGTAGGTGACCTTGGGGACATTCTTTTACACATTTAATTGTTGGCTACCTGGCAACACCTGGCACCATGTTTGAGAACCACTGTCCAGTCTGGCTAGAAACTCTCCGGGCAGGAAGATGAACCATCTCTTCTCGGAAAGAATGGATTCAATAACCCAAGGGCTCCAGCTTTGGATCCCAGCTGCTGGATCTGCCCACAGCTCCAGTTCCTCCCTCCCCACCTCTGACCTTCTCTGTAGTAGGTGGTTCACATCCCAGCACGTCACCGTCTTTTACTCTCTGGTTGGTTGTCTGTCTATAGCCAAATCCTAGTACTTCTTCCTCACCCATAATCACTCCCCCCTCACTTGTTCCTCTCCATGCTGGCGGCTACAGCCTTGGTCTAGGTCCCCCAGCTGGCCTCTTCACATCCTCTAAAACCCCTGGCCTGTGGCATCCCAACAGCTGACTTCAGAGGCTTTCCCAGTTCGCCCTCTCTAGCAAAGGTTTCCCTAGGTCCCTCTGCCCCTCCCAGCCTCAGAAAGAGAAGTAACTCCCCAAAGCCCACTCTGGCTTAGGCACTGTGCCTGACATGTAGCCCAGGGCAAGAAAGAGATACAGGTTTCACTACATGGCCGGCTCCAGTCCATTGATATTGGCTACCAGAATGCTGCTCAAAGATACAGAGGGCCAGAAAAAAACCCACCATGATCAGTTATTATTCTTCTACCGGGGTGGGGCCAGAGCCATGGGAACACAGCACTCATGCCACTGACTTGCTTTCCCAGAAGAGGGCAGGGCACTCCAGGGAACTCGGGATTGCCTGTCTCTGGCCTGTGCCCCAGTCTTACGCTCCCTTTGGTATCCCATGAAATCACCTCAACAATCCATACCCAGGGCTCCTCCAAAGTTGCAATACTTATCTTCACTGCCTTCTGCCACCCACCACTGCATCATACTTACCCTCCCACCAACGCATGGCAAATGTACTGTGCCTTTTTCCATTAGAAAACTTTATACACCATGGAATATTATGCAGCCATTAAAAAGGAGGAGTTCACATCCTTCGTAGGGACATGGATGAACCTGGAAAACATCATTCTCAGCAAACTGACACAAGAACACAAAATCAAACACCACATGTTCTCACTCATAGGCGGGTGTTGAACAAGGAGAACACATGGACACAGGGAGGGGAGCACTATACATGGGGGTCTGTTGGGGGGGAGGGGGGATAGTGGGGGGGTGGGGAGTTGGGGAGGGATAGCATGGGGAGAAATGCCAGATATAGGTGAAGGGGAGGGAAGCAGCAAATCATACTGCCAGGTGTGCACCTGTGCAACAACCTTGCATGTTATTCACATGTACCCCAAAACCTAAAATGCAATAAAAAAAAAAAAAAAAAAGAAAACTTTATAACATCTATAAGCTTTTCCCAAGTGGGTCAGAGAGCAACTGATGTTACCTTTGCCTTGCTATCCAAACAGATTCCAAAATTCCCCACTCTCATTTTCTCCCACTCAACCAATTTGTCTGTTATACACACATAACTTGGTCTGCTTATGCATGGGGTGATTGTTTTGCCATCTTCATGTCTATGTCTTCTGAGACTTTGAATCCCCAAAGGGTAGAAATAAGATCTGTTTAATACAGTAGCTCCAGTGAGCACAGCAGGACACTGTCAGAGAGAAGCACGGAGATGGACGCCCCAGCCCACCTCTGCCATGACTCTTAATGGGACCCTAGGCAAGTTACTCCCCTGCTTAGGCCTCCACTTCCCCATCTACAATGAGATGGACTTAAAACTAGTGTCTCCCTGAAGGCCCATCTTGTAGCTCTAGTACACTACGACAACACAGGCAAAAAAGCACTGGGTTTATGTCTCTTCATGACTATGTGAGCAATAATCACTCAGGGTTAGGCTCAGTGAGATATCACAATACTGCGCCTTTGAGTGGCACAGATCTGCCATTGCAATGTGTGAAAACTCTAAAGTGGATATTTAGTGCAATGCGATGTATGTTTATGCAGCTAAGTATAATGGACAATGAAGAATGATTTTATCTCCTTTTGAGAACATAAGTATACTATTCTATATTTATACCTCCCATCTCCTAATTTAGACAGGGAGGAACTTTTTCTGATCAGCACCCACTTGCCAATAATTTTGCTCTACATCTAAATGGAGAACAGGAGTCATATAAGTTCACAGATTGAATGGATGGTTGATTTACAAAGCCCTTAAAATGTGGCTGCAGGCCGATGCTGGCAACCCCATAATTAGATATGGCATGCTCTGCAATGATGTATTTTTTAACTGTTTTTTAATAACTCCGTTCTCCTTCTGGGATGAGGAGAAAAATGGAATTTGTTAAAAATAAATTGAGATTTTAGTGGCTTTTCAGCCTTCTGCTGCTTGTTGCTCAAAATATTCTATAAATAAGAGAAGCCCTGCCCTATAGTGCACTGTAAACACCCACAGACACTCACAGCCAAATTCTTCCAATTATGACCCTGTGCCTATTGCCAAGCTACTGCAAGGACCTACTTGAAAGGCGGCCATCTAGGCCATTTCCTGATTAAGCTGCCCTGTAGCAAGGAATCAAGGCCTTCTGCTTCAGCATTGTATCTAGTCTCAAATAATTACTCCGTGTTCCTGAAATTAAGCCCTTTCCTTGTGACAGAATTACAATTCAGAGGTAAGTGAAAAGCTAACCATCCGCCATCTGTCCGTCTGCCTAAGTGGTACGTGCATTTAAGACCCTGAGCTGTCACATGTTGGACTTTATTTACATCAGGTAGCAGAAGTGCATTCACAACAGCATCTTTCATTGAACTGAGCAAATCAAGGTCAAACAAAAGTAGGTCAACTATCGACATGACAGGTGAGTCAGCTGCAGCCTGCCTTTCTGTTCAGTGGCTTCCTGACTCATCACTTTGGGTCACCACGGCCCAATCCTGCAGGCTGAAATGGTCATTTAAAAATCCATACCATATCCCAAAAAGGCAATGAGGTTTTTACTGCTCTGCAGTTCAAATGCCAGTGTGTGAGTTGGGACTGCTCCGGCTACCGGGCTTCCACATGGCCTCAGCAGGCCATTGAAGAACTGCATGCAGAGAATCAGGAGATGACAGTGTGCCACATTCTCACTGAGAGAAATTACTTCCACCTCCTTAAAAACCAGAATGTTCAAAGCAGCAATGGAGCAAAATGGGCTCTGGCTAGAAACTAATCACCCTCCCTCCCACCATGAGGCTTTTATGTCAGCCCAACTGGGTGAGTATTCAAGAGAAGTGTTGTCCACATTGGCCCTGGGACCCTCAAAAGGCCCTGTGACACGGTTCCTGCCCCAGGAACTCACTCTCTAAATGGGAAGCCCATAAATGAACAAGGGAATTAATATGTGGTCAGATTTTCCAAACTCAAAATTGGGACCTAAATACTTGGAGGGGTAGTGTTTTTAAAAGTAGGAGTCCTGGAAAACTGGGGGCCTGGGGGTCACAAAGCATAGAGCTCTTCAGAGAGGGTTTTGCTGGCCGTCTGATGTAAAGGGGTCCTTCCTATGACTCTCATGCTATCCCCGGGGTCTAATTTCTTAATAACTGGAGTGATCATGTATTCTTGTGCCCCTCTGATTAGAACGTGAGCATCAGGAAAGTGAAGACCCGCTTTGTCTTGCTCTTGACTGGGTACAGAGCAACTAGAACACTGACTGGCTCTTAGTAGGTACTCAATAAATATTCACTAAAAAAAAAAACAAATACATGCCAGACTCTCAGAAAAGCATTATTTATACCAATCTCCCTCAATCCCTACAGCAATATTATGGGGTAAAATTATTAGATCTCCCATTCAATGAGAAAATCAAGGCTCAGAGAGGGTGTGTTTTTTCCCCACGGCTGCACATCTCCTGAGTGATAGAGGTGGAATTCAAAACCAGGTATGGAGTATTATGATCCTCCCTTTGTGATGAGTATCTATTGTTTTGTATAATTTAGAAAAAGCAAAAATGAAAAACTCTGGTGGAAAAACTGCTCATCAGAAAAAGCTGTAATCAACTAATCTTATCTATGATGAATTCAGTTCTAGCACCCCAAATTCAAGTTCCATTTCCATCTACAGAGGACAATGGCAGCACGGCTACAGCAAGAAGAAAGGATTTGGGGGACTCCCTTATGGAAGGATTCTGTTCCTTTCTTTCTGCAGGGCCTCAAAAGCCAGGAAGGGAGTGGAGGGCCATCGGCACCAGCAATCATCATGCCTTTGGCTACTGGATATGTCAGGCTTGCGCAATGGTTCACTGGAAATGTTCCAAAGAAAGGCCTATAAGCAAGTTTGAGGTTGCAGAGTTAAAGTACTTGGAATCCGCCTTCTCCCAAACCCATACATTAAAACTTGAAAAGAAAAAAAAAAAAAGCATTTTTTAAATACTGAATTTCAAAAATGTTTAAATTGAAAAGTAAAGATTTTCACTTACCTGAATTGAGAATATTAAACCCTGTTGAAGCTAAGTTTATCCTCCCCACCTTTTTTTTTTTTTTTTTTTTTTTGAGACAGTCTCACTCCGTCACCAGGCTGGAGTGCAATGGCGTGACCTCGGCTCACTGCAACCTCCGCCTCCTGGGTTCAAGCAATTCTCCTGCCTCAGTCTCTCCAGTAGCTGGGACTACAGGTGCGCACCACAACGCCCAGCTAATTTTTTTGTATTTTTAGTAGAGACGGGGTTTCACTATGTTGGCCAGGATGGTCTCGATCTCTTGACCTCGTGATCTGCCCGCCTCGGCCTCCCAAAGTGCTGTATCCCCCTTTATAGTCTATAACTCACAATGAAATTCTTACTAGTCTGATGTTTTGGGCCAAAAAAGCCTCTCCAGTCTATCCTCTAGATGCAGGCTATGGCTTGAGTTCATGTGCAAATCAGCAGGTGCATCTCATCAAAATGGCCAGGCCAGTTCTCATGTATGAATACACATCTCAAATACAGGAAATAAATGCAAATGGCAGATAGTATCAACGAGAAAGGTATTTCCAAGTGTTGCCAAGTTGCCCAACAACCCTTAAATACAAACATCCTGCAGAAATATTACACCCTCCGTGGCCGTAAATGAGAAGCAGCACAGTGACAAAAGAGCACATAACCTTCCGGATCAGAAACTGTTAACTGGGATCCCTGGGTAGATTTCAGGGAAAATGTCTCATGAAAAATGCTGGACTTATATTTGTGATGTGCATTTTTTAAGAGGGTCTATAAATTTCGTCAGACTCACAAAGTGATCTGTGACCCCAAAAGACGAGGAATACCCACCATCATTGCCACTCCTGTTTCATTTAGACAATGCTGCTGACACAAACAACTATATAGAAGACCTTTCACAGTAAACATGATGATGGTGACAATCAGAAAAGATTGTCAAGCTCTTACACAGATGATCCAGCCACCAGAAACTGCTCAATCAGTGACAGAAAAGAAGTCAGTAGCTAAAAGGGACTGGGAAACGGCTGCGCCTTAGCTTGAGCCCACTGCCCAGACAGGGACAAATGGCACAACCAGAAAAGAGCAAGAAAGCAAACTTAGGGGCCAGAAAGTCTTGAGACAGGTGAACTTGGGAGCAACAGGAGAAAAAACACAGGCTCTGGAGCCAGCCAGGGTCTCACATACAGACTCAATCTGTGGCTTTGGGATGACAATGATGATAATAATGATGATAACAACAGCTGCAATGAGCTATTATTTGCTGACAGCACAATGTCTGGCACATAGTGAGCACATACTTATGTATTTAGGAAATAACATGTTATTTCATTTAATTTTTATTTTTTATAAAAGAGAAGGGGTCTTGCTATGTTACCCAGGCTGGCCTTGAATTCCTGGCCTCAAGTGACCTCCCATCTCAGCCTCTCAAAGTCCTGGGATTACAAGAATGAGCCACTATGTCTGGTCATTTCATTTAATTTTTATCACAATGCTGTATTATCTTCATAATATAGAAAATATACATATTATTTATTATATACATAATACCTATATAATCTTCCATATTCTCTCTATATATATTATCTTTATCTTCTAGATGTGGAAAAAGAAGGTTAAAGAAATTAAGTAGCATGCCCAAGGTCCCCAGCTAGTTGAGATTCAATCCAGGATCTGTTTGGCTATAAGCCCATACTCTTAACTACTAAGCAGTGGCAAGCTTCAGCTTCCTCATCTGTAAAAGAAGATTATAATTCTTACATCCCCAAAGCAGTAAGGACTAGATAGAATGCATGTGAAGTGCTTACCATGGTGCTTGGCACACAGGAAGCCCTCTAGTGTAGATTCCTATGATATCAGAACCTTTGGAAGGGAGAGGAGAGGTGGGAGGTGAGCATGCAGCTATACAGATGGTACAGCATTTCACTTTGCAGGGCTTGACAAGCAGGATTAGGAACTCTGGACCAAGGCTTAAATGACTGGGATGAGGCTGGTCTAAAGGTAGTGAGTTATCTTCACTGATGGTTCAGTCTGTAACAGATCAAACTCCTTGTTCTACTTTTTCCCCCGCTTCTCACTACTGCACTTGACTAGTCTTTAAAAAAAAATTAAAAATAAAATAAAATTTAAAGGACTGGGATGACATACTCTCAGGGACACAGAGGGGACACACCTCATCAAGATGGGAAATAATGTGCTTACTCAGAGATGGAAGGCTTGTCATCAAAACTTAGAGAGGGTTGAATTTTTGAAAGAAGGACTCATTCAAGCACACACACCAAAAAGGTCACAAAAGGCAGCACCAGACAGCATGGCTATGCCTAGGCCAGGAATGTGTGCCTGCTACTGGTCTGCATCCCTGAGATCTAAGAATGGCATGGCTCCTGTGCATGTTTGTAAGAAGGAAGATGCTAGGCCAGGCATGGTGGCTCATGCCTGTAACCCCAGCACTTTGGGAGGCCGAGACGGGCAAATCATAAGGTCAGGAGTTCGAGACCAGCCTGACCAACATGGTGAAACCCCGTCTCTACTAAAAATACAAAAATTAGCTGGGCGTGGTAGCACGTGCCTGTAACTCCAGCTGCTCAGGAGGCTGAAGGAGGAGAATCACTTGAACCCGGAAGGTAGAGGTTGCAGTGAGCCGAGATCGCGCCACTGCACTCCAGCCTGGGTGACAGAGTGGGAGTATGTCTCAAAAAAAAAAAAAAAAAAGAAGGGAGATGCTGGAACCCCAGTTATCTGTAAACCCCACCTGGAACTTAGGTACAGTCTAGGTATTCTTTAAAAAAAAAAAAAAAGGAGAATTTGTCAGAGCAGCATCAAATACAGAGAAATATACCTACTGTGAGAAAAAAAACCCAATGACAGTGTGGCTTGGAGTGTGCAAAGATATATGGATTCATCTGCAGGAAGAAGAATCCCATTCACTGACACCACCATCTTGACTATCCTCTTATTAAAAAGTGGAACAGGGGAGGCTGTGGAGCAGCAGAGTCACTCCCCAGAGAGCCAATGCCCTGCAGAGAACATGCATCCCACGGCCTAGGTTTGCTTGGTGAAAAAAACACCACAGAGTGTCAACAGTCTCTCCCTGGACCAGCTCATCCCCTCCTGCTTTTCTTATAAAGGAATCGCTATACCAAGTTATCCCGATAAAAATCAAAGACACTCAAAGATCTTTAGGTCCTGTCATCTGTCCCCTCTTCTCCATCCCCACAGCTCTAGCACAACACTCAGCATCAATTTCCTGGACAATTTTAACAGCCGCTAAAGTAATTCTGCTGCCTCCCTCCTACAGACCAGCCCCCACACTGCCACCAGCTGGCTTTCTAAAATAAAAGTGCTGACCACGTCACTCACCTCCTGAAAGATGTCTACTAGATTTGCATTGCCTGTGAAATAAACTCCAAAGTCTTCACTTGCATGCAGGCATGCATTAACTCAATCATATGTCCATCCACCCACCTCATGTTTCAGGATCACCTACTGTGTGCCAGGCTCTGTTTGAAGCCCTAGAGTGCTGAATGCAATAGATAAGACCAGGTTCCATCTTCATGGATTTATATTCTTGTGGGGTAAGACAAAAAGTAAACAAGAAGACAAACAAACATATAAAGTCAGGGAGTGATGAGTGCTAATGAGGGAAACCAAAGCAAGGTAGGACAGAATGGTTGAAGCAGAGGGGGAGAAGGGGCAGAACGATGCTTTTTCAGACAGGTGGGAGAACACTTGAACAGAGGCCAGCATGGAGTGAAAGTGAGCCAGGCGATGTCTGGGGAAGAGCAATCCAGGCTGAGGACAGCAAATGCAAAACTCATGAGACAAGAAGGGGAACCGTAAGAAAGATGCAGCAGCTGAAATGAACAGAGAGTGCCAAGTGATGAGACCAGATAAGATGAGCAGGAGGGGCTGGCAGGCCCGGACGAGATGTTTAGATTCCATTCCAAAGATTCCAGAAAGCCACTGGAGAGTTTTGAACAGGAAAATGACACATATTTGTTTTTTAAAAGATCTCTTTGCCTATTTAGAAAACTGACGGAGACCTGCTGAGAGACAGTGGAGGTTTAAACAAGGGTAGAGAGCAGTGGTCTAGTCTGTTTGGTTGATAAAGAAACAAACTAATATAATAATAAAAATTTAGACCAGCCTGGGCAACATGGCTAGACCCTGTCTCTAAAAAAATTAAAGAAAAAAAAATCAGGCAGACAAGTGGCACATGCCTGCTATTTGGGAGGCTGAAGTAGGAGGATCCTTTGAAGCCCAAGATTTCAAAGCTGCAGTGAGCTAGGATCGTGCCACTGCACTTCAGCCTGGGTGACAGAGCAAGACTCGGTTTTATTATATTAATTGTACTATATAATAATAATAATAACAATAATAATAACAATAAAGAGCAGAGGTGGCTTCCAGGACACACTCTGAAGTACGAGCTATCAGGAATTGCAATGTTTGAGATGACAGATATGTTAATTATCCTGATCTGGTCACTGTAGATTATATGTACGGAAACATCACTATGCACCCCATAAATATGTACAATTATTATGTGTTGATTAAAAAGAAGTAAATTGGCCAGGTGCAGTGGCTTGTGCCTGTAATCCCAGCACTTTGGGAGGCTGAGGCAGGCGGATCACTTTAGGTCAGGAGTTCAAGACCGGCCTGGCCAACATGGTGAAACCCCATCTCTACTAAAAATACAAAAATTAGCCAGGAGTGGTGGCAGACAACTGTAATCCCAGCTACTCAGGAGGCTGAGGCACGAGAATTGCTTGAACCCGGAAGGCGGAGGTTGCAATGGGCTGAGATCATGGCACTGCACTCCAGCCTGGGCAACAGAGCAGACTCAGTTTCAAATAAATAAACAAACAAACAAGTTTAAAAACCAGTAAAACAAACAAAAGATAAATTGCAAACAGATGCTGTGAAGAACACAGGAAGAAGTAGAACCAAAGATGATGCCCGCATTTTAGGCCTGGGTAGCCAGGTAAAAACGATGGGACCTCGTAACACGGGGAAGACTGAGGAGAAGCAAGGTTAGTGTTTGATTTATTTGTTTCTGTAAGAACAAATGAAGACTTCCGTTTAGTTATGTTGGGTCTGGGAAGACCACTACACCTCAATGCGCAGCTGCTGAATGGGCAGAGGGTATGGGAGTTGGGGGCTCAGGAAGACAATCCGGGCTGGTAACTAAGATTTAGAGCTTGCCAGCATATGGGTGACTGCCAAGATGTGGCCACTCAGGTCCTCCACCTCTTGGCTCCAGCTCCAGACATGCACCCAGTGTGTCGCCTCCTACCAGGGCTCTAGCCTCTGCCCTGTGCTCCTCCTGGGCCCTTTCCACTTGTACACCTGGTAGACTCCTTCCTACTCATCTTACTCACAATGGCCGGGTGCAGTGGCTCATGCCTGCTATCCCAGCATTTTAGGAGGTCAAAGTGGGAGGACTGCTTGAGGCCAGAGGTTCAAGACCAGCCTAAGCAACATGGCTAGACCCTGTCTCTACAACAAATTTTGAAAAAAACCAGGCAGGAAAGTGGCACATGCCTGTAGTTTCAGCTACTTGGGAGGCTGAAGCAGGAGGATCCCTTGAAGCCCAAGATTTCAAAGCTGCAGTGAGCTAGGATCGTGCCACTGCATTATAGCCTGGGTGACAGAACAAGACTCTCTCTAAAAGAAGAAAAAAAAGAAAAGGCTTGCTCACAAGTCACCTTTTCTCTATGAGGTCCTCCAAGAGAGAACCAGTGTCATCTTCTCTTCTCCCACAGCACCTACTGCATACCTTGGAGATGGGACAAACCCATGTGTCACTTTCTGTATTTACACCTTTTCTCCCTGTGAGCTTCTTGAAGTCAATGACTCTATTTCTCTCTGAATCCCTTCACCTAACATAAGGCCTGGGCATGACAGACATTTGCTAAATAAATGGAGTTTTCCTCTTTGCAAAGAGATGCAAAAGAAATTATATAAATGCAAACTGACTCACACTGCAGCTGCTGTCTGCAAGGGGGACAAAAAGGTGAAAACATAAGGTGCTGTCATTGAAGCACTAATAAAGCTCAATGGGGTAAAAGAGTATCTTCCTTTGAGGAGTTTCTTAAAAAAAAGAGCTTCAAGAAATCTAAGAATTGAGTATCTCAGGGTGTTGCAAGGTGTAATGAATACCGCACCTAATGAAGGTATTTTGGTTTCAACTGCAGAAACACCCAGTTAGTCCAAAACCAGTGCACTCAGGAGTTGGAGACAGAGGGAAGGAAGCTGACATTCCTTCTCATTCAATCTGGACAGTGAGTCTGGGAAGCAGGTCCTCTTAGCCCTCCTTTACAGACAAGGACAAGCATCAGGGAGTCAGGTGATTAGCCTGAGGTCACAGCTGGGAAGTACAGAAGCCAGTATACTCACTCAGGCCTATCCAACACCAATGCCAAGCTCCTTCCAGCCTCACGCAGTGATACAGGTTCATGCAATAGACAGGGTCCTTAGAACCACCCGAACCCCAGACTGCACCAAGGACATAATCTAGTAGTTCTGGAGAGGGGATGTTATTTACTCATAATTACTGAGGAGTTACCAGCAGAACCGAAGCTGGAATCTAAGTTTCTGATTCACAGGCCAGGCTCTCAGAGCACTGTGTATTCTCTCACGTAGTCTTCAAAGGGCAGAGACAAAGCAAAAAATAAAATGTTAACAGTCTAATCTATCTGCTTACAAGTAGCTTAGAAATAAAAGTTGAGAAGAAAGGGAAATTGTGTTTTTTGTCAATTACGACTGATGCGTGACCCTGGGGCCCCACTAACAGGCAGGAAAGTAACTAAGCAGCTGTCACTGCTCCAAATGGGTTACAAAACCAGCAGCACAAATCAAACTGACTGGCACATGGCAGGCAGCATTCTCATATGTTCAGACAAATATCTGCTGTCCACCTACTATAAGCAGGACCCCAAGCAAGGCAGCAAAGATGGAGAAAAAGACCCTGGAGATGAACTGTGACTCTCCCACTCAATACACATATAATATTCAGTACATTAACCTCTCTAAGCCTCAGTTTCCTCATCTGTAAGAAAGAATGGGAAGTCCATTTCACAAAGCTGCTCTGACGTTCTGGGGACTAAGTGAGATGGCACATGTGCTTAGTATATAGCAGTCACGCAGTAAACATCAAATGATTGGTAGTTTGCTCATTGCTGGGCAACTCAAAAGAACTTATACCTATCATAGAAGAAGCAATGCAAAAAAACTAGCTACACAAAAGTTCTTGTAAACTCTCAGTAAAAATAAATAATATTTGAGAAATTTTCAGTGGCTGAGTATTTCAAGGCAGGGCTCGGGGAGAGGCAGACTGAAAGGAAAAGGAAAGGGAAAAAGAGAGGAGCTGAATTTGAATATATTAGTGTATTGGCAAGGTCAAAAGAAGTTAATATGTACACAAAAAATGTAACTTTATCTCTAGTGGATACAGCTGTATATTAATTATTTATGGTCTATCTTCTCTGTCAAACTCCTATTGAACCTTCAGTACCCCACCTGCTTTTCCAGCCCACCCCACCCCACCTAAAAGGTTAATCAGTTCCTATTACTAAACACACTATTTGCTTGCTAGGCTCCCATATCAAATACTGAGCTCCTGAGAATACACACTGTGTATGATTCATCTCTGGGTTTACATGGTAGCCTTCCTCTCACTCCAGGATCCTCGACAAGTAGCCACCAGCTTGGAGCATCCCCAAGGAACTTTCCCTCTATAGCAGGAAAATGAGAGAGGACTCATATCTATAGACTGTTTATTTTGTGCTGAACATTTGAGAGGCACCTGTCAAATATTAATTTGCATATCCTTCAAAACGTCCCTGGGAAAGAGTTACTGTCCCTACTTTGCAGGAGACACTGACGCTCAAAGAGGTCAGGTCATCAGCCAAAGAGTCACACTGTTAGTAAATGTGATGATGCTAGGATTTGAACCCAGGTCTGTCTGGTTCCAAGTGCCTCTTTCCACTAGGCCAGAATGCCCAGCATGGGTCTGATGACACTGAGAGAACCCTGGAAGGATAAATGGCCTGAGCATCAAGTCTACTTGGCCTTATAAGTAAGGTTAGTGCTAAGAAGCCAATACAGGGTAAACCATTTGCAAACACCAGATACCAGCTAAGAGCCAGAGAGGAGAACTAGAGAAGGGAGAATTCAAAATTTCACATGGAATTAGCAGGTGGTAAGCTGACTGTCTCCCAGACCTGTCCTTTGTTAGCACTCCTACAAGAAATCTATGAATAAAAGTGATCACCAGAAGTCTAAGACCATCACTTCCCTTTCCTTTCCTCATCTAGTTCAGTAAAGGAAAGAGCCATGGGGCGTTGTAGGCAAAAACTTTGTCTGCCATCTCTCCCTCCCCAGGTCTCTGGGTACTGGCACTCTCTGGCTGGGCTCCTTCAAATGCTGACCGGGCCTTAGTATTAATGACTCAGCCCTTGGTGAGAAAGACAAGCCAGCCTGGCAGAGTTGTGGAGAAGGAAGCTGTGATTTGGCTGTAATTCTTCCAAAGGCTACCTGGCACAACTGATATCCTTATTAATTATTTAATAATTGAGTACCATATTTAGGGAACTATTTTGTCACTTTGCAGGATGATAACTATCATCAAAGTCAAGATATGAAAATCATATAATTAAATCTACAAACATAAATTTTGAACACTTTTCTAAGATAAACATGTAATTTTTTTTTAAAAGGCAGGGTTTCACCATGTTGGTCAGGCTGGTCTTGAACACCTGACCTCAGGTGATCTGCTCACCTTGGCCTCCAAAGTGCTTGGATTACAGGCATGAGCCACCACGCCCGGCCCTACATGTAATTTTTTATGCTCATTATTTGTGAGCTTATTAAATAAAGCTCATTATTTGTGAGCTTTTAAGTTTACTCTTCTTATACATGTTTAAGTAAAAACTAGATTAGCAAAGCCATAATGGGATGCTCCTAGGAAGAGCATGAATTGGTACAGCCTTTTTGGAGGGTAATTTGGCAATATGGATTCAAATTTTAAATGGCAAACCATTTAAGCCAAGAGTCCTACTTCTATGTATCTATACCAAAGAAAATCTCATGTAAAAGTTCACAGGTGTGGACAAAAATTTCCACAGCAGCAATGGCTGCAACGGCAAAAGATCAGAAACAACCTGAGTGTCTACCAGCACAAAACGAAATTTACTTAACATATTTCCATATCATGGAATACAACTTTCAAAAGTAACATATAGACTTGGAAAAAGAACCGTAATAATTGACAGCTGTAAAAAGAAAGTTGCAGAACACCATGTACAGACAGAGTCTATCTTTATGAAACAAAAGTGAAAGTGTCTATGTCATGATTGAGGGCAAAGGGTAGAGTGGAAAGAAACAAGCAAATGCAAAAGTCCAGGAGTATAAGAAGCAAACTCTCAAAAGTGCTTATGTTTGGGGAATGGTTGGAAAAGGGTCGGGGAGGTCACAGAGATTTTGTTGGTTATGTTAAAGCACTTCATTGTTGTTCAAATTTATCATGTGTTTATTACTTTTGTGATGTCAAAACCAAAAAAGTTTTTAAACGCTCATAAAATAATCGTTTTTTTAAATTTTGGTATTTGCAAGGGCCCCCCAGTAGAGTGACCAGCACTGGAAGCTGAGTCTCCTCTCCGCCCTCCGCATGTGGCCACAGTGCTGGGAGTGTGCTAGCCAGAAGGAGGCACAGACTCACCAGAGGAAAGACTGCAGAAGGCAATGGCCTCAAGTTCTGAGAAGCTCAAACTCTTTGCCTATTTCAAAAAAGATTCAGTCAAAGGTCAAGTATTTAATTATTTTATTCTAAGGTGGCTCACGCCTATAATCCCAGCACTTTGGGAGGCCGAGGCAGGAGGATCGCCAGGTCAGACAGGAGTTTGAGACCAGCCTCACCAACATGATGAAACCCAGTCTCTACTAAAAACACAAAAAATTAGCCAGGTGTGGTGGCAGGCACCTGTAATCCCAGCTACTTGGGAGGCTGAGGCAGGAGAATTGCTTGAACCTGGGAGGCAGAGGTTGCAGTGAGCCAAGATCACAGCACTGCACTCCCACCTGGGTGACAGAGTGAAACTTTGTCTCAAAAAAAAGAAAAAAACTAAGTGTCTTTTATTTTTCAAATTTACAACACCATAAATTGGTGAATAGCAGTTCACTTGTTTGCAACCTCCCTTCAATAGTAGCTATCAAAATTTATATCCTGCATTATTTAACACTTTATGTTGATACATAAGCCTTGCTGAACACTTTTTAAAATTTGTTAATGAGGAAATCCCACAGGGAGGAGAGAAGGTAATTCTACTAAATCCAAAAGAGCCTAAAATACTGTTATAGCTACTTGGGGTATCATAAGAATGACAACTTAGCAAGTAAAATATCCTTCCTACCTATGGTCACAGTTGCTAGCGGAAATAATTCTAAATTGATGTACATTATCTAAGAGGTATTAGCTATGTTAAGTAGAGACTGCAAACTCAATTACCTACAGAGGCTGAGTAGGCCATAGAAAGGTACAGAGAGGCTGGTCCAGCCGGGACAGGCTGGAGAAACAAGCTCCCAGGGGAGGGACACCACTCTTCTGCACTGCCACATGGAAGACAGGCCCAGGATCGCTAGACCTTTGATTTTTCATGAAGAGCTGGAAATCTGGATTTTGATATAAAAATCTACCCATTTTTAAATGTTAGCCACTAATTTAAACATCTTAAAACACTATGAGTGCTGAACAAAATACATCTGCAAGCCAGATGCAGCCAAGGGGTAGAGAGTTTTCAACCTCTGCCTAAAAGTATCTACTTTTTTTTTTAATGGCTAATTTTGCTTAATTTTTTTTTTCAGAAAGATTGGAAGAGGCAGAGCAATGGTATAGAATGGAGAGAACGGAGATAAAAAACATGAGAGTCAAGTAGTTGCTATTAAGAAAATATTTCTAATATACTTGTGAAGACAATGGTAGCTGTTTATGTCAAATTTACATTTATTTAGCTACACAAGGCACAAAATTTTGAGAGGGAGAATTTCTCAGGTCTAGAATAGATAATAACTCAGTGCATTGCCCACAATTTCCTGTCAATGAACCTCTAAAAACTTCCTATTACGTATTGTAAATAAAAATGTTAAACAATAGTGACCATTGAAATAATGGCTCTTCTTTGCCAGGTGCTGTCCAGGCATTTGACACCCAGGGTCACCAATGTGGGTCGTACATCCACTGGACAAGATTCCAATAAAGGCCAATGTGACAAGACTCTTTCCAAGATAAAAAACAAAAAGACAAAGAACATAGACTCAACTTCATAAAATTGAGCTCCATCATTTTTTTCAAAGACAAAATGATAATAGATATACTTGTGCTAATGATTATATCTGGACATAATGTGCAGTTCACAAAGCACTTTTCTTATATACCATCTCCCTTACTCATCACTGCCTGCATTTTAGACATTATATTTGGTCCAAAGTCTTTTATAGTTATTATTAGCAATACTTTGACAAGCAACAATAATGATAATGGATAAATACTTGGTGCTTTCCACATGCCGGTCACAGTGCTAAGCACGTTTTCATTCCACTCTCACAAGAACCTTATAAAGGTTATTCTAATAATTACAATCCCATTTTACAGATGAGAAAACGGAGGCTTAGGGAGCTTGGTGGGTTTGTCTTAAGTCACACCGCTAGACAGACATGGAGCTGACGTTCTGAAGTAGGTGGGTGTCCAGAGCCCGAGATCAGTATGCTGAATGCCCTTTGAAGGAGGTGTTTGGAGGCCAGCCGTACTTTAAGCCCATCTCAGTTTGCTGCTGGTAAATCTACCTAGGGTGTGGTTGACGTCCCCCTTCTTGTCCTCCCACATCCACTTTCCCCATTTGGTCAGAAGCCATTTAAAAATTTTTATTTTTCCCAGTCAAAAACAGTGTAAGTCAGTTGAAGCTCAGCCAGCCTGGCCCTGGAGAGCCCTGGAGACCTGGTGAGGTGCCCTAGGGAACTCGGCATCCCCTGCTGCCCAGGCCCCTGCCCAGCTGGCTGGAGTCTAGGTAGGGTTTTTACATCACTGCAATCTGAATGAGGTCTGGGAAGACTGTCCTGATAGTCATAACAACCCTGTGAAGTCGCCGAGGTACCAAAGTGAGGGGTAGGGGAAAAGGGAGGTGCCTTCAGATTAAGAAAAGAGAAAATATGTATTTAGCCAAGAGCTATGATATATCTACTATTCAAAGCTCCATGTTAGACTCCTGAGAGAGTGAGATATAGCAGGGGGATAAATAACACAAATAAAAACATTGTGCATGAAAAAAGCACACATCCACACACACAAACTGCACCATGGAGCAGCTGCTCTTAAGGTAATGACCTCTGGCTCTCCCTCAGCCTTCTCTAAGGCCCTGAGACCTGACTGTACAAAGTACTGCCCCACCACAGAAACCAAAGGCCAGGGCATACGGATCATTATAACCCACCATGGCAGTCATCCTCAGAGTGTGTGCGGGTCAAGAGGACCAGGGGAAGGGCGGCTGGCTCTGCCCTGAGAGGCAAAGGGGGCCCCTTTCCTTAAAGAAGGACAAAGAAGGACAACAAGGGGGTTGTAAGGTAGAGAGAAGGGCAAAAGGAGTGGGCAGAAGAAGCAGACCTTAACAAGGCACAGATGCTTCCTCAGCACAGCTGGCTCCGATACAGATACATGGAGGCGAGGGTGAGGGCCAAACTCCGTGCATACACCCAGTGAGCTCCAGAAAGGGGGAAGCCTGGGCTGGCTCTTTTCTGGTCCTAGCCCACACTCCTGTGATGCAAGGGTCAAGAAGGCACTGGGGGCGAGTGGACAGTCCCACAGGCTCTCGGTCAACTCCAGCTGAGCACCTGCCTAGAGTCCTAGGTACTCCTGCTATCCTGGGGATGCCCAGCAAGGGAACAAACATTCATTCATCAAATAACCACACAAACAGAGATCATGACCTCCATGGCAAGTGCTGAAAAGGGACAGGCTGCAAGGACCTGGAGCAGAGGGAATGATGGCATACAGAAGAAAGGATCAGAGCGTAAACCCACAGTCCAGCATCTGGGATAAACTCCTACTCTGTCTCCCACTCAATGGGGTTGAGGCCTCAGTTTCCTCACACAGTGTCTTTGGGATAATGACGACACCTCAACCAACATCTACCCAGCCCCTAATACAAGGTAGGTACCCATGAAGCATTCTGACAGTGCTTGACACAAGATAAGCAGTCCATAAATGCTAGATGCTGACATGGGAAAGGTGAGGAAAAGACCTAGCCTTCTTATCAGGGAGGTTGGGGAGGCTTCTGAGGAGGAGGCAGGCCAATCAGCTGAGTTCCAAAAGGTGAACAGGCATGAACTAGGCAAACCAGGAGGAAAATGCATTCCAGGCTGAGGGAACAGCGTATGGAAAGTCCCTACAAGGGGAGGCAGCATCACAAGCATTTCCAGCCAAGGAAAGCAGTTCTGAGAGCCTGCTGGAGTGCCCTGGTCTGCAGTACACCTCGGTGCTGAGAATGGCTCTCTTCTGAAAAGCTTTCCTAGATGACTATGAGCCCCCAAATAAAAGCTGCACTCTTGGCACAACTTCTTAGGTCTCTGGCAGAGTTAGGAAGTGAAGAAGACACAACAAGCATCAAGCTTAAGGCCCTGAATGAAAACATGAGAGTTTATGAGCTATTGACTAGGTGCATTGTGCTGGTTCCCATGCAGAGTACAGACGCCAACTTGGGACCCCTGGGGTCAGAGCTTCTTCCTATTTGTTGGATTCCTCAGTATTCACTGGGGACTTTAAGAGGTTTAAAATGAAGACAAAGAGGTCCTCAGGCATCCCTACGAAGGGCCACTAGGTATCCTCACCCTTCAAGAAAAGCATTCTCAGCTGGACTAAGCGGGGAAAGGCTGTCAGACAGTGGTTGGCAAGAACAGATATTTTAGCTAATTTAGAATATTTGGGATTCACCCAGGACCAAGCTCGGTGGACCTCATTCCTGAGAATTCCTTGATGATTTTTCATTTTGAATTGCTATTATCTGTCCATCAACAACAAGAGCTAAAAAAAATTAAAAGTCAGGGGCAAAGAACATAGAGAAGAGACATTGCTGAGGTCTCAGTATGCTGGGAGGCACAACAGGCAGCCACAAACTCAAACCCAACACAACCTGTCCTGCACTCAAAGCTGACAAGAAGAGAGCCCCAATAAACCCAATGGTCAATCAACCTCCCATTTCAAGTACATTTTATCACACCATAAATCTGTTGCTTGGCTGCACGAACAGACGAGTCCTCACTCTTTCAACAAATACTTCTTGAGCCAGGTAAACTATGCTGGTACTTGGAACAGAGAGAGAGAAAGAGAGAGAGAGAGAGAAAGAGAGAGACAGAGAGAAAGAGAGAGAGAGAGAAAGAGAGAGAGAGAGAGTGTGTGTGTGTATGGTCTCTGCTCTTAAGGAGCTCAGGTTGCTGAGCGTTAACAGATAAGTAAATCAACAGTTACACTGATAAGTGCTTTGCAAGAGAAAAAGACATGCAGGGTGTTCTGGGAACCAGAAGGAAGGTCATTGCCAGGTCATGGAGAGGTGCTGGGTAGGGAAGAATGGTGTCCTGAAGAGTGGGAGCAAACTGGAGCTGATTTCCCTAAAGGGTGAGGGTGAGGGTGAGCAGTGACCACGTCATTCCCAGAACAGGGCCCAGCCCTGGCAAAGGCACTGGAGGTGTCGGCTATTGGTAGCTTGACTGAGGTTAGAAACATGAGTTAAGGAAAAATGAAAACCCAGACGGGGCCGGGGGAGGCCAGATGATAAGAAGACTGCAGCCCCACTGAAGGGGGTTAGCTTTTATTTTCTAAGCATTGAGGAGCTCTTGGAGAGTTTTAAGCAGAAGAAAGCTCTGATCAGAAATGTGTTAGAAATATCATATTGATAGGAGTGTGAACAGTGGAGTGAGGGAGGAAAAAGGTGAACACAGGATGACCAATTAAGAGGTTGTTATAGAATGAAATGATGAGTCCTAAACACAGGAGTGGAGAGACGGACAAGAACTGAGTTGACAAATTAGAAGATGAGCTCTTCAGGATATGGTAACCAAGGGAATATGTGGGAAAAGACAAGGCCAGGATGACTCCTGAAGCAGAAGCTACTGAGGTGTGTGGACCAAGCAGGTAGCACAGGGAGAAAGACGCATGTGGCACTCAGAGGGGACAGACAAGCTGAGGTGCCCTCGGGGCAGACCACTAGGAGTGTGGACTAGGAGGAGGATATGGAGACCCAGGTGTCTTCCAGACAGAGGTGAGTGCTGGATAAGCTCACCTAGGGAGGCCATCAAGGATGACGTTAAAGGGACCAAGCCAGACCAGAAGCTAAGGACAAAGAACAGATTACCAGCAGAGCAGGCTGTGGAGGCTGGGATCTGAGCAGCTGGAGAAGAACCCAGAGCCGACCCAGGAGAGGCATGCTCAGCAGAGCTGAAGAAGGTGAGGCCTGTCCTCGCTGCAGGGAGGAGTCAGCTGGGCATTAGCAATGGCAGCCAAGCAAAATAATTAAAACAACATGCTGACAGCACAGCCGACAATCTGTAGTCACCCCAAAAGGACTTCTATGGATTTTACCCCCTACAAGCTCACTGTCTCACTTCACTTCTTGGACAGGCCTTTCCCCCTCCACCCTGGTCTCCCTGTCTTTTATTTTAGAGCAAGATCACACCTGATGTCACATTCTACATCTCACACATGTAGATGTCTGCCTCACATGTAGATGTCTACCACAACAGCAGAGACCTTGTCCTGTTTAACCTCTATAACCATGGTGCCAAGAGCAGTGCCTGAGAGGTTAAGCACCTTGTACCAAGACCCTTGGTTCAGTCGAAGAAATTAATAACTAGTGAATAAAAACTTATTACATGCCAGATTCTGTGCTACAATGCTGGGGATACAGTGAAAAACAAGACAAAATAGGAGCCTGCCTTTGGAGCTTGAAGTTGGAGGTAACTGGAGAGAAATGCCGAGAGTTTAAACAAAAATGTCATTATAATTCTCATAAAGCTAGGATTGGAATCTGACTCTCATGCCTTCTAGAGCTATTTTCTTTCCAAGCCCAAGGCTGCTGCCTTCAACTAAATTTTATCTGGGGAAACAGTTAAAGTAAGTGTTTGAGGTTTGGCCTTAGTCTCTTCCAGACTTCCCACACTTCTTCCGCCCTTTCAATAGACTCCTAAGAAGTGGAAACACCCACTACAGGCTCTGAATATTTAACCTGAGGGAATCAATCTATCTCTAGTCCTTCTACATTAGTAGCATGAAAAATTCCAGACATAGGTGAGAGAAAATAGGAAGCAGCATAAGCCAGGGATTGTACAGACCCAGGTTCAAATCCCTTGTAACCTTGCATAGGTTACTCAATCTCTTTATGACTTATTTCTAGCTGAAATGAGAATACTATTAGTAATTCCCCCATCATAGGTCATTGCAAAGATGAAATGGGATGATACACAATAGCACTTAGCACTGGACTTAGTACATGATGACTATTCAATAAATCATAGCTCTAAACTAGTTACACCTGTTGCTTTTATTACTAGATCTCTAACTGCTATATTCACACAAACCAAGTCAAAAACTACTTAGAATTCAAACCAAAGAAGGTACACTCAAAATGCTCAGAGCACAAATTGATACATAATTAAATCACGACTGGAGGAATTATCCTCAAGTCCCCATACCTGGATAAACTCTGCAGTAAGAAGATTTATTTCAATTTTTGGTCCACTCTATTTTCTCCTCCAATTTATACAAATGCAACTTCCCCAACAGATCACATCTTGTTTCATGGCAGGGGTCCAAACATGGGCTGGATTCTGTGGTGCAAGTTGTGGCAGAGTTATGAACACCACACCTCAAAGGGAGCATAAGAACACAATCACAAGCCCAAGGTACACACAAACTCCCAAACACAGCTTGGCTCCAAAGAAGGAAATGAGAACTGGTCACAGCATGCTTTCCCTGCTAAAGCAATGGTTATTCTGACAAGTATCTAAATCTTATGTGTCTCCCTTCCTTTACTATCTAAACCTTGTATGAGTGGTCTATTTTTGTAACATCTCAATTCTTTATCCTTCATTTATGTCCAACTCCATGCAACCTGGCTTCCTTTCCCTTCCCCTCTTGTGACATTACATTCCTCAAGGCCATCTGCAAAGACCTTGTCACAAATTCACCAGTCTCCCTTCAGATCCCGTCTCCCTGGTCTCTGCTGCCCCATTCTCTTCCCTTCCTGGGACTCTCCTCCATGGCCTCTGGGTCCCTTCCACCTTCTTCTTTCTATCCCAAAGTTATGCGTGTTCCCCACAGATCAGCCCACTGCTCATCTTGGGGAGACTATATTTAATACTATGGTTTCCATTCTACATCTCTAGACTTAAACTTCTCAGGCCAGGCCTCAGCCCTGCATGTCCAATTCTCTGCTGGACATTTCCTATGGATGAACCGCTGTTATCAAGAATTCACTATATCTAAAACCAGATGCATCAGCTACTCCTTTCAAGCCCCCACATCTACATTTCTGTCAATAATATCATTGTGAACAAGCAAGTTTAAAATTTCATCCTCTTTGACTCCTGTCTGTAAAGTCTGAGAAGACTGAAAACATCATTAGTTCTCCCTTTGCAGTATCTCTTCCATTGGTCCTTTGCTTCCATTTTCACTACTGTCACCACAAGACCTCATGCCTGGATGGCTGCTGCCTGCCATCAGGCACCTATGCCTCCTGTCCAGCTATCCCATGAATATTCCTAAAATGTAAACATCATTTCCGCCACTTCACTTCTTTGCCCAAAATAACTTCAATGGCTTCCCACTGCCTTCAGGATAAAGTCTATGTGCCTTAGTCGGGCATTTAGGGTCTAGAAAAGAAGTTGGCAAACTACATCCCGCAGGCCAAATCCGGCCCACCACCTGTTTCTGTAAATAAAGTTTTACTGGAACACCGCCACACCCATTCATTTGCATATTATCTATGGCTGCTTGCATGCTACCACAGCCGAGTGGAGTAGCTGTGACAGAGACCACATGGCCTACGAAGCCAAAAATATTTAGCATCTGGTCCTCTACAGAAAAAGTTTGCTGATGGACTAGAATCATCAGATGCCAGCAGATACCACCACAGTTCCTGCCTATGACTCCTTTTGGTGATGAAGGTTTTGCTCCTGTGGAACTGCTGCTAAGCCCACTTTTTTACACCTCACCTCTACGGTCTCAAGCCCCAAAAATCTTCTTTCACTCTTCCTTGGACTTTTTTCAATCCAGCTTACCCTTCAAATCACAGCCAAAGCTCCACCTCTCCACGAGGCCAGCTACATCCATCCCCTGAACCCCTTGGTCCCCCTCTTCTGGCCTCCCTCTCTGCATCTACCACAGAAAGCTACAGTGAGATTTCCCTTTTCCTATGCACTCCTTCAGCCTGTGCTACAGGCTTCTCCAGGTCCAGGGCTGGTAACTTTCACAGAGAACCTGCCAATGATAACTACCTTGCCTTTCATTTCAAACATCAATCCTCAATAGCATAATTTGGTAAGAAGGTATCAAACAAACTTACCAATGAAGGCCCAGGATTCCACATTGGAAACGTTCAGCTTGGGTCCAAACGTATACACTCTAGCCAGCACCACCTAAAAGCCAATGAAATAAAAGTTTAGCTTTAAACTAATAGCACCCAGTAAGTTTTGATTTACCATCCTCCTGGGATGCCCATTTCTGCTTCTTTGCCTAGAAAATCCCTGCTTGTCCTTCAAATCCATTGGACAGTTTTTCCCTGTAAGCCTCCACAGTGTCCCAGACAGGCAAGGCACCCCCTCCTCTCAGCACCCATGGAACTCTGGTAGCATGCCTATGATAACACATGGCACATCGTGGCATAACTTCTTGTTTAGGAAGGAGAGCAAGGTTTCTCTAGACTGTAGGCTTTTCAAGAGAAGAGACCTATAAATTTACCCCATCGCATACCCCCAACTGCCTAGAACACTATGGGCACTTAGATGGTCTTCAATAAATACTTGTAAAATAGATGGAAAAATAACCTACTCAATTCATTAACACATGCTGGGATATCTTAAATTCTGCTGGGCTGGAATTTTCACCATAAAAATGAATGCCCCAACCCCACTGCTTTTAATAGGCAACAGTTTAACAGGAAGGACTCATGAAATTAATCTAAATATACACCTTTGGAATGACACTCCCCTGGGCAGAAACCATCAGAGGCTCCCAGAATCTAAGAAGGCAGGCTCAACTTCGCAGCCCAGGATGCTGGGCCTGTACCAACTGGCCCGGCCTGACTCTGCAGTCTCAGCTTGTATGGTTTCCCCTGACAGACCCTACCATCCAGACAAACAGGACTGATAGTCCTCAAACAACCCCCTCTCTCAGCCAGATGTCTTCCTCCACATTACCTCCATCTACTGAGATGGCGTCCATTTCAAACATCACATCCCAGACCAAGTTCACAACAGTGCCCCAAAAAGTGCTTTGTTGTTTTTTTTTCCTCTCCATGTTTAATTGTGAGAAAATAAATACATGTCACATAAAATTTACAGTCTTAACCATTTTCAAGTGTACAGTTCTATGGTATTAAGTACATTCATGTTGTTGTTCAACCACCACGACCATCCATCTCCAGAACTCTTTTCATCTGCAGGAATGAAACTCCATACCCACTAGATAACAACCCTCTCTTCCCTCCCCCCACAACTCCTAGCACCCAATAAGATTTTGCCAAATGAATGAGTACATAAATGAATGAAGATATGAATGAATCTGACTCAATCCTCCCCACAAAAGCCACAAGTACTGTTTCCTTTTGCTGGATTCCTATGGTATTATCTTCACATCTTTCTCAGATTGATTTCAATCCATCTTAAATGATCCTTTTTTGCACAATTATATTCTCCTTCTGGGAAGGAACTGTGACTTATTTGCAAAGTTAAGCTTAGGTCCAACAGCCTGCACTTAGCCTGTCTTGCATATTGCTAGATCCATTGGTCAGGTCTCCGTCCTCACCTTGCAGTTCTGACACCAGTTCTCTCCAGCTCTTCTGGTTTTCCGCCCGCCTCACTGGCTGCTCCTTCTCTTTGCTTATTTTCCCTTATTTCTATCTCCCGCCTCTTATGTCAGAGTGTTCAGTCCTTCTTTTCATCTCCTCTCTGTCACTCCCTTGGTAATCTCAACTAGTCTCCTGGATTCACACATATGCTGATGATACCCAGATTTCTCTCCAAGCCTGGACCCTTCCTCTGAACTCCTGACCAGTATATCCGACTGCTTGTGTCAAGTTAAGAAGTAGATGGGAGCTTTGTGTAAGACACAGTGGGTGTCTCAAACTTAAACATATCCTACACAGACCCCTGGCCTTCCCCTGACCTGCTCCTTCCAGAGTCATATCCGCCTCAGTTTAAGACAGCGTTCTTCCAGCTGCCCAGACCAAAAATCTGGAGTCATTTTCATCTCCTTTCTCTCTCACTCCATATCTAATCCTCACTAAAACTGGTTCTTACCTTCAAAATGTATTCAGAATGTGACCATTTCTCACCACCTCCACCGTCACCATCCTAGATTGCTGTGACAGCCTCCTAATTGGTGCCCTGTTTCACTGCTGCTACTCTTGTAGTCACTCTACCTCCACCCATAGTCTATTCTGAACAGAGGAAGAAATCTGGTGCAACATGAATCAGATTGTGTCATTTCTTTCCTTAAATCCCTTAAAAGCCTTCCCTGCAAGGACGATGCCAAAAGGACGAATATGCTTAAAGCAGACTCGCAGGCCTCAGGGAAGGCTGGGGGCAGGAGAGTCTCCAAGCCAGTGTCCCCCTCTCTCCCACCTATTTCTCCACTGGCAGTCCTGACTGTATCACCTATTATCCGATTTCTCAAAAAGGAAGCTCTTTAAAGGGAGGGAAAAGCAATCAATCAGCTTCCTTTTCCAGCTGGATACCACAAGAAGCCAACAACACTCACACTTCTGAAGAAGCAATACGGTATGCCAACACTTAATAATGTTTCCAAAGATAAGGCCAGCCTTCCAGAGACTCATTCTTTATGCCCTTGGTGGCAGTAGGGAATCCTCCGTAAGACCCCGCTTCTCCCTGCCTCTAGCTGGCCACCAAGTCTTGCCTGCCCGACGTCTCTTAAGACTCTATCCCTGTCCTCCACCTCACTGATGCTGTGGCTGGATATGAAGTACAAGTAAAGTGAGTCAGGACTCTAAGCTAGCTCAGGCCTCATCAGTGCTCCTTGGAGCTATAGTAGTGGCCTCCTAATCAGTCTCGCCACCTCTTGTCACTCACTTGGAATCACAACCCCATAGTGTCCAGAATGATTTTAGTAAAACCTAACTTTGATCAAGTCCCCTCCTTAAACCTCTATGAAGAGCTCCTGCACTGCCATACTATATATTCTTCAAAATCTATTACAGTAAACTGTGGTAAACAGTCTTTTTTATCTTCCCCAGATGCATTTTGTCTGCCTTCTCCTTTAAAAGACTCTGGTCGCCCCACAGGGGTGCAGATGATCCAGCCCAGATTAGAACTCTCCAAGCCCTTTGCAACAGTGACAGGTCCAAAGGCAGGCACATTACCAAGCGGGGTCACTCACAGCCTTTCTCACAAACTGATATCTAGATGTAGAGAAAGGCTCTCCGCCTTTGCTGGGATTGTAAACTGGGGCTGCTGGCAGCTGTGCCCCCTCAGGCAGGGCAGCCTGTCTGCAGTAGAGAAGTCTGATGCCAAAACACAAAGAACAGAAGGCAAGGAGCCAACTGGACCACTGGCAGCATCAACTCGCATTCCAGAAGCTCTTCCTTTTGCGCACTCCTACAGCATCCTTCCCAGTCATGGAACCAGTTAACTACCCACTTATGCCTCAGCTAGCTGGACTCCCAACAGGCCCATCATGCCGTTTTCTGTATCTGTGCCTTTTCCCACGTTGTTTCCTCTGCCCAGAATGCACACTCCCTGGATTTTTACCCAGCAGCCAGACTTCCTCTGTGGAGCCTTCCCTGAAGGGAAGCACAGTTAGTCCTGTCTTCCAGATCTGCTCTAAAATGCCTAGAAAACACCCCTCTGCCACGCTTAGACCCCTCCCTTTGTCTCTGCAATCTCAGAGCTAGCTAGCTGCTCAAGCTAGAAACCTTAGACCAACCAGCTCTCCTTGCACTTCCTCATTGTCCTCACGGACCTTCCTGTCCTTCCTTTCTGCTGCAGTTCTACTGTCACGGCCATGACCTCAAGACCTCCTGCTTGGACACAGACAGCAGCCACCTGGGCTCTCTCCACTCTCCCTCTTCCCATCCCCCTCCCGCTGCTCTCAGGGCTGAGCCTCCACGGCCCTCCTGCACCTACAGTACGGAGGCCTTGCATCTAAACTAGCCCCGACCTATATGCTCCAATTTCCCCCAACCACTTCCACTCCCAACAGGATGGAGCAGGTGCACTTTCCCTGATTCTACCTGCTAAGAACAATGAAAACCCCTCGGCATTCTACGCTAGATGACTATAAGAAGACTCCAAAGAGCAGACTGAAGAAGGTAGACCAGCTAGGGACCTCAGGACCCAAGAAACAACGCAGTAGTGAGCTTCTTGCATTTCCTTTTCTGCATATAGCTCAGACTTGGAACTAAGGAGACCAGCAACCCAAAAACGCCAAGGAGCACAAAGAGAAAATGCCCCAACAAATCTCCCTCTAGCAAGACAGAAAACTTGGAGATAATAACCACTCTATTTCAGCCAAACACCACACACAAAGAAAACCCACAGTCCTACTCACAACCATACCAGCAAAGTGCAAGTGGCATCTACAACAAACCCACAGCTGACCTTACACTTAATGGTGAAAGGCTGATGCTTGTCCCCAAGGCTAGGAACAAGGCAAGGATGTGCACTCTCACTGCTCTTGTTCATCATAGGACTAGAAGTCCCAGCCACCACAATCAGGCAACAAAAGGAAATAAAAAACATACAGATTGGAAAAGATGAAATGAAACAATCCCTATTTGCAGGTGATATGATTGTCTATGCAGAAAATCCTGAGGAATAAACAAAAAAAAAATTCTATGACTAATTAGTGAGTTTAGCAAATGTGCAGGATACAAGATAAAAATACAAAAATCAATTGGATTTCTATATACTAGCAATAAACACATGGATACCAAAATTAAAAATACAACCGCGTTCGCAATCACTGTAATTCGCAATCGTCGTAAAATGAATGGAAAAATAACCTACTCAATTCATTAACACATGCTGGGATACCTAAAATTCTGCTGGGCTGGCATTTTCACCATAAAAATGAATGCCTCGACCCCATTGCTTTTAATAGGCAATGGTTTAAAGAAAAAAAAGAAATAACTATAATTTCTCTCAACTAACCATTGTATGGCTTAGCCACTTGAGGTCCTGTGCCATGAAAACAGGGATGATATATTTGTTTCGCTCTTCAATTAAATAAAATACCTAGCAGGGACCCAGCATCTAGTAGGTGTGCACTATTTGTTTTCACAGCTCATTCCCTGCCATCTCCCTGATGAACTTTCTTCCCCATATGCTCCTAGTGAGATCATGGTCTATTAAAAAGTCCCATCTCTAGTTTCAGCCTTGGCAGGTCATGATTGCCAAGGAAGTACGTGGGAAACAGTTTCCGCTCCCACTCTCAAACACACGTGGGTTGTTACCCTTCAGCAGGGCGTCACCAGTGTCTGCAGATGGCAAGCACTGAAAGTGGCCCCCGGTAGGCACCTCTCACCCACCTAGAGTGCACACTCGGTCTCTCCCATGTCACTCTAAACGAGTCCCAAGGTTTGGCCCAAAGACCCCAGATGAAGTGAGACAATTCCCAGTGCTACCTCACCTCTGCTGTGTGCTAGGAGGGACTCCAGGTGCCCTCCCCACGTCTGACAGCTTAGTCATGAGTGAGAATTGCCCATCTGTGCCGAAGAAAGTACCGCAGAGTAGAAGAGGTTATGTAGGACAAGTCAGGGCCCAGAGAATGCTCAAATATCTTTTTCCAAAAAATTTCCCCTCTTGCTTTTGAGGGTAGGAAGTGAGGCTAATACTCAATATGCAAAGCCAAAACTTCAGAATAATCTTGGCTCCTTTCTTCCTCTCATGCTCCACTATCAATCCTACAGCAAAACTTGCTGGCCCACCTTCAGAACAGATCTGAAATCTAACGGCTTCTCCCCACCTCTACCACCGTGGCTCAGGGCCAGCCCTTCCTGTCACACACCTGGATAACACCCCCAAATGCCAACTTCTCACCTGCATCCCCCTTGCTCCCTCAGTCCACTCTCAACACAGCAACAGCAGCCAGAGTGAGCCCTGCGAGACGGGCCTCAGATCCTGCCGTTCCTCCTTCAACGCTATGTTCTAGCTCCACTTGCCATTCCAAGGCAACCAAATCCTTACAGTGACCTCAATGACCTGGCCCCCACAATTCCGTGCCCTCACCTGCTCCCACTCTCCTCCTCTCCTCCCCACTCCATTCCAGCCACACTAGCAGCCTTTGTCTTGCTGTTCCTTTTGCATAAAATGCTCTTCCTTCAGCCAAACACATAGTTCCCTTCTTCACCTCATTCACTGTGACCCACACCATGCCATGAGTTCACCAGAACCCACTTCCTTTTTTAGGGGGCATATGGCTAGACTTCCTTTCCCAGCCTCCCTTGCAGTCAGGAGTAAAGATGTGACTAAATTCTGGCCAGTGGGTGGGAGGGAAGTATGCTTCCTCCAGACTAGTCCATAAAGACTTCCTCACCAACTACCCTCCCATCTTCTCCCTCACACTCCAGAAGTTGAATAGAAAGGAAGATAAGGCCCTTGAAGAAGGCAGAGACACAAGATAAAAGGAGTCTAGGTCCCTTGATGACTGCAAGGAGGCCTGCCTGCTAACCAGGAGCAGCCACTTTCAAATTTTTCTGCACAGAAGCGCAGTTTTGTCGTGTTGCTATACTGAGATTTGCGGGTTTGTTTGTTAACCTAACAATGTGTTGTCCTTTCAATGAGGTCTTCTTTGACCACTCTATTTAAAATCCTCCCACTTCCCATCTGACCTACTTGCTTTATTTTTTTCCATAGTCTGCATTACCACATAGCATAATATATATTTCATTTATTATATTATCTCTATCTCCCCTCAAGTTAGAATATAAGCTGAAGGTGGGAGTTCTGCCTTTTTTGCCTTTGCTGTACACCCTGGGTCTACAACAGTTCTCAGTCTGTTGCAGACAATCATTTGTTGCCAATGAATGAATGAATAGAGCACATGGACTCCAAGGTTAAAAAGGCCCAGCTGAGGCCCAGCTCTGCCATCTAATAGCTGTGTGACCTGGGGTAAGTTACTCTACCCCTTTAAGGCTCATTTTCTTTATCTGTAAAATGGGTATCTGTAAAATGGGGGAAGTAACAGTACCTACCTCAAAGAAATTGGGAATAATTAAGATCACGAACATAAATCCCTTAGCTTAGTGCCTGGTAACTGCCCAGGCTCTGTAAATGACAATTGCTATTGCTAATCAGCTTGAGGCCAGAGGACAAGACTGGGTTTTGGGCCCTAGCACAGTCAGTGGCAGGGCAACATCTCAGAGAGGAAGAGGCTGAATGGTTATTTACATGCATAAACCCTTCCGGAACAAATCGAGGCAAACACCTAGGCAGTGAGATTCAAGAGCTGCCTAAAAGTTCTCAGTAAATTGCCAACAATCAGAGGAACCTGCCAAGTGGGGGCAGGGGTGATGACAAGTGTATGCGGAGTCTGCAGAAAAGTGCTGCTTGTGGAGCGAGCACCACCCAGATGACGAGAGATCACTTTGTGCCTTTTAAGAAACAATTTTCACAGCAAAGCTCAAGAAAAGAGAGAGGCCTCTTGCATCATGGGGACAAGGTAATAAGGCTATAAAAATGGAACTCAAATAAACCACACACAGAGCCCACATGGGTCCAATTTTCCAGGGAAAATAGCGATTGCATAGCATTTAGATGGGGGAAGTCACACTTGTGCCTCAGCATAGCAAACAGCTTTCAAAAATCATTAGGCTGTGGAAAAGCCACCGGGTTTGCCAAATTAGCAGTGCCAGCTCTCACCTGCCCCCTCTGTCACACTCACCTCTTTCTACAGATAAGGGGACAGGGATAGTGATACTCATCAACAGCTATGATCCCCCAGGAACACAGCACCCTGCAGCCAGGACAGGACCCCACAGCAGCTCCAATCTGGGTCACCTGCTGCTCCTCTCCCCAGGCCCTCACAGCTTTATCCTTGGCCCAGACCTATTCCTCAGGTCTCTCCTGGGATTCTCTGCAGCCCTGGGCCTCACTGACAAACTCCTCCTTAAAGCTCTGTCTTCCTGTGGCCACTCATGGCTCTCACCAAACCCTCCTCCCATTCCCACCTCCCCATTCTCCCTCATCGCCATCTCTGGTCTCTTTTCCACCTCTGCATTCCTAAAGATTGATGATCCAAGACTAAAAATACTGTCAATCTTTCTGGTTCTAGTGACTGTTCTTTCCCCACATCAGAGGCAGGACAGCTTCATGGTCAGAAGCACAGAGCCTGGAGCCAGATGAACTTGGTCTGATCTTGGCTCCACAGCAGTGTGATCTTGGGCAATTAATTCATTGCTATATATCTCAGCTTCCTCATCTGTAAAATGGAGATAAAATAATAGTAACTCATTTGGTTCACTGCGTGGATTAAGTGAGTTACTACACATAAAGCTCTTAGAACCATGCCTGGCACCTGATACTCTCCATAAAGTGCTACTATGACCATTACTACAGGCACCCAATTCTGTAGCCAAATCCCAAACACTGCCTCATGTCCTTCCATCTCCATCACCTCTACTGAGGCCTTTTACATTTGCTAGGAATGTCCAACCTCCATTTCAGCCTGTCCTTCAAGGTGTTGGCAAAAGCAACTAGTTCCATAAAACCTTTCTTGATTCTCCTGCCCCTTAGCCCCACCCTGCCCAGCAGTGAGGTGGAATTCCTCCCTTCTCTAAAATGATGGAGCTGACTTCTCCCAGGGACTCCTTCTTAATCTCCCTTGAATAACCATTGGTTTTAACCTTGCTTTATCCTTCCCACTCCCTGATCATAAACTTCTCAGAAACAAGGGTACATTGGGTACTTTCTCCCTAAAGTTTTATTCCTTGCAACCTTACACAGTGTAAACACTTGCAAAGCTTACAGCCCCGTTCTACCTAATAAGCTACCAGAGACTGAAACAATAAAATCAACAACAAATCAGCAAGTGAGAGGAAGCCTTCCCCATCACTCCAAAACCAACACAGACCTCAGGCTCAAAACAGGACTGGGGACCAAGTCAGTGCTGTCTGTTTGTCAATTTCATTCTAGCTATTTCCTAATGACCAAAAAATCAAATCCTTTCAGCAAGTCTACAACCTGCTTCCACTACTAAAAGGCACTTCCGGAGAGGCTCACTCGCAATTAAGGAGACACGTTTTTTCTCAGAAATCTTATTTACTTTTTATTGCTATACGGCATTTCTAAAAATATCCTTAAGAAGAGATCACTGTTTATTTCATTTTGTTATGTTTTAATCAAATCATCCAACGCAGGACTACAGATCTCTTTGATTTGTGCAGGTAGATTGCTCCTTCCAAGGATTTATTGGCTCCCCTCCACGCTCAGGAACAAACAAGTCACGAGTTACTTGTATACACACAGCCTTTAACTTACAACTAATTTCATGTTACTGTTTCCCTGCTTCTTCATTCATGAAAACCCCAACAAAGATGATTTCTAGCATTTGAAGTAAATTTTTTATATATCCTCATGACATTCTTCTTGAAATAAGAAATTCTGATTCTCTATTAAATCTTGGGCCATTGCCATTAGCTAGACAAATGGCAACTAATGAAATGATTCCATAATACACAGAGATGACTTAATGTAGCATTAGCTGAAAGAGCAAAAATTAGAAGCAATTTAAATGCTCCATAACAAGCTCGTGGCTTACTGAAAACATTCTCTTGATAGAATATTATGCAGCCATCTTAGATGGCCATAGGGAAGACCAGGGGCCCATGGAAAAGGGCTGGGGTGTAATGTTAAGAGTAAAGAGGCCGCAGTGCAAGGTAAAGGCCAAGATCGGGGGAAGGCCAAGGTCAGTTCAGGAATTCCATCCCCAAGCAGCCAAGAGGAATGAGAAGGGAACTCTCCCTGTGTTTACAGAACGAATCCATCTCTGGATGAGCAAACAACTTTCAGCCCCCTCGGACAATCAATGTCAAGCTTGGTCCTCTCCAGTGTGGCTACCAGGCTCTCACCTGAAGGCCCAGCCCTTCCTAAGTCTCTGAGGCTAAGGCAGGAGGGATTTGCTCACTTGCTGCTAACCTAGCAGGTATAGAAAGTGAACCAAGAAACTGGGTACCTCAGCCAAGGCCTGGGACTCCTCAGTCCCTTGCCCTCTGTTGATTCAGTTGAAACTGTGCCGCTTCTGAAGGTACCTGAGAGCATAGGCTCTGCATGCCATCTGCAGGTCTGAAAGACAACTTCATCTCTGGAAGAGAAAATGACTCCAGAGCTTCTATCCCAGTGCCCTGTCCCTAACCCCACCACAATCCCTAGTGTGGAGCCCTCCTGCCAAATACAAGAGGCCAAAGTCATTGCCCTGACATTACAGCCCTCCTGCACATGGCCCCAAACCACCTACCATGCCTCCCAAGGCACTCACCCCTTCCCAGGTATGGCAGGGGCAGCTTTCCTGTTCCTTCTGCCACCCCCAGAAGCCATACTCCCTTCAACCCAGATCCCTCACAGGCCAGCTCAAGCCTTTTCTCCTGCACCCCTTCTCCCCAGCCACCTCCAAACACATGGGTCTTACACTGCCTCCCTTGAATGACCCCAACCTCTCAAAGCCTGAGTAGCCAAAAAGCCAGACTCTTACACGTGAAACCATCAGGTCACCCAGATGCTGTCATCCAAGGGACTCCTCTCTCCAAAATTTGATCTAAATATACCACTGGAGACTCTCATTGAAGTGGTTGTTAAGCTCTCCCTTAACACCTCTTGGGAGAGGGCACAAACGTCAGCCGGCAGTGATGCTGCTGCCAGGCCCCCTCGTAAGGGTCCTGATGAATTAAAGCGCTCTTTCCACTTGCCACAGCTGCCAGTAGCAAGCACTTCCTAAGCTCCAACCACATGCCAGCTAGGGGCACAGACTGCCTGAGATACAAATCTGAACAAGCCAGTCTTTGCCCCACAGGAATTCAGACTCGAACAGGAAAAAGTGTGAGATAAGCCCCACTACTGCAGTGTGATAAATGCCGAGCAGAGAGAGAGAAGGCAAAGTGAAGGGGAATGCAGAGCAGAGGTGGTGATGATTTAATTCAGCCTGAGAAGGAACCGCAGAAAGGCTCAGAGAACGCCACATTTGAGCCAGGGCCTGAACAATTAACAAAGACAACAAAAATACTGGCAAATCATGTATTGGTGCTTCCTGTGTGCTGAGCACTGTACCCAGCACTTTAACTGTGTGAATCCAAACAACTCATTCACTCATGCATCACTGAGCCCCTACTGCCAGGCACCAATCTAGGCACTGGGGATACAGCAGTGAACAAAAATAACACTGGTGCCCGCCTGCATCAAGCCTATGTTCTGTTGAGAAAAAAACAGTAAAACAAATAAATAAGGAAAGTGTATAATATGTCAGATGGTGATAAGTGCTAGAAGAAAAAATAAAGCAGAAAGAGAATTTAATTAGGGTGACATTTGAAAAAAGACCTGAAAAAGGTAAGCTAACTAGCCATACACACCTCTGGGGGAAGAATGTTCCAGGCCGGGGGAGCAGGCAGTGGGAAGAGCTTAAACAGGAAGCAAGCCTGGTATGTCTGAAGAACAGCACGGATTCCACTGTAGCTGGAGCGGAGCTAGAGACGGGCAGGTAGGAGCAGCATGTACAGCTGTACAAGTTGTGCAATGCATAAGTTGGGGAGGGAAGGGGGTGCCACTTATATGCCCCACAATGAGCTGTGCAGAACCCAGCACGATCAACCATACACCATGGCCCTGGGGTGGGAGATGAGGTCAGAAGTATCAGGAAGGTTTGAGGGCCATGCTAAGATTTGGCTTTTCCCCTGACTGGGACAGAAAGCTACTGTGGACAGGGTTCTGAGCAGAGGCCTGCCTTGATCTGACCCCCAGTCACAGGATCACTGTGCAAAGAATGCACAGTAGCACGATGAAACTGGAAGCAGGAGACAGCTTTGGAGGCTACTGCAATCACCACACTCAACTAGCCTTATCCTCACAGTCCTGTGCAGTAGGTTCCATGGGCACTCTTTCACAGAATAAGAGATTGGGCTCAAGAGAGATCTTGTTACTTGCCCAAGGTCACTCAGCCGGGATGGGAAGCAAGAGGAAGAAAGCACTCCAGATGGAATGAACAACCTAGGCCATGGAGCAGGAGCTTGGCAGGGTCCAGCACACTTGGGAAAGGGCAGGCACATGGTTTGGGATGGCCAGAACCTCCCCTGGGGACACATGGGGACACATGGCAAGGGCAGCAGGCAAAGGCCTGTCTGCAGCCTGCCCACCCTCATGCCAACACCCACCAGCAGCCCCAAGCTGGCACTGCTCCCTGGACCGGAGTGACTGCCTCCTAACCCATCACCCTGCTGCACTCTTGTCCTCGTCACCACCAGCCCACAGGCAGCCAGAAGAGCCTTTAAAAACATAAATCAAGTATTATTTTCTTGCTCACAGCACTCCAGAGGCTTCCTATGATTCTAGGCACACAGTAGACCCTCAACTGATGCTGGACAAATGGGCAACCCCTCATTCCTACAGGCTTCTCCAGGCTTCTGTCTCAAAACCAAGGTAAGAATGACTTCTTCCTTTCCTCCTTAGCACAGGGAGGTGACTACATGCTGAGGGGAGCAGGGGGGCTCCAGCCAGGTATAGCTCATTCAGACCAAAGCCAGAGAAGGGAGCCATTCAAGCAAATTAAGGGACCACTTGTGCATTTTTTTAACAAAATTGCTTACTACAGAGCAAACTGGATGTACTTTACCATGCTATGCCTATGTAAGAGGAGGGCTGCAGAGACGCCTGGGCTGTAAAGACTGCAGCAGGCACACTCCACGTGGGAGCCCTGGCACGCTGAGGCCAAGCAGCACCCGAGTCAGAAGAGCTCCTGACAACACTGTCACAGGCAGGAGGACAGTGTAGGTGCTGCCTGAGGCTGACAGAGCCATAAGCACAAGGTGGGACAGGAATGGCTCCCCACTGAGTCTGACTGTGAATTTAAGGGGCAGAGCTGATGGCCATATTCTCCTCTACATGCCAATTATACAGTGAGCCCCAAACTTATCTTGGAAGCTGGGAAAAACTATGAAACTAAGTCTGAAACAAAACTTCACAAATTTGAGCCAGAGAATATTTGGAACAAAAAGTATACACTTCCCAAAGGGTCATTACCACTCCCAGGATTTAAATCTAGGCCCTCTGAGGGCCACATTCACAAGGGAAATATATAAACATGTAGGTACACACATGCATATATGTAGGTACATTTTTAAAGGAGGGTAACAGCAACCAACAGAATGAGATACTAATAAGCTCCCCTTTCCCAAGAAAACAAATAACAAAGAGTCTTCCTAGTAGGCCTGGAACCACTGCATGAATGACTGACTCTCTGGTTAAAATCAGTCTGTGGATGGGAGAGGAGTGAGGAAAGTTCTGAAAGCCAAGTGATTCCCCAGACACCTTCAGAAGGCAAACAACTTGCAGATTTCCATACTGCATCAGACAGGTAAGAGACAAGCTTCAAAGGCTTTGTTCTTTGAAAAGGAAGACGGGGACGGGAGAAAGGGCTGGGAAGGCCCCATCACTAATGTTCGCAGGAGGAAGGGTGCTGAGTGTCCATGGAGTGAGGGTCCTGAGGGTTCCCAGAAGGAGAAGACAAAAGAACAGGACAAACGGCCAAGCCTCTAGACCTGACAAAGAAGTACAAAGGAAGACTCAACAAGGATGCTCAGGGAAACCGCATTAAGTTTGCCTGACACCAAGTTCATCCAGGTAGTCCAAAGCCAAGCAGACAGTGATGCAGAAAGGTCCTGTGAGTGCTGGTAATCAAGAGTTTCAGAAAGGCAAACAGCAAGACAAAAATATTCTTACTGCATGCCAAGGCCAGACTCTGAGCCACCAGGAAAGGGACTGGGGGTGGCTGGGTGATAGGGAAGCAAGGAGGAGTTAATTAAAAATAGTTCCCTGAAAACCCCAGCTCAATATCCTCGCTGGAGGGGCACTGAGATGTTGGTACATCATTAAAAGTTGAAAATAATAGGAGAGAAAATATAAGCTTGCCTTCAGACAAAGCTGCAGCATGCATAAATCTGGACTCCTGTATGCACATTGGCTCCTTGTTCTTTAAAAAAGATGTCTATTTACCTGGGGCAGTCCATAGATGGGCAACTAGAGTGACCAAGAGAGCCAGTCCCTAGCTCATACCCTCAGCTTTTGTTCTCCATCTGAAGGCCCCAGGCTGGCCCAGATTGGCTGAAGGAGAGAAACTTAGCCCTCCCTGGGGGTCTCCTCCACCTCCTCCCTTCCCACCAGAAAGCCCAGAGGACGTAAAAGGAACCAGACTTTGCAATCAGGGATGTAGGCTCCTATCCCAACTCTGGCCCTCCCACTCCTCGTCAAATAGGCACCTGTAACCTCCTCTGGGGCTGTTCTTACAACGTGTAATTATCTTCTTTATTGATTTTCCTGTTAATCCTCTCTCTCCCCTACTAAAATGAAAGTCCCATGACAGCCAAGGCCAGTCAGCCTTGGTCATCAGCCAGCATCTAGAACACAGGCTGCCTGCCACATTGAAGGAGCTCAACAGATAAAGGCATGCCCTGGGAACTGTCTTCAAACACCAAGCAGCCATCTTCAAGAGCCACACCTGAGCCTGCCCTGCCAGCTGTGGGCCAACTGCTGCTGGATGGAGATGGCCCAGTGCCTTCCCCCAAGGAAGCTCAGCCAGCTCAGCACCCCTAGCCCTTCCCTGCAGTCTTGACTGTTTCTCTTCGCCCAATCCCAGGAGCACTGCTCAGGTCACTCACTTGAGCAATGACAAAAAGGAAGGGGAAGCTGCACAGGGACAAGAACAGCAATGTGCTCTATTCAATCTACAAGAACACTGGTGGAAGAAGCCACAGCCAAATCAACACAGTTGTGAACAAGAACAGAGAATGCTGGAAATGGCAGGGGCCTGAGAGAGCCAAGGACCGGGTCATGCAATCCCAGGGTAAGGGAGTCTGGGGACCCTAAGGTACATATGAGTACAGGATAAAGAAAAAAAAAAAAAAAAGGTGACACAATGAACAGGGAACCCACAAAATTCATTTCCTTAAGTAACTGTAATAAAGGCTAGTCAGATTCCAGGAGGAGAGTTACTCAGGACATCTTTCCTAACACATTAGGAGCCCTTGGCTTGTTTCTTGATTTCCAGAAGGAAAACATCCTCTTTATAACAAGTTCCTCAATGCCTCAATCAGAAAAGACTCTGGCTAGGTCTGAGATAGTGTGACAGTTTATAGTTCAAGCCAGGTTATGAAAAATAAAAATTCTTGATTTGGCTTGAGAGTGTTAATTTGTGGGACTAGTTTTTAACTGGTCTTTCATGATGATAAAAGTAATTCACACTCATTGTTGAAAAATAGGAAACCACAGAGAAGGAAATGAGAATAAAAGTCACCTCTAATTCCATGAGGTGAGAACTACTGTTAATATTTCAGTGCATTTTCCTTCATCTAAGCGTTACATTTTAAAAGAGTTTAGAGCACACTGTGAATATAATTTCAATTCCTGTTTTTTTCCAGTAAAGTCCATCTAAAAACACTCCACAGAGTTCCAAGAAAGAAGTTCTTTCCTTAAAGAATAAATAACAAAACGAATAATACAAACCCTTCATGAAGTTAAAAGAAAAAGAAACAACACTGATTATTCTCTGAGCCCCCATTTTCCTACCTAAGTAAGAAAAGTCACTATTGCTAGGCCCAGAAGATAGAAACATTAGCTCTTTTTCGTATCCTCTTACTTCAATTAATAGGTATTGTTTTGAATAAGCCACACATTTTTTTCCAAATCAACAGAAGCATTTAATAACTGCGTCTTATTATTTTGAAGCAAGAAATGAAGTTTCGGTGGCCTTCTAACCTGCGAGTGGACCAAATTATTCAGAAATGATTAGTTCACATTCATGGGCTATATTTCCAGTTCTGTTGTACTCGGTTACCTACACAGAGAAGTGAGCAAATGGCCTTGGCAATGACACACTATGTGTCACATGCTACCCAGTAGGGAACTGCAGGTGTCTGCCCATGTGCTTAGTGGGTACCTGGTTTTACACGCAGGCCCAAGGCCTTGGCCAGTGGAGAACAGAACCTTTCTGCCAGGTAGCGAAGACTGTCCAGGATTAAGATCTCCTTAGAATAATGCATTTTTCCCAACTCTTTTAACAGTTCACACTTCATTCAACAAATACACCCATGGCAGGCCCTGGGCTGGGCAGATACTGTGCACATCTCCATGGGGCTGCAGTCTTCCCAGTACTTCCTCAAACTCTGGTCTCACACTAAGCCTGGGAGGCAGGAAAGGCCATCACTGTTATTGCCATTATCTAGATAATAAAGCAAATATTTATGGGAGTATTTTGCCCCAGGTTATGAAGTAAAAGGGCTGGATTCAAACCCAGGTCTTCTATCTCCTAGTCTAGTGCTCTTTCTACTGATTCAGTCACACTGGTGAATTTCCTTTTACTGACAACCTAATGTCTTTTGGGTATCCACATTCCCTTCAGTGCCTGGGATCCCCCGACTGCTTAGTTTCGGAGCCAAGAGCTACCCTGACCTCTAGATGGCTGCATATGCCTTGGTTTCTGTGTGTCTGCTTAGATTCTCACCCCTGACTCAGGTATCTTCCCAATTCTACTGACACCAGCTTCAAACTCTACTTATCCCTTCCATCGCCACCACAACACAGCAGACTGCTAGCTCCCCTCATTCATTCTCCTCACCACCCTTAAAAACAGAGATTTTGCTAGATTCCTGGCTTCCCAACTAAAGATATCTCCTGGTCTTCTTTGCAACTATATGTAGTTGCAAGTTCTGGCCACTGGAAAAAAAGAAGGTGCTGCTTCTGGGCCTTCCCCTTAAAAATGACTGGATGTGTACCCCCTTGGTTCTTTCCTCTGGGAGATGGTAAGTTTTTACCTTCAACCATCAAATGGAAGCCGTATGTTAAAGATACTAGGCCTGGACCACTATCTACTCAGGACTGGTACATGAGAGAGAAAACTTATACCTGGTTTCAGCCATTGTGTCTGTGGGTCTCTTTAACAGAGGGACTTGTCTAGTATCCCAACTAATACAAGAAGCTTGAGTGAGACCAGGTCTCCATTCTTCTAGAAAAGCCCCTTGCCACCAATTAAATATTTTAAAGGATTGGGCAAAAAAAAAGTGTTCCATTCAGTTTTATTTCATGGAAAACTTTTGGTTTTTTTCTGGTTTTTTTTTTTTTTTTTTTTTTTGGAGATGGAGTCTCGCTCTGTTCCAAGGCTGGAGTGCAGTAGTGCAATCTCGGCTCACCACAACCTCTGTCTCCCGGGTTCAAGTGATTCTCCTGCTTCAGCCTCCCAAGTAGCTGGGACTACAGGCGCACGCCACCATATGTGGCTAAGGTTTGTATTTTTAGTAGAGACAGGGCTTCACCATGTTGGTCAGGCTGGTCTCAAACTCCTGAGCTAGGCCCACCTAGCCTCCCAAAGTTCTGGGATTACAGGCATGAGCCACCATGCCCAGTCTATGGAAAACTTTTAAAATATGAGATTACCAGGATCTCAAAGACAATTTATGCTTAGGTCACAGGAAAAACTGAGAGGACCCAGAAAAGCAAAATCAGCCTTTTGCAGAAACAGTAAGGGAGACAGCTCTAAGTGACAACCACAACCAATGCTCTTCTTTCAGCAATTCACTCCATTCCTAGGAAAGGCACTGGAAGCTGAAATGATGCAAGCCAAGGCTAATGTCTCCATGGAAACAGTGTTATAACTGAAGCTTGTGTTCCTGACCAAGAACTCCATGGCCAACTTTTTCAAGAAATTACATAAACTCCATGTTTTGTCACATATTCAAGCCTTAGGATTTTTCAAGCTAGAAAGGCTGTTGGACCAATGATATCCCACAAAAGATATGTGTGTATTCTCTATGATACAAAGTAGGTACACATCAATTAAACCCAACACAACAACCAATCATGTGACTTTTATTTACTCTGATTCAGTGACAGCGTATACCACAAAGAAGTTCACTTTAGCAATTCCTGCTGACTTCAGTGAATCAGAATATTTAGGAACTTCAATAGAGAAAGAAAAGATGAAACTTGAATAGAGAGTAAATTAAGTCACAAAAGCAATACTTAAGTGCTGCCTCTGCCACTGACCAATTGTCGAACACTGGACAGTTGCTTAATCTCTTAAGTAATTTCCTGGTCCACAAGAGAAGTTATAACACCTTGTCTCATAGGGTTGTGATGATCACTAAACAAGACATTACATGTAAAAATTACTTGTCAATTGCAGATGAATGTTCTATGGTATTGTTATCAGAATCACAGCATTTGGAAAGGCTTTATGGGGTGACACTGATGAGCATCTTCATGAAAACTAAGTAGACTACAAGCTACCAGCCACTCTTTGAAAAACTGACCCAGAGAAGTTTATTTTGGTGTCCTTAAAATTCACCCACATGCATTAGCTGGCAAGAAGTAGTCATTCTGCTGCATTCACCACTGGCATATATTTGCCAGTCAGAGTATCCAGTAGGATGCCCATCACAGGCTGTGAAGGAACAAGAGCTGTGCAGAGCTGAGTCCCTGTGTGGCAACCCATCCATCAACCAAAAACACAATCAGAAACCTCAAAACCAGAGAAAAGAAGCATTTTGAGGTACCAGGAAAAGAGAGAAAGAAGAACATAGCAGTTATGCTTGCAGGCACTGGAGTGAGAGTGTTCTGAGTTTGAATCATGGCTTTTCCCCTTGGTATGTATCATCTGAAGCACCTTTGAGTTTCAGTCTCTTTAATTAGAAAACAAGACTGACATTACTCACCTTATAGGCATACTATAAAGACTGAATGAGAAAAGGCACATAAACAGCACAGTTGTTGGCATGGTAACTAGTCAAAGGTTAGACACTGCTATTAATAATAATAATAATAATAATAATAAATGCACTGTAATGCAGGCAAAAATTTAGATTTGGCAGATCTCCAGTCAGGCTTTGCAGCCAGGTATTACCTGGACAGCATGCTGGCTCAGCCATGAATCCTCCAGGCTAATCAAAGTTCCTCTGGATCACTGCCTAATGCCCCAGGACAGGTGAAACATTCAAGAACGCCAGACTGGCCAGGTGGCTAGACTCTGACACTTGTTTTTCTGGTTCACAGCTGCCTGTCACTATCCTGAGAGGTGTCTGCATATAACAGATTCACATGGCTATCCGTGCCTAACTTTTCCATCCATACCTAGGCTTATGGCTCCCGATTTCTGGGAGTGAAATGTAATCCTCTTTAAAACATGGCCCTATCCAACAAAGTAGTGCACATCAGCACCCACCTGGTGGACAGCGCCACATCCCTAAACGTGCCCTGGAGGTAGGGGAACTTTCTTTTGGTTTTCCTAGGCTATTCCTGTAAGGGCCAACACATCTTCACTATTTATTAAAACTGCACTGCTGCTCCCTGCAGCCAGGAAGCAACTTTACAGCTTCAAAATGCCTACTCTTTCCTTAGTTCAATCAAGCATCACACACACACTGAAAAGGGCTCAACAAGAATCATTATACCTATTCCACAGACAAGGAGTCAGACTCAGTTTGAGATATTAAGTGATTTGCTTTGGCTATATGGTGATTAAGCAGCCTAGAATGCATGTTATCCAACTATTAATCTGGTGCTCTTGCCAGAAAATGTGAGCATTTGTTTTAAAACATTCGACTTCCATAATGGCACTTTCTGTCTGGAGAATTCATTAACTAAGGCATCTTGGTCACAGTACAGTGCAGAATCACACACTTGAAAGCCACTCACACAGGCAGATGTTCACCACACTCTAGAAATCTAAAGGGTGACTGATAACAGCCATGCTGATTAACATAATTGACAATTAATTCCCAGTTGTGGCTTCCTCTCTCTCCTGCCTGGATTCATCTAGTAGCCTCCTGTCAGGTCTCTGCTGCATTTAGTCCTTCATTGCTCGAATCCAACTGGAACGCTTACAATGGATTAATCCTTTAGGGGGAAATGTTTCATGTCACTAAAATCATAATCATAATAAAATAATTCCAGTAGTTCTCCATCGCCTACCAGTCTCTGACTCGCTAGGTAAACTCTGACTTGCCACTTAACCTCACTGAGTTTCCTCAACTGCAAAATCAAAGAGTGGGCTAAATAGAGCCTTGCCCATTTCCAGCTCATGACTCTAAAACCCTCAATCTCAATGTCCATTACACTTTCTGGTGGGGGGAAAAAAAACGGAAAAAAAAAAGAAAGAAAATCCCCAATCAAGCCTAAATCCTGCATCTAGAGACTGCTGGGAGACAGCCACGTCCAGTGGTCCAAAGCTCCCATGGCTTTATTTTAAGCCTGGATCTACCACTCACCAGCTGTCACTTTAGGCAAGTCACTAGGTGTCTAAAATGGCTTCAGGTCTGGACCTTCTATGATCTTCCAAACTTAAATTCCCACCTTCCATTTTAGGCAAGTCTGTGTTCATGAATGCAAACTGGTCATTCCTATTTCTGTGCTTTTAATTATGGTACATTTCCACCCAGCCACTCCCTAGAAATACCTGTCCTCACCTTGTCTGTGAATCAAAATCCCACCATCCTTAAACATGAAAACCTGACCAGTTCTATGAAGCCTCCTCCCTTCTACAAAGATCTCAAGCCTCTGACTTTCTGTAGTACTTAAAGTAAGACCACTTCACTGGCATTATTCATAGCTTTAAATATTTTCCACAAGGCAATGAAACTGCAGGCTCCTTGGTCACAACAATAATTTTTGCTCTTCCTTTAGGTCTAGCAACATACTTGGCATATAGGCTTAAAAATATTTGTTGACTGAATAAATAAATGTGTAGTACTATGCCTAAATAAATATGCAACAAGTTTTCTTTTAATTAATGTGGCTCAGCTATAGATTCGCTGCACTTTGGAGCCAATTAAAGGTAACATAAAGATGAACATCAGCAGGGCAGAGACAACCAACATCAGTAAAAGACACTGATATCTTACCAACCTCAAGAATAAGAGAAGCACAGATGTCAAAAAGAAATGGTAACCTAAACTCCAAAGTACCTTGCAAGGCCACCTTATATGCCTACACTGTTAGAGAGTGGAGGAAATTAGAGTTTTACTCAAAGCTGAATTTACTTTTTGAATAAATAAACAAGTATTTATTGAGAGACTTTGCTGTACAGACAGTTTTCATTGCTGGGGATATAGCAGAGAACAAAAGAGATGACACTGCCATTGGTATTCCATCATCCAAGAAGGCAGGCTAGGTCTAGCTCCAAAGTGAAGTCCACAAAACAACAACTTCTTGTACCAACTCCTTGCTATGCCTTCAAGCAAGGAAAAAAAGAAACACACCATTCACGACTGACCAAATAGCGGCAGTGCTAAAACTGCTCTGTCACTCCCTGTGAGGCATCCCTTACCCTAGAATGCACTGAGGAAGTTTGCAGCATGGCACTCTGCACCTAAGTCATTTGAACACTGCCAGTTGAGCTCTGCCACTAGCATCACTTAAATATCAAACCTCTCAAATGGCAAATGTGGCTCATGATGTCAAAAACAAAGCTCAGAGGTGGGAAGGGAGGATGGTAGTCGGTTAAAGGATCAGGTACTTTTCACCACTGCAAAACCTTAGGTTCCTTTCTTCTTTGGAGCAAAAACCTCTTCTATCCTCTAAAACCTTGAAAAAAATTTCTTCTTCCAGCAGGGTACTGAAAATAGCTTTGCATTTAACATTTAAAGTTGTTTTTGATCCCACACTCTTTCAGTTCTGCTCTCTCCTGCAAACTCATTCCATTCCCTAAGGGCACTTATAAGTATATTTTATAAGCAGGCAAACTAGAGTCACCATTTTTATCCCTAAGAGTTAAAAAGAAAAAACAATTTACATAATTATATGGAAGATAAGTTGGCCAAGAACACAGAAATCTTATCTGGACCAAAAGTTCTAGGACAAAATTTCTCTCAACTCATCAAGAAAGATAGCAGATCAAAATCAAGGTTCATACTGAGAATGTCACTGCAGAGCTCTACACATGGGAACTGCTTGAGTTCCTCATTGCTGATTGCCACAATACTTCAAGAAGAAATCAGAAGCAGCCATTTGAGGGCAGGTTTGAACAATGAAATATATCTATGTTTCCCTGCTATGGTGAGAAAACAACAGGATTTTACAGCCAAGAAGAACCTAAGAAATCAAAGTTCAAAGAGGAGGACAACTTACTCAAAGATACTCAGCCAGTCAGTGGCTGGGCCAAGACTGGAGCCCAGGCCGCTGCCAGTGCCCAGTGCAGAGTTTTCCCCACTCTCTGCACTACTGTCTCATTTATAACACATGAAACCAAATTTTAAAGGCATAAAGGTAAAAAATCCCTTTCATAAAACTTTAACAGACTGAAAAAGTAGCAGGAGAAGTGACTGAGGTAAATGGGTCCTATGAATGCTAACAGCAAATGAGGTACAACGTTACCGAGTGGAGGGTCTAACAGCAGAAGGCTTGATGACCGCTGATACTAATCAGTATGTTTTCAGCTACGGTCACCACTAAACAGCTTTTGTGGGCTTGCCTAGGAACGAAACCACTATTTAGTTGATTTTTTCCTATAGAAAAATGTATTCCAAGTTTTCATCAAGTGCCTTACAGATTAACTTTTGAAACAAAACCTGTTTTTAAGATGGCTGTGCACATAAAGCAGAATTCTGAGGTCTATAAAGTTCTGCACTAAACACAATTAAAACAGTAATAGGTGGTGAAACAGGCTAGGGGTGCATTTATAAGAAAACCTTTCAAACCCTTAATAAAACATTATATTGCATATAAACAAATTAAAAGCCTTCTGAGCAGGGTATGGTAAATTGCTATTTTATAATATACAGTTAAGGATAAATGCTCTAATTCTGTATGCAAGTATTTACAAGGCCTTTCTAACACTGGGCTCAGGATTAAAGGGAGTATAAAACAGTCAGAAAACATCTTTACACAAGCAGTTCACAATCCAGTCACCTTAGCCTTTACTTTCCCCAAACACATCAATCACCTTTCAACCCCAGGGCCTTTACACAGCTGTTCTCTCTTCCTGAGATACTTTCCCCCAGATCTTTTTGAAGCTGAGCTCAATGTCACCTCCTCAGAGAGGTCTCCCCTGTGATCCAGATAATGCACCTCCCTCCCTCCATACCTCATCACTATTTGCCTTACTCTATTTGCTTGCCATCCTAGCACTTGTCACAACGAGGCATGAAAGTGTTTCACTGTTCATCATCTGCCTCGTCCTACTGGGCCCTTGTTTTGTTCACTGCTGTATCTTTAGTGCCCAGAACAGTGCTATGCATCCAATAAACTTCACCGATGGAGTAAATGAGTGAAACTGGAGAGTGGAAAGTGAGCATGAGATAATTAACCATGAAACAATTCAAAAATGAGAGAACTAGCCATCCTGATTGGTTTGATATGGCAGTTTGCTCATTATGACATACCCCTGCTTCTGAACAAACAAATGGTTGACAATCAAGAGTAAAAAGGAGAACACACAAACAGAGCAAATGTCATCAGAGGTGCTTCAAAGAGAAGTGAGATCCAAGGCAGGCAGAGAAGTGAGATCTCCATCCAGTCAGAGGGAGAGTATGAATGAGGTGGCCTAGGGAAGGCAGAGGAGCAGGACACAGAACTGAACCTCAGGCACAGGGCTGTGGCTGGGAATGGAGGTTGAGTGGGGAAGCAGGGCTGGGGAGGAGGAACAGGACCAGACCCTGGAGAGCCTGGAAGACTGGACACAGGGGTGCCACCTGCACGCCACTGGCAACAGGGCTGTTCTTAGCAGGCAAAGCTGGCCTGTCATATGGGAAGACTGAAAGAAGTCGAGCAGAGCAGAAAACTGGTCAGAAGATGACCAGGGTGGTCTAAGAATGAGGGGGCAAAAGGAGCTTCTTCCCTCTGCTTAGGCATGAGAAAGATGTGAGTGAGCAAGATGTGAAGGCATCCCCCACCAAAAAAAGACAATTTCCAGAGCACCTCACAGTAGCACACCATGGCAGATTCAGGCCAACTTCCCATCCATCCTGCTCAGAGTGCACTCAAGAAAGACACAGCTCAGGACGAGAGCTCTGAGGGCAGGGCATGTCCTTCGGTGCCTGCCAAATCCGAGGTTAATTATATTTAGGACAGCCTGTGTTTATTATCTTTTTATTCTTTGAAAAAAAAGTGGTATCTAATTTCACTGTGCAGTATATATTTGAACATTATGTAACACATTTTTATGTAACAGGTTCTTGACATAAAACAATGTGTCCCTTACTATCTGAATGTATTCGGGGAACAACTGGAATTAAAAACATATGTATATATATACACACACACACACACACACATACCCCAAGGCTGCAGCTATACCAAGGTTGTGGACGTTAGTCTTTGGGGAGAGGAGGACAAAGGTGAGGGACCTTTGAAAAGGTCCCCTCCCCAGTGAGGAGCTCTGCAGATGGGTAGATGGGGGTAGCAGGTAGGGTTAGTGAGTTATGTTAGAAGGTTCATATCACACAAGGAGCTACTTGGGGAGGAGCTGGCTGAGCCACAGGGGGCCTGGGTCAGAGCAATGCTGCAGAAAGGCAGGAGGAGGCCAGAGAGACAACCATGCACAACAGGATGTGAAGAGAATGCTCACAAGCCCTAGGAGCTGCTGCTCAGGTAGCATCCAGATGCACATCCCTTATGTGGAGGGCTTCAGCCAGCCCTGCTCTAAAAGAGACGCATACCTCGTTTGTCAACAATAAGGCTGGTTCCCAACTGCTGTCGGCCTACTGGCTCCTGGCATGGTGTGGGTGAGTGACGTAAGGGATATAACGGGGTGTTTCCTCCCATTAGGCATCTACTCAGGTGTTACAGGGCAGGCTCTGGAGTTTATCAGGCACAAATCCTGCCCCAAGTCATAACAGCTGAGTGACCTTGGACAGTTTCTAAAACCACGTCACTTGTAAAGTAAGGATAATAGTACCTGCCTCATGGAGTTGTTATGGGGTTTAAATGAGTTAATAAGCAGAGGTAACTCACATATGTGCTGGCACATAGAAAGTGCTCAATAATTGTTAGCTGTTATTACCATAACAATTATTATTTCTATTTTGCAGACTCAGAGCAGCTAACTAATTTGCCTAGGTCACACATTTCAAACAGTGGCTGAAGGAATAAATACATGCCAATATTCAGTATATGCACAAAACCCAGTGGTTAGAGCATTAGCCAAATTTAAATTAGGCAGACCAGCCATCCCCTTCTTTAGACTAGATAAAGATGAGTTTGCACTACTTAAAAGAACAGCACGTACTAAGGTAAAAATCACTCTCCATTACATGCCAGTACTCAACGTTCCCCTGCAGCAAAGATGACTAAACCTTATCCAATCTTATCTCCCCTTGAAGTTAAGTCCGCAATTCAAACCCGCCTTCCACACAGACCTAAGTACTCACGGCCATGTCCACTTATGGCCCTGCTGCACCCCTTGTCTCTCACCCCCACCTCTCTGCAGTGTGCATCCTCTTCCCTCTACCTGCTCCGTCCCTCAGTGCCCACCCCATCCCATCTCTCCTCCTCAAGATCTTTAACTGAAATGTGCATAGCCTAAAGGCTCTCTGTGCCTGTCATTTTGGGGAAAGCAAGATAAACTCCTCCCAGAATGCTCAGCCTGAGTGAGCAGGTGAGATATTCTCAGAGACAGCCCAACACAATATGGAATGCAGCAGAACCTAAGAGAATTGAAGAAAAATCAGTGAGGACATTGCTACCAGGTATGGGGAGGAAGGAAAACAAAATGAAGAAATAGTTCGCAGGACCAAGGCCCCGAACTGGGTCCTAAAAGCAGAGGAGGATTTGGACATGTGAAAATTGAGGGATGGACTAGGTCAAGGGCTGGTACAGGAAGTAGGCAGCCCCTAAGCTTGACTGGAAAGTCCAGGGACACACAGCAAGGACTGGCAGACAGGCAGGCTGAATGTGGAGACCACTGTACACCAGGCCAAGGCACCCCAGCAAGGTAACGAAGAGCAGCAAGACTGACAGCAACATTCCGAGTGTTTGCGATGTGCCATGAATAGATTGGCACACTTTTTCCAATGCTTTAACTCATTTAATCCACACCTCAACTCTTTGATGTAGGGGCTACTATGATCCCAGTTTTATAGATGAGGACACCAAGGCATAGAGAGCAAAAGAAACTTGACCACAAGTCACAAAGCCAGTAGGGAATACTTAGCATGTGAAATCTGGCTCCAGAGTCTGTACGCTAAACTACCCAACCAAATTGCCTTTTAGGACAGCTTGGGGAATTAAGGGATGTAGGCTCCAGTGTGTCATGAGGACTCAATGGGATGGTGCTTGCAAGCAGTCTGCAAACCTGTGACTCCAAGGCCACAAATGCAGGATACAGGCTGCCATTAATGTCCACAATGGACCTGTTAGCAGAACACAGGAGAGACAGGTCAGAGCTAGAGAGGGGATCCTGGCCCACAGGGGACCGTGTGAATAGCAGAGGCTAGGACAGACACTTATCTTTACAGGGGTGCAGGAAGAGAATCAAGAAACCAGCATGACCCAAAGGCTGAGGGAAGAAAGGATTTCAAGGGACAAAAAACAGGTGAGGTAAAAGCTTCAAAGGGGCTGAGCCAGGTGGCTCATGACTGCAATCCGAGCTCCTTGGGAGGCTGATGCATGTGGGTCACCTGAGCCCAGGAGTTTGAGACCAGCCTGGGCAGCATGGCAAAACCCCATCTCTACTAAAAATACAAAAATTAGTCAGGTGTGGTGCGCGTGCCTATAGTCTCAGCTACTTGGAGGCTGAGGCGGGAGGATCACCTGAAACCTAGGAGGCTGCAGTGAGCCATGACTGTACCACTGCACTCTAGCCTGGGCAAGAGTGAGACCCTGACCAAAAAGAAAAAAGAAAAAACTGCAAAAGGGCCAAGAACAACCACTCAGGAATAAGGATGGGCAGATGGACCCCAGGAACTCAAGACAAAGTTTTGGAGAAAACTTTGAGAAGAAATATAAAGAAGGATGGTAGGGAGAGAAGCCAGAGGGCAGGTACTAAGAATGGGGCAGGAGATGGGAGAGAGGGGGAGGCGGGCAGGAGGAAGGAAAGAGAGAGGTATACGGACCTGGGTACCAAGTAAAGACACATGTAGATTGCCTGGCAAACAGCAGGCTCACCACACATCTGTTTTTGCCTCTTCCATCCTTCCTCCCCTAAATCAAGCCTAAGGTTTTCAGGGTGAGGTGGGGGAGACTAAGGACAAACAGCACAAATAATATTCTGGTGGCAGAACCCGGGCAGAGGTGAGAAGGAATGGCAGCTGGCACTAAGGAAAGGCTTCCTGTGTGCAGGCATTTTACATGCACCATCTCCCTTAATCCCCACACGGACTCCATGAGGCAGGCACTGCCATTACACCAAGAGGAGAAGCCTAAGATCAGAGGAGTCAAGCACATGTCCAAGGCCACACGGCCCAAACCCAAGTCATAGGATCTTCTGCCACCAGAGGCCAGACTCTTGTTCATGGTAAGAGGCCAAGAAAACGGACAGAGGAGAGGTCCACTTGCTTTCTCTTCACTGGGAGGAGAGGAGGAGATGGTGGGGAAAGAGACAGGACATTTTGAGCGGGAAGAAAAAGATGCTGATGGGGGTTGAGTCAGAGCAGGACTTATTTCATGAGAGGGCAAAGAAAAGATAGGATGGGTATTTGGGATAAATCTGAGTCTTGTGATAAGGTGACAACGAAAAAAGATGGTGGGGAAGGATAACATGCCTGTGTCCCTAGCTCCCAACTAAACCTCAGGGTCTAGAAAGGATATTTTACTTCCCTGCAAGTGCCTACTTTCGTTATCATGATGATTCCTAAAATCACTGAATATAATTACAGGGCAGAAACTGTTTCTTTAACATTGACTTTCTCCTACCACAGTGAGAGTTGATGATAAAATCACAAAGAAAGCTCAAAGATATATTATAACCCTTACACCAAAGAGAGGTACTAAATATCTAGTTTTTACCTTTTCATATGCAGTTTTGTTAATACAGCCAAGTCTTTCTATGATGCTTGTCCATCTTTTAGCACATAAATTCTACAGAGATTGTTGGTGTGAAGGGATAAATCTGAAAACACTGCCACTTCCTTTTCCTGCCCTGTGGCATGCGAACAACTTCTGCAAATAGCAGACAAACTCGTGAGTAATCATCATTTTATAAATCATTTGAAATGGATCCTTTAAAACACCATCTGTTGATCTGCTTAACTTTCCTATGAAAATAGGGCTTCAGCTCAGATATTCTGGAGGTGCCAGGAGGTAAATGCCAACCTGAATTCAAATGTATTAAATATTTAGAGACTTGCAGAATTTTAGAACAGAGGAACCTTTGAGATCACCTAGTTCAACTGTCTTACTTTCCACCAGAGGCAAACAGAACCTAGAAAAATTTAGTAACTTGCCCCAACTGGAACCACCATGAAGCCTAAACTAGAACCAGGATGTCCACCTCCTAACTCCCAGGTTAGTGCTTTTCTACCAGACCTGTTCATTCTTCAGAGGGTGGAATAAAGAACAAATTTAACTACAGTTTTAACTTATTGTTTTAATTCACTGGCTACATCTACCATCAAAACCAAAATGCTTCTATAGACCCAGCTTCAGATGATACAGGCAATTTCAAATCCTGCCCAGGAAATTTTCAAACCCTCTAAATATGATCTACAAGCTGTTTTAAAGACTTATCAATAAAGTGATCTGAGTAACAAAACATGGACTGAAAGATTAAATTTTGTATTTTCAAAAATATTTTGGAATTCCATTGATATGGAAATCAAATCTAACACCAGTGATTTTTTTTAAGTTTTGCAAGCACGGAGAGCATATTATTCAAAACTGCTCAGGAGCAGCAATGATTATTTTAAGCTCATGATTCAACGGGTACATTAATTAAAAACTCCACCAACCCAAATTGACAGATCTTGATATCAATGGGACCAGAATAATTAAAATAATAGTTGTCATATAAAAATAGATTAAAGGGGTGAACAACAGCAGATGTCAGAAGGAAAATGACAAGCAAGCAGGTGTCGTGGGAAATGAGATGCATCTAAGGGGCAGCTTTTATGGATTTTTAATAAAACGATGATGCTGGAAATACGGGTATACGGGTAGTGTCAAGAAGAGCTTGTTCACAAATACGGAATCTGATTTGACTTTTGGAAGCTGGGTGAGAAAACTTGGCTAATAATTCCTCGCTGAGGAGTAGCGGTGGAGAAAGGGAGAAGAGACCTCAAGAGCCAAAGCGCCAAAACAACGCTGGGTGACCGGGAAGGGGCCGAGGCTGGGAGGGGAGAGGGGTCAGGAGGTGTAGGGTACGAGGAGGCAGCGGGTCTCCCACCAGCCGGCGAGAACTTGACAGCAGGCGCTGGTGTCTAGTGCACCCTTTCCCTCCCAGCTCCCGCCGGCGCTGCGCTCACCCGCGGCCGGCTCTCGCGACCCCTCGGGATGGCTGACATGCGCCCCACAAGGTCGACGTTCACCTCTACCTTCCTCTTCTACTTCCAAGCAAACCGGGAGCTCGCTGGGATGTCAACACCCGGCAATCGCCGAGCGGGAACCTTTTCTTCCCTGACATCTGTCAAACCCAAAGCGGGAGCCAGGCTCGCTGCGCCCTCCGCGGAGCTCCGGGGCTCCAAGGACGGCCCGCACCCGGGCTCCGGGCGACATCCCCACGTTGACGCGCACCTGCCCGCAGACCCCACGGGGCATCCTCGCGGGCCGCCCGGGAGCTGGACGGCACAAGCCCCACGAAAGTTCGCAGACTAGGGTCGGCCCGGGGCCGGCCGGGGATTCCCGGGTGCAGTGCCAGCCCCAGCGGTGGCGACAGGGCCGAAGGGGCGGGCGGACTTAGGCTCCCCAAGCCCGACGGATACGCCCTCCCTGCCCCCATCCAGCCTCTCGGGCTCCCGAAAGGGAAGTGAAGGGGGGAGGAAGGGCAGACGGCGGCACCGTTCGTCCAACGCCCTTGCGGGGGCAGCCGCCAGGGATGGTCCCCTCGGGGATCCCCGAAGCTCCCGGGGATACATCTAGGAGTCCTCCTTGGCCGAGTCACTGCCCGCAAGTGCAGAGCTGTCCCTTTAAGAGGCAGCTGGCCGCCTCCTCCCCCTCCAGGTAGCGATGCCCGCAGAAGGGCGGTGGGTACTCCCGCGGACACTTTCCCGGCCCCTTTAAGCGCGCCTGCAGCACCTCTGCCCGCCCTAGTCCGCAGCGCCAGCCCCCGAGAGGAGGATGGGGGCGAACGGGCGCGGCGCCTTTAAGGGGCGCAGCCTCCCCGCGGCCCGGGTGGGGGCAGGGAGCGGTCACGGGCCCTTTAAGGCCGGCAGCGGGCACGTCGGGCAGGGTTCTCCGGCGGCCGGGTTGCCCCGGGGCGGCGGCAGGGGCGCAGTGCCCGTGAGGGTGCTAACGGCCCCCGACGGGGTACGCGAGGCCGCGCCGCTGGCCGCCGCCGGCCTGACACTCACCGTGGCTCGCCGGGAGCGCCCGCGCCCGCGCCCGCACTCGGATCCCGCGGCGGCGGCGGCGGTGAGTCCGGCGCGGGTAAACAGGCACCTCCGTCCCTGACCTACTTTCTGCCTTCCCTAAATGTCGCACCACTAACCTACTTTCCGACCAATCCGCTCCCCGCCGGCCCAGGCCCGGCCCCCCGCCCACCAATCGCTGTGCCCAACCCCCCTTCCCCGCCCACCAATGGAGGAGCCGCGGAGCCCGGATACCTGCCTCTTTCCGCCAGCCAATCCGAGCCCCCGAAGGGAGCCGGTCCCGGCGGCCGCTCCCAGCCAATCCGCGTGCGGCTCGGCGGCCCGCTGGCCAGTTGTGTGGCGTCTAGAAAGGCCGCTGACCAATGGCGAGGTGGCGGGGGCCGGTTTACCTGCTACTTTCCCGCCACCAATCATTTGGGGCACAGGAGCGCACGCCCCGAGGAGAGGACCAATCCGCGCGCGCTCCTTGGGTTTCCTCGCCCCTGCCCTCTCCCTTTCCCCTCAGGTCTCCCACTCGCCGCGGCCACTGCGGTGCCCACGCCGCGCTCCTCGGGGTCGCCCGGGATGTCCCTCTTCTCCGGGCCCTTTGCCGGCTGGCGTGTGGCCGCCCGGCCTCACCCCTCCTCCTCCTTCCCCTTCTCCACTCGGGGCACTCCGACGAAAAGCAGCAGTTCTGACTCCCCTTCCTCCAGCTCCATCTAGGAAACCAATTTTAGGAACACTGAGTGCCAGATCCTTCCTAAAACCCCTGGTTTGCCAAAGTCCAAACGAGAGAACGAATACTTAGTATTTCTAGAAGGCGTTTCCACCCTGAGGACTGCAAACGTTCTCACGTTCTTTGCGTTCGTCATGACCTCCAAGTGTCCCACTGGAGCTGTCATTCCCGTTGTTCTAAAGAGAATACTCGAGCGCGGAGCGATTCCATTGCATCTCCTTCCAGTAGCCAGGTATTGACCACTTACAGTGGGGCAGACACCAGCCCAGCGGCAGCGCTCTCTGCTGCAAAAAGCTGTCTATGGAGCGAGACGGAAGGAAAGAGTTACAGAAAATAAAAATTTGATAATAACATGCGACTCGGTTGCTGAGAGGAGAGAGAAACGGACTGATTTTTGCATCTCAGGCACTTAGTAGAGGGCCTTTATCACAAAAAACTCTCCTAGATGTTAAACTCCCTGAATAGAAAGAAAGCGTCTTCTTTTTCGTTATCCATCATGCCCGCTCCCCTTTAGCGCCTGCCGGGGTCGGGTGGAGTGGTGAGGGCGGGGCTGGTACCTAGCAAGTGCACCATAAATATCTGTTGGCTGGATACATGAACAAATTTGAATTAAATCAATTGGCCTAATTCTGTTACCCAGACGGCCTCAGTGACTTTAGAATTCTAGCCTGGTAAGTTCCTTGAACACAGGCACTACGGGGTTTTTTTTTTGGTTTTTTTTTTTTAATCTTTGTAACACCATTGCCCATCCCCAGCTCATTGACAGGCACCGAGTGCCCAATATGTGCTTGTGGTCTGAATGCTGACTGTTTTCAAGGTCAACCAACTTCATCGGTAGCTTGATGTTTTTCCTAAGTTTACACACAGATGGAATCTTATTGCTACTTGGTCTCTGCCCGCATTTCAGGAGATCACTCTAGGTAAGTGGGACTTAAGCGAAGCACTTGACAAGATATCGTGGACAAGATGAAGAAATATGAACTGGATATCATTAATTGGACTAATAACTGGTTAATTAACCATAACCTAAAGATGCTGATTAATGAGTCCACGTTGACCGAAAGGAAGAGTGCAGAGAATCAACATTCCAGCAGCACCTACTACATACCGGACACTGTGCTAAGTACTTTCCCCACATTTTCTCCCTTAATCTTTATAACCACACTGTGAGGAAGTTTTTATTGCCCCATTTTACAGATGAAGAAACTGAAACTCAGAATTTAGCCAGCTGACTGAAGGTCACACAGTAGGTGTCAGAGCCATGATGCAAACCAGATTTTTTCTTTTTATTTCAAAGCCTGTATACCACACCAGTTCCCCTCAGAAAGACAGAAGCCTCTCTTCTAGGTCCAGACATCAGAACTTTTATCAGTGTTCTGAAGGAAAATCCAGAAGATTTGCACCACATGTCCAGATAACACAAAGCAAGGAGGGAAAGATACACTATTATATAACACTAGCCACATACAATATTGGAGCAGTGGGATGACTCTAACAGGAATGAATGTGGAGTCCCACCCTGTGTGAAGCCAGCTGGAGGCAGAGGTGTCTTAGATGCATATAGGAGCAAGATAAAGGGTCTTAGGTGACAAATAATCTTAGTCCACCGTGAATTGTGGCTGCCAAAATAAATAAATGCTCTTAGGGCCAGTCGTGGTGGCTCACACCTGTAATCCCAGCACTTTAGGAGGCAGAGGCGAGTGGATCACGAGGTCAGGAGTTCGAGACCAGCCTGGCCAACATGGTGAAACCCTGTCTCTACTAAAAATAAATAAATTAATTAAAAAATTAGCCAGGGATGGTGGTGCATACCTGTAATCCCAGCTACTCGGGAGTCTAAAACAGGAGAATTGCTTGAACCTGGGAGACAGATGTTGGCAGTGAGCTGAGATCACACCACTGCACTCCATTCTGGGCAACAGAGCAAGACTTGGTCTCAAAAAATAAATAAACAATAAAAATAAATGCTCTTAGGCTGCATCAATGGAAGTCTGACATGTAAAGCAAGATATGTGTCATTGTGCTGCCCAGTGCTGTACCCACATGTAGTGTTGTCTGCAACTAAGATGTTGCAAAAAGAAATTATCTACATGCACAAGTAGAGGGACCAGGATGTAAAGCAGTTAGAAACTATGTCATATGAGGAAATATTGAAAGAAACAGAAGGTTTTGCCCCAGGGGTACAAGGTAACTGTCTTGATATATGTGAAGAACTGCCAAATAGAAGAGAAATTAAACTTATTCTTCAGGGCATTAAGGGGCCAAAGGAGAACCTACGAGTAGAAACTCTAGAATGAATTAATACAAAGAATTTTCTGACAGCTAGAGCCTGCTCTGCCTTGATCAATTAAGTTTCTTGTCACAAAAAAAATGTCCAAGTAGGAATCGGATTACCATGCAGTGGGAGGGATGAAATAGGTGTCTTTTTGGACTCCGTTCCTTTGAGATTCTCATCTTGTACCCTGGCTTTCCTCTTTTAAAGTTTATCACCCTGCCTTATTCTACCTTCAGTGGGCAAGCAACTGTCTTCCCTCACGTGCACCTGTTTTTCCCTATGTAATTACACTTTGTGTTTCTCTCTGTTGGAGATCCCAAACACCTCTTTCCACTACCACCTACCTTCCCTTTTCTACTTTCCAGAATACTGAACTTTCCATTCTTAGGGCACTGCTAAGGTCAAAGTGTTGTTCTCAATGTAAATTTACTGGGCATGAGTAGAATCATGCAGATAAAAAGAAGGTAAGAGAGAGCATTTATTTGTACCTACTGTGTACCAGATGCTTTAAATACATTATTTAATATAATCCTCACATTAACTCTAACAGTTGATATGCTTGCCCTCCACACTTGCTAGCTAGATGACTTTTATCAAATTGAGGTACACTCTTTGTACTTCAGTTTCCTCATCTGTAAAAGGGGAATAATCTAGTATCTACTTCACAGGTCTGTTATAAGAGTTCAATGTGATGATAGATGGAAAGCCCTTAGCACAGTGCCCGGTATACAATTAAGACTCAATACATATTAGGTATCACTCTTAACAATTCAATGAAATAGATATTTCTTGCTCCCATTTTACAGATGAAAATAGTGTGGATAAAGTAGTATAATCCTCAGTAGTTTCCCTGAGTCTGATCCAATGATTGGATCCATCAGAATTACCTGGGGAGTTTGTAAAAGTACAGAATTCTGAGTCCCACTCTGGAAGATTCTGATTCCATTTCTTTGGGATTTGACATTTGTGAGTGGTTTGATCTGTTAACCAAGGTTGACATCTGGGTGTAAAAAAATGGGAATTTTAAAAAATCAGGTATTAATGAGTTAACCAGTGTTTACAGCTTTTTCAGCTGCTTTTGAAAAGACCTTCCTTGGCTCTTTTTTGAATGGGATGGCCATAGCAGCTCAGAATGGGAGAGCAATAATACCTCATTTGGAATGTGTCCTAGACCGTGTAATTAGGCTTTAGACTAGATCTTGCTTGCAGACATGGCCAAGATTCCAAAGATCTTGGTGCTCAGATGTAAAAGGGGCTTTTCCATTTGGCTAGAGGGAGCTAAAGCACCAGTGGCCACATGGCTTCTCAACAGAAGCTCTGAAGAACAGATAGACACTGTCTTTGAAAACCTGGCACCGATTTTATCTTGCTTCACTGGAATGAGCAGCACTAAAATTCACTTTCTGAAGAATATAAAAGAAAGGAAGAATCTATTCTAGTTAGTATCGTGAAGTGAAGTGTTCAGGCAAGCCATTTCAGAAATGCATTAACTCAAAAAAATTTACAATATGCTTTTGAAAAAGAAAAGAGGGATAGAGTGGGGGAATTTGATCTAAGATATTATCAAAGTGTACTATTAAACTGTGGTATTAAAATAGCCTGATATTGGCATAGAAACAGACCAACAGACGAATTAAAAGGCATAAATTCCAGAAACAGACTCAAAGTATATGAAAATTGAATTATAAGGTGAATTTTAAAGGATTAGGAGAAAGATGAATTTTTCAATAAATGCTATTGAAACATGTAGCTAGCCATATGGAAACACATAAAACTTGCTCCCTACATTGTACTTACATTAAAACAAAAACCACAGGAATATAGAATTTAAGTACATAGACTCAAACCTATAAAAACACTAGATAAAAACAGGAGTAAAACTTCTATAATCTTCAAAGGCCCTTCTAAGCATAACACAAAATCCAGAGGCCATGAAAATAAAGGTGGATTTCACGCATGCACACACACACTCTCCATATGAACAAAATAAAGGAACAACTAGCGTGCAGGCCCCACAACACATTATTAATGCGCCATATACAAATTCCGTAAAAAGTCAGCAGTTGAGGTGGTGAGATGTAAGCAGTGATGTCATTTAACCTGTCATTGGTAGAAGAATTACTCCTGATAAAGAGCTACTCCTTGTAACGTCTTACTTCATTGGCCCTCTCTTTCTCTTTCAGTGTTTTAAAAATAAAAGTTGATAATTACCAAGCACAATCTCCAGCATCAAAGCCTGTTCAGATCCTCTACAGTGAACTCTAGGTCCTTTGCTCCACTCACATAAAAGCTACGGACTCAAAATTTACCTAAGGAAAACTATCATCTTGCTCACAGATGTGTGTTCATTGTAAGAATGACTGCTACACAAATCTCTCCTTTCTCTTCGGAAGAACAAGAACATCTATTGCTTTTCTTTTCAGATTATGAAACCAATTCACGTTTGTGGTCAAAAATTTTGGAAAGCACAAACATAAAGAAGAAAATAAAAATAATCTATAGTTCTATTAAGCAGATATAACCCCTATTAAAATATCAGTGTATTTTCTTTGTAACTATATCATATTTTGACCTAATTGTTTTTTCAAAATTAGGAGACGGAGTCTTGCTATATTGCTCAGGCTGGACTCAAACTTCTAGGCTTGACTAATCCTCATGTCTCAGCCTCCCAAGTGGCCGAGACTATAGGCATGCCACCACACCCAGCTCTTTTGATCTAATTTTTATCACATTAAAGTTTTGTCATCTTGCTTTTAAAAAATTATCACAAGCATTCTCTCTTGTTATTGAGCCTCCTTCAACAACAGACTGTCTAATGGCTGCAGCCTTTTTATTGTATGGAGAAACTATACCTCATTATGCAAAACTCTCTCATTGAAAACATTCACATTGTTTCTAATGTTTCTTTGTTATACAGATGGCCCTGGGCTCACAATGGTTTCACTTATGGTTTTTCAACTTTATGATTGGTTTATTAGGATATTCAATGTATTTTCAACTTTCAGTATTTTTGACTTGTCATAGGTTTATCGGGACATAACCCCATCAAAATTTGAGGCTCATCTGTAAACAGTTTTGAAAAGAACATTCTTTGGGATTTTTAAACCTCAAGGGCCCTCTAGAAGCTAAAGGCTTAATGGGACTGGCCCATAGCTTTCCTAATCTACTTCCTTATCACACTGGGCTTCAAAGAATCAGTTGGTATAGACAGAAAATAAAACTTACATTTTTTTCTTATAAAATTTCAATGTTATCTCCTGCTGCTGCTTCTCTCTTTGCCATAAAACTTATTTTAAAGACATGGAAAATTATATGCATTTGAGTTAAATACCAAACCACTAGTGACTATAGCTTGTTAAGTGGTCTCTGGGAAATTTATGAGCCAAAATCTGTGTCATAAATTGATAGTGCTCCACCTAACAAAAGAAGATTGACAATAAAACTTACTGTAAATAAAGCTATCCAACTCTTGAGTATGAATACAGTCCATTTAGTTTGGGTTGTATTATTGTTATTATTATTGTTTTTGACTCCTGCACTTCACGTACATTTTCTTTTATTCATCTACTGCTAAATCATTTGGACATTTACCAGAGAGCAGGTGATATTACTTCTTAGCCCTTGGAAGATTTGGATAGGTGAGAATGGTGAAAGTTAAAGTCAACAGCCAAAAAAAAAGGCAAGAAAGAAAAATTGCACACTGATCACCTCTGCTTGTAAATTTTCCTCATTGCCATTGCCTGTGACCCATGAATCTGGCTCACACTTGCTTCATTGCTTAAAGGTCACTTCCTCAGGGAAAACTTCCCTGACCTCCCAGCTATAAAAATCTACCGCAACAGCACCTTGTACTTCCTCTTTCAAAGTGCTGTCAGACTTGTAATGTCTTGCCTTCTCATAAACTCTGTGAGGCAGGTGCCACACCTGCATGGTTCACTTGTATATCTCCCATAGCTATCAAAGCAGTAGCGCATTCATGAGAACAAATATTATCTGAACAAAAGAATAAAAAATGATGAAGAGATGCAAAAGTGAGCTGTACTTCTTGCATGGGCACACACGAGACCTCACCTTCCAGAGGTACGCATAGGATTTAAGGCACTGGCTTCAATTACCCCCTCATCAGAGAAAACTTCCTACTCCTTCTGAAATATTATAGCAACCTCTGCATTTCACCTTTTTATCCTTCTTGAATTTTCCTTACAAAACATATTTATTTGTTGTATGCTTCCCCCAGTAAGGTCTGTGAGGGGAGGGTTATTTTTATTGCCATATCTCTCATACCTAGAATAGTCTCTAGGAGGTAGTAGTTGTGCAATAAATATTAGTTAAATAAATGAATGCGATGTTAGAATGCAGCACATTGAGCCATTTTGGCTTTCTAAATAGTCACATCAACTTGCAGCAAAAAGCACCATATTCCATAACATGGGGAGAAAAAGAATAAATAATTTTAAAAAATTGTTTTTCTAGTTAAGTAGTTTCTATCATTTGTTAGCCAATTTTTAGAGTTGCCACTATTCAAAATGTTTATATTTTTTTGCCTCACAGTGAGTTGACAATATGTTCAAATAAAGTATCTCTCTGGGTATAAAAAGAAGGAAACTTTTTCATAAGTTACAGTGTGAATGTTGATTTTGTTGTTGTTCAGGAAGTCCAATGATAAGGACTAGAAAGTTGATTCATTTTTGAGAAAACAACTGGTTATATCAACTGGATAAAATACAATGCTATCCTTTAAAATGTTAAAAGTGAAGTTAAACCATAAATATATAGAAAAAAGCCAAATAATGTCACCTGAAAAGTAAGACTCCCATCGTATACAAAGTGACTGAAATTTTGTAAATAAGATGTGTACATATAGACAAAGTTATAAGTGTTCTAGCAGTATCTCAATGATTACATTTTATTGAAGAGGTTATGGGACAAACTTTCTGCTAAGTTGTTTATAATAATAAAAATAATTTTAAAAGGAAACCAGGAGATCCAAGTGTCCCAGAACACTTCATGTGTTTTCTGGCACTACTTCATGTTATTCTGGTTTTCTCTTTTCAGTTAGTCACCAGTTATCCACCTTCAGATTGAACAGACTTTGAGATGACTTGCCCTGTTTGGACTGGAATCCCTGGAAAATTCCAGGGTGATCTGCTTTTATGCCTTAGAGTCTCTTTTAATCTCAATAGACTAACAGAGAAATACCAAGAGTTGTATTGTGAATTTCCAGTTCCAAGATGAAATTCAATATAACTTACAGTTTTAGTGGTGCTTGGCATTATTTTTATTTTTCAGACATTCTCCAGCTTGAATCCGCTTCCGGGGAAGACACTCTGCTGCCCAGGAACATTCATAGCTAAAGGACCTCTGCCCTATAACACCACAACCCCACACGCTACACCAGGTCATGCCTTAACCAAGAGCCCTGGTCTGGGCCCAAAGGGGAAAAATATGATTTTCTTTTTCCTGAGACCATGGTCTTGGTGATTTCATGATTCCCAGGGACTGTAGGCTTTGGAAATTAGGGTGAACCAGCTCTTCTCACATAATCCCTACCTCATCTACTCCTCCACTCTCTTCCCCTAATGCAGAGCGCAATATTGGCACCTTGGAAGGTTGGCCATGATTCATGGTCCATTACAAGATTTAGGAGTAAACCTTTCCAAGTAGGTGAAACTAAAATAGTTGGTAACTTCCCTGTTAAAATCAAACCTTTTCCCTCACCCCTGACTGACTAATCCTAGGACTTGAGAATATAAAAGACAAACAGCAATTTCACTGTACCAGGGGAAAATAGTACAGTAAGACTCTCCTCTATTAAATTCTTCAGACTGGGTTTTAAGCATCCAGCTGTCTTCATTTGCAAGGCATTAAATATTTTCATATTCCACAAATGGGCCTATTGAACAATGATAAGTGAAGTCTAATGCAACTATTTTTAGTACGGAAATTGCAATTAAAATGCAGTGGAATATTAATCTTGCCCAAGCATGTCTGAGATCTACTTTCCAGTTTTTTCAAAACAATGTTTTCTATGGCCGCAGAGACTTGTTGCTTATTCTCCTTCTGCTGAAGAACAGGTAACACTTGACATTCTTTCTAAACCAAGTGAATATGCAGCTGAAATTGTGGTTTTGGCTAGACACAATCCTTCCTTCTTTCTCCATGTTTTCATTTATACAATCTAAGGGATGAAATTTGTTTCCTAAATATAGTGGTAAATTACCATGAACCAAATCAGTCTCCTAGGTAACTATCATCTATCTATTTACTTATCTATCTATCAATCTATAGATTTTTAAATTTAGGATAGTTCATTATTGTTGTTTAAGAAGAGACAGAAAACATACCTAATAAAATAATAATAATAAAACAAACACTTTTATGGTACTTACCACATGCCAAGAGTTATTTGAAACACTTTATACATATTAACTCAACCTAGCACAATTGACACAACTCTAGAGGTAAGTTTCTGTTATCCTTTTTTTATAGATGAAGAAACTGATGTATGGAGAAGTTAAATAACTGCCTAAGGCTCCCAGCAAGTAAATGGCAGAGCCGGAACCCAAACCCAGACATCTGCCTCAGAGGCTGCTGGCCTCACAGCAGAAACTTTGGGATGTGGATATTACCCCCATTTTATGGGTGAAGCCACTGAGGTTCAGAGAGGTAAAGCTATTCATTCAACATCATGAATCTGGTAAGCAGCTGACCTAGGATTCAACTCAAGTTTCAGGGGTCTTTGGATCTAATGTTTGTGTTTTCTCCAACTTGAAATAGTACTATTTAATAGAATACCTTTTATTAGTAGGAATAAAAAATAGAACTTCTTATTCTTACTAAAAAATATATGATATTCCTACTAATAAAAGGTATTATATGTCCTGGGCCAGGCACGGTGGCTCACATCTGTAACTCCAGCACTTTGGGAGGACAAGGCTGGCGGATCACCTGAGGTCAGAAGTTCAAGACCACCCTGGGCAACATGGTGAAACCCCATCTCTAGTAAAAATACAAAAAAAAAAAAAAAAAAATAGGCTTGTGTGGTGGCACGTGTCTGTAATCCAAGCTACGTGGGAGGCTGAGGCAGGACAATCGCTTGAACCCAGGCGGCAGAGTTCACAGTGAACCGAGATTGTGCCTTTGCCCTCCAGCCTGGGTGACAAGAGTGAAACTTGATCTCAAAAAAAAAAAAAAAAAAAAAAAAAAACGGCGGTGGGGAATTACATGTCCTTTTAAATTCATCATGGGTTAGTGACACTTATGTTAGTATGAAAACACAATGAAAAGAACACTTTTTCCACATTAGAAAGTATTTTCAAACTGCCAAGGGATCACCTTATAAATGATGGTCTGTAACTCACTACATTTGAAAGTTGTGGATTAGTCCAGCTTAGAAAATAAAATCTGATTTTAAAATATTAAGTACCAGCCAGGTACAGTGACTCATGCCTGTAATCCCAGCACTTTTAACATGGTGAAAACCTGTCTCTACTAAAAATACAAAAATTACCTGGATGTGGTGGCATGCACCTATAGTCCCAGCTACTTGGGAGGCTGAGGCAGGAGAATCGTTTGAACCCAGGAGGTGGAGGTTGCAGTGAGCCAAGATCGCACCATTGCATTCCAGCCTGGCGACAGAGTGAGACTCCAACTTAAAAAAAATTAAGTACCATAGTCTTTTGAAAACATGTTTTTTCTTATTCTACAAGAAGGGAAAGGATCTATTAGGTTGGTTGAACTAGAAAAAAATGCATTTTCTCTTTTAAAAAACCACACACACACACACACACTGAAGAACAAAAAAAAATCATAATTAATTTTTTTTGGTTTGTTACTAACCATGCTTCTAAACTGCACTTATCCTCTGGAAGCAAGCAGTAAAAGGCCATTAGCTGCAATGCAGAAGGCTTTTTTTTTGAGGCTGAAAAGCTTTCCTCTTCAAGTTTCTGTTTGTAGGATAGTCCTTGGTGCACGCTTGAACACACTAGGGAGAATGCACTAGATGAACTCGCCTTGAGAATTAATCTGAAGATAAAAGCTCCTTGAAAAACAAGCAGTCAAAACTGATTATCATAGAATCTCACAGAATAATCCATCACTCTTTTTTTTGTTTTGTATACAAGAAGACCCAAAGGGCCTCATGTTTGTTTTCTATTTCTGCTTCAGCAAATTTAAAGCTGAAGTGTGATTTCCATGTTCAGCATTAATGAGGATTTTGCTGTGCTTTGAAATTTGCTGTCATCCCATTTCCTGTGTTTTACTGTTTTTGAGGCCAATTCAGCAATGACAGGGTCCTACTTGCCCTGTTCTGCCAGGGTCATTAGAACCAAATTTATTAACAGCGTTCTTCCTCTCACAAGGGTATTACCCATTTAAAAATATCTCTTCTTTAAAAAAGCTTCAATTTTAAAGTAGAAACATTTTTAAAGTAGAAACATTCTTTCAAAGTGCTCTTTGAAAGAATACACTTGGTAATCCATTGGTAAAGAAACCACCCTTGGAATGAAACATTAAAATGAGCTATATGTGAGTTTGAACATTTACTTCACAGAATATAGAGAAAAGATTTTCAGGGCTTCAGATTCAAGAATGCCCGATACATTGCAATAAAACCATTTCAAATCTGGTATATGTTACTCATGCCAACGGAAACATTTAATTCCTATAGATAAGTTGTTCAACAAAAAGTTGCTATTATCTCTCTCTCTTACACACTTAAATATTGCTATACTTATCCCAAAAAAGTTGTCTATATTTGTGGCTTGTTGTTATATACTCTGAAATCCTTCCTCCTATACGCCCATTTTCCTGAATAAAAGTTTTTAAAAGTCACCAATAACATCCTAAACACCAATTCAAATGACTTTTCCTTAGTCTTCAGTCTTCTTGACTTGAGAACAACACAGAATTTAATGGAAAAATAATTACCAAAGTTAATTTGACACATACTAACTGATATGCAAAAAATTTGCTTCTTAGTAATTGAACATGAATATTAAGCAAGTATTATAAGTAGCTTTAACTGACAGTGTCACTTTTTCCCAGTCCAATCAATTTTCATTTTTCAATTTTTCCTTTTGCTTTTTATCAAATAGTAAATTTTATTTCACATTTTCTGTATGCCAAGCACTACGCTAAACATTTTATATATGTTATTTCATTTAATCCTCACACACATTCAAAGATTAATGTCCTTATTCTACCAATAATGAAAGGGACGTTCAGAATGATTGGGCGTTTGATCCAAGATTACAGGGCTATGAGTGGAGTAACAGGCTCAACCCATTTTGGTCAGACAAGAGAACACTTGCTCCCAATTCTCAATATCTACACACAGTATCATTTTGATGGTTTTTCCTCATATCATATAATTTAATACACATTAAACACATCCATTTGTCCTATCAGTTAGTCTAGTGGTCCATAAACATTCAAGTTTTAACTGCAATACTGAGAGATACAAGATATAGTTCCACCTACCAAGGCATTTCTAGGCTAGTGGGGAATATAGGTCAATAAACAAGCTTACAATCCAGTGAGGTGGTTACCATAATAAAGGGATGTATTAGTGCGATGAGAGCAGAGAATGGCCAAAATCTACCTGGGAAAGTGAGGAAAGTCATCGAATCTTTGATTTGAAATAGAGACTTTAAGGACAGGGAGAAGAGATGAACTGGGATGGAAGCCAAACGGGTGTACACATCTGGAAGCTGAGGTTCCTATACCTACAGGTCCTCTGTACCTCAAAACATCTGGAGTTTGTGCACTTAGCTGGAATAACCCCAGCTTACCCTTGTCAAAGAAAACAACATATTAAAGACAAGAGGTAAGGGATTCTTCTGACAATACTCTACTAGTACCCTATTCCCCTTTCTCCCTAATGCTCTATTTCAGTGGTTCTCAAAGTGTAGTCCTTGAACCATGAGCAGTAGGCGCAACAGCACCTGAGAACTTGTTAGAAATGCAGATGCCTAGACTCCACTCCAGATCTACTGAGCCAGAAACTCTTTGAATGGGGCCCAGCAATCAGTTTCAAAGAGCCCTCCAAGCGATTCTGGTGCTTGCAGCAGTTTGGGAACTACTGTTCCACCCTTCGGCATAGACTTTAGAACAGTGAAGCTAATTTCCCAAAAAGCTTTGAGGTGTGGTGCGTCTGTTGTTTTCACCCTTGTGCTCCCAGCATCTAGCCAAGCACTGGACACATACATAGTAGTATTCAATCGAACATTTGTGGAAAGAATAAGTGAATAATTAAAAATGTATTTAACAAGTGCATAGAAAGCTTTAAATGCCAATACTCCTAGAAGAGATAAAGTAGTTTCACTAAATTTCTGATAAGAATGGAAAGGAGCAGAAAGTGAAAGGCCTTGGGTAGGAAGAGAATTAACATTTCCAGAGCACTGACTGTGTGCTAGGGGCTTTTCAGAGACTTTCTGGTATCTTTACAACTACCCTGGAGGTAGGTATTATCATCCTCACCTGAAAGATTAACAATACTAAGGCTCAGAGAGGAAAGGTTCCCAGACACCCCGCAGGCAGTAAGTAATACAAACCCAGAGCCCTCCCACTCCAGGGCCCTACTGTTTTCTCTTCTCCATGGTCCCTCTAAGAAACACCACCAGCAGCAAGAAGGGGGCAAATGGAAGCAGAAAATGCCTTGAAGGGAAAGACAGACTCCATTAACGCCACAGTTTTGCCTGGTGTCATCACCATCATCTGTCCACGTTTACGCATTAATTTTAATTGGCAGGTCACTGTGCTAAGAAGTACCAGTAACCTGTGATTAATGTGTCCGTGGGCATTTTATACTATATTGGTATCTTCTTCAGAACCCTGTCCTGCTCTCCGTTGGCGTGACCTCACACCATCTTCCATCTCCTGACTGTCTGAATATGTCTTCTCATTCACTGACCCTGAATGGAGACATCAATCTGTCAATCTGTCCATGTCCTGGCCAGGTGAGTTTTCCCATGCTGGGTTAAATTAAGCTTCAGGCTCCACTCATGATCTTGCTCTTTATAGATTCCTTTAAATTTCTGTTTTACAATCATATTCTCCCTAGAAGCCAAAGGTTTGGTTCCCAGAAGCTACTTCTCTTTTCCTTCCTTCCCCGACCTTTACAGATTTCTTCCATTCTGAGAGACTAAATACCATTTCATCACCTCCACCTGGCATCTCCAGCCCTGGCCTGGTCCTGAGTTTTAGTCTTGCATCTTTCTGCTTGGTGGAAGTTTCACCTGGGTGAAATGCAACATGTTTGACACAGGCTCTCAATCTACTCTTTAACCTTATTCTCTGTCCCAAACTGTTTGTCATTGGCACCACATTCTACCAGTCATTAGACTTTTAAAGCCACACACTTTAATAGTTAACCTCTCCTTTCCTTTGCAGACTTTCCTGCCTTCCTTCCTTTCCCTTCTCTCCTTCTCTTACTCCTTCCACAGATCTGCCCCCTGCCCGCTTACTATGGGATATTTAATAAGCACTTACTACATGCCAGTCCAGGTTACTTTTTGCTTTCCTGGATCCTACAATCTGGTAGGAGAAACCCACAAGCAAGCAAGTAAACTAGTTATAGCTTCGTCAAGTACAGTGAAATAGACAGAGGGCTGTGTACAGAATAATGAAGAGAGCAGACAGGAAAAGGCCTCTCTGAGGAGGTGATATTTAGATTGAGACCCATGAGGAACAGTGGATATAGGAGGGTGGGCTGCCCATATGAAGTCCAGTTGGATGCCAGAGCTTAATGAGCTGGCAGGAGAGTGGAGAGGCCAGGACAGAAGTGAGTAGAGGCAGATCTGGAGGCACTAGGAGGGCAGGTGAGTCTGCTTTTATTCAAAGTGCTTTGGAAGCCTTCAGAAGGCTCAGATGAGGAGGGGCCTAATCCGACTTACACTTGGAAGAAGGATGGGGTGGACAGTGGCCTTCCCAGCTGTTTTCTGGAGAAATGATTGGAGAGAAAGTGGGGAAACCTGTGAGTTTGCCTGTCTCTTCCAAACCTTCCCAATAGAATGTTTTTCTAATTAAGACTGATATCTGTCCTGCAATCAAAAGGGAGAGTTACATTCTGCACCACTGGACAGCCATGCTTCAGAGACAGGGTCTTGGGCACTGGTAGTGAGCGGTAGCAACAATTCCAGAACAACAGTAAAGCTACAGAGCCCAACTGTGTGTGCTCAATACGTGCATTCGATGTTTTAGTGCACAACAGCCTTATACAGGCTGTAATACCACCTTTACTTTATAGAGAAGGACAAAGAGGTGAATTAACTTGTCCAAGGTCACATAGCAGCTAAGACAAAAATGAATGAAGAAACTATTTCCAAATAAATACAGTTAGTCTTTGAGTGGTTTTTCGTCCTTGCTGTCTTCCATACTCATTGTGAAAAATTCCAGCTGTACAAAACTGCATAAAGTAGAAAGTTAAAGCTCCCTGTAACCTTGCCCCTAAGGTGGGACTTTGAACTTGCACTCTGTGGTTTTCCCCCCAGCAGAGCTAGAATACTTTCTATCGGCAGCGTGAAAAGCTCTCAGGTACCTGAGTTTGATGAAGGGGCTGATCCTCTCTTAAGCCAGTAGAAACAGAAGAATATAAAGCCACTTTCCTACCATTTCTGCTACAGAAAGCGAACGCCAAACCATTCTGGTTACAAAGAGAGCCACACCCATCTGGATGAAAGCTTTCTTGAGTTTACATCACTGCTTAGGAGGATAGGCCAAAAAATACAAGAGGAGGACAATGAGAGGTTACCTTCACCCACTAACAATGAAACGAGAACAATTTAGAAGACAAATCTGGTTGTTCATTTCTCCTAATTTTTATGTCGCATAAGAGAAATCATTCGGGTTTCCTCTGTAACAAAACAAAACCAAACCAAACAAAAAAACCCTACAGCTTTAGCAGCAAAACTAATCACAACAAAACGATATTCTGGTGTCAATTTATAAATTCTGAGTAAAAGCTGGAGGTATTCAAATTTCTAAACCCTGCAGCACAAAAGGCAGTTTTCCAAGCTGGGCTAGGCCATGCTAACGGTTGAATAGGAAAACTAATTAGCATCCTGTGTGAACTATCTTGTCTTTTTTTAGGACCGGAAATCAAATGGGAAGGGTTCCCTCCCGTTCCAAGCGAGTTCCAGAAGAATTACTCACGCTCCTTAACCTATGAGTCAGTCAGGAGTCTAGGAGAGTGTTTCCAAAACAGGCTGACAATAAGATAAACAAAGCAATTGATCTGTGGCAGTGGGAGAGGCAGGGCTGCCACTGGCCAAAGGGAGGGATTGGGTCTAGGGTGAGAAGATGGTAAACCTGGGATCGGCTGAGTCTCCCCAGAGAAGTCGTGCATGACGGGAGCTCTGCAGACCAACCAGCCCCAAGCACTTCCTGAAAGTGAATGTCCGCAAGGAAGTTTGGTTCAGAGCCTTTATTCAATTTCATTGATTTAGCGTATGGAATTGTAGCATCTTTCCCCCCATATGATTCGAGGGACTTGTCTGCCATCACACTGCATGGCCTAGCCTGGCTGTCTAAATGCTTTGGCTATCCATGCGTTTGGACATCTCACAACACAGGATATTAATCATTTCAGGACTCTGGGCCTGTTCCCAGTGTCCATGTTTGCCACTGTCAAGCTGCAGCCAGAAAAACAGTTCCCAAATGAAAGAGGCCTTCCCAAACTGAAATATAAAGTAATCAAAACTCAACTTAGGAAATAACCCAGCACCAAGCATGTTCTCTCCTGGGCAGGTTTAGGACAAATTTCCTCATTGCTCCCTCTAGGAAAGAGTCTGACGCCAGGGCTCAGCTCTGTCTGCCGTTGCTACGGGCTGATAGGCATCTCCTAACAGGAGGATTCAGGGGTGTGCATGAGGCCTCATGAAGACACTGCCCCACTAGCCTAATCTGCCGTTCCAAGAGAAAACCGAAGTGTGGATGTGCAGAGGTCAGCCCTGCCATGGAGGAAAAGCGGAAGCTGACTGGTGTTTTTCTCGATCTGCCATTATACCTATTCATGTACAGAGGCCAGGCTGAGGTGAGGGTGGGGTGGAGGAGGAACAGTGTCCCAAACAAGAATCCTGTCTCATCTGCTTGCCCTGACATGCCCTTCTGTCCATCCTTCACGCAGCAGTCAGTGATCTTTCTAAACACAGCTCAGATCACCTCCCTCTCCTGAAAACCTTGGAGGGAACCCTCCCTAAATACACACCTACAGAAATTCCAAAATTCCTCATAGGCCATCCAAGGCCCTCCACTCCTTGACTTTCTGCCTAACTTTCAGATTCATTACCAGCCACTCCCTGAACTTCTAACCACATTTGCCTGCTCATTATTTCCTGAAAACATTGTGTACTTTCAGCTCTGCTTTCTTTATTCATTCTGTTTTTTCTACCTGGAATCCCATCGCCTACTGACTGCCTCCTGCTCAGCCCCACAACATGCACCCCGCCCATCTCACAGCTTTTTGCAGGAGTGTTCCTGGCTCCAGTTCCCACCCCTGCTGAGTTTGTTTCTCCCTGATCTGTGTTTGCATGGCACTAGATGCAGCCATTACCTTGTATGGGATCGGTCCATGCTCTTGATCTTCCCCATTAGACTGTGAGCTCCCCAGGGACAAGTACTGTGTTTGCTCCATCTTAATTGAATCAAGGAGAGTTTACACATCAGCTATTATATTCCTTGCCATCCGCTTAATGGCCAAAAGTTTAAAAGAAGCTGCATTGCAACAATGGTCAGTCTTGCTGCTCTCCTTCTGTGCAGCTTTTTGCATTCAATGTGACTTTCAGCAACATTTGGCTTGCACCAACACTGATGATATTCAGTTTCAAAAGAATAATGGTTTCAGGGTACACAATTTCTGCGTTTAATTGTTTAAGATAGGAACAGAGAGCAGCATACCTATATTGCACTCCAAGTCTCCCTCGCCTCCCCGCTTCTCTCTTTCTCTCTCTCCCTCCATCTCTCTGTCTTTGCTTTTCATTCTCTGTCTCTCCCTCTGTCCCCACCCCCACACAGATACACAACACACCGAGTAGAAACGCCTGAGGATACATGAATGAAGCTTAGGGTATGAGATTTAGTATGTAATAAAAAATCTTAATGCAAAGTCAAACAAAAAGCCCATTAGTTAACAGGTGTTTGGAGAAGGGCACTCCAGGTCCTCAGCCCTCAGCCAACTTAGGCGCTATAAAGAAATATCATATTAGGCAAATTCCTGGTATTGCTTTTGAAAATGGTCACACTGACTTGCCTTCCTTTCTCAAACAAATTTCTCCTCTCTCAATGTTCATAAAGGGTGTTCTCTGCCTGGAAAGTCTTTGCCCTTCACCCCAACCCCTCCACTAAGCACATGCCTTGTCATCCTTCAAGTTTCAGCTTAAACAAAACTGCCTCAGAGGGTTGTAGTTATCTCCTTAACCATCTCCATAACTCTTTTCATCATGCAAAGCTGAAACTCTGTACCTATTAAAGAGTAACTCCTCATATATCTTCTCCCCAGCCCCTGGAAATCACCATTCTACTTTTCTTCTCTATGACTTTCACTATTGTAATGGCTTTGAAAATAGTGTGCATATAAACTGAAACATAACTGCCTGGACACATCTTCGTATTCTCCACTTCAGCACTGTCAGCATTTTCTTCAAATACTTGCCAATTATTTAATTTTATCTGACTTAAATTTAATTTAACTTTTTGTGTGCCCCTACCATTAAACTGAAAGCAATTTGAAAGGAAGAGGATTCATGGGGGTTTTGTTCTATATCACATAGTAGCTCTCAGTAATTACTTTTGGGTGAAAGAATGTACTTTTTCAAATCCATGTTCCACTTGGAACTTGGGGAAGGTAATTTCATCAACTAAGTGCCTTTTCCTGCCTGGTCACACCTGTTCCTCCCCATCACTGACAGGTGTCCTGAACTAGCTTCCAAGGTGCCTGCCTCCCTCAGCCTGGGGAGGCCTTTTGTCACCTTCTCCACTTAGCACATTCCTGCTCACCTCGCAGCAGCTTTTCACCCGACTGTGACACTTGCCGGAGGATGTTACTTACTCCTGCTTCTAGGCTCCAGAAACACTTTTGTTTTCTAGCGTCCTCATGTTTGCTTCTTTTATTACAAAAATTAGAAAGTGCTCCTAGAAAACCGAGCAAACATCACAGAGGCGTATAAAGTAAAAAATGAAAGCCTCCCTTTCCATTCTCATGGCCCCAGGTGACCACAGGTACCACTGAGTTCTTTTCTCTGCATTTATAAGCATATACAAAATCTTTACATTTGAATAAAAAAGGGGCCATTGTATACTTTTAGAAAGTAAAAAACAGATCATGGGGTAATACTGGTTAGTGAGTTGTTTTTCAATTGCTATCTCTTATATTTATTTGTCATGTTGTAATAGAGCAGCTTTGCTTTTTCAGTGGCTAATTACTGGTTCATTGTGTGCTTGTACTATTATTTTTAAAAATCTGTTTCTTTATGGCTCTGTAGGTAGCTTCTTTTTTCTTAATTACAAGCAATGCTAGTATAAAGCCTCTTATACCCTTATACATTTAAGTGGCTATATATATATATATATATTTTGAGACAGAGTCTCACTCTGTTGCCCAGGCTGGAGTGCAGTGGCACAATCTCAGCTCACTGCAACCTCCACCTTCCAGGTTCAAGCAATTATTGTGCCTCAGCCTCCCAAGAAGCTAAGATTACAAGTATGTGCCACCACATCCTGCTAAGTTTTGTATTTGTGCTAGAGATGGGGTTTCGCCATGTTGGCCAGGCTGGGCTTGAACTCCCAGCCTCAAGTGATCCATTTACCTCACCTCCCCAAGTGCTGGGATTACAGGAGTGAGCCACCACTCCAGGCCTAGAATATATTCTAAAAATGGACTTGTTGGATCAAATGGCAGGTCTTTTCATATGTTGATAGCTCCAGCCTGATTGTCTTCTAAAAAGGCATTCTACTGGCCATTTCTACTCCCACCCAAGGTGCATAAGAATGTCAGAGGCTCACGCTATGAGTGGGTATTATTGCCGTATTTAATCTGTCTTACCTAATTGGTCAAAAACTTTCCTGTTTTCTCTTATTGAGCATGATAGTTTTTGATATTTAACCATCATTTACGCCCTTCATCCGTGAACTATTTTTATATCCATTGATCATTTTTCTATTGGAGTGTTCAATTTCATTTTTGTTCATTTGCAATGGCTTTTTTTTTTTTTTAAAGAAACCTTGTAGTAAAATACACCTGACATTAAAGTTACCATCTTAACCATTTCCAAGTGTACCGTTCAGTGGAATTCAGTACATTCACAATGTTGTGCATCTATCACCACCAGCCATCTCTATAACGCTTTTCATCATGCAGAGCTGAAACTCTGTACCCAATAAACAGTAACTTCTCATTTTTTCTCTCCCCAGCCCCTGGAAATCACCATTCTACTTTTCATCTCTACAAATTTGACTATTGTAATGACCTAAAAATACTATGAATATAAACTTTTGTCTGGTAGAAAGGGTGAACATATTTTCCAGAATTTTTAGCTTATCTTTTAACTTGATAATGCTTCTTGTCATATAGTAGATGCACTTTTTTTTAAGCTTTTATACTTTTTTTTACACTTTTATATTAGTAAATATGACTGTATTTTGCTTTTTGGCTTTTAAGTTTTATATCTTACTTTGAAAGACCTCTTCACTCTAAAATGATAAAAGCATGCTCATGATTTCTACTAATTATAAAAGCACTCTGGTCATGTCTGTATCTCAACACTTCTTCTGTATTCTAATGAATAGTGATAGCTGACATTAACAAGAACTGTATTCCAAACAGTGTGCTAAGTTCTGTTCATGTGTTATCTTATTTAATCTTTGTAACAATCGATGAGGTGGGTCATATTTTTATTTATTTATTTATTTTTGAGACAAGGTCTTGCTCTGTTCTCTAGGCTGGAGTGCAATGGAGCTACCACTGCTCACTGCACCCTCGAGCTCCTGTGTTCAAGCAATCTTCCCACATCAGCCTCCTGAGTAGCTGGGACTACTGGTGCATGCCACCATGCCTGGCTAATTAAAAAAAAGAAAATCATAGAGACAGAGCCTCATCATGTTGCCTAGGCTGATCTCAAACTCCTGGCCTCAAGTGGTTCTCCCGCCTTGACCTCTCCGCATGCTGGGATTACAGGTATGAGCCACAGCGCCCAGCCAAGGTGAGTTTTATTATTATTCCCATTTTACAATGAGAAAATGCAGATTTAGAGAGTTTAAGAAACTGTACTTCAAGTGGCAAAGCTGTAGTCTAGGCCTAAGCCATGTATCTGCACTCTAACCACTAAGCTATGCATCTGTTTACTCTGTGAAATGGTGTTCCCTAAGGCCATGGCTGTGTCTCATTTATGAAGATCCTCAACAATTATTTTTGAAGTGAATTAATTCCTTTCGCTTAAATTCAATGTGCTGTGCACAGGCTTAGACACGGCCATTGCTGTCTCTTCCTCCATCATCTCACTTGTCTATGAATTCAGCCTTGACTTCTAAGCCCCACAGAGCTGCTGCTTTCCACTGGAAACAAATTCCCCAGGATGTTCAGGGTCTTCTCAGGCATCACTGCCACTTCCTCAAGGTTATAACCGCCCTATCAAGATGCTGCTCCCCTCATAGAGTTCTCTACTGGGTCTGCTCATAGTTCACCTTTGTCCTCTCAATAAGCTGATGGATTCCTCTCTGGCTCACAGACCATAATTCAACCCTTACCCTGAAACAGCCTTTCCTCTTTTGGAGTCCTTAAGAATTTTAGCACCAGGCTCACAGCCTTCACCTCTCCAATTCTCTTTGTCTCCCTTTAGGCTCCAGCCCTCATATTGATAACCCTTCCAATGTCCTGGCCTCAAATCCTCAGTTTTCACAATCAAATATCCTTTCTCTCCTAATGTCCGTAACATCAGTCCAGCCCTGGGCCCAGATTCAATCATTGCAAGATGCTACTTCCTTGTCTTACTCTCTTGTCTTTCTACTACAGCCCTCCCTCTGTTGCCAGTTTCCAGATCTGGACAAACCCCTTATATTTTCTCCACTCTTTCACATTCCTGGGGAAGTTCAGGAACCCTGGACGTCTGGATCTGTTACAACTTCTGGAGGACCATCTCTGTGGCTTGGCCACTTTCTCATCACTTCTACCCGGCTTCTTCCCACTCTCTGTAGCATCTCTTCTAAACCTTTCACTCTCAGCTGGACTCCACTTAAAGATAGCATTTGTGTTTTATCTACTATCTAATCCAAAGTGGATCTAAAACAGCTAAACATGAGCTGAGCTATGCCCGAGAAGATGACTAGGGCTTGAAGATGAGGTAGTTGTTTTGGGTTAAGACAGCAGCTGTTTGTGGGCTAAAAACAGTGGACCTGTTCCTGGATGGCAACAGATTGATCTGGCTAGTTGGAAGATGAATTTGGGGACTAGCTTACTGGGTAAGTGGAGACAGTGTGTGGAAGGCACTGAATGCCAAGTAGAATGGTTGAGTGTTGATATTCCAGGACACAAGAAGATATTGTAATATTTATGAGTAGGGCCAGGACATAACTCTATTCAAAGAACATTCATTGGGAAAGATTTTGCACTAAGCAGATGGCTGGAACTGCAGTATTTCCTGATAAAGCTCTTGCTCTCAAAGAGCTAACAGTCTTTGGAAGAAATTGCCCATAGAATGCAAACAAAGCACAGTAGAGACAGTGAGGAATAAGAGTTTTAAGAGAGCATCAGAAAGAACTTCCTAAAGGCTGTGGCACTTGAATGAAGCCTTACAGAGGGGTAGAAATGGAAGAAAAAGCAATGGGGCCCACTTCAGAGCTAAGAGAAGGTGACATTTAGAGATTATCCTGGTAATCATGTACTGGCTGGGCTATTAAACAGTCTCTAGCACATTGAGATTTCTGGGGGGAGAGATGCACTTAAGGCCAGAAATCCATCTACACAGGCAGCAGTTCATGTGAAAAAGACATAGGAGTCTTAGCATTCAGCAAGTTCAGTAAGAGAATGGAGATGCTTCAGTGTCAAAGGAGCTACACTAATCTTCAGCTGCCTTAAAACACGTTCAGTGTTGCACTCCAGATCAAAGACTATATCCAGAGAATTTTGTCAGTTTTGGGGGCTATGCTGTCCACCTTATGGTTCACAACTGGGGGTGCTTTTGACCCCCAGGACATTGGTAATGTCTGGAGACATTTCTGGTAGTCACAATTGGAGGGAGTGCAACTGGCATCCAGTGGGCAGAATCCAAAGGTTTTGCTAAACATTCTATAGTACACAGGGCAGCCCCCCATTCCCCATGACAAAGACTTATCTACGCCAAATGCTGATAGTACCAAGCGTGAGAAACCCTTCTCTGGTTGGTGAAGCAACCAGAGTATGGTTAGTGAAGGGAGCAGTTTTTTAAACTGTTATTAGAAGCAATTGAAGAAACTGGTGTTTATCCTGGAGAAGATTTAGGGACCTGAGAAATGTCTTAGAAAAGCAAAAGAACTGAACCGTCCATAGCAACTGCCCAAGTTTCTACCAGCATTCACCCTAACCATTGTGATAGGGATCCAACCAGAGCCAATATTTGGAAAACTAAGAAGTCAGTTTTAATAGCAAACACTGGTATAGCATTTACTGTATTTCAGGCAGTATTCTAAGAGCTGTACACATACCAACACATTTAATTGTCACAACAAACCTATAAAACCCATTTTTCAAATGGAGAGGCTGAGACACAAAGAAGTAGGTAAGTAACTTGCCTAACATCACAAAACTGAGAGTGGAACAGACAGAATTTGAGCCCAGGCAGCTGTACTCTTAACTACTGTTCAATATTGCTTTGCTGTACTGGAAAGGATAGTATTGTAAAGAGACAGACCTGGGCTCAAATCCCAGCTTTGCCACTTACTAGTTTGTAGCCACAGAAATGTCACTTAAACTCTCTGAATCAATTTCTTTATCTTGCATGATAAGGGTATATATTAGTAACATGATAAACATTTACTAGGTTCTTCTGCACTGTGATGAATGTACACTCATGTTGTTTAACGATAGGGATTTGTAACTGAGAATAGTTAGGTCATTTTGTACTGTATGAACATCATAGGATGTACTGAAATAAACCTACATGGCTATCACCTACTACATACCTAGGCTATGTGGTATAGCCTATTGCTCCCAGGCTGCAAACCTGTACAGCATGTTACTATACTGAATACTATAGGCAATGGTAACATAATGGTAAGTATTCATGTAACTAAACATAGAAAATGCTTAGTAAAAATATGATATAAAAGATAAAAAATAGTACACATATATAGGGCACTTGCCGCAAATGGAGCTTGCAGGACTGGAAGTTGTTCTGGGTGAGTCAGTGAGTGAGTGGTGAGTGAGTGTGAAGGCCTAGGACATCACTGTACACTACTGCAGACCTTATAGGCACTGTACATTGAGGCTACACCAAATTTATAAAGAAACATTTTTCTTTCTTCAATAATAAATTAGTCTATCTTACTGTAACTTTTTAAATTTATAAAGTTTTTAATTTTTAAAATATCTTGACTTAAAAATGACACTTAGCTTAAACCACACACACATTGTACAGCTGTACAAGAATTTTTTTCTTTATATCCTTATTTTGTAAGCTTTTTCCATTTTTAATTTTTTCTTTTTTTCTAAACCTTTTTGTTAAAAACTAAGACACATACATATTTGCTTAGGACTATACAGAGTCAGAATATCATCAAGATGTCAGTAGGTGTGACATTATACATATATAAACATACATATGAAAACATACATATGACATAAATAACATATATAAAGATAAAACACATGTATATTTTTTCAGTTCCATTATAATCTCACAGGATCACTATTGTATATGTGGTTCCTCATTGACTGACATGTTGTTATACGACTTGACTGGATTTATTATCTTCATTTCATACATGTGGAATTACGTGGTTTAGATACACTGAGTGACTTGCCCAGGGTCACATAGCTAGGAATTAGAGGACCAGGATTTAAACCCATATCTGCCTGACTCCAGAATCTGTTTTTTAACCACAAATCCGTTATATTTGCAAGCTCATGATGAGAATAGTATGAGAAGTCATATGAAAATTGCCAGGACACCATAAGCAGTTAATAACTGCTTATTATTAGATTAGTAATCATAGTTATCATGTTTATTACCAGCTCAATCAGGTGTGTGGACAGTAGCACATATTCTAGCTAAAAGGACAAGATCAGCAGAAAATGGATGATGCGGTAGCTTGTGTATAGATCACAATCCCCCAGCCAGCTGTTCCATAATCCTGAGCTGCAGCCTCCTGGTGAAGTGTTGCCACTTTTGATTCATTCGTCCTGCTGTCTGTATGGTCTACTATTCATAGAACAGGAGTGGGAGGAGCAGGGATAGTGTGAGGCTATTTAATGTCAAGGTTCCACAGTCCATACATTCCATAGAGTCCGCTTAGTCATAATTTTAAAAAATCATGAATATAGTGCCTTGCACAAAATCAGAAAAGCCACCACACACTCACAGACTGCACTGAGAATAGAACCACAGCTCACCTGATGGTTAATTCCAGCCAGGAAGGATTTCATCTTAAAACAATTGCCTGATTTCATTGCAGGGAACACTGTGTGAGTATTTTCCACAGAGGGGGTGGCATCTGCCTAGCAATTAGAAAGGCTAGAGGGCTGGCAGCACCCAGAATCTGTCTGCAGAGGATTCTTAAACATGAAATTGTGGCCAAAAGGATGTCAGACAGGAAGAGACCAGAGAACTGCTTGGATTATATATGATGGCAGGAGGTACAAAGGGCACTGGGAGCCTTGGGCAGAGGCCACTAACTGCCTACTTGGTGGTGAGTGATCAGAGAAACTTAGGGAGGGGATATTTGAGCTGGATCTTGATGGGTGAATGAAAGTTTGCCAGGTGGAGAAAGAGGGAGGGTATATGGACAGGAGAGAACAACAATACTACAAATTTATGTGACCTGGGAGAGCATGGCACTCTTGAAATGCTTTGTGACCAATGGTGGCAGGAGCCCAGGGAGGGGAACATGGCATGAGGGACACGAGGCTGGAAATATGGGTTGGATTCAGCTCACAAAGGGCCTGTAGCCCCACAGAGGCTTCTAGACAGTGTGGTGTAATGACGAGGATTTCCGGCAGTGCAATCTGAGGAGAAACAACCCTGGGGGTTTAGAGTAAGTCAAACCTGGTTTTGAATCTGAGTTCCGTTACTGACCAGCGATGTGGCTGAGGACAAGTGACTTTGCTTCTCTGTGTCTCAGTGCCTCAGTGCCTGTGTCTGTAAGATGGGGAAATCATGTCCGCCTCACACAGAACCGTTATTTGGATGAAACAAGGTAAGGTATAAACTCCTAACATAGCCATGGCATATCATAGCTCTTGGTGAATGGTAATTCCCCCTTTGTTTCCAGCCAGGCAGAGTGTCAATCAGATTTCTATTTTAGAACAATAACTTCAGTGGATTGCTCTTGGAGGAGTGGGGCTAGGGGGACTGGAGGCAGACAGAAGACTCAACTCTGAGAGTGGGTTGCTTTGCTAGTCTCAATCTGTAAATATTGAGTTCTAATAGTTTAAATTTCAGGGGTTTACATCCTCATTAACAGAACAATAGCCCTCTCTAAGAAGACTGGACAGTGAATGAGCCAGCTTAGTTGCCTCAGTTTCTCTAACGTAAGAGACCAGTCTGAAGGGACACAGTTAAAGCAAGTTCAAGTTTATTTGGCCATGTGTACTTGATTTCTTGTTCTCTGTTTCTTTTATTCATTTGTTCACTCATCTAGCAAACATTTATTGAGAGCCAACCGTTAAGTGGGCTGGGTGGATGTTGGGGATACAGTTGTCCACCCTCCCATCTGTATGATTTTGTATGATCAGATCTTGAAGAAACAGTGATCCCGTCTCTTCCTAGTGCATGCACATAGCTGTGGCTTCCCATTGGCCAGTTAGATGCATTCCTGCGCTTTGTGGAAGATAATGAGTAGAACAGAGAACATGGCCCCGGGGAGATTCCTGCTGGAAAATTACTGAACCATGCTACACTTTATTAAGTTCTATTTTCTAAAATTTCAGCACAGCATTTTGAATCTAGGACCAGAGATCCTGAACTCTTGTCTTTTTGAAAAAGAGTACAGAAAAAAGATAAATAAAAAGGAATAGCTGGGCCAAGTGCTGGGTCTCATGCCTGTCATCCCAACACTTTGGAGGCCAAAGCAAGAGAGCTGCTTGAGGCCAGGTGCTCGAGGTCAGCCTGGTCAGCATAGTGAGACCCCCATCTCTACTTAATTTAGAATTTTTTTTTTAAAGTAGCTGACAGGTGGTAAAAGAGAAAGCAGTTCTGGCTTTTAAGAAGCCAGAACTTAATACTGACTGGACTTTCAGAAATATGCCAAGAGGGTTCAGTGAATACCACCACTATTTGATTAATCTAGAAATCTTACTTCAAGTTAATGGAATTTAGATAATTAACCAAGAAAAGCAAACAAAATGAGGTTGAACAGCAACACTATTACCAAAACAAAAAGATGTCAAAACTTTGTGATGTCAAAACTTCCATCTCGTTAGGACATTCTAAAACGCTTGCTTTTCCCACCTGAATCCAGACCACTGTTTGTTCCTCTTATGGACCATTCTAAGAGTCTCCTAATAGTTTGGCTACTATTGGAGACTATTTGGCAGCAACACACCCCCATCCATACTTTATGGAGTCCTCAGAGTCCCCCAAAAAAGAGAAGGACTCTCACCGTTTCCTGACTCCCAGTCTCCCTCGGAGGAGTGTCCTGCTCCTGGCTGGGAATCAAGACTGTGCCAAGCCAACGTCTCCTGAGCTCCATCCACTAACAGGCCTTCATCATTTCTCTCAATTGCTGTTATTCAGCAGGTCGGAATGGGGAAACAATGCTATAACTTTATAGCTTGGGGTTATTTTCTTTTCCATCTCCTATTCCTTCAAAATCCAGCCCAGTTATCACTTCTTCTGGGCACCACTCCCTTGACTCTCTCTCCGGAGGTTTACCTACTCCAGCACCTGCAGGGTCACCTCTTTATTTTAATGTTTTGAATGTAGCTCTTCCAGAGATGTATTATGCATTATTGTCTGATGTGTCTTTCTCTCCTGCTATGACCCTTAGACACAAGGGCAAGGACTCTGCCTTGTCATACGTCCCTGTTTCTCCACTGCCATGCACAGCACCCAGCACGTAGTAGACAACTCTGTATGTGATTTTTAAAAAATTGAATGATGAAATGGAAGGGAGGGGAATAGATGTTCTGAAATAGAAGAAAAGAAAGAAGACTAGGCAAGTCTGTCTCCTTAGCAAACAGTCAATGTCCCTTTATTGTGAGGGGCTGCCTTGTGCAAGGGATGAGGCATTTGTCCCTGAGAACCGTACAGACTTTGCCTGCCTATTATTTAAGAGTGCGGACTTTAATGTCAACCTGCCTGGGTTTGAATCCCAGATCTGCCACTTGCTGTACAACCGTGGATAAACTACTTCATTTTATTATGCTTCAGGTTTTTATCTGCAAAATCGGGGTAATGATGGTCCTTACTAGGAAAGGTTTCTCATGAGAACTAGTGGTATAATCCATGTCTAGCACTTACAGCAAGCAGCACCTGGCACAGTGGGCATGGGGTAAATGTCAGCTCTTATTGAGGAGCTCATAGTCAAGTAGGCTTGCAGTAACATAAAGATCAAGAGAGTCACTACTAATAAAACTTTATTTTCTTAATAAAATCTGCACACACATATTTAGAAGGCTTTGAGCTTTGGGTAGATTCTTTAATAAGGTGTTCAAGAATGAGGCCTTGATACCAGAGGCATGACTAGGGGAGAATAGATGTGATGGTCAAAATGCCTTTTATGGAGGCTGGGAATAGCTAACTCCCAAGTTTTTGTGGAATATTCAAGGCAATGGCTACAGTCAATTTGTTGAGAACACCAAGAAGAAATGGGCGGTTTGGAAGAAAGGTCAGAGAGGGCCGGGTGTAGTGGCTCATGCCTATAATTTCAGCACTTTGGGAGGCCAAGGCGGGCAGATCACTTGAGGTCAGGAGTTCGAGACCAGCCTGGCCAACATGGTGAATCACTGTCTCAACTCAAAATACAAAAATTAGCCAGGCGTGGTGATGCACGCCTGTAGTCCCAGCTACTCAGGAGGCTGAGGCACAAGAATCGCTTGAAGGTGGGAGGCAAAGGTTGCAGTGAGCAGAGATCACACCTTTGTACCCCAGCCTGGGGTGATAGAATGAGAGTCTGTCTCAAAAGAAAAAAAAAAAAAAGGAAGGGAAAGGAAAGAGAGGAGAAAGGGCTGCTAACACCCAGGGAAAAGGCTTTGGCAAGAAAATTGAATTTTTAAATCAGAGCTTTTGATCAACTTTTCTGTCTGGTGTGTGATGCAACCCTCTCCTCAGCCTTCCCATAAGGTCCTCAGTGAAATCTCCCTGACTCTCTTTGCTGCTGGAGTTAGTTTGCTTTCTTTGGGAATGCAGAGTCTGGGTTTGACATTTTTAGTCAGTGGTGCCCCCAGGACGCCAGTTATATATGGGCTACAGATCATTACAACCCAGTGGGAGAGGTTCCAGGAGAAAGGCACTTTGGGTACACGAGGCAAAAAAGAAAAGAGCACCTTTGAGCGCAGATGGAGAGATCAGTATGTTACAGCTGCTAAATATATAGCTGAAATGTACGATAGAGTCAAGTTCAAGCATCTTACAGTAGCCTGTCCAGTGGGCGGGCACTAGATGAGCTATCTAATACTAAACACTAAGTGTCTCTGGAAAATTGCTATCATCTCTCACATTAAATTCAGTTATGCTGTTTACAGCTGGGACAGGTAAGAAACATGGCACCTGCCTGCAGAGTTGGCATGAATTGCTCTTTGTGCCTGAAACACCAGAGAGGGCCATAGGACACAGCACTGGAAAATTTTCAGAAGCCTCCATGGTATTATGCACTGGTTAATGGATCAAGCACTTGGAAGACCTAACTCCAATTTGAGTTCAGGGCTCGAAACCTAATTATTTCTAGTCATTGTTCAGTTTTTCCATTTTTAACGAAGTAACTTTGAGCACTTACTACCTGCCAGGTACTGCTATGTGCTTTACTTGCACTATTTCTTTTCATCCTTTCTAAAACCCAGTAAGTTCAGTAAAATTGTTCGTTTTACATTACAGAAGAGAAAAGTGAAGGTGAAAGAGATTGACCGACTGCTATAAGGCCATACAGTTTGCAAGTAGTAGAGCTGGGATTTGAACCCAGCCAGGTCTCTTGGACTCCAGAGCTTAAGATTTTAATAACTTTGTTAAGCGGTTTGGAAGGAACCAGAGATTGTCCACTTCAACCAGTTGTGTACCTAGAGGGAACAACTTGCAGTTAGGAAGGGCATGAGACTAGGGGTCTGCTCTTATTTTATCTGAGGCTCTGCCGTGTGACTGAGCAAGTCACTAAACCTTCCTGGGCCCCAGTTTTCCTTTGCTATCAACTTTTGATAAACTGCTCTATCTTCCTTACAGGTTTGTTTTAAGGAGCAGTATGTGAAAGCCCTCTATAAGAAGTACAACAGGACAAAAGCCACTCATTTGTCTTACTAAACAGACAACAGGCATATTCTTGTCCCCTTTTATGGGCTAGCTAATTTCTGATACATCTAGCCAAATGTGGATTAACAGGGAAACGTTTAATATAGAACCACTCCCTTTTCTGACTCACTAAGAAAATGACATAATCTTGAATATTGTGCTAAAATAAAGAATTTAAAAATTGAGTTTGATATTTGGCTGCTTTATGCTTAAGCATTTTCATATGCATTTAATCTCCAGTAGAACAAAATGAGGCTCCCAGATGGCTATGTTATTTGCCTCCAATCACACACAACTAATAAATAGCAGAGTAAGAATTAGAACCCAGCACTACCTGGTTTTACTTGCAGGTGATTTTCCGTACAGCAAGGGCTTAGGTCAGATTCATTTGATTATAGAAGGCAACGACTCTGTCTTCATAGGACCTCATTGTTTCCAATGAAGTTACCATGATATCCCTGGGACTAATCCTAATGCCTCCATGCACCCTAATGGGAGAGTTTTCTGTTTTATCCTTTGCTATGTCAAAGTCTAAACATTTAGCAAAAATCCAGTCTCTCCTAAGAAAACTAACCAGGCTCAAAGCATAGATGAGCTAAAAGAGATAAAATATTTTATCATGTGTATCTCTTGATAAGAAATAACTTTCCTAGCCTTGAAGTAAAGGAGGAATTAAATTTCTTTTTAAATTGTAGATAATATTGAATTTGAAACTTGCTTAAAATATAAAAACAATGGCATGAGATTAAAAGAAAAATATGTATACCAAAGATGATTAAGACTCAACTATATAATATATGGAGAAGTAATTCAGATTTAAAAAAAAAATAAGATTTCAATAGATCAATGGCCAAAGGATATGAGGAAAACATTTACATAGAATAGAAAAGAATACAAATACTAAACACTTATTCTAGAAAACATTTATCCTGAGTAGTAATCAAAGAATTACAGTTTAAAACAATCTTTATCATTATAATTACATATAATAATTTTACAGTTTTTAATATTTACCAAGTGCTTTACATACATAAGTTCATTTAATCCCTAAAACCACCATAAGAGATAGTGCTATTTCCATTTCATAGGTGAGGAAACTGAGGCCCAGAGAGGTTTAGTAGCTTGCTCAACTTATAATTAGTTAGAGGAAATTTAAATCCAGACAGTCTGGCTCTTACATTCATATTATACTTGGGAAATTAATAAAAATAAACATACTCAAAAGTAGACTGTTTGGTGCTAGGAATGTTCTTGAGAGATCCGGTGCTAGTGCTTTATAAACTGCTACAACTCTTTTGGAAAGCAGTATTGTGATAGGTAGCCAAAACTATAAGACTATACATTTCATTCTAGTAAGCTTACTCACTGGACTGTAGATTGTGGAAGGAATTCAACAGAAGTAGAAATCTGCAGGCAGACAGTTGTACACTGAAGTGTCATCTAGACAATGTCCAATATAAATATAATACATACCATATTTATAATTTTAAATTTTCTAGGAATCATATTTAAAAAGACAAAAAGAAAAATGAAATTAATTTTGATAGTTGATTTAACCCAATATATCCAAATAGTATAATTTCAACATCAATATAAATATTTACATTGTTTTTCTTATATTGCCTTAGAAATCTGACACATATTTTATGCTTATATTACCTGTCAATCTAGACTAGCTACATGTCAAGTGCTCCATAGCTGCATGTGGTTAGTGGCTGTCCTATTGGATAACACTGATCTAGAACAGCAGAAGATGGGAAATGGATCATAATATCCAGTGATGTGGAGAATGATTTAGAAAAAATAGGCTGGGCACAGTGGCTCATGCCTGTAATTCCAGCACTTTGGGAGGTCAAGGCAGGTGGATCAACTGAGGTCAGGAGTTTGAGACCATCCTGACCCTGTCTCTATGTCTCTAAAAATACAAACTTAGCCAGGTGTGGTGGCGAATACCTGTAATCCCAGCTACTTGGGAGGCTGAATCAATTGAAGCTGGGAGCCTGAAGTTGCAGTGAGCTGAGATTGCCATTGCACTCCAGCCTGGGCAACAAGAGCAAAACTCTATTTAAAAAAATATATATATAGTATGTCAGTCTCTGGAGTTTATCAGATCATTACCAATAGCAATTACCGTTACTGGGTGTGGTGGCTCAAACGCCTGTAATCCCAGCACTTTGGGAGGCCGAGGCAGGGGGAGCACCTGAGGTCAGAAATTGGAGACCAGCCTGGCCAACATGGCGAAACCCTGTTTCAAAAAAAAAAAAAAAAGAAAGAAAGAAAAGAAATAGGTAAAATGTTTCTGCTACGTTAAGTAAAAAAATTCAAGAACACAAATTATTAAATTAGTAGATATTTAAAATGTGTCTGTATGCAGGCTGTGACTGAAAGAGAATGTACAAACATTAAAATAGTTGTGTTAGCATGGTAAGATTTAAGGTTGATTTTTTAAAATGTTCTTTTCACTTAAATAGGCATATAACATTTATTTTTATTAATAAACATTTTTAAGCATGAAAAAGACAAAGAAAGGATCCTTTATATAATAAGAATATTTAGAGATTTAATTTTTATATATTTTTAATACACTATGTGTTCTAATAAGTCCCACATGCTATATGTCATATGAATTTCCCTATACTTTGATGTTCTGATAAATAATTTGGAATTTTTGGTTATTGGATTTTCTTTTGTTTATGTCAAAGTTCTTAAAAGAGTTGAGTTACTTAAGATAATTATTCACAAGCCTTTGAATAACACGTTATTGAAACAATGTAATGATAGGCCCATCCTTTGTTCTTTGTAGTATATTTAATATACATTATTGACTGATTGAGACAGAGTCTCACTCTGTTGCCCAGGCTGGAGTGCAGTGGTGCTATCTCAGCTCACTGCAACCTCTTCCTCCTGGGTTCAAGCAATTCTTGTCCCTCAGCCTCCCAAGTAGCTGGAACTATAGGTGTGTGTCATAACACCCGGGTAATTTTTATATTTTTAGTAGAGACAGAGTTTTGCCATGCTGGCCAGGCTAGTTAATATACATTTTTAATATTTCATTTCTTTTATTTGACCTATGAGCTATGCTGAAAGCTGACCCAAAGATTTCCAATTGTTTGGTGGATTTCTAGAGATAGAAACTAATGAAGACAATCCTAACTACTTAGGAAAAACTTTGAAATTCTGATTTCAGTTTTAATTAACATATCTAATTGAGAACTAGAGAAGCAGAGACATGGATAGGTTAGGTGAAGAAGGATGACTGGAGTCACACAGTGCTACGAGCCTGAACTTGGAAAGTCAGCATCTGCAGAGGAGAGGGCATGGGATTGGGGTCAGAGAAAATAATTCTGGCTCTGCTTTCTACTACCTTAGGAAGTGTGCGGTCATTCCCTATCTGTAGAACTAAAGATCATGAAATCAATCTCATAGATAGTGAGAATTAAATAAGATAATCTACTGTTCTAAAGAATAGTTCTCTGAGATCATTAAGTGCAATCCCCTATTTTAACAATGAGGAACACAGGTCTAGAGTGGCCAAAATAGGCTTGGAACCTGGCTGTCTTGTTTGAATTAGGGTTCTTTGAGCACAAAGACCCAGAGCCCAGGCCTGGAATCAGGGTGCTTCTGTCACTGTGCCGCTTAGTTCTGACACTCACAGTGTCATAACACTATGACCTCGATCAAGTCTCTTACACACTCTCATTTTCCCTATGTGTAAGGTGGGGAAAGTAAATGTTTCTAATTCAAGATTGGTTGTGGGGTTTTAAACAGTCAAACTAGGTATCACGTCTGGCACACTGCAATCTCTCAGTATCTGTTATCTATTATTGATAGTAGCTGTCAAAGAAACTTTCTTTGGATGCTTTTGGTGTCCCCAAACTAATCCTTACAATGTCTTTACAGTCGGCAGGTATGTTTTACTCATCATTTGGTTGAATCTTTAAACTTAAACTCTGCAGCTTAGACTCTGCAGAATTAATAATATTTTGGAACTTCATAGAAAAATAAAATAGGAAGTTGGGGGAGGGTGGCGTTGGCCCACCACTAGGGGGAGTGTTGGTGAAAGTTTATCTTAGACACTCTGGGGAGGGCAGGTTCTGCAGTGGGTGAGGTATTTTGGTGGAGGGAAGGAAGGGAAGAGGTGGGCGTTCAGGAAGAAGCTGGGCGGGACTCAGGAAGGCATGGAGGTGTGGTCCTGATGAGGTGGGCTTGCAAGAAGAGCAAGAAGGCAGCGGCGCGGCACTTTGGTAATACCTCTCACTGATTGAGTACTTGCTGTGTGCTAGGCTCTGTGACTCTCATGATTAGTTTCTATAGCTGGAAAATGGGAATGCTAATCGTTTCGCCTGTCTAAGAGTTATTGCAAGCACTTTAAGAAATACTATGTACAACATTTTTGAACAGTGAGTGCTTGACAAACATAAAAGCTTGTTGTTGCTATTATTATTTACGATTAAATCCTTCAAAGTTCAAATGAGGAAGACTAAGAAACATGTTCAAAACCATAGAGCTACTAAATGGCAGATATCCTCCATTGCCCAACAAGTCAAGCAGAGTCTTCCATCCTCCCGCTGCCCACCCTCCAGCCCCACCTCTCAACCTTCCAGTGGTGTTGCCAGGGTGGACCTAGATTGGCTCAGAGCCCCCCATTCTGCCTATTCCTGGCTGCAAGACCAGCGTAAGTAACTTTGCCTTTCTGCAACTCAGAAAGCAAAATTTTCCAATTTGCTCATTTGTGATATGGGGGTCACATTTCTTACAGGGATTTTGTAAGAATTCAATAATGTTTTCCAAGTAGAGTGCATAGCCCACTGTTTGGCACATAATTACTCAAGGAGTATTAAGCTGTTAATGTGAAGTGAGCCCTTGGGTTCTTCATGACCTGTTTCTCTAGCTCCTGACATTTCCGTACTTAACCTTTATTCTGGAACAGTCTGGGACAAAAGAAACATATCGGAAACCTAGGCTTTGACAGCCTTCTCTCCCTCTTTTTGTAACACGCCATTTTCTTAAATCAATGTTGTATGAAGCAACACAGCTTCTAAATTCATTGATGGTGTCTGCCGGCAAGGAAATGTCAGAGCACTTGGATCCAACTGTCCCATTGCCGTTCTTTGGCTTTCCCTGGGTGAATGGTAACATTTTCAAATGAATAAAAATCTCCAGGCAACATCAGTCTCCTCCCCCAGAGCAGATTTATAACAGAGTGGTTGGCATTTCCACATGCTCTGCATTTGTCAGTGTCAGATTCACATACGTTCTTAGGTCTCTGTACATATATAGGCATAATTTAAATCTCCGGTGAACAAAGACTATTTTTCAAACTTGGAGATATTCCAAAAGATCTCTGCATTTCATCTATTTTAAATGTTTGTACGATTTAAAAGCATGGTGATGTCAAATGGTACAGGGGAGGATTGAATATTCAGCTTCTAGCAACTGATCATGTGCTATGTGTCAGGCACTTTATATACAATATTTTACTGAACTACAGGATGCATATGCATTATCCTCAGTTTACAGAAGGGGAAACTGAGGCTCAGCAAGATGAATGACTTGCTCAAGTCACACATAAGTCACATGAGCTGAGAATGGTAGGAGTGCAACAAAAATCATTCTGATTCCATATTCAATGTTTCTGACATTTTATCACAAATGCCTCTGCCGAGTAACATGCATGCATTCATTCAAAAGCAATTTACTGAGCACTTGTGATGTACCAGGCACTAAGCAAGGCTCTGGTGATCTAAAAGAAGAAAAAATAAGCAAGAATTCTTGCTTTCAAAGTGCTTACATTCTAGTCAAACAACATGGGACAATTCTGTAACTTGGTGAAAATTTTATCTTCATTGGATGGGATGGAGGTGGAAGAAGGAGGTGGAACGCAAGGATGACTGGGATCATGGTCTCTGTTCCTCTCCAGATCATGCCAGGGGCCAGGGTAAGCATTTGGGGAGGGTCTGATAAGAATGCTAAGGCATAAAGCTGTGACAATTCCTGCCAGGCCTCTAGTCTCATCTGCAAAGCTTAAGTTGCTCTTTTTTGAGGCACAGGGTTTTGACAGCAAACACTGCTGCTCTAGAGCAAGTAGAGATAAAAAGTGGACTATTGAAGAGCAAGGCATGGGGAAGGTGTTTTTAGGGGCAGCAAAGATAGAGAAGGAGATGAAAGTTCCAGACACCTACAATAGGCGCTCAATAAGTGATAGTAGGCAGATTATGACCTGCTGTCACTACCCTCCAAAATCTGTAGTAAAATTCATGGAAAATTTAAAACAACTTCCTGTTCATTTTCAAAAGCAGTGTTGCTAGCTACATTTATTAAGCAACTCCTATGTGTCAGTCACTGTATCATGCTCCTTGTACGCATTGTCTAATTTAATTCCCAAAAAATGAAGTTGACGCTCAGAGAAGCTAGTGAATGGAGAAACTTGTTTCAAACCAGAATCTATCCAACTGTAAATCCTTGTCCTTTTTGTCCACACCAAGCTGCCTCTGTGGCTCCTCAGAAGGCTATTAAAAGAAAGGAGAGTTAATTTGTAACTTGTTCTGCATGCGACATCCTTATAGCTTAAAGTATAGCCTATGGACCAACAACACTGGCACCACCCAGGAGCTTATTACAAATGCAGAGTCTCAGGTGCCACCCAGACCTACTGAATCATGATCTCCTTTTTAACAAGACTCTTTGCATAATAAAATTTAGGAAGCAGGCCAGGCATGGTGGTTCATGCCTGTAATCCCAGCACTTTGGAAAGCCAAGGCGGGTGGATTACTTGAGGTCAGGAGTTCGAGACTTGCCTGGCCAACATGGTGAAACTCCATCTCTATTAAAAATACAAAAATTATCTGGGCATGGTGACGCATGCCTGTGATCCCAGCTACTTGGGAGGCTGAGGCAGGAGAATTGCTTAAACCTGGGAGGCGGAGGTTGCAGTGAGCCAAGATCATGCCACTGCACTCCAGCATGGGCCACAAAGCGAGACTCTGTCTCCAAAAAAAAGTACTGTATCTCTTGCCAAAAGACATGACACAGACATGCTCAAAGGTGGTGAGCGATACTTCTCTCTGGCTCTAAAGATGATCATTTCAGGAATTAAATTGATAGCTATTGTCAAACTTAATTAAGAAATGAAAGTTTTAACAAACCTGTCTGGGTACCTGTTAAATCAGATTGGAATGGGAGAACCACTGTGTGATCTCACAAGTTAGCTAACATTTAGAGGGCGAGTTTCTACTTCTTTTTTTTCTTTTTCCTAACCCCTGAAACCTGTGAAAGAGGATGCGTTTCTATTTCCAGGATGTTTTCATAGGCTTTTTAGGAAAGGCTTGCTCATTGTTAATGAGATTTTTTCCCCTAGTGGGAATCTTGACAGCAGTTTGGAAGATGAATAAGGGACCTCTTTCTTTTCTGGCAGTAGAGTGTTGAGCGGAGCCCATTAATCTGGATATAGGGCAAGCTATGATGGACTAGAACTTTTATCACAGATTTGTCCATTAATTCTCTCTATGGTCTTGGGCAAATCATTAAAACCTCCTCATTGTATCAAGTGATGCTGGCCTCAGGAAAGTTGACATAACATCTGACTGTTCTTATGCCATTATAATGATGATAAAAGAAACTTGTGTGTACGTGTCTTTAAGACGGGGTCTTGCTTTGCCATCCAGGCTGGAGTGCAGTGGTGCAAACATGGCTCACTGTAGCCTTGACCTTCTGGGCTCAAGCAATCTTTTTGCCTCAACCTCCCAAGTAGCTGGAACTACAGGGATGCACCACCATGCCCAGTTAATTTTTTGTAGAGATGGTATTTCACCGTATTGCCCAGGCTGTTCTTGAACTCCTGAGCCCAAGCAATCCACCTGCATTGGCCTCCAAAGTGCTGGGATAACAGGCGTGAGCCACCACACTCAGCCAAAGAAATTCTCTTTTAAGCCAGGATGTTGGTAGGTTAATATTATGAACTTCAAAATTCATAGGCATTTACTAAAATGCTTGCTAATCCTTTCATCAACCAAAAAACCCATCAATTAAACCATTAAAAAGTGTTTATTGGGAAGCTGCCTTCTGTCTTGGAATACAAAGGGGGTAATGCTTCTGGGGCAGAAAATGGTAATTATGAATCACTTTCCACCCATTTCCTGTTCCACAAAAACTGAGCACCATGATGAGTAGAAAGGAGCTGAGATGACAGGACCCGGGCACAGGGTATTAGGTGGGGGCAGGAGGGCACTGTGGCTCTTTTCCTGTTTACCTGCTCACTCAAGGCCTGCTTCCAGTCCCTTGTTTCTCCAACAGTCTTGAATGGTAAGTGAGTTAACTTCTCTGAGCCTGTTTTTCCCTTGGTACAATGGGGATAATATTAATGTCTGTTTTATGGGGTTGTTTTAAGGATGTAAATGAATGGAAGTTCAGAAACACGCAGCTCCCTCTGTCTTTACCTCTACACTTCTGCAACCTTTCCCTTCTCTTCTCTTTCACCTGACTTCTCATATCAATTTTTCAGAATCTCAACTTTGGCATCACTTTTTCCTGGAAGCATTCCTCGACTCTCCCGTATCTGTGGGAATTGCCTTCAGATAGGTTATATATAACCTTAGCCCTCTACTGCCCTCGTCCTCATCTCAGTGTGGCATGCTTAACTGTTGACATGTTAGTAACTAGACCAAGAGCAGTCATAATATTTGTTGAGTTCTTACTATGTTCCAGGTCCTATGCTAGGTACTTTTCATGCACTGTCTTGTTCAGTCCTCACAATGGCCCTAGCAGATAGGTTTTGTTATTGTCATTCCCATTTTACAGATGAGGAAACAGAACAGAATAGATTCAGTAAATTGTCCAAGATCACCCAGCTAGTAGGTTTCAGGACTGGAATTCAAAACCAGTTCTGTCTAACTTTGGGCTCATGTTCCTAATACTAGGCTAAGTGTCTCTGGAACCAGCACATGCCTGTCACACTCCGGAATAGGATAAAAACACATGCACACACACACAACGCAGAAAACCAAAACCATGTTTTATAAAAAGTGCTTAGTAAACTGATAAGTTTTTCATCTTTCCTCCTTTTCTTCTCTGGGGGTGTCTAAGGAAGAGAAGGTTTATCATTATATGGTCTGCATCATGATTTGGGCTGGGAAACTCCTGCTGTAGTTAACTGAGCTCATTAGAAACCCACAGAAGTGAATTATAGAAACATGACTTGTGCCAGCCTACCTAGCCACATTTTAGGATCCTGAGACATATGGGCACCAGCTCATTTAGAAAGCATTTTTAACAAAAGCACACAAAAAAGATGTTCAGCATATGTTAGAGTAGGTAGGATTCATGGAATCCTAAATCAACTTGCTTTTTATAGCCATTTGGAGAGGGGCAAATTAGTGCCAGCCGGTTTTTCCTTCAGTGCACATTGAGAAGGGGCCAGGCTGGGGAGCAGGTGGAGTAGCCAATATCAGTGCTGGTGGATTGGAGGGTCCCTGACAAACTCCCAGCCCCCACGCTCTCTCCTACCCACCTGCACATTACATGCTCATTCTCCCCTAGGCAGTGCCAACTCTAAGCACACCAAAAAAAAACTCTTAAAGATGATATAAGTAACACATGTTAATTAGAAAGTAGGTTTGAGAAAAAAAAATCATCCTTATTCCCACCTTCCTAAAGAAAACATTTTGGTATCTATCCTTCCAGTTTTTTTTTTTTTTTGGTTGTTGATATTTTATATACACACATATATACTTGTGTATATACAAGGGTCCTCCTTTGTCCTATATGTATGTATATATTCCCTTTTTACCAAATTAAGATTTTATCAAATGTTCCTAATTTACTCCCTCTCCTCCAAACTTAGTACTACCACTTCAAGTCAATAAGCACACACTTACATCATCATTTTAAATCACTGTATGGTATTCCATTGTAGGGTTTATCGTAATTTATTTACTGATCTAGTGTTATTGGACATATAGGTTGCCTACCACTGCTTTTGTCCACAATATCTCTAAGAACATTTTCATACATACCACTCTGAGCATCTGTCCCCACTGTTCCTTAGGAAAAATTCCCCAGGCACCCTACCTTAAAAATAAATTGTAAGTCACTCCTTAGTAGCTTGGTGTAATCACTCCTTCCTTTATGATAGTTATAAACCCTGACCCAAAGGGAGAATTATCGGGTGTGAGGGTGAATGGGTATTTGGGAGAAGAGTGGGACAGGAGGAAGAATGTCTCGGGGGCATAAGACATTACTAGAGGAATGTAGGACTTGCTGCCATGGGACGAATGAGCTATTCTAGGGCCAGACTGAAAGTGTTGGATAAAAAATTAAAACAGAAACCAATCAATCCAGCAACCAACCGAAGAAACAAAACACAAAGCGGAGATGGGAAGCCTTCAAGATTTGCTTCCCCAATTTGCGATTTCACCAACACTGGATCCTTGGCATGACCATCTTTCTTGGCCTTTTGGAAAATGTTTTAGCAATCAAGAGTCACAAAAATAGTCATACTATTTGATTTAGTAATAGCACTTTTGGAAATATAACCTAAGGAACTAACACCAAAGAAAGATAAAGCTATGTGGACAAAGACGTTCTTTATGGAGTTACTTAAAGTAGCAAAAACTTTCATCCAATGAAAATAGTCAACAGTTTAAGAAAATTATGGTGCAACTACGAACTTAGATGGCAGAATAGCGAGCAGCCATCTGATCCTTACCAGCTATGTGATCTTGGGGGAAATTACTTAACCTCTCTTAACTGTTAAATGGGGAAAATAATCTTTACTATTGCAGGCTTGTCAAGATTAAAAAGATAGCATTTAAAAAGTGCCTAGTATAGTCGTTGGCTTATGATAAGTGTCACATAAATATGAATAACAGCTAAGTATACAAAGAATATGTTACACTCATGGGAACAAATATGATAGGACAAAAAGCAGCTCACAAAAGCATGCATGCACCTGTCAGCCATGGGGAAGCCTGCATTGGGAACTGGAAATATTTTTTTGCCTCATTATGGACTTACTGAATGTGGATCTCCAAGACCTGGAAAGTGAATTTTGCCACAACGGCCAGAAGTGTCAGGCTCTGAGAGGCTGTCCCTACTCTAAAGAAAATTAATGAAGACCTGACCTAGACACTAAAGTGTCAGTGTATTGACTTAGAAAGAGAAATACAAACATCATGTGGAACAGAGATACCTGTCCCAGCACTATAATGCTTTCTCTCCCCAGAGGCAGGAAGAAGAGGGAGCCAATGCAGTGCAGAAGCCCCAGCATATGATAAAATATGAGAAGCATCAAACCCTAATGCAAGAAGCAACAGAATTTTCCACTTTTGGATGAATGGAAAAACAAAGCATGGCAAAAACATACAATGGAATACATTCTATCCTTAAGAAGGAAAGGAATTCTGATACAGGCCACGACATAGATGCACTTCAGAAGCATTATGCTAAGTGAAATAAGTCCAGACATAAAAGGACAAATATTGTATGATTCCACTTCTTTTTTTTTTTTTTTTTGAGATGGAGTTTTGCTTTTGTTGCCTAGGCTGAAGTGCAATGGCATGACTCAGCTCAGTGCGATCCCTGCCTCCTGGGTTCAAACGATTCTCCTGCCTCAGCCTCCCAAGTAGCTTGGACTACAGGCATGCACCACCACACCTGGGGAATTTTGTATTTTTAGTAGAGGCGGGGTTTCACCTTGTTGGTCAGGCTGGTCTCAAACTCCTGACCTCAGGTGATCCACCCTCCTCAGCTTCCCAAAGTGCTGGGATTACAGGCGTGAGCCACCACGCCTGGCCATGGAGTACCTGGCAGGCAAATACATAGAGATGGAGAGTACAGTAGAGGTTAAGCGGGGAAGAGGAATGGGAGTGATTGTTTAACAGGTACAGTTTCAGTTTGGATGATGGTAAAGTTCTGGAGATGGATGTTGAAGCTGCTTGCACAACAATGTGAACGTACTTAATGTCACTGTATTGTATGCAAAAAAACATGGTGGTAAATTCTATGTGATGTATATTTTACCACTAAAAAGAAAAGAAAAAACCTAATGAGAAGGACAGTGTGTCTTGGTGATCTTCGAAGGGCATGAGCTCTGAAATCCAGCTGTTTAGGTTCATCTCCTGGCTCTGCCCTTTACTAGCCACGTGTCCTGGGGCAAATCCCTTGTTTTCTCTGTCGCTCATCTGCAAATGGAGGCCATAATGCCATCTACTTTCTGGAGTCATCATGAGGAATAAAATGAGTAGATTTAAGTAAAGTTCTTAGTTTTACAGCGATGCTGAACAAATAGTGAATCTTACATAATCCTAGCAAAATTTTTAAAAAGTGACATTCTTGGTTTCTCTTAAAAGAGCATTACAATGGGGACAGAAATACTCAAAGTCAGGGGGAATGACACATTATCTTTGTGCAGGAAGATCTACTAGGAAGTGTAAGGTTGCTTGGCAAACATGGAACCAGAACAAAACAATTAGAGAAATTGTGTATCTAATAGTATGCAGTGAAGACAGCCTGATTTTATCATAGGGATTGTCTTGCCAGCAGAAGTGGAAACACTCAAAACCCATTGACTAAAGCTCTGTGTCTCCCTGGGACCATGCTGGGCAGGGCGGCCAAGACTTGCTTTTGTGACTTTTCTTTGCCAGCACATCCACGGCTGGCCAATCCCTCTCCAAAGCATTCCAACATCCCGTCTCCTTTGGGTGAACTGCCTTAATCTGCCCCATTTTAACATGTGTTGTCTACTATTTAGTTCCCTGACACTTCTATTTTTTTGGAAGGAAACATGGAAAAATGACAGCAGCCTGATTTATTGGTGGTTGCAGAACTGTGGGTGAAATATTTTCAGTTCTGTTGCTGGAGCTATGATGGCTGTAACATTTTGAAAACAGATTTTAAACAATCATGGTTGCCCAGTGTTTTTGCATTTGTAAGCTCTTTTCTGTTGGATGGATCCGATTGTTCAGAGCACAGCAGGCAGCAGGAATAATGAGATATGAAAGGGATGCTAGATCATGCTCCTGGGCCCCATATTCATTCCAGTCCGTTACCCATCTCCCGATTGTCTTCAAACCCTAAGTGAGCCTAATGAGGGGCTTGATGTGGTGTCTGAATTTATGATGAACCCCATTCATTTGCTTTTACACTCCAGTAAACAGCTGTTGAACTTCTTCCTCTGAGTGGTTTATTCTTAACCTCATGTGGCTTAAAGTAACTCTAGAAACAGCAATGCTGTGTACACGTATGTGCCTGCATGTTAACACCCCTTAGGTCAGGATCTTCCACTGCTGCCTTAGGGTATGATCACAGGTATGGACCACCTGAATGGGTGGGTACATGCCTCAAATGAGTGCCTTTAAATCTTACCTCACCCTCAACGGGGGCTGGATCTTCCTGGACAGTGTTGGAGTCTGAGCTGATCTCTACTTCTTGTACTTGGCTGGTAAGAGGAGAAGGGAGCAGGGCAGGCTGGGCTCCCTGAATCATGGTGTAGCCGATGTGGGCAGTCTGCACGTCACATTCCTGAAACCGTACTGAGCCAGGGTGCATAGGTCAGACTTCTATCTATGTCTCTGTGTCTGAGGACTTTGCTTCAGAACTGCTGCAAGCTGGAAGTGCCAGGGGAATTAACACTCCTGGGAGCAGCCTTCAACCAATGATTCTCGCTAATTGGTGCATAAATATTCCAGTTCCTTTATGCCTTGGGTGGGATAATTGTGAGGCATGGGTTTTATACTGTTTCCCAGATTTTTCCCATGAAATTCAGCTCCAATTGCCCACTGCCACAGCAGGCTCACTCCACACCCCTGCCAGCCTCCTTCTCTTTGCTCTGTCAATTTCCTCCTCTCCCAGTACGGGTCTCTGAACCTCCGAAATACACTCACTGCACTGCACTTAAACCCCTGTCTCAAGGCCTACTTCTGGGAGAACCCACACAAAAACACATGATGTAGAGAAAATAGCACAAGATTACAGACAGGAAGACCTCAGTTTTGTCCTAGCTCTATTACTTACGTGTCACGTGACTTTGGGTTACTGACTTCAATCTCTCTGAGTTCTAGTTCCCTTAACTATAAGAAACCAGAGCATAATAACACCTACCTCATTCATTGGGCCATTCATAAAGCCTGAGTAAGAATACGTAAGAGGAGGAGCTGAATAGGATAAAGTTCTTTAGCTATGTTCATCATGTGGTTACGTGTGGCTCTGCCATTTCCACTGTTGTCTGCAGAATCTACCCCTGCTCACAGATATTCCTCTACACCGTTCTTATTCTTATTCATACTAATAACCTGTGTACATCTCAGGTGAATTAACATTATGGAAACTTCAGCTTTTGAGCACTTTGTGGCTAATTATTTCTTTATAATTCTTTTTGCCTCCATTTCTTACTGTTAACATTTTTGTTAACATTTTCAAACATAAAGAAGAATGGAAAGAATAGGCTAATAAACCCTTGACTTGGATTCAACAATTTTAAACAGTTTGCCATATTTGCATTATCTGTTGGTCTGTCTATCTTGCTACACTGTTTGAAATTAAATTCTAGATGCCACGATGCTTCACCCAGAAGTACTTCAGGATACATCTCCCAATCTCGCACATGCACAATACCCTTCATACACCTAGAAAATCAACCTTAATTTCATACTATTATCTAACATTCTACCTACTATATTCAAATGTTCTACTTCTGCCAAGAATGTCTTTTATAGCTTATTTATTGTTTCGCTAGGATCCACTCTAGGTTCACTGCAGAATGTCTTTGCTTAGAAACTACCATTCTGTCTGACTGTGTGTGTGCATGTGCGTGTGTGTGTGCACATACCTGAAGTATATGCTAGAGATGTCCCCTGTGCATTCTTTCTCCCTGACGCCAGATCAGTGTTGTGGCTCTCTGGTCCTTGGGTGACAATGGGACAACCTGAGCCTTGTCTAGATGTGTGATCTTGGCTGGGCTGGTGGCCTCCACCAGCAGCAGAGGGCTCTAAGTGGGTGGAGACTGGCAAGTCTGCCTGGCTGTCTGTGCATGTCAGGGCTGCACCAACCACGTCTGTGGCTTCCTTCAGTGGTCACCTGCCAGATGCTTACACAGACGTGCTGCCAGCAACGTCAGCTGTCTGATGAGGAAGAAGGCATTCTGCCCACTGATTTAATGAGAGATGGATTTTTGTCCTTTTGGGGAAAAAAATAAAACTATTTGGCAGGTAGAAGGCCTGTTTAGACAAGTCAATAAATGCTGTTATTCTAAATTGGTGAATGTTCTTCTGTCCCTCCCAGTCTTCACAAAGATGTTGAAAAAATGGAGACAAAGGTTGACAGAGTGTGTTTAGAGAGCAAGAAAGAATATGATTTGCAATAATAATGATAATAAATAGAGTCCCCAATAAATGTGTACTGAGTAAATACATGAATAATACAAGCATTTACAGAAAGCCTACTACATGCTATCATCTCATTTATTCTTCATAGCAACATTGTGATATAAGTGTTATCTCCATTTTATAAATTACAACCTGGGATTACTAACTGACTCAAGACCACACAGCTAGCAAGTGGTGAGCCATGATTTGAACATAGTTGTCAGATTGCAACAACTATGTTCTTTAACCAGAGTCCTAAGCAGCAGTACTGTGCTTAGTCTGTACATTAAGCATCTCCAACCACAGATGCTGCTGCTACTTCTTGGTTAACATGCAGCACAGTGCATGGTACATTATAGTTGTTCATTTAATGTTTGTTGAATAAATGTTTGTTGAATAAATGACCCAAGATATGTTTGTTGAATAAATGACCCAAGATAGGCATACAAAAGGTGACTACCGGATTCTCAGGACTCCCATTGATTTCAGTGATCATAAGCCTCCACCTGGTTTCTCCCCGCCTTTTTTTAACCTTCCATGTCATTGTCTCTGTATATTCTCCCAGTAGCCCCAATTATTCTCCCAAAACTCTCCCCAGCCCAAAGCAGCATCCTCCTATGTTGCTATTTTCTACAAAAATGTAATGAGTCCCAAATGCACTACGTACTGGCATTCCTAGATGTCTTCATTCCCAACAAGTCCTTCGTAGAGAAATGCCTTCCTGCAGAAATTAGAAGGGATGTTCTCTGCAGCTTCTAGAGACTGTGCTCTTTGGTTGTCCATTCTCCCAACAGGCACATTTAGAGACTTACCTAAGAAGAATAAAATGAAAGATGCTGTCATCTCAGATCTGGAAAGTCTACCTTAAAAACCAAATTTCTCCCAGGGAACCAATCAGGACACAAACTCTGCTTCATTCTTTAGACCCTATGAATTCTGCTCTGCCAGTGAGTGAAAGACCAAAATAAAATAAAATCTGAGGGACCTAAGAGTCACTAGCACATTCTCATTCCCTTTGGAGGTGAGAGGCTAATATCAGATGAAAAAGAAAACAAAGGTCGAGAGAAAGTGGGGTGCTGTTTTAACTAGGGTGGACATGAAAGATATTTTTAACTGAGTGACATTTGAGCAGAGATTTGAATGAAGTGTCAGTAAGCCAAACTGACATTTGGGGAAGAGAGTTGCAGGCAGAGGCAATGGTGTGCAAATGCCCTGAGGCACATATGAGGAATGTATGAGGAAGAGCAGGAAGCAACTCGGGAGAGGGCTGAGTGAAAGGGAATGTGTCAGAGCTGAGGTCAGAGAAGGAGCAGAGATGGGACATAGCACATTGGTCCTTTGGAACATAAAGGTGTTGGGAGTTTAACCTCTGTAAGCAGGAAAGCATTTGATGCATTTTGAGCGGAGGAGTGAAATAATCTGCTTCATCCTTGAAAAGGCTTGGACTGGCTTCTGTAGTGTTGAGACTAGATTGCAGGGACAAGGGTAGAAGCAATCCTCAAGTCTGAGATGGTAGTGTGGACCAGGGTGGTAGCGGCGGTGGTGGTGAGGAGAGAATAAATTTGCAATATATCTTCAAGATAGAGCCAATAGGATCTCCTGACAGATTAGATGTGGAGAGAAAAGAGAATCAGGGGGACTGCAAGAAATTGCATCTTAACGATCCATTCACATGTCAGTATCTCCTTGTAGACCAGTAATTCTTAGCCTAGTACTTTCCAACCCCATTTGTCTTACACTCTGGATGCCTTTGAGAATCTGATAAGAGCTATGAAATTTTCTCCCTGAAAAAATTCACTGTCTGTGTATATATATATATATATATACACACACACACATACACACACACACACATATATGTATACACACACACACAGTGTCTGTATATATATGTGTGTGTGTATATATATACACACACACATATATATGTATTTATTATATTATATATACATATATACACATTATATATGTATATTATATACATATACATACACATATATACATTATATATATTATATAATATATACATATACATATATAATATATGTGTATATATATACATATATTATATATGTATATGTGTGTATATATATTATATATATAATATATACATATACAGGGAGAAAAATGTGTGAGTAAAAATGTTATATATATATACACACATACAGACGTGTGTGCGTGTGTACACAAAATTTTGTCTATAATTTCAAGGTTCACAGATCCTGTGAATCCTATTCATGAATCCTGGGATCAGTGTCCCTGCCCCAACTCTTGAGCTCCTTGAGAGCCAGCCATGCCATATTCATCTTCATTTCCTGAGCAAAGTAACCCGAATATAGTCTCTGCTCAGTAAATGCGCTGGAATGAAGGAGTGAAAAAATAGCTGCTCTTTATTTTAACTCTTTATTTGTCCTGGCAACAAGCATATCCCATTTACACCCCCACTAGTAACTGAGGCTACTATTACAATGCAGTAATAAGTAAACCAAACCAAACCAATAAACAAAAGCTGAAGAAGGGAGAGCAGGAAAAATGAGGCAAGAGAATTAAGGCAGAAAAACATTTTTTTTTTAAATTGTTCAGTTCAAAGTGCATTGGTGGAAATACACAAGGAAAAAAACCGTGAGTAAAAATGTAATCATTTTACTGATAACATTGGGACATTTTCCACTTCAGCTGCAGGCTGAGGGAGGGGCTTGTTTCCAGCTTTCAGGGTCCTGGTTTGCAGCCAAGCCCTAGGGCAGGCACTCAGAGGGAGTGGGAGTAAGAGCTTCATTCTAAGCATCCTAAACTCAGAGAAGTATCATCAGCTCAGAGCCTTCCTGGGATGCGGGTGGGAGTATTAGAGAAAGGCCTGGTGGAGAGGCTGATAGAACCGAGGGCCAAAGCACAAGCATGTCACCTAAACCCCGAGGCAGTGCAGTTTGAAATGATCACACTGGCTCCTGGGAGCCTGAAAATGAACTTGGTTGTGAGGACAAATTGATCATACAAACAAGTGGCTTTCTAGAGGGTGCCGAGAGGATATTGTCTAGAAGATGGCCTTCCTCCTTATGAATGTAACAGGAGGCTTATTTAGAAGTTGAAGAAATCCAGGAGGAAGTCTCCATCTCCTTTTAACTGCTTTTAACAACGGAGTTAGAAACCATAAAAATAAACTAAAAACAACCCTGAATTGCATGAATTCAGTTGGTTGTAATTGACTCTGCCCCTCTAATACAGTTGATGATTCAAATTTAGCAGATATTTATTAAACCTGGCCCTGCCCTGTGCCATATTTGCTTTAACTCTGATAGTGACCTGCTAAGTTGGTGTTATTCCTCTTACCTTTTCAGGCAAAGGATCCAGTGCTTGAAGAAGTATACGCTGCTAGAAAGCAATAGTGAGAACCATGCCCAAACAGGGCTGACTCTAAGTCCCTACTCTGTCATTCACTAGGCAGCCTTTTTCATTGTCTACAAGCTCATCCAAGAGAAAAACAATTGGCCCTCTTTTGTCCTGTGAGTCAGAGGGGAAGTTGGAAAAGGCTGTCTGCTCATCCTTCCTTCCAGGTTACACATTGCACGAAAGAATCCTATGGGAGCCCCGGCCCTGGGGGAGAGCCAGGCCTAAGCAGGCAGCTGCCAGGGAACTGGGTTCTGTCCACCTGGGTTCTGCTGCTGATATCTCTTTGCATCTTGTTTGACAGCTCCTGCCTGAGAAGCCAGCTTGGAATGTGTTCCAAGCTGAAGTTTCAGGAAAAAAAAATGTTCCTTGCCTTACCCTTTTCCGGGTAAGAAAGGTAGCAGGCCAGGTGGGATATATAGCAGTCAGGACAGATTAGGTTCAGATCGTGTTCATTTTCCCACCTGTGCCCAGGAGCCTGGGGGTTGGTTATCATTTTGGTCTTTATTTTCAGGCATTTTTGTTTTGCCTCTAAGTGTGAAAGGCCATGGACTCTTTTATGATCTACAGCAAACAGCAAGACAAGGTGGCAGGAACACTTGGGAGAGAAGGCAGCCTGTGCCTCTAATGTGTCTCTTCTGAGCTTCTTATGGTAGAGAGAGCAGAACTCCCAGTCAGGGGGAAAAAAAATCTTAAGAGGCTCTTGATAGGAAATATGCTGCCACTTGTCATCTACCCAATGGCTCCTAATCCTCTTTCGTGAGCTGAAATCCCCTTGAATTGGATTATAACATTCTCTTGGTACAAGGCACTTCGCTTGAAAATGCAAAGCCCTTGACAGTGAAAGAAAACAAACACTAATTTGAATTTGTTTTGCCTTAGGAAAGAAGATGTGGGTAGAAGCCTTGAAGGAGCCCTGCTCCTACCTTTGAACCCTCAGTTCCCTGATGTGCAGCGTGCACTGAAGTCTCAAGACAGAAGGCATCCCTCTCTCCACAGCTTCAAGTCAACTGGCATTTACTTGGGTGATGATTACTTTCACTTGTTAAAAAAATATTTTAAACACTCAACAATGGGAAAAGAAAGTCTTGTTTAGAAGACAAAGAGACCTTTTAAAAGACCTATTAATGACGTCAAAGCTTCCCTCTATACAGGGATAAATGCTTATAACTGGCTCAAGTTTGTAACCTGAAATTGGATTGACAAATGTCAGTCAATGAGGCTGAGGGTGGTGGCTCACACTTCAAGAACAGACTGGGGGACATAATGAGACCTTACCTTTACCAAAAGTAAAAAATAATTAGCCACGTGCAGTCCCAGCTACTCAGGAGGCTGAAATGGATCACTTGAGCTCAGGAGTTTCCGGCTGCAGTGAGCTGTGATTGTACCACTGTACCCTAGCCTGGGTGACAGAGCAAGACCTTGTCTTAATAAAAAAAAAAAAAAAAAGAAAAAAAAAAGATGGTGACAAATGTCAGACTGTGACTTGGGGAGGAGGAGAAGGGAGAAAAACTGGCAACTATAAAAGATTGGTGAACAGAGGAAGGGCCGTTGCTAGAAGCACATTTTCTTGCTGATTGCAACTCAGATTTCTCTCTTACAGACCACAGCAGTTTTTCCTAGACCCGCATCCTACCTCTGGACTGTTCTCTTGTCTTCACTTACCTGATCCTGCACGCTCTCTTGCCCCTTGGCGTGGCAGTCACATACCTTGGTTTTCTGAGCACTGCTCCAGGGGCAGACGTGGGCCCTGGAGCTTCGCCGTGGTTGTGGGTGAGGAAAGGGGCCTGAGAAGAGCCAGGCCTTGCTAAGGAGCAGAAAATGGGCCCCTTATCAGCACAAGGGCAAGCACTGGGGCACGGCCTGGGGTATGCCATTAAAGATCTCGGTGTTCAGCGATGCTGAGAGTCACTTTTGTTTAATTACTTTGGGCTTAATATTGTGCAGGGTTTATAAAGGTCTGGCAATTTTGTGATTTCTTCAGTCCACTGTGGGACAGTCTGTGAAAACTGTAGCAGCCTCTATACTCTTCAGAGTCTTTTGATCAGAAAGAAACAGGAATTGTGAATACCACAGAGCAGATAAGTAAAAGGGTCTCACTCCCAGCCTTACCCATGCTGCTTCCTGCCCTTGCCTTAAACCCCAGACCTGGCAAGCCTTCCTTGGTAAGGAGCTGAAATCCCCAGCTCACGGTGACACAAATTACTTTACCCTTATCTGGGTAGGGATGAAACATTTTCTTTCTAGTTCTCAAAAACTTAAAAGCCAAGCAAACAGGATTTCTAAACAAAGAGGGACTTCAAACAGCAGACTAGCTGTCATTACCGGTTTTCTTCTCCCGAAGCATATCTGCAATTGCTCTCTGGGAAAAGCAGTAGGCCTGCCTGAGGTGGCTGAGGAACCATTATGTCTGTTCCCTACAAGGAAGAAAACCTTATATGGCAGAACCGGGAGATTCCGGACTCTAGGTCGGGAAGATTCCCGAGTTGCCCACTTAGATGAGACAAAATAGATGAGGAATATAGGCTTTATCTCCGTTTTTCATTTACTTTTACATTTCTTTCATATTTTATGAATGGGTAATCCATATGCATGATAAAAAAATTGGAAAGATCCCAAGGGTAGACAGTGAAGTCTTTTTTCCCCTCTCCTGAGCCCTGATTAATCTCTGTGGAGGCAACAGTATGTGTGGGAGATTGGGAAGAGGAGACAGGAGTCAGGCACTCAGCTCAAGCACTGGCAGGAGAACCCAGGAGGGTGGTGTGGAAAGAACAGAGGAAACCAGCATGACTGTGTCACTGTGGAGGAGGAATGGGCAGGGACCGGGAGGTGTAAAATATCAGAAATGGAGGCCTCACGAGTGGAGAGTCTGTGACGGGAGGAAAGTGATGAGCCTGTATCTTTTTTTTTTAATTTAAAAAATAATCCTTTATTTCAAATGATTTTCTCTATTGTTTTCTGCTATTATTATTTTTTTAATTTTACTTTAAGTTCTGGGACACATGTGCAGAATGTGCAGGTTTGTTACATAGCTATACGTTTGCCATGGTGGTTTGCTGCACCTATCAACCCATCATCTAGGTTTTAAGCCTCTCATGCAATAGGTATTTGTCCTAATGCCCTGCTTCCCCTTGTCCTCCACCTCCCAATAGGCTTTGGTGTGTGATGTTCCCCTCCATGTGTCCATGTGTTCTCATTGTTCAACTCCCACTTATGAGTTGAGAACATGCGGTGTTTGTTTTTCTGTTCCTGTGTTAGTTTGCCGAGAATGATGGTTTCCAGCTTCATCCATGTCCCTGCAAAGGACATGAGCTTATTCTTTTTTATGGCTGCATAGTATTCCATGGTGTATATGTGCCACATCTTCTTTATCCAGTCCATCATTGATGGGCATCTGGGTTGGTTCCAAGTCTTCACTATTGTAAATAGTGCCATAATAAACATATATGTGCATGTGTCTTTATAGTAGAATGATTTATAGTCCTTCCTTTGGGTATACACCCAGTAATGGGACTGTTTCTAACACAGAGGTTTTACCTGTGTTCATCAGGCGAACTCCCGTTAAATTCCTCTTTGGGCACCCCCTTTGTGAAATTTTCTTTATTCTTGTCTTCAAAAGTTAAAGCTTCCTCCTGTGCTTTGACATACTTCCATTTTACAGAGTAGTTTACCATGCTGCCATTGTCCATTCACATGCTGGGCTTCCCTCCTAGAGTGTCTTTCTCACTTCTCATTTTCACATTTCTGGCACCAACAATAATAGTAGCAACCATAGCAGATGTTATTTGTGTGCCAGGTACTGTTTTATGTAACATGAAATTATCTCATTAAATCTTTTCAATTACCCTATGAAGTAGATACCTATTGTTGGGGGTTTGTTTTTGTTTTTGTTTTGGAGACAGGGTCTCTGTCACTCAGGCTGGAGAGCAGTGTCCCAATCACCGTTCACTGCACCCTCAACCTCCTGGGCTCAAGTGACCCTCCCACCTCAACCTCTGGAATAGCTGTAACCAGCACACATCACCACACTGGGTTAATTTTTGTATTTTTTGTAGAGATGGGGTTTCACCATGTTGCCCAGACTGGTCTCAAACTCCTGAGTTCAAGCAATCCACCTATCTCAGCCTCCCAAAGTGCTGGAATTATAGGCATGAACCACTGTACCTGGCCCAGATACCTATTGTTAGCCCCATTTTACAGATGAGGAAACTAAGGCATAGAGAAATTGTCCAGGGTGACATTGTTGGTAGGTTGGCTCAGGATTGGTATCTGAGCAGTCTGACTACAGAGCTTACACTCTGATCTTCCAACCACACTGTTCTGATAAGAATGATAACATTTGGGGGCCATTTAGGGCAAACCAAGAACTAGGCAAACCACCTTGGGAGGTTGGTCTCACTTTTGTCTCCTTTTTGCCAATAAAAACAAGCCTTAAGTCATGCCCAAGAAAGGAAAAGGGTCTGGATCCATGTCCTCAGATTCTCAGATACTATTCTCTACTCCCAGCATATGTGCTCATTAGATATTTATAGAATAAATATATGAATAAAATAAAGGAAGGAGGGAGTAAGTAAAAGAAGAAAGAGGAAGGAAAAAGAAAAGAAGGAGCGAAGGAACAGAAATCCAATAGAATACTGCACTCAGTTATCTCTTATACTCAATCAGTACTGGCTGGTAATGCAAATATTATAATTCACAGTGTACCGTGTGAATATTTTGAAAGAAGATTCTAGGAGCGAAACCTTTACGTCAAAAGAAGCCTCATTAATGTGAAACATCAGAACATCACAAGCAAATGGGGAAGTGCTTGAGGATAGCAAGGACTTCCCAGAGCCCAGGTATAAAAGCCAGTAATGGATTTACTCCTGCAAGTCTGATACAATTGCCTGGAATAGCAAATTACATGAACTGTTAGTTGCTTCAAAATCACCCACGCCCAAGAGGTACCTTCTTTTAAAGCATTTCTTGGTGTTTGGTTGTCATTAAGCTACAACATTAACCTCCTCTATTATTCTGTTACCCAAATGGATCATCAGGATGAACGAAAACTCAAATTTTTTCACAGGGATTTTTTTTTTGTTCTATAGACACTGTGTGTGTCTGTGTGTGTACATGTGTGCATGAGTATTTTCTGTATATCTCTGTTGCTGCCTTGCAGGAAGAGACAATTTCTGCAAGGCAGGCAGCCCTGCTGGTGGCACTTTTCTTAGGTTAATCAAGCCATGCCTTGTGGATTTTTCTACCACAAATAGGAAGGCCTCAGTTTAGCATATTGACAGTAACCATATTTTCCAAACCCCAAATAGGGGCATGGCGTCTGACCAAGGACTGAGTTCTGCTTATGAATGTAGTCATGTGAACGTCTCAGCAAGGCACAGAGATGACATCATCTGTCATTAGCCATTTTATGAATTGCCTTTATAGAAGGTGAAATAGCAGGACTTTAGGCGCACCCAAGGACACAGCAGCTAGCGGCCCTTGGACCCCTCTCTCTGGAGCCAGTGATCTTTGTGGATCTTTAAGGATAGCCAGTGATCTTTAAGATAGTCCAATCCCGGACAAGGGGCTTCTCTGCCCTACAGACAGAGCTGGCTTTGGTGACACGAGATTGCTCAGGATCCCTGTGGTTATGAGCTCACCCTCGGGCCGCCGGCTGGTCTGCTGCAGGCTGCCAGCCTCTCCGGCAGTGAGTCAGCCATGGGCTGTCAATCCATCCCGCCAAACCTCTGAGCCTTCAGGAGCCTCCCCAAACCCAGCACTGCAGCCTGGAGCTGAGCACCACAGGGAAGCCTGCCCTGTCCAGCCCCACTGTCTCCCTAGCTTCCCCTTGTTCTGGTGCCTGGCAGGCAGGGAAGAAGCATGCGATGATCAGAATTCAGGACATTGTTAAGAAGCCCCCTTGTCACACCCACAGCAATCCCGCCCCTGTCAGAGGAGGCTGCCGAGCTTTGAAGGGAACTCGCCGGCACACACAGTGTTTCTTTGAAACACTCCAGAGATTTCGCTGAATTAACCTCCTTTGTCCTTCACAGGATTCCAGTGAAATTAGTCAGCTTTAATGGGTAGCATCTCATCCTACTTCCCTTTCTGCCTGGGAATACACCCACTAGCTTCTCCCTCCAAACCCTTTGTTTTTCAGCTCTCGGTGGCTCCTAGGTCTGAGTTAACTCTCACAGGACCACACTGAATGCTGAGGCACGGGCCAGGGAATGTGCATTGAGGTTTACAATGACACTGCATGTGGCAGGAGCATGTACACGTTTTATCCCACTGAATCTTCACTATCGACCTCAGGTGGGAATTTTTTTTTAGATGGAGTTTTGCTGTTGCCCAGGCTGGAGTGCAATGATGTGATCTCGGCTCACTGCAACCTCTGTCTCCCGGTTCAAGGGATTCTCCTGCCTCAGCCTCCCAAGTAGCTGGGTTTACAGGTGGCGCCCCCTGCCCGCCCACACCTGGCTAATTTTTGTATTTTTAGTAGAAATGGGTTTCACCATGTTATCCATGCTGGTCTTGAACTCCTGTCCTCAGGTGATCCGCCTGCCTTCACCTCCCAAAGTGCTGGGATTATAGGTGTGAGCCACTGAGTTGGCCATCAGGTGGGAATTTTTATCCCATTTTCTAGATAAAGAAACTGAGGATCAGACAAATTGTGGAACTCGTTCAAAGTCACAAAGCTGATAAGTGGATCAGAGATTCAAATTCTAGTTCATACGACTTTTTCACCCCTGCTAATTATATTAACCAGCAAATTGGCAATTGAATTGGTAGGGGAAAATCTCTTTGTCACAGTGTTTTTGATTATAATTTTTTCTTTTGCAAAAAATTAAAAATTTCTTCCCAAAGCCTTTTACTTTAGAAAACCTTCTAATTGACTCCATGACTCAATTCTCAGTCATGGAGTGATGGAGTGATGTTTGGCAATGTCATGACGCAGTGTTACAAACTGCAGGCAGGGTGCGGTCACCCACTTGACCAAGCATCATACCAGCGGGGATAATGCCGAGATTCTACAGAAAGCTGACGATCAGGCCCATTACCTTTACTTTCAATCTTTTAAGTTCAGAGAAGAGTCACTTCCCAAGTTGATCCCATCTACCTGCCCCTCCACCCCCACTGCCCTGACCTCCTTGTTGAGTTCTCCTCCCCTGGCCTCCGGTTTCTCTCCCCTGTGCTCTTTTGCTCATACCCTACTTGCTGGAATTTTCCAAACCAAAGTGTACCCATATAACATCATCTTCTGCTTAAAAACCTCCATGGCTCCCAAACCTATGGGAAAACATCAAAACCCTTCAGTGGGTCCTACACGGCTCTTCTCACTCGGCCTCTTGGCCAGCACAATCCTCAGATGTTTCCCTCCATGCACCAGGTACAGCAGGCTGGCTGGCTCTAAAGATACCATGCACCCCTTTGCCCTCTAAGCCATGGCAGAATATGCTCCCGTCTCCACCTGGGCAGTACTTTTTCAGTCCTCTTAGCCTCAGTAGGTAATCTTCCTTCTACCTGGAATGGCCTTCTCTCCAGGTCTGAACGCCAGCCTCCCACAAGAGCCAGCTCAAATGTCACCTCTTCTGAGAAGGTATGCGTTCTCAATTACCTACAGTGGGGGTGCCAGCTGTGCTCCCATCACACTGAATTAGTGTCTATCCTCCCCAGGAGGCCAGCAGCCCTCAACGACAGTGGCAGGGTTTGCTGGCATGTTGCACTCAGGCCTGAACTGTGTAGCAAGTAATTCACACTATTAATAGTAAAAGCACCAAAGTTTCCAAATGAGCTGCTTTTGTTATAAACTGGAGTGGATTCAAGGTTATTCTTATAATAACGTCATTTTCACTCACTTGCATATTTTCTTGAGTGGGCGAGAAAGGGGTGGGGTTGCAGCTTGCTTGCTAATTGTTCCAAATGTTAAAGAGAAAAGATTAAGAAAGAATTAACAGATGTCTGAGTTACATTAGTGGGCTGTGGATAATACATGATGCATTAGAGGTACTCTATTCTCTGCGTAGAGAATGTGTTTATCTGTGTGTGTATGTGTGTGCACATGCATGTGTTGGGGGCAGGAGTGTTTAAATGTTCATATGTGACAAAAGAAATCACCAGGCGGGGAGCAGCAGTTATTTACACCATACTGAACATTAACTATGATTAAGATGGAACAATGTGGAAAAAACTTGATGTAATGTTAAGAGGGGAAAAAAGGCAAATCTCAAACTATGTGTGCATTATAAGTACTGTACATAAAAAAGTCAGTTCAAATCTGGAAGGAAGGCAAGCTAAGAAACAATGAAGCTCTGATTTGTAAGATGGTAGGGTTGTGTTTTTTTTTAATTTCATGGTGTGAGCATTATCTCCACGTTATTATAGACTCAGTTTCTTGGGTCTACCGTCACCTGGGCTGTGCAGTATGTGGTCAGCAGTCCTAAGGCTGTTTTCAATCTGTCTAGCTTGATGTTCCTAGAGTTTCCTGGAGTAAGAGACCATTCCATCTGCAGCCAGTAGACTTGTGCACACACCCTCCTCAAAGAGACAGTTGATACAAAATCTTCTGTACTGGCCATCCCTGTTTTAATCTACCAATAACCCACGCATAAATCCTTTTAGCTATCCCTTCCCTACTGATGTATCCTTTCTGTCATGCCCTCGTCCACAGCCCCTTGCCTTTGCCCTAGCCGCTGACCTGCCAAGCTCTTACAACTGAGCCCTCTGGAATTGCTTGTTCCATAACCACCAAACCACCCTAGATTTTCAACTTTTCCTTCCCGGTACAACAGGCTGGCTTGCCCTAAGGACCCCACGCACCCCTCTGCCCTCTACAGCCATAGAGTCAGAAGGTATTGTCACTGTCCCCCTGGCTCCCAAATGCTGCATGCACAACATTGTTTCTGTACTCTTTGAGGATCATGCTGTTTTGCTCTCTTGTCCTCCATGTAGCCAGCGTCTTTCTGCCACTGAAGACTGGGGCACTTAACTTATGGTCTTCCTTTGCATCTGTTTCTTCCATTTTCCTCCCTGTGAAGCTCCTCCAAAGAGCTGTCTCTCCTTACTGTCTCTATGTTTCTTCCTCTCTCCTTCTCCCCTCAGCCACTTTGTGCAGGCTGCTGGCCCCACCGTCACCAAAACAGTTCCAGGTTAGGTCGCTGATGACCTCCATGTAGTCAAATTCAAAGGACATTTTTCTGGCCTTGTATTTCTTGCCTTCTCAGCAGAGACTGCCAGTGTTGATCATTTACTTCTGGAAACATTCTTCCCTTGGCTTTAAAAATCAAATGTTGTCCTGGTGTCTTCCCCGGTTTTCCTGTGTCCTTTACAGGCTTACCCTTCTCATTCTCATCATCAAATACTGGTGTCCCCCCCACCTCTTCTTACTCTGTAATCTATTCCTAGGTAATCACATCCTCACCCACAACTTCAGATGTCTGTAGAGAACTTAGATGATTCTATTTCCAGACCCAACCTCTTCTCTGAGTTCCAGGTGTTCAGATCAAATTTTTGATTTGATGTTTTCATTTGGAAATTTCAAAGGCAGGGATCAAACTCAAGAGACCCCAAACCAAACCCACAGTCTTTTACCACATGCCTGCTCCTCTTTCAGGGTTCTCTGTCTTAGAGGGTGGTACCACTGTGCATACAGGTACACAAGCCAGACATCCAGGAGCCAGTGTTGGTATCTTCTTTGTTGTATGTAGTGTCTTCAGTTTATCACCAAGGGCTGTTTCTTTTCCCTCCTAAAAGTTTCTCAAGTTCACTATTTCTCTTGATCTCCAACAAGTAGTCCAAGTCAACATTATTATTTTCAAGGACTATTGCTGTCACTTCTCAACTGGCCATCCTGTATCTAATCGGAGTCCCTTCAGTCCAGTCTCCAGAGCACCTGAGGTCGGTCATCTTTTTGAAGTAGCTATCTAATTATGTCATCCTCTGCTTAAAACCCATGATGACTTTTTATTTCTTTTAGGACAATAACAAAACCGTTAGTATTGCTTATAGGTGTCCTCTCACCTTCCCCCCGCCGCCCCCCCATGTCATTCTCTCCTCTGTAGGTAGTCACTCCAGCCTTCTTTCCCTTCTCCATACACCCCTATTTTCCCCTTGCCACAGGGCCTTTGCAGAGCACTTCCTTCTGCCTGGAGTATTCTTCATACCCATGGTTTGGTCAACTTCTATTTACACCTCATGTATCATTGCAAGTATCACTTTATTAGGGAAATCTTTCTTGATTTCCCTAAAAAAGGCAAATCTATCTTTTATGAAGTTTCATAATACCATGTGTGTACTTCTCCATGGCACCAATAGCCATAGACAATTATAGTGTCATTATGTGAGTAATGGTTCTTTCTCTCACTGATACAGAGTCCCAGGGAGGTGGGAGTCACGTATAATTTTAATTAACATTGAGTCTCTAGCACAATTAGTAGTTAAGCACCCAATGAAAAATAACAGCCTCCATCATTCTTTATTTTTTATAGTTTTATTTTTTTCTTTTTCTTTTTTGTTTTCTTTTTTCATAGCAGTTATAATCACTTGCCATATATGTGTGTATACATTTGGCAATAATATATATGCATTTATCTCCCTTGTTATATTGAAAGCTCCATGAGGGCAGAGAATTTGTTACTGATGTATTTTTTTCCCAGCACCAAAAACAGTACCTGGCATTCGATGATCATTTCATAAGTAGTTTTTGCATACATAGTGTTTAATAAATATTTGTTCAAAGAATAAATATGTTTTGTGTAACAATAATACCAGCCACCTTCACCAGCAACAGGAAGGTATTTAATTAGCCCATCTAGCTTTATGCAATTGTATGCCTATATTTGCCATAAATTTGTTATGTAAAGTTATAATAATAACTACCAAATGTATCAAAATAACTACCTTAATATATAAAATTGAACCTTTACTGTAGTCAGTAGTCAAGGTAACTTGTTTATCTGCCATTAAAATAATTTATGAATCCATTGCCCCAGAAGAGGAAAATCAAATAATCATAAACATCCAGTCCGTGATTGCAGTTAGATCTTTTAAGGAATTATTATCTGTCTCCCCCGGGGTAAATGTTCTTCTTTTGAACAGCACTGCTACATTTCCCTTCAAAGAGGTCTTACGGATATTCACTGCCACTGGTAAGAATGGGAATGCTCCTTTTCCTCAAAAAGGAAGGCAGGTTTTCAAATAATAAAATTGGCCATAGTGAGGATGGACTGAAGAGGGTGAAGGATGGAGAAAGGCAGACGTCCAGGACTTGAAATCCCCGTGGAAGAGAACACCATCCCCGCCTTTATGTCTTGACTGCAATCAGGAAGGCAAGAGTGGCTCTAGATGACGCTCCCAGCTTCCTAGTTTCTCCAGATCCTTACCTCTGCAGCTTCCTTCCGTCATGGCCTAAGAAATCTAGGTTACGTGTGCCACCTGCTGCCCAGATTGTGGATGACTTGCTGACATCCATACATACCTCTTGGGATTTTTGTTTGTCTGAAGCAATTCCTACTCAGCTCACTCCCTATCCACGGCTTTCTGACTTTCTTGTTTTCTTTTTTTCTGTTCTTTACGGAGATAATCAAGGTAAACTGACTTTCTCCTCCTCTTGTCATTGGAGCACACCTTCTGAGCTATGGATACACATGAAGGCATGGCCTGGGAGGGTGCTTTGGAAAAACTGGGGCTCACAGCTTCCACCTGCTGTTCTCATTTCTGACCATGTTTTAACCTCTTGTTCCAATTCAGTGTACTAATGGCCCTGGATAGGCCCTGCTGGAACAAAGATGAATGAGATGTGATTCTGCTCCCCAAGAAGCTCATAGTATACTGGGAAGGGGGAGTGTTAGATACATAAATAATTAAAATTCAATGTTACAATAGAGACAGTGCAGACACAGAAGGAGATGTAAGGTCCACTGATGGGAACCAGAGGGCTTCGGAGAGGAGATGCTGCTTACCTGCACTCTAAGGGATGGACTGGGATTCACAAGGTGGAAAGGAGGACTGGTGTTTTAGGCAGGTGGAATGGCATATGCAAAAGTAGGGGAGCAAAACAGCCTCTTCAGGGAGTAGTGAGAAATAACTTGGTAACCACTGTTAACATTTTCTCATAGGTCCTTCCAGGCTTTCTGACATGCATTTTCCTGTGTATATTTGTGAATGAATGTGTGTGTGTGTGTGTGTGTGTGTGCCTGTGACTCACCTTCATTTCAGTAAACATTGTATTTTGGAAATCTCTCCGTGTTGGTAAAGAACAGCTCCTTTGATTTTTTTATAAAACTTCTGCACAGTGTTCTATTGTGTAGATCGATTACAGTCCTTCTTTAATGGACTGTTTAGGTGGTTTCCAGTTTTTCACCTCCTATGTGTATCTTCGTGAACCAATGTCTAGAGAGGAGTTGCTGAGTTGAAGGGTACCTACATTTAAATATTGACTGCTGGCTTGACTGCTGGCTGGGCGTGGTGGCTCATGCCTGTAATCCCAGCACTTTGGGAGGCTGAGGTGGGCAGATCACGAGGTCAGGAGATCAGGACCATCCTGGCCAACATGGTGAATCCCTGTCTCTACTAAAAATACAAAAATTAGCTGGGCATAGTGGCGAATGCCTGTAATCCCAGCTACTCGGGAGGCTGAGGCAGGAGAATCACTTGAACCAGGGAGTTAGAAGTTGCAGTGAGATGAGATCGCGTCACTGCACTCCAGCCTGGGCGACAGAGAGAGACTGCATCTCAAAAAACAACAACAACAACACACACACACACACACACACATACATATATATGTATATATATAGACTGCTATTACTTAATGACCTCCAAAAAGGCTTTACCCATGTATAGTCCTCATGAAGTGGCTAAAGTATGTCATGGGCTAGTAAGTCTTTCACATATTCCGCTTTCTGCCTTAATCTATGTGCATAATTTTTCTCTCCCAAAAATAATGATCCTGATGGCAATCCTACATGTATGGAATGAGTTGCCCCATTTTACAGATGACAAAAAACGGAGGCTCAGAGGAGCTGGGTCTTATCCACAGTGCCCCAGGGAGTCAGAACCAGAACTAGAACTCAGGCCTTCAGAATCCTAGAGCTCTTTCTACTATGTTGCTAGGCAACCCTTCTCCCTTTTGATTCTTGTGCCAATGCTACTTGTTGCCATGGTACTGCTGGGACAAGGAGCAATAAGTTGTAATTAAGCAGTGAGCTAGATTCTTTGCTCCTAGCAGAAAAGGTTTTGTTTTGCCCTTATGTGTGGGTGGACAGGAGATAAGGCCACCAGGGCTGCACATGTGGTGCAGAGAGGGGTAGTTGGAAGAAGCCAGCTGGTTATCATGTGGGTTTTGTGTGCAGTCAGATGTTCATCTTTACTTTGCCCATTTGAAACCATGTTTGCCCAGCAATGCTGGGATGGGGGTGCTGTGTGGGGTCCCTGCTTACACACTAGCTTGTCAAAAATCAGCATCCAACTTCGGTGTGTGCCTTCTCTACTAGTCTGGAAGAAATAGGGGCCTCACTGTTAATAGCACCATTCTGGAATCAGACAGGCCAGGGTTCAAATGCTGGCTTTGCCACTTATAGCAATTTACCAACATTTTCTGATTCTCAGTTTCCCTGAGTGGAGACAATAAGGGCGACCTTGTAAGGTGTTCTGTATTGAGTGAGAAAATGGGGCTAATCACTTAGCCAAATGCCCGACACTAACTACCATTTGTGAAGCAATCAGTACATGTAGCCAATGCTAGCATTTTATTTTTATCATTCGCCCACCCGTTCTTCTTTGTATGCTTTGCAGTAATCAAAGGGTTTCCAAAACATCTTTAGTATTCCATCACTCAGTGCTGAGTTGAGAGATTACGAAAACTCATCATGTTTTTCTTTTTAGATGAGAACACTCAAAAACAGATTTTCAAAAGATTTGATGTAGTGAAGTTCTGCACCTTAGAAATGTGTGTTATCTGCCCCAAGAATGATTCATCTGTAGTAGGAGGAAAAGTGAAACTGTTTTTCAAAGGCGACACAATGGAAATTGCACAATTCAAATTACTGCAATTGCCTTTTCAGCTGAATCCAAGGAAATGTTTTTTTTTCTCTCTCTTTTTTAAAAAATTCATTCACTTGACTTTTTGAACACCTCTTATATGTCAGGCCCCATGCAAGAGGTGAAAAGATGACTAGAACATGGCCCCTTCCCAGGAAGCTCACAGATTAATAGGGAAAGAGGCATTTGAAATAATTACAGCAATGCAATAGCTGCTGTGGTGAGGTCTGTGGATGGCATTGTGGGGACACAGAGTAGGAAATCTGTAACAGGGAGAGAGAGGAAGTAGGGGGAAAGAGGAATATCAGGAAATATTTCACAGAGCTGGTATCAGCTGAGCTAAGTTTAAAAAGATGAGGGCAATCAGCAGGCAGGAGGCACTTGGGCAGAGAAAATGGTGGGGAAGCTGGAGAGCATGGAGCCTTCAGATCTGGGTGGAGGACAAGGCTGAAGCAGCAAGCGCCTGCACTCACAGGCCTGGCCCTGTGCTGCATAACTCACCCCTTCTAAAAGCAGCCCCTGCTCCTTCCTGTTCTTGCAGTGCTCACAACTTTTCTCCTGCCCCTCAGGTTTGCTGTCTCTGCTCCTACTCGGCCCCCCTGCCCTGCATTCTTACCCCAGGCTTCATCTTCTTTCTTCCTGTCATACCTGAAACTCCAAACCCTTACCTTTTACATCCCTTGCAAAGATGTTCCACTGCTCCTGGATGCTAGAGGGGTAAATATTTCACTTGGCCTGGTTCCAATTCTAGATTTGCACAGATGAGAATATGAATCTCACCCCAAGGCAGCCAGGAGGAGCTGTCTCCGTTGCAACCACACTGATTCTTTTATTTTCTTCTCCAAGGTGTGTCCTGAGGACATGGCTCAGCTACTAGACTTTTTTTGTTTGGCTTTTGTTTTTTAGTTGTTTATCCTTTAGAGGGAGGATCTCTCTCTGTCACTCAGGATGGGGCGATCACAGAATGCTACAGCCTTGACCTCCTGGGCTCAAACCATCCTCCCACCTCAGCCTCCTGAGTGACTAGACTTTTGATGGAGGAGAGGCCTCGTCATTTTCAGGTGAGGCAGAGCAGTGCCATTTCCAGCCTGCCACATGGCCTGGGAGGTAAAGACCTAGGCCATCCAAGTATGATGGGGTTCCAGCTGTGCCTGAGGTGGGGATGTAATTTTGTTTCCCCACCTCTGATTAGTGGGAGTGTGCCAACGTGCCTTTCATTGTTTTTCCTGGGACAAAGAATCAGACAGCTACTACTCCACAGAGTTCTTCTTGCTGGCCCAGGACTCTTCTTTGGAATGAAATTGTCTGCAAGATAGGTGCAGTTCCAGGAATAATTATAAACCAATCCACAATGAACTGTCCCTGAAGACTGACATGCCCAGATGCTTGTGAGTGGCTGCTGGTCTGACCATTTGGATGCCTCTCTGAATAAATTTACTCTAGCAGGCCCAGGCTGCATGCGTCATTTTACTATTGTGAAAACACATTTTTATATTCTGGCTTTTTACACTTAACAATATGTTAATAAATTTTCCATTCTGTAGACTTTCTAATTGTCATATTTAATTACTTCATGATATTTAGGTGAGTGAATTGATCATAATTTACTAAGCGTTTGCCCACAGCTGAATACTTACTTAGGCAGGTTCTAATTATTTTGTTAGTGTGTTTAATACTTTGATGAACATCTTTTTGTTTCTGTTGATTAATCTTCTCAGGATAAATTCCCATGAGTAGAATTTCTAGTTCAGGAAGCCTAACCAACACTTCTGGAATGCACTTCCGTTCTCATCTCACCTAACCGCTCTGGTTTTATGCGTGATTAGTTACTTTAATGGGAGAGAAGGAAAAAGGAAGTAAGCAGAGATTCTGGAGTCAGGCTCATTTAGATATGGGAGACTTGGGGCCTCCAGATAGCTGTGTGAGGAGATAGGTTCCTAAGAGACACATCCGAGTGACACAGAGATAACCACAGTCTCTGAATTAGTCAGAAGAGGCTAATGATGGCAGCAAACAGCCCTAACTTTTAAATTCAAGGAATAAGTTTATGTCTTGCTTAGGTATAGGTGGGGCGAGGAACCTTCATTCAGGCTATTTCATACCGAGACTTTGCCCTGCTCTGGGTCAGAGGCATCTTCTGCATGCAGATGGGGAAAGAGCAAGTATCACACTGGGGAGAGTTCACGGGTCAGGCCTGTTAAGTGGTCTACATCCCTTATGCGTATAATCCCAGTCACAAGTCCTCACTTAAATGCAGAGAAGGCTGGGAAGTATAACTGTGTAATTTAGGTGTATGTCCAAGGTGGAAGAGGAGAACACAGATACTGGTGCATACATACAAGCAGTCTTTGCTGGAGTCTTCTTCAAAATGTAGCCAATCAAGCCTGAAAACAGGAGGTTCTGGGCAGTAAAGCAATAAAGAGAAATGGAGCTTTGCTGCTCATACACACTTTGCATGCAAAGTAATGCAAATAGAATGTGCCTTTCCAAATTTTGGCAGTTTCAAGCAATAGTTGCAGTGTCGCACAGTTCTTGGGATTTCTCCCCACTTCCCCCACCATCTGCACAGGAAGAGAAGGAAAAAGGGTCACTTTTTCCTTTTGTCTGGATTTCAGGGCAGGCCAGACAGTGGCAATACTGCTTGCTAATCTTCACTGCTTCCCCCTCCCTCTCTGCAGCTTGGTTCCTTCTGTTCTTAAGTTTGATCAGCTACTTCCAGCTCCAGATTTTTAGTCTTAATTTTCCAGTTTCCTGACCTCAGATCTTCTTTATATTTTGGATGTTTGTTATGCACTAGATGTTGTGCTGAGAACTTTACATAATGGGAGGAAAGAAAATATTGCTGCGGTTTGAGGTTGTTAGCCTAGTATGGTGGCAGAAATTCACTAAGGGGTATAGCTGGGTGCCATGTCTCATGCCTGTAATCCCAGCACTTTGGGAGGCTGAAGCAAGCCGATGGCTTGAGCTCAAGAGTTTGAGACCAGCCTGGGCAAAATGGTGACACCTCATCTCTACAAAAAATACAAAAAATTAGCTGGGCGTGGTGGCATGCACCTGTAGTGCCAGATACTCAGGATGCTGAGGTGGGAGGATTGCTTGAGCCCGGGAAGAGGAGATCGCAGTGAGCTGAGATTGCACCACGGCACTCCAGCCTGGGTGACAGAGCCAGACCCTGTCTCAAAAAAAAAAAAAAAATTGTCCTTTTGTTAAAGACACACCTTAAGGGATTTGTTTGGCTCAGGTTTTCCTGAAGATAATCTAACAAGAAGGGGATTATCATAAATAAATAAATAAACAGATAGATGGATAAAATGCAGAAAGAAAGGGAGATGACGAATTGCTGTGTACGACAGAGTAAAAAGAAAATAATTTTGGAGTTGGAGTTGTCTTCTACTGGGTCCTTGCAAAGGTACTGGTGATGTAGAAAAGAAGGTAATGTTTTGAACCTGGTTATGCATTAAAGTTTACTTGAGGGACTTTGATTTTTAAGACTTAAGAAAAAATAAATTTTGAAAACAGAAATCTAGAATTATACAAATCATACATGCATAGTCTGATGGATTTTCACTAAGCCTGTGTAATCATCCCTTGGGTAAGAATGTAAATATCACCAGGACCCAGGTGTCACCTCTCAGGTGCTGTCCTACTGCTTCAAGGCAACCATGACCCTGATTTCTAACACTATTGATAGTTCTGCCTGGTTTTGAGTCCTATGTAAATGGAATAGTAAAGTATTGCTCTTTTTGTTGGACTTCTCTTTTATTGCATTGTTGTGAGATCAACCATGTTGATATAGGTAGCAGGAATCTGGTCACTTTCATTGCTGTATAGCATGAATGCAGGAAGAACGTATAGTATGGGTATTCCTCAGTTTATTTGTCCGTCATTGATGGACATTTATGTTGTTTCCAGTGTTTGGCTATTTTTAACACTGCTGTTATAAACATTCTTTAAAATTATTTTTACTGTGGTAAAATATATATAACATAATATTTTCTATTTTAACCATTTTGAGTATATAATTTAATGCCATTAGTTGTACTGTCTACTATTAACTTCCAGAACATTCTTTTTTGTAACAACTTTATTGAAATTGAATTCACCGTTATATAATTCATTTATTTAAAATCTAAAATTCAATGACTTTTAGAATATTTACAGCGTTGTGCAGTCATCACCACAATCAACCTTGGAACGTTTTTATCAACCCAAATAGTATAGAAATCCTATATTCATTAGCAGTCACTCTTCATTTCCACCCACCAGTCCCTCCCGGCCCTAGGTAACTACTAAACTACTTTCTGTTTCTATACATTTGCCTATTCTGGGCATTTCATGTAAATAGGATCATTCATTATTAGGTCTTTTGTGACTGGCTTCTTTCACTTAGCATAACATTTTCAGGGTTCATTCATGTGGTAGCCTGTATCAGCACTTCATTCCTTTTTATCGCTGAATCATAGTCCATTATATGGATGGATATACTACATTTTATTTATCCATTCATCCTTTGATAGACATCTGAGTAGTTTCCAAACTTTGGCTATTATAAATAATGCTGCTATAAAGCTTTATGTGCAAATGTTTCTGTGAATATATGTTTTCATTTCTCTCTCTCTTTTTTTGTTAGACACAGGGTCTCACTCTAAGGCCTGGGCTGGAGTACAGTGGTGTGATCATAGCTCACTGAAGCCTCTAATACCTGGGCTCATACAATCCTCTCACCTCGGCCTCCCAAGTAGCTGGGACTACAGACACACACCACCATACTTGGCTAATTTTTTTTTCTTTTGTAGAGACAGGGTCTTACTATGTTTCCTAGGCTGATCTCAAACTCCTGGCCTCAAGTGATCCTTCTGCCTCGGCCTCACAAAGTGCTGGGATTACAAGCATGAGCCATCACACTTGGCCTGTTTTCATTTTTCTTGGAGATATACTCCTAGCAGTAAAAGTGCTGGATCACATGGTAACTCTGTTTAACATTTTCAGAAATTGTCAGACTGTTTTCCAAAGTGGCTTCATCATTTTATGATCTCATCAGTGGTGTATGAAGGTTCCAATTTCCTCACACCCTTGCTAACATTGATTATTGTTGTCTTTTTAAAAAATTTTTTAATTGACAAATAATAATTGTATGTGTTGTTTTTAGCCATCATCATAGGTGTAAAGTAATGTCTCATAGTGGTTTTTATCTGCATTTCTCTGATGGCTAATGATGTTGAGCACGTTTTCATATGCTTATTGGTCATTTGCATATCTTCTTTGGAGAAATGTCTATTAAAATCCTTTGCCCATTTTTCAAATTGAGTGACATGTTTTAAAAAAAATATTTTAGATATTAATCACTTATCAGATATATGATTTACAAATATTTTTTCCCATTTTGTGAATTATCGTTTCATTTTCTTGATATTATCATTTGAAGCACCAGTTTATTTATTTACTTACAAATTTTACATAGTTTTTCTGCTAATCTTTTTAAAAATAATTTCAGCTTTTATTTTAGATTTGGGGGCACATGTGCAGGTTTGTTACCTGAGTGCGTTGTGTAATGCTGAGGTTTGGGGGCGCAGTTTATCCATCACCCAGGTATTGAGCATAGTACCCAATAGTTAGTTTTTCAACCCTTGCCCCTTCCCTCCTGCCTCCCCCAGTAGTCCCCAGTGTCTATCGTTGCCATCTTTATGGGCACGAGTATCCAAAATTTAGCTCCCACTTATAAATGAGAACATGCAGTATTTGGTTTTCTGTTCCTGCATTAATTTGCTTAAAATGATGGCCTCCAGCTGCATCCATATTGCTGCAAAGGACATGATTTCATTCTTTTTTATTGGATGCATAGTATTTCATGGTGTATATGTACCACATTTTTTTATCCAGTCCACCCTTGATGGGAATATAGGTTGATTCCATGTCTTTGCTATTGTGAATAATGCTATGATGAACATACAAATGCAAGTGTGTCTTTGGTGGAACAATTTATTTTCCTTTGGGTATATATCCAGTAGTGGGATTGCTGGGTCAAATGGTAGTTCTATTTGAAGTTCTTTGAGAAATCTCCAGACTTCTTTCCACAGTGGCTGAACTAATTTACATTCCCACCAGCAGTGTATAAGCATTCTCTTTTCTCTGCAGCCTTGCCATTATCTGTTGTTTTTTTTTTTTAACTTTTTAATAATCATCATCCTGACAGGTGTGAGATAGTTTCTCATTGTAGTTTTGATTTGCATTTTTCTAATAATTAGTAATGTTGAACATTTTTCCATATGTCTATTAGCCATTTGTATATCTTCTTTTGAAAAGTGTCTGTTTATATCTTTTGCCCATTAAAAAGTTTTTGCTTTTTCAGTTGTTTAAGTTTCTTACAGATTCTGGATATTAGACCTTTGTCAGATGCATAGTATGTAAATATTTTCTCCTAGTCCGTATATTGTCTGTTTGCCCTATTGATAGTTCTTTTGCTGTGCAAAAGCCTTTTAGTTTACTTTAGTTCACTTGTCAATTTTTGTTTTTGTTATGATTGCTGTCGAGGGCTTAGTCATAAATTATTTCTCAAGGCCAATGTCCAGAAAGGTGTTTCCTGGGTTGTCTTCTACAATTCCTGTATTTTGAAGTCTTACATGTAAATCTAATCCATCCTGAGTTAATTTTTTTATATGGTGAAAGGTAAGGGTCCAGTTTCAATCTTCTGCATGTGGCTAGCAAGTTATCCCAGGACCATTTGTTGAACAGGAAATCTTTCCCTCTTGCTTATTTTTGTTGACTTTGTCAAATATCAAATGGCTGTAGGTGTGCAGCTTTATTTCTGGTTCTCTATTCTGTTCCATTGGTCTATGCATCTGTTTTTGTACCAATACCATGCTGTTTTGGTTACTGTGGCCTTATAGTATAGTTTGAAGGCTATAGTATACTATAACTTTATAGTATAGTCAGGTAGTATGATGCCTTTGGCTTCGTTCTTTTTGCTTAGGTGCTTTGGCTATTTGGGCATTTTTTTCTTTCCATATGAATTTTAGAATAGTTTTTTCTATTAATAGTCTTGTGAAAAATAATGTTAGTAGTTTACAGGAATAGCACTGAATCTGTAGATTGCTTTGGGCAGTATGGTCATTTTAATCATATTGAGTCTTCTAATCCATTAGCATAGAATGTTTTACTGTTTGTGTCATCTATGATTCCTTTCAGCAGTGTTTTTTAGTTCTCCTTCTAGAGATCATTCATCTCCCTTATTAGATGTAATCCTAAGTATTTTATTGTTTTTTTGTGGCCATTATAAGTGGAATTTTATCATTGATTTGGCTCTCAGCATGAGCATTATTGGTGTATATAATGTTACTTATTTTTGTACATTAATTTTGTATCCTGGAATTTTACTGAAGTCATTTATCATTTCCAGGAGGCTTTTGGTGGAGTTTTAAGGCTTTCTAGATATGGAATGTTATCGTCAGTGAAGAGAAATAGTTTGACTTCTTCTTTTCCTATTTGAATGCTATTTATTTATTATTTTATTTTATTTTATTTTGAGACAGAGTCTCGCTCTGCCACCCAGGCTGGAGTGCAGTGGCATGATCTCGGCTCATTGCAATCTTTGCCTCTGGGGTCCAAGCAATTCTCCTGCCTCAGCCTCCCAAGTAGCTGGAACTACAGGCATGTGCCACCACACCTGGCTAATTTTTGTATTTTTGGAAGACTGGGGCTTTACCATGTTGGCCAGGCTGGTCTCAAACTCCTGACCTCAGGTGAACTGCCCACCTCGGCCTCCCAAAATGTTGGGATTACAGGCGTGAGCCCCCACGCCTCACCTGTTTCTTTCTTCTGCTGATTTGGTTTGGAGCTCTGTCCCCACCAAGTCTCATGTGCAATTGTAATCCTCAGTGTTGGAGGTGGGGCCTGGTGAGAGGGGATTGGATCATGGGGGTGGATCCTTCAAGAATGGTTTAGCACCATCCCTTTGGTGCTGTTCTTGTGATAGAGTTCTCATGAAATCTGGTTGTTTAAAAGTGTGCAGCACCTCCCATTTCTCTCTTGGTCCTGCTTCTGTCATGTAAGACACTTGCTCCCATTTTGCCTTCTGCTCTGAGTAGAAGCTCTCAGGCCTCCCCAGAAGCAGATGCTACCGTGCTTCCTATACAGCCTGTGGAACCGTGAGCCAATTAAACCTCTTTTCTTTATTTATTACCCAGTCTCAGGTATTTCTTCATAGCAATGTGAGAACAGACTAATAAATCTGCCTAATTGCTCTGTCTAGGACCTTTAGTACCATGTTGAATAGGAGTGGTGAGAATGGGCATCCTTGTTTTCTTCCAGTTTTCCAATGAAATGCTTTCATTTGCCCATCATTATGATTCTGGCTGTGGATTTATCATAAATGGCTCTTATTATTTTGAGGTATGTTCCTTCAATGCCTAGTTTGTTGAGTTTTTTTATTGTGAAGGGATGTTGGATTATATCAAAAGCTTTTTCCACATCTATTAAAATGATCATATGGTTTTTGTTTTTAATTTGTTTATGTGGTAAATCACATTTATTGATTTTCATATGTTGAACCAACCCTGCATCCCAGGAATGAAGCCTACTTAAGCAGGGCGAATTGACTTTCTGAGGTGCTGCTGAGTTTGGTTGAGGATTTTCTTGAATATTTTTGCATCCATATTCATTGGAGATATTGGCCTGCAGTTTTTTTTTTTTTTCATTGTATTTTTTGGTCAGTTTTTGGTATCAGGGTGATGCTGGCTTCATAGAATGAGTTAGAAAAGAGTCCCTTTCTCCACTACACTCGCAAACTCACAAACAGTTGGGTTTGTCATAACTCAACTGTTCACGTTTGCAGGTCTGTTTCTGAAATCTCTGTTTTGCTCTATTGGTCTTTTTCATATTCTTGTGCCAATACCACATTGAATGTGTGGCTTTATAAAGCAGTCTTGAAATCTGGGTGAGTAGGTCAATTTCACTTTTTAAAAAGGTACCCTTGACTTTTCTTGGTTCTTTGCATTTTAGATAAATTTTTTAATTAGTAAATTTCAAATTTTATGTTGCTTAGATTTTGACTAGTGTTGCACTGTTTGTATAGAGCAATTTGAGGGAATTAGCACATTGTAATATTGTATCTTTTCTTCCATGGACTTGGTTTATTCCTCCATTTATTTAGGCTTCTTTAATTTCTTGCAATACTGTTTTTCAGTTTTATGTGCATAAGTATCACACATCTTTATGACGTTTATTTCTGGTTGCTTAGTTTTTTCATTATAGTCACTAAAAATTTGAATTTTCCATTTGCTGCTCATATGGATAACTACAATGGAATTTTTAAAACATTGGCTATGTTAGTCTATTGATAAACTGGCACCACTCCACGTTCCACTTCCCCTCGCCTGTATAGTTCTGGATGCCAATGGAAGGAACTTGCACTTGCTTTGGAAGGTAGACATAAAGAGTAAGACATTATCTTTTATAGGCACTTGCAGCCAAACATATTGGCCCACAGTTTACAGTGGCTTCAGGAAATTTTTTGACAGCTCATTTCATTAACGCAGACTAAAGCAGTTGGTATAGACTTCTCAGAGGTTTAGCAGCTTTCCATAAGGTCTTTCGATAAGCATCTGCCTGCTTTGATGCCTTAGGCTGTGATCTTGGTGCCACCATTCTGGTCTGTGGTTGCAGCTCTTCTGACCTATGACAACAACTTCTCTAACTTTTACTCCTCCAGCTCTTCAAAGAGTGAGCAAGCTCCTAAGTATATATTACCTCTTTGTACTCAGAGTGCACAGAATGGCTTCTGCTTTCATTACTGAACTCTGACTTCTCTACTGATCCAGTAATGTTGCCAAATTCACTATGAGTCCTAATAGTTTACCTGTAGGGAGATTCTATTTTTCCTACACAGTCGTGTTGTCTGCATAGAATATTATAATATTATAACATTGCATCTTTTATTCCATGGACTTGGTTTATTCCTCCATTTTTTTAGGCTTCTTAAATTTCTTGCAATACTGTTTTGTAGTTTTATGTGCATGTTTTTTTTTTGTGACAGTTTTATTTCTTCCTTTCCTATCCTTATATGTTTTATTTCTCTTTTTTCACTTTATTGAACTATCTCATACTTCCAGTACGATTTCGAATAGAAGTTGCTTGTGGACTCGTTCTAAATTTCCAGGGAGAAGATTTAAACATTGTACTCCTAAGTATGGAGTTCCCTATATGTCGTTTTCTAGATATCCTTTTTTTCAGATCAAGGAAGATACCTTCTACTCTTAGTTTGCTAAAAATAATGTTGAAGTTTATGAAATGCTTTTTCTGAATGTGGTTATGCATATTTTGAGATAATATTATTCTACTCTTTTATTATTAGTTGGCTGAATAATATTGATTGATTTCTAGTGTTAAGCAACCTTGTAAACACAACTTGATTTTGATGTATTATCTTCTGAATTCAACTTGCTAATATTTTCTTTAGGAATTTTACATTTATATTTACCAAAAATATTGGCATGTAATTTTTCTTTCTTGTCATTTTCTATTTTTATTTTGGTATCAAGTTTATGCCACTCTCATGAAGGAAGCTGGAAAATGTTTCCTCTGCCTCTGTTTTCTGAAAAGTTTATGTAAAGATTGATCATTTTTTCACAAAGGTGAAACTATCTGTGCTGGAGTTCTGTTTACAGGGAGATTTTTAATTACTGACTTAATTTGTAAAAAGATAGAGGATTATCTTAATTTTCTCTTTTGTCGTTGCTTTTGAAAGGCTGGATACAAGATCAATAGAGAAGTCAGGATTTGATATGGAAAACAGAAGCCTCTGTGTGCACTCTGAGTACACACAAATAAAATTCTCTAGGACTTTATTTATTTTATCTAAAATTTTCAAATTTAACGACAAAGTTGTTTATAGAATGTATTTATTTTTATAATGCCTCTAGGATCTAAAAGAATCTACCAGTTTTAAAATTTATGGTATTGGCAAGTAGTGTCTTTTTTTTTTTTTAATCACTCTTGCTAGAGGTATATCAATTTAATTATTCTTTCAAAGAACAGATTTCTGCCTTTGTGGGTTTTCTCTGTGAAATATTCATTTTTCTATTTTATCAATTTCTGTTTTTATATTATTTCTTCTCTTCTTTAATGATCTTAAGTTTAATTTGAGTTCATTGCACTTCACTGAGTTTATTATTTCTTTTTTCTTTCTTTTTCTTTTTTATAGACAGAGTCTCACTGTGTCATTCAGACTGGAGCACAATGGTGTGATCATAGCTCACAATAGCCTCCAACTCCTGGGCTCAAGCAATTCTCCAGCCTCAGCCTCTCTAGTAGCTGAGAACAGAGGTGCATGCCACCATGCCTGGTTATTTAAATTTTCTGTAGAGATAGGGTCTTGCTAGGTTGCTCAGACTGGTCTTGAAATCCTGGCCTCAAGTGATCCTCCCACCTTAATTTCCCAAAGTGCTAGGATTATAGGTATGAGATACTGCTTATGGCCCAAGCTTCACTGAGTTAAATTTGCTATTCTTGTAACTTTTGAGAGTTTTAAAAATTTATTTAAAAGGGAAGCAGAGCATAAAAGTTTGAAAATCTGCAGTATGAACCTGTGGTAGAGAAAGAATCTAAGCAGGGTATGCAGCAACCGCTTGCTAGACAGCTTACCATGGCTAAAAGAAAGCCAAGTGTTAACATCCAATGGAAAAAAGGTCTCAAATGTATTTCAGAGATCTGTGATGGCAGCCCATCCCATCACAAGCCCAGAGGCCTAGGAGGAAAGAATGGTTTTGGGGTCTAAGCCCAAGGCCTTACTGCCCTGTGTAGCCTCGGGACAGTGCTCTCCACATCCTTGCCATTTCAGCTCCAGCCATTGATCAAAGGGGCCAAGGTATAGCTTGGTGTGCTGCTCCAAAAAGTGCAAGCCATAAGTCTTGGTGGCTTACACATGGCGTTAAGCCTGCAGAATGTAAGAGTTAAGGAGGCTTGGCATCTTCCACCTAGATTTCAGAGGATATATGGGAAAGACTGCTGCAGGGGTGGAGCCCCCACAGATATACTCTGCTAGGGCAGTGCTGAGAAGAAAGGTAGGATTGGAGTCCCTACATAGAGTTCCTACCAGAACTCTAGTGGAGCTCTGGGAAGGGGGCTGCTGCCCTTCAGGTCTGAGAATGGTAGGACCACCAACAGCTTGCAACCTCAGCATGGAAAAATTACAGGCACAACTCCAACCTTTGAAAGCAGCCACAGGGCCTTTGCTCAGCAAATCCACAGAGGCAAAGCTGCCCAAGGCCTTGGGAGCCCACCTCTTGCAACGGTGTGCCTACGATATGGGACATTGAGTCAAAGGACATTATTTTGGAGCTTTAAGATTTAATGATTGCCCCACTGGGTTTCAGACTTGCAGGGGCCCTTTTGCCCCTTTCTTTTGGCCTACTCTTCCCTTTTTGAATGGGAATGTTTACCCAATGCCTGTACCACCATTGTATATGGGAAGTAAACAACTTGTGTTTGACCTTGTAGGCTATTAGATGGAAGGAACATACCTTGAGTTTCAAATGAGACTTTGAGATATTCGAGTTGATGCTGAAATGAGTTGAGACTTTCAGTAACTATTGAGAAGGGATGAGTGTATTTTGCAATATGAGGACATGATATTTAGGGAGCAGGGGTAGAATGATATGGTTTGGATGTTTGTCCCCTCCAAATCTCAAGTTGAAATGTAATCTCTGATGTTGGAGGTGGGGGCCTGGTGGGAGTCATTTTGTCATGGGGAGTGCATCCCTCATGAATGTCTTGGTGCCCTCCTCACAGTAGCAAGTGGGCTCTCACTCTGAGTTCACATGTGGTCTGGTTGTTTAAAAAAGTATGGCACTTTCTCCTCTCCCTCTCTTGCTCCCTCTCTTGCCATGTGACATGCCCACTCTTGTTTTGTCTTCCACCATGATTGAAAGCTCCCTGAGGCCTCACCAGAAGTTGAACGGATGCTGGTGCCATGCTTCCTTCACAGCCTGCAGCACAGTGAGCCAATTAAACCTCTTTTCTTTGTAAATTACTCAGTCTCAGGTATTCTTTTACAGGAACACAAATAGACTAACACACCTACTTCAAGAAAGCCAGTTTCCCATCCTAGTGTTTAAGCTTCTATCCCTAGACCAAGGACCAAAACCTAACATTTGTGTGATTCTTTGTTTAACAAATATTACTTCCAAGTCTTTTATATGCCAGGTGATGTTCTAAATGCTGGGGATTCAGCAGCGAACAAAACAAAGTCCCTGCCTTCATAGAACATTCTATAGAGAACATAAACAGACACCTTTATAATATAACGTTGCTAGTTATGAATGCTACAAAGAAAAATAAATCAGGGTAAAGGATACAGAAAACAATGAAGTTCTAGCCCTTCATTACAAGACCAAGCCAATAATGTAAATGAGTGAAGTGAACAAGGAATAACACAAAAGGCATTTGTGAGGATGTGTCAAACTGGAAACTGCACGCCCTGTCTGAGGGAAAGAGCTGCTATTCAGCACAGCTCCTTATGAGAAACTGGAGCCCCCAGAGCTTCTAGTTATAGTATATGAGAGAAACCTACCATCTAGATTTTATGTAAAATCTTCCAGCTTTTAAATGTTGGAAAATAGTTTAAATTTTTTTAACACTCTATAGATTTAATATTCCTCTGTCCAAGAAGATATTTGGTTATTGCCATCAGTTTGTAATTTTTTTGGACCAGTGGTTCTCAATCTTGTTTGCACATTAGAATAACTGGGAGCCTCTTAAAAATGCCAATGCTTGGGCTCCACTCCAGACCAATTAAGTTAGAATATATGGGCATGGGGCCCAAATATTTTATTTAATCTCCCCAGGTTACTTCTGCTTCTGATTATGACTCACCACTTGTATCAGAACTTATTTCCCCAAACAACTTAAGAACTGATTTTTTAAAAAATTATCTATTTGAAGACATCAGAGAGATAAGCTATAAAGGCAGCCAAGATTTGGAGACTAAAATGTCTAAGTAAAGTGCTATAAAGTGAGCTTGATATTTCTCACTTGAATAATTTGCTCATCTGTAAGCAGTGAATGATCAAGATGCTGAGAAATCGGGTAAAGGTCTGAGAAGCTGAGTAGAGCTCTCAGATATCTGAGGATTCTGGAGAGATACATATTAGAGATCAAAAGAAACCAACCAAAAGAAGAAAGAATGAGTGAATGAAAGTAAGCCTGGAAACACATCAAACATTTAGCTGAGGTGCCAGAAGTTACCATAACTCAAGAGTTATGGCTAATGGAAAACTGACAAGCCCTACCCCTACTCAAACTAGCTGCCAAAAGTAAAATTTTAATTCTCTCTAAAGACAGTGAGGGTAATTGGGAGCCTCAAATTATCTCTAAAGCTTTTAATACATAATGTCTATCATTCAATCAAAAAATTTCAGCCATATTACAAAAGAATACCAAAGTACTTCAAATCAAGAGAACAATATAGACAACAGAAACAGACCCACGCCCACAAGTGATATGGACATATGAAATTTTAGACACAGATTTAAATGACTGTGATTAATAAGTTCAATGAAATAAAAGACAATGTGGAGAATTTTACCAGAAAACTGGAATCTATTTAAAAAAATTAAATGATGATTCTGTGACAGAAAGATAGTCTCTCTCTCTCTCTCTCTCTTTCTCTCTCTCTCTCTCTCTCTCTCTCTCTCTATATATATATATATATATATATATATTCCATTAGTTCTGTCCCTCTAGAGAACCCTGACTAGTATGGGAAAGAACAGATGTTATGCGCCATCCAACAGGTTAAATAAACAGAGATTAGGAAAGGAATTATTTATAAGAGTTAATGGAAACCAGAAGGCAAGGTGACACACCTGGGGCTAACAAGAAAAAGGAGCCATTACCACCCTTAGGCCTGAAGGAACAAAAGAAGGGAGGGGTTACTAGAACCCAAAGAGAATAGCTGCAAGAGAGGGACATTGGAATGGAGCTGTGGCCATCAGTCAGAGGAGACAGTCCATCCATTACCTGGTGAAGGAGTTTCAGAGAAAAAAAAAAAAAAATATATATATATATATATATATATATATATATATATGAATTTATTAAGTATTAACTCACACGATCACAAGGTCCCACAATAGGATGTCTACAGGCTGAGGAGCAAGGAAAGCCAGAAGAAAGATGTAGCTGGGAGGCTAGACCAGTCTCTTTTTTCACATTTTTTTGCCTACTTATATTCTGGCCACTCTGGCAGCTGATTAGATGGTGCCAACCTAGATTAAGGGTGGGTCTGCCTTTCCCAGCCCACTGACTTGAATGTTAATCTCTTTTGGCAACACCCTCACAGACACATCCAGAATCAGTACTTTATATCCATCAATCCAATCAAGTTGACAGTATTAACCATCACAGACCCTAAACAACCCAACCTATAGCCTTCTTGCTTTCTAGGTGTGGCTGGGCCTGGAGACTAGGCCAGATTTAAAACCAGAAGTAGAAAAGAGAGGGATTAGATAGTGGTCTAGCCATAGAATTTGCGCTATTGAGGGTCATACTGTCAAAAGGCCCGGCCCACATGTCCTCAGTGCTTGTTCTCAATTTTCCCTCCTGTTCTCTACTCCTCACCCTCCTTCTCCCATACTGCTGCCCCCACCCCAGGCCAAGGGTGCTCCAGCAGTGACTTGGAGCTGGAGAATTCCTGCTGTCCCTGCCCAGCAGATGTGTGTGAGTGAAGGGGGTTGGAGGGAAGCGTATTACACAAAAGAATCTCCTGGTTCCACCACAAGAAGGACTATGTGCTCCTAAGGTCTAGGTTGGAATCTGGAGTGGGTTTTCCCCAGAAATATTTTTGCATTTATTTCCATCATCACAACGTGATTGTCTGAATATATGAGTGAAGAATGACATTCTTCAACGATGAATGAATTTTATGGATTGGCTGGACCTTACATTGTTTCTATGGTGAAATGTTTCAAATACATAGCAACCAAGTCCCCAAGATAAGAAAATGTCTTCATTTACTAGGTGAAGACAGACACATATCACCCACGCCCCTGCCATTTGAAATGACACCACATGGGAACCTCAGCATTCCTGAATCTTATAGAAGCTGCCCTTGCCCTTCTTTCACTTCCTCCGTTTTGAGGAGAACAAATCTGCTCTCCTTTGGCAGCTGAGGGTGTTTGGAAGTGACTCATATAGGGAACCCACTGGTTTTCCAGTAGCATGAGCACATCATTCAAACGATTAGCCCCCTGCCTCACATGTAGATCAGTGACCCTAGAAACTGTTCTGTCAGACTCTTCTGGTTCTCTGACAATCTGATAGATGCTGGGGACACACTGCCTGCAGGTGAGTTGTTTGCTTGGTTTAAGTGGTTCAGCTGAGGATTTCAACAGAGCTCTGCTGAATTCCTATGGCAATACCAGTAGCCAGTGTTTAAATATTCATACCCCATGGAGCCAGACGATATCCAGCAACGGCACAGCTCTGAGATGCATCTTATTGGGATCACTGAGATGCTGTGGCCTGAATGCCCATCTAACCAGGAAGAATTATATGCAACAAGAAAGCACATTCACAAAGTCTGAAGGCTTCCTCGAGTAAGTATTTGAATGGTTGTCTTTTCTTTCATATGTGTTCTGACCAATTTTGTGTTTGACTCTGTGTCTGTGTGGCTTTCTAAAACAATAATGAATGTCAGTAAATATATGGCTAGAGTTACATTTTAAAGTGTCAGAATAGAAGCAAATTGGAGACAATGTGACATAGAGTAAAGACTATATAAGCTTTATCACTGGACAGACCAGGTTACAATCCAGGAGCTTTGACTTATCAGCTGTGTCCTCAAGACAGTTACTTAGCCTCTCTGAGCATGTGTCCTTAGATGTGAAATAGGAATAAAGGCACTTTACTTGCCTCATGGAGCTATAGTAAGTATTAAACAGGGATCAAGCATTTATACATCTACTAGTTGCCTGGCATATTGAAGGTGCCCAGTAAATTGTAGACAAAACTGTTTAGGATCTCATCTCATCTGAAACATAGAATACATCTGTGGATATTAGCTGCATTTACTATGAGGAACGGTAGAGGGCAGACTTTACCAAGTTATGTATGAAATACATTGTCTTTCACTGACTTCCAAGAGAGTAGTGAGAATTCCAGAAATGACTTTCTTAAATGCTTGGGCTGAAAGAAGCCTCTATCACTACCTTTAATTTCTTTGCAGAAACTGGGGGTTTCCTGTTGAGCAAGAATTCCAGAGAAGGATATTGGGCAATGTTTAATTGACAATTTAAATCACCATGTACATGCCTGGGTCCCCAGATAATGGTGGAGCATTTTCAACAGGTTTCTGACCACCTCTATACCTGTCCTAGATTTGCTGATAAGTAGAGGAAATGAAAGATGCGGAATTTTCCTGACATCATTTCAAATTGCATCATTTCAAAACAGTATAAAGTGTGTGACTAGAAGCATTACGGAATACAGAAAATCAACTTGCAGCTGACTGGCAAACAGGTTACATCTAAGTTAATGGTGGATTGGGCTAAGTGTGAATTCCATTCCACCACGAAAGAATGAATGGACATTTTAAAAATATTTGTGGAACTCTGAAGACCTTCTGAAATATAGACATTTGTTATAGTTTACACTGCCACCTGCAGTGTCTGGGGGAACCAGCCTCTCTCAATCTCCACAGCATTGCTATTTATCACTGCTTGACATTTTCAGTAATTTAGAGATTTAAAAAAGGTATGTCTCAGTTCCTTTAACTAGAATTTTTTGCCTACTGAGGATTTCCTACCTGTGGACTTCGACATTGTTTAAAAAATAAGTTTCTGATTACATATTTGCCTCATTTTTCTATTTGAATCCTGATAATGTTTTTCTTAACTTCTATAATGGGCTTTTTGAAAATCACAGGCATCATCCTTTACAAATCATAAGTGATACAGTTTGTTAGTCTATGATTTCCTTGGCAGAGACCATAGAACATGGCAAACATTCAAAAATGTATGTTCTTTTAAATCATCTTATATTTAAAAATAGTTTTAAAAATATAAAAGAAGTATGTTCTTATTATTTTTAAAAAAATAAATATGTAGGCATAGTAGAAAAATCCTCACTCAAACAAAGGCAGTAACTGTAGTTTTTACCAGGTACTTTTAATTCACTTTAATACCTGAATACTGTTCCTGCAAATTATATTCTCATTTACTTATTTTCTAGTGCTTTCTCAGTTAGTTTTCAATTTTGCTCTATGATATAATGTTGTTACAAGAACAAATCACTAAATTATAAATATTTGTATTTACAATTGTATTGCAGTCTCTAAACAATGTGATCAACCACCTTCCTCCCACAGCGTGCACGCGCACGTGCACACATGCACACACACACACACACACACACATACACACGCGTATATATACTCTAAAGAACAGCAAGTCCAGAGGAAGAGAGTTTTGCTCTGCTGAGCCGGAAAGAGTAGAAGACGTTATGAATGGCTGAAGGTAAAAGGAATGGTTTACTAAGAAGGTAGCTGGATTTGCCTGGAGGGAACATATATCAGAGGAATAGGTTGTGGGATAGAGAAGATGAGAGAGTTATACTTTTAGAAGAGAGCTAAAGATGATTAAAGAGGATTTAATGAAGTTTTGATGTATACGCCACTGCTACACATGTGGGTTAATGAATTATTTATCTGTCTGTGACATGCTAAGTGAAAAAATTGTTGGCCAGGAGCAGTGGCTCTCATCTGTAATCCCAGCACGTTAGAAGGTCAAGGCGGGTGGATCACGAGGTCAGAAGTTTGAGACCAGCCTGGCCAATATGGTGAAACCCTGTCTCTACTAAAAATACAAAAAGTTAGCTGGGCATGGTGGTGGGCACCTGTAGTCCCAGCTACTTGGGAGGATGAAGCAGAAGAATTACTTGAACCTGGGAGGCGGAGGTTGCAGTGAGCCAAGATTGCACCACTGCACTCCAGCCTGGGCGACAGAGCAAGACTCCATCTCAAAAAAAAACAAAAAATTGTCAGCCAGCATTTAGAAACTTTTATAGCACTTTGACATTGCTGCAATACCCAAGTGCATAATCTGTGGACTTGTCTTGTAGAACAGGGAGTGTGAGAAATCACATGACTAGTGCAATAGGACCACATTAATAATGTGATATTTTAAGGTCTATCAACTGTAACCCAAAGGTTTATAAAAATCTGAGAAAATGTAAGATTGTAAAAATAGTTTTATGATCATTTTAATTTTTAATCAAGGCTGTTTTAAAACTTAAATTTTTACTTAAATTACGGAAGTAAAAGCTGTACTATTTATTGTTAACTTTATTTTGCAGACGGCAAAACAGGCTCCACTGGACGGTTTCATCGTGAAATGATACAACTTTTCTGAATGTAGCAGTAATAAACCAAATGGTAATAGTGGGAGTGATTCTGAAAAACTGAAGATCAAACACATTCATACTGGTTTTACTTGGAAATATGATATATCATATGCTGAGTACAGGTTTGTAGCCTAAATTGATGATAAAGTGCTTAAAAACATGGTGTTTTCATTTATAGAAATGTACCATGCAATGAAGCAATTAACCCATCAAAAATAAGTGAGACTTACATATAAAACAAAAAAGATTTATTTGAAAAATATTGAAATTAAAATGTAATTATTAAAAAGCTAACAGAAGCAGATGTTCAATGTTTCACATAATCATTAGTACTTTACAGGTATCTTATAAAGTAGCATTTCAAGTTGCTAAGTCTAAAAGACCCTTACAGCTGCTAGGACATTGCTGGGAGATTCCACCAAAGATATTGGCTTATAAATGTTTGGCAAATCTGTGGCAAAAAATATGCTTCAAGTGCTGTTTTAAAATGATGCCATTGGCCAGGCGTGGCAGCTTATGCCTGTAATCCTAGCACTTTTGGAGGCCAAAGCAGGCAGATCACTTGAGGACAGGTGTTCAAGATCAACCTGGTCAACATGGCAAGACCCCATCTCTACTTAAAAAATACAAAAATTAGCCAGGTGTGGTGATGCACACCTGTAATCCCAGCTACTTGGGAGACTGAGGAATGAGAATCGCTTGAACCAAGGAGGCGGAGGGTGCAGTGAGCCAAGATCATGCCACTGCACTCCAGCCTCAGCATCAGAGAGAGATTCTGTCTCAAAATAATAATAATAATAATAATAATAATAATAATAATAATACCATAGCTCAATGTACTGAAAAACTAACTAATGATAAGAAAAACCAACTCACAGAGCATAAAAAGCTTGCAATATGTATGACAAAAGCACAGATATTGCAAACATGGTGAATTTTTAAAAATATTTATACTAGTGTTTTATTTATTGTATTTAATTAATTAACTTACAGAGTCTTGCTCTGTTGCCCAGGCTGGAGTGCAATGGTGCAGTCTCAGTTCACTACAATCTCTGCCTCTTGGGTTCAAACAATTCTCTGCCTCAGCCTCCTGAGTAGCTGGGATTACAAGCACCCGCCACCACGCCCAGCTAATTGTTGTATTTTTAGTAGAGGCAGGATTTCACCATGTTGTCCAGGCTGGTCTCAAGCTCCTGATCTCAGGTGATCCACTTGCCTTGGCCTCCCAAAGTGCTGGGATTACAGGTGTGAGCCACCATGCCTGGCCTATACTGGTGTGTTTTGAAGAACATGACGGTCATATGAAGAAGTAATTTTTTTTTCTTTCAACAGACTCAATTAGCCCAGAACTTTATATAATTATGAAGAATCCCATTATAATCAAATGTGATTTAGAGTTTAAGTGTTGGGTAGGAGTATGTTCCTTGCAATGACATTATGGCATAGTTACTCAGAGTCAGAAGCTTGTGCCAGAATGTAAATCAATACCTGGCTTCCTTCATTGAAAAAGTTTTGCTGTTAAAAAAACAAGCTGAATTAAACATTCTGTTTAGTTATGGAGTGAAAATTGTGAATCATGTAAAAGCTAATATTTTAATTTTATTGTTCTTTTTATTACGTAATAATATGGAAGCTGATTATAAATGACTGCTGCTGCATGCCGAGGTCAATGATTTTTGAAAAGAAAAGCTCTGCCAGGCATATTTGACTATGGGATGAACACTGTGTGTTTCTGCAAGATAAGAAGCCATTTTGGTCAACTGTTAAAAGATGCGAATTGGATAACCAGACTTGCTTATTTGTCTGATATTTTGATAATTTTAATGATCATAATACTCCATGCAAAGTGGGAAGGCAGCATTTTTTCCAATGGCAGATAAAACCTAAGGGAATAAAAAAGTTAGAAACTTGGAAGAACTGAGTTTCTATAGATTGTTAGGACATATTCCATAATGTAACAGCAATTATGAATGAAGAGATTATTTTGTTACTGCATGTCTGTGAAAAGTTATCTCTGAATACTTATCAAATTTGAAAGTATGTTTTGAAATTTTATTTTCCACCAAGTGAAGACCCAGTATAAAGAATCGATTTCTTTTATCAAAAGATAATTTAGAGGCAAGCATGGTGGTTTATAATATCAGATACTTGTGAGGTTGAGGCAGGAGGATCCCTTGAGGCCAGGAGTTCGAGGCTGGAGTGAGCTGTCCTGGTGCCACTGCACTCCAGCCCGGGCTACAGTGCTAGAACCTGTCTCTAAAATAGAAAAGATAATTTAAATTTAATAAACTCTGCAGGACATGTTGAAACTGGCAACTGTTAAAGGATTGAAGATGAATTTTGAAATACAGCATCATTTGTTTCATTTTGTGTAAAGGTTAAAAATTAATATCCTGTGCTTTCTAAAATTGCTTTAAATCTCTTCTTCCATCCTGTCAACAGGCCTCTGGGAGACTGATTTCTCTATTTTGAATAATATCAAGTCAAACGTAGAAATGATTTAGATATACATTATCCTCTGTGAGTATATTTCATCATTCTAACCTAGATTAAATATGTTAATAAGGGAGCAACAAGCTCATTTTTTTTGCATTAAAAATGTCAAATATTAAAACTGTTATATTATCTATTCAAAGTGTGAGTATAGGAGTTTATTATGGGTAACGATATTTTACTCATAAGTGTTAATTATAATTATAGAACAACAAAAGTTAAAAATGTCATAATGATTTTCTTTATTACTCACATATGCACAATTTCAATGTGTATAGTTTCTGCAATTTTAAAATCTCCTATGTTACTCTAGTTCTGATAATATTTATTGAAATTTAATTTTGTTTGTTGAATCTAGCCATAAATATTGGACTTGTATTATATATTCATTCAGTCATTTTCAAATTACCACTTTGATTGCATTTTACAAAAGCATCAATTCGTGATGGGCTGGAGATTTAAAAATCCTGCTCCTTCAGCACTGATGGTTTGAGAAGCACCTGTGAAACCTTTTCTCAGGACTCTTTCAAGAGAGCTCAGTAGAGGTTTTCAGTGAGAACCTAAGTACTTAGTGACCAAGGCTTTTGAGAGGCAGAGTTATATTTTATTAATATTTGTGACCCCTTGCTGGAGGAACCTTAGAGCAGAAGCAGGTCCAGGTTAGTTGGATCATACAGTTTGATGTTCTAACCTTGTATCACATTTAGTTCTGTTTCTTCAGAACGCATCTGAGATATGGGAGGTTAACATATTAATTCACTTCAAAGCTGGAAATCCCAGATTTCACAACATCTGTTTCAAATGTTAGATGCACGAAACACAGCTCTGAAAGGCATTAACAATCTAGTCCTGGGCCGGAAACAAGAAGACCTGAAGTCTAATCTCAGCTCTGGATCTTGCCTGAGCTATCGTACGCAAAGACCAATGAGCAGCTGGTCCCATGTTCTGGCTTCGTCAACAGGCCACATCCCACATCCCTTTTGGGCCTGCCAGCCAGATATCTCAGCACTTTTCAAAAACAGAATCCAGCATGCACTGCCTTCCATGCTTTGTTGGCCAAGTCCTCTGTGTAGACAAATGCTGGGTGCTCTCTGCGGCCTTTGGTGTTACTGATTTCTTCCCTCTCTTGTCTTCTGTGACTCTCTTTTGGTTCTTCTTCCACTTCCCTGACTACTCTTCTTTCATCTCCTCTCTTTCTGCATTTTTCCCCTTCTCCATCCTCTAAGAGGGTTTCACAACCCTCTTCTTTTCTATCCCCTTGGAGATCGCACTCAAACTCGTGAGTCCCAATGTTCATCTCTCACATTTGTAAAAGTCACAGAGCTGTTGATACAAGTTTTCCAAAATTCTAATTCGTATTTGACAGCTCAACTTTTGATACTGACAAATAAATAAGTCATTTGTTTTTCTCGAAGTGAGAAGCTCGCTTAATTCATTTTCAAGAAAATGTCTTTCAAATACCCAAATCCTAATGACTGTCAGTCCTTCAAGTAAGAGTCGTTTTCCATGAAGAAAGCAGCTAGCTTAGCTTATAGGTCAAGCCACTGCCTATGAGCTTTTCCTTGGTTGTGCAGCATCCTACATGCCTTTTTGTCAGTGTCATGGCTGAAAAATAACTTGCTTTCCTTTTACATCTAACCCCAACTATTTTCTAGTCTTTGGGCCTTAAACTATGGTGATTTTATTTTCTGAATCTTAGAACACATAGTTTGAAAAAGATTTTTTGTGCCATTTAGAGATACAAGAGACAGGCTGAAAGGTACATGCTTCAGTGGCTCCGATAGTTTGTGTGATTGACCAAGAGAACATTTGAAATTGGGACTATCTGAGGCATCCCTGACATAAGCCACCAGGGAAACTGGTGAGTGCCAGGTGCCTCCAAGAAGGTAGTGAGGAGAGAAGGGATCATGTCAGTGTCCCCCTTGGAAATGGTTAGGCAAATCTTTGAATGTTAGATCTAGCATGGCCTGACGTAAGTTGACATCCATAATGGGGTTGCTTAGAACTGCCTTGTCAACTCTGTCAACAGACACCAGACACTGAAATACCGAGTCAAAGAACAGTCTGGTAAATTAATGACCACACCTGCCCTACCTGCTTGCATATGCAGCTGAGGAACGTTTATACTAGAAATTCTGGATAGGCTGTTTATCTGCTTGATTTTGAAGGTGGATCTGATATGGCCATGGGATCACAGGCACCACCTGTTGGGGAGACGAGTCTCATAATTAATCCATGATTGTTGGGCAGGTGAAAAAATAGGGTATTGTTATGGGAGGGAACTGATTATGGCCTTTATGCCTCACCCATCTGTCTGTGTAAAACACGTGCACATCCTGACATATGGTCACCAGTTACAGTAGGGAGGAGATAATTACAAGGTATAAACGAGGAATGGACACCACAGCTTCCCTTTGTGGCCACTATGAGACAGTTTGAAATGGGTCTTATGTTTAACTTTTCTTACAAATAATCATGAAGAAAAGGGTCTTTTAACTTCAGTCTCAATTCTGTCTTTGAGACATTTTAATGCCCTACCAAGCATGCTACTTCTCTGTTCTCTCAAACAGAAATCGTAAATATTTCTATTCATTTTCCTCATAGCAATGAATGAATATTTATTGATGTTTAATGACAGTTGAAAGACTTACAGAAGACATGCCATATGTTTGTATGAGCTATTAATTCTATATGATTATAGTTTCCATTATGTTACTTATTTGATGTATGGGCAATATCTAATGTCAGGTACAACTTTTTTTTTTAGGTGTTATTATGTGTTGGGTACAATTTTAAGCACAATGCATGTATTAACATATTGAAATCTTGTAGAATTCTGTAAGATGGGAACTATTATTATTTCTATTCTACAGAAGAAGAAACTGAGGTCTGGAGCCATTGACTTACCCAAAGGCAAACAGCTAATAAACGGTGGAACTGAGCCTATGTGAGCTCCAGAGCCTGTATTTTTACCATTTTGCTTTAACATGGTGAAATGGAGAGAACTTAGACAAGGAGAAGACTCCAATTCTACTGCTAGCCTCATGGTAAAGTAACTGTGTGACTTTGGACGAGTCACACACCTTTTGGTTCTCAGTTTCTTCAGTTACAAAACAAAATGATGATACCCACTCTACTTACCTCAGGTAGTTAGTGAGGATGAAAAGACCGAGCAGCTTGAGAGAAAGAATTAGAGGGTTTATAACTGTAATCTGAGCCTAAGCACTACACTTGATAGATAATTTTTTAATGATTGCCTGAGTTTGTTTAAGTGACTCATGAATGAATGAATGAGTCAGTGGTTCTGGGAAATGATGAATGTGAAACCTCCTTTAAGACTGTAAAGATCATACAACTATAAGGGCTTATTCTTAATTTGCCTAGAAGTCCTAAATGAACGATGTCAAAAATTTTATTGAACTTTTAATTTTGAGATTATGATAGATTCACATGCAGTTGTAAGAAACAATGCAGAAGGATTCCATGTACCCTCTACCCAGTTCCCACCAGTGGTGACATTTTGAAAACTATAGTATAATGTCACAGCCAGGATATTAATATTCGCATCAAAGATACAAAACCTTTCCATCACCACAAGGATCTCTCGTGTTGCCTTTTTATAGCCACATCCCCTTCCCCTCTGCTTCCATGCCCTTCTTGGCAATCACTGATATGACCTCTCATGTCTACAATTCTGTCACTTCCAGAATTTTACATAAATGGAATTGTACAATGTGTATAGCCTTTAGTGACTGGCTTTTTTCCCTCCAACCCAATTCTCTGGAGATATATTCAGGTTGTGTGTTTTAATTGTTTCTTGTTATTGCCGAGTAATCTTCTGTGGTGTGGATATACCACAGTTAATTTTGCCCACTGAAGGACATCTGGACATCCACTTTTTGGCAATTACAAATAAAGCTGCTATAAATATTTATATGCAGACTTTTGAGTGAACATAAGCTTTCTTTCTCTGGGACAAATGTCCAGGAATGCAATTGCTGGGTCATATGGTAGTTGGATATTTAGTTGTTTTTTAATGGAAGTGCCTGTTTTCCAGAGTGGCTATACCAGTTTACATTCCCAAAAGCAATGTGTGAATGATCTGGCTTCTCTGCATCCTTGCCAATGTTTGGTGTTGTCACTATTTTTTACCTTAGTCATTTTGATAGGTACGTAGTGGTATCTCTTTATGGTTTTAATTCGCATGCTCTTAGTGGCCAATGATATTGAACATCCTTTTATATGCTTATTTACCATTTCTATGTCCTCTTCAGTGAAATGTCTATGTCTTTTGCTCATTTTCCAACTGGATTTGTTTTTACTGTTTAGTTTTGAAAGTTAAAAAAAAAAAATTTGTTCTAGATACTAGTCCTTTGTCAGATAAGTAGTTAGCAAATATTTTTTCCTAGTCTATAGCCTGTCTTTTCATCCTCTTCACAGGACCTTTCCCAGAACAAAAGCTCATAATTTTAATGAATTTATCAGTTTTTCCTTTATGGCTTATACTTTTGGTGTCAAGTTTTGGAGTCAAGTTTGAGAACCCTTTGTTTAGCCTTAGATCCTGTAGATTTTCTTCTATTTTTTTCTAATAGTTTGGTAATTATACATTTTACATTTAAGTCCATGATGCATTTGGAGTTACTTTTTGTGTAAGATGTGAGATTTTAGTCTTAGTTTTAGGTTTTTGTGTGTATGGGTGTTCAATTTCTCCATAGCATCATTTATTGAAAAGCCTTTCTTTTCTCCATTGAATTGCTTTTGTACCTTTGTAAAACTCAGTTGGGCATATTTGTATGAGTCTCTATTCTGTTCCACTGATCTATGTGTCTATTGCTTTGCCAATATTACAGTTTTTATTACTGTGGCTATATAATAAGTCTTGAAATCTGGTAAAATGAGTTACCTCCTATTTAATTTTTCTTTTTCAAATTGCTTTGGCTATTATGGTTTCTTTTTCTTTCCTTATAAATTTTAGAATGATACAATTGACAAAATATCTTGCTGGGATTTTGATAGGAATTGCATTAAACCAAAATATCAATTTGGGTAGAATAGACAACTTTACTATGTTGAACCTTCTATCCATGAATGGAGCATATCTCTCTCTCCATGATTTAGGTCTTCTTTGATTTCATCACTGTTGTGTAGTTTCCTGCATACCAGTCTTGTACGTGTTTGTTAGATTTACACCTGCTTTTATAGCAACTATGAATGGTATTGTATTTTTGTGGCCATGTGTTCATTGCAAATATATAAAAATATGATTGATTTATATATTTTTTCCATATCCTGCATCCCTGCTGAAAAACTTCTTCTAGATTTTTTTTAATTTTTAAAATAGATTTTTTGAGGTTTTCTACATATGCAATTAAATAAAAACCATTTTATTTCTTTCCAATCTCTATGCTTTTTCTTTTCTTGCCTTATTGTCTTGGCTAGAAGTTCCAGAACTATGTTGAATAGAAGTAATGAGAAGGATAGCCATTAGCCATGCTTGTTGACATGTTGATATTGATAGTTCTCAACAAGATTAAGATTGTTCCCAATTGTTGTTGTTGTTGTTGTTTTGTTTTTTCTTTTTTAGAAACAGGCTCGTGCTCTGTCACCCAGGAGAGAACACAATGGTGTGATCATTGCTTACTGCAACCTTGAACTCCTGGGTTCAAGCAATCTTCCCATACCAGCCTCCCAAGTAGCTAGAACTACAGGCATGTACCACCATGCCTGGCTAATTTTTAACAAATTTTGCAGAGACAGGGGCTTGCTACGTTGCTAATCTTGAACTCCTGGGCTCAAGTGATCCTTTTGACTCAGCCTCCTAAAGCATTGGGATAACAGGTGTGAACCACCATACCCAGCCTTTTCTTCTTTATTGGTAGATTGGCCCTTTTACCACTATGTAACATCCCTCTCTATCTCTGGTAATAATCATTGCTCTGAAGTTTACTTTATCTCATATTAACATAACCACATCTGCCTTTTTAAAATTAAAGTTTACATGATATATCTTTGTTGCAGGCAGAATAATGACCCTAAAGATGTTCATGTCCTGATTTTCAGAGCCCGTGAATGTGTGACCTTATATAGCAAAAGAGACGATGCAGGTGTGATTAAATTAAGAACTTTGAGATGAGGAGCGTGTCTTGGGTTATCCAGGTGGACTCAATGTAATTACAAGATTCTTGAAAGTGGAAAAAGGAGGCAGAAGAGGAGGTCAGAGTGATGTGATATAAAAAGGACTCACCTGTCATTGCTGGCTCTGAAGATGGAGAAAGGGAGCCCTGAGCCAGAGAATGTGGTTGACCTGTAGAAGCTAGAAAGCTGGGGAAGACGAGAAAACAAATTGTCTCCAGAGTTTCCAGAAGTAAGTGCAGCCCTGCCAATACCTTGACTTTAGCCTTGTAAGACCTGTATCAGATTTCTGACCTACAAAACTGTAGGATAATACATTTGTACTCTTTCAAGCCACTAAGTTTGTAGTAATTTGTTATAGTAGCAATAGGAAATGAATACAACCTTTTCCATCCTTTTACCTTCAACCTGCCTATATTATTGGAGTGAGTTTCTTATAGGTAGCACATAGTTATGTTTTTTTAATCCACTATTTTTATAAAAAAAATTTTTTTCTTATAGGTAGCATGTAGTTATGTTTTTTTAATCCACTGTTTTTATTAAAAAATTTTTTTCAACACACAATTGCTGTCTTGAAAAAGCCTACCGGCTGGGCATGGTGACTCACGCCTGTGATTCTAGCACTTTGAGAGGTCGAAGCAGGTGGATAGCTTCAGCCCAGGAGTTCAAGACCAGCTTAGTGAGACCTCATGTCTACAGAAAAAAATTAGTCAGGTGTGGTGGCGAGTGCCTGTAGTCCCACCTACTTGGGAGGTTGAGGTGGGAGAGCTGCTTGAGCCTGGGAGACAGGTTGCAGTGAGCCACTGCACTCCAGCCTACTTGACAGAGCAAGACCCTGTCTCAAAAAAAAAAAAAAGCCTACAGCACCTGGTATTTCCAGGTGGTTTCCCATCCAAGTACTAATCAGGCCTGACCCTACTTAGCTTCAAAGATCAGACAAGATCGGGTGCATTATTCAGGGTGGTATAGCCATAGATTCTGTTTTTTAGTTGGTGTATTTAGACTATTACATTTAGTGTCATTGATATGTTCAGACTTACATCTACCATTTTGTATTTTGTCATCTGTTTGTTCACTCGTTTTGTTTTTCTGGGTTTTTTTTTTTGCCTTCCTGTGAGTTAGTTGGTCATTTCTTAGCATCCCATTTTGATTTTCCATATTGTTCTTTAATGTGCTTCTTTGATAGCTCTTTAGTGTTTTGTCTAGGTATTACATTAGATCCACAAAATTTATAACAGTGTAATGTTACTACTCACAATTTTTCCTGAAACATTACACATTTTTTTCTAGGTCCACTCTATGGCAGCCCCTGTACTAGCTGCTGAGTTGTGAAGATGAATAAGGCATATTCACTACATATAAAGAGCTTACGGTTTCATGGGAGGGTCAGATACATTTAGAAAGTGTTCTTATAATGTATATGCCAAAACAGGAGTATTCATCTAAACCAGGGGTTGGCAAACCTTTTTCTGTAATGTGTCACATAGTCAGTAGTTTAGACTTTGTGGGCCAAATGATCGCTGTTTTGACTATCCAGCTCTGCCACTGTATTGTGAAAGCAGCCATAGACAATACGTAAATAAATGTTCGTGGCTGTGTTCCAGAAAAACTTTATTTTCAAAAACAGGCAGTGGGCCAATTTGGTTCACTGGCTGCAGTTTGTTGACCCCTTCTCTAGCTATTATTTTTATTTATTTATTTATATTTTGAAGACGGAGCCTTGCTCTGTCACCAGGCTGGAGTGCAGTGATGCAATCTAGGCTCACTATAACCTCTGCCTCCCGGTTTCAAGTGATTCTCCTGCCTCGGCCTCTCGAATAGCTGGGACTACAGGTGCGTGCCACCATGCCTGGCTAATTTTTTTTTTTTTTTTTGTAGAGATAGGGGTTTCACCATGTTGGCCAGGATGGTCTGGATCTCTTGACCTTGTAATCCACCTGCCTTAGCCTCTCAAAGTGCTGGAATTATAAGCGTGTGCCACTGTGCCTGGCCTATTTTTAATTCTTTGTTTTTGAGATGGAGTCTTACTCTGTCGCCTGGGCTGGAGTGCAGTGGCACGATCTCGACTCACTGCAACCTCCACCTCTTGGGTTCACCTCTTGGGTTCAAGTGATTCTCCTGCCTCAGCCTCCCGAGAAGCTGGGATTACAGGTGCCCGCCACTATGCCTAGCTAATTTTTTGTATTTTTAGTAAAGACAGGGTTTCGCCATGTTGGCCAGGCTGGTCTCGAACTCCTGACCTCATGATTCGCCTGCCTCAGTCTCCCAAAGTGCTGGGATTGCAGGCATGAGCCACCGCACCCAGCCTCTAGCTATTATTTTTATTTCCTCTTTACGTTTTACTATGTAATGTATGGTTGTTACAATAATTACATTAGGCAATATTTGTGACATGCTCAGAACAAGTCCTGGCAGATACTAAGCTCTACATGAGGTTAGTCTTTAACTGTTCCCTGTCTAGCCCTCTATTCCATACACATGCGATGCCTGAGGCTTGGTGTAGGTTATTTGGAGGACATGCTCAAAGGCTAACAGGGGCCGTGGTTGATGCATTTGCTCATTACTTAGGTAGGTCACTTCAACAGCATCCTAAATAAGTTTACCAGGTTTGTTTTGACCATGAACATCCATGAATCTTTGGGCATCTCTATTTTCCTCCTCCCCAGAGAGCAGTGAGGTAGGGGAAGCAGAATTTCTTCTGGAGTTAGATGATGTGGCCTAACCCCTGCCTCTGCCCATTTAATTTCACCTCTGGAACTATAGTGTCCTCGTATATAAAATGGGAATGATGCTCTACCCTCACAGGGTAAGTGTAGAAATTAAAGAAGATGTGTATGAAAAGTACTTTGCAAACCAGAGAGCACTTTGTAACTGTTGGTTATTGTCAACAGTATTAGGATGTAAGAACTCTCATTCATTCATTCCTGGGTTCTTTTCCTACAAAGTTCTCAGCCTCTGTAGCAGGAACTTCCATAGGCACTAAAGACCCAATGCCCAGTTATAACCAGGGAGAAAAGGAGATTGTTATTTATATAATGAGTGGTTAAAAATCAGATTATTTGTGAAGGCCTTTGTTCTACTAAATGATACCTCTGTGTTTTTCCAAACTTTACATGTGCCACATAGTTAAAAGAGAAACAATTGACCTTTCTTTTGTTGAGGTGTGTTTATACAATTGCCTGCTAAGTAAGAGTTAGCAGTTGAAATAAAGCACATTGCAGTGAGGCGAAAAGGCTACACATTAGCAGAGCTACTGATTCTTGTAGCCTGGGACTCAGAAAGGAATTCAATTCAATGCAATTTAACCGGATTCAATAAACTGAGGTTTGTTATTTGGGGGACATTGAGCCGGGCACAATGGATACAGAAATGACTGTAACACAGCCACTGCCCTTCTGGAGCGCATAGCTCCTGTGAAGGAGACAGAAACTCCAAGTGTAGGAGGAGCCAGGCTGGAAGGAATTCTAAAGCGGAGAAAATAAACGTTTCTTCTTCATGAGCTTGTTCTCACTTCAGGCACAAGGGAGTGAGGTTGACAAGGTGATTTCAGATAGAGTTAGGTGCTCTGAGGGGAAAAAAGAGGGTAAGGTAAGAGAATGTCTGGGGTAGAAGGAACACCCAATTTCCCTTTCCCTAGAGGAACCACTTTCAACTTGTTTAATTCTTTAGAAACCTACTTATCTCTAAATAATGTTTATAATGCTACTTCATGTTTTTTTGCTTTAGATGTTATATGTTGACTTTCCACTATGGAAGACAAGGATTTAGCTCTGTTTTTAATTTCAGTTTTTGAGATCTTACTTTTAGGTGTAGAATTGAAATCTAATGAAACTCACTCATTTTATGGTAACTTAAAGTAGTCCTTGCACAGGTGGCCGCTGCCCACCTCTTCAGCCTCAGCTGGTACTGCATTTCCCACTGCTCTCTATGGCCATGTTGGCCTCCTCGTGTTTTTTTTAAGTTTGCTTGTTTTTGTTTTTGAGATGGAGTCTCACTCTATCTCCCAGGCTGGAATGCAGTGGCGTGATCTCAGCTCACTTCAACTTTGGCCTCCTGGGTTCAAACGATTCTCGTGCCTTAGCCTCCTGAGTAGCTGGGACTACAGGTGCCTGCCACCATGCCCAGCTAATTTTTGTATTTTGAACAGAGATGGGTTTTCTCCATGTTTGGGCTAGGCTGGTCTCGAACTCTTGGTCTCAAGTGGTCTGCCTGCCTCAGCCTCCCAAAATGCTGGAATTACAGGCATGAGCCACCACTCCTAGCCAATGTTATTGTAATTAACTATTTTATTTTTCTTTTCTTTTTTTTTTTTTTTGAGACAGAGTTTCGCTCTTGTTACCCAGGCTGGAGTGCAATGGCGCAATCTCGGCTCACCACAACCTTCGTCTCCTGGGTTCGGGCAATTCTCCTGCCTCAGCCTCCTGAGTAGCTGGGACTACAGGCACGTGCCACCATGCCCAGCTAATTTTTTTTTGTATTTTTAGTAGAGATGGGGTTTCACCATGTTGACCAGTATGGTCTCGATCTCTTGACCTCGTGATCCACCCACCTCAGCCTCCCAAAGTGCTGGGATTACAGGCGTGAGCCACCGCGCCCGGCACTATTTTATTCTTCTTAAGTTTCACATTCATTGTCAAAAGAAGAAAATTATGGAAATACCCATAATAGCTTTAATTTGTAGCACTTCCCTCTCCTGTCCCCAACTATCTTATGGGAAATGAACACAGGAAGAGCCACATATATTTTAGGCATAAGCAACCTAGTCCTAGCACATAGGAAGCATACAGCAAAAATGTGTAACATTAAAAAATAAAAAGTTTTCTTATGGTGACCATAGAAATTATAGCCACAAATCCCAGAAAAAGATTGAGAGAAGAGACAGCCATCCAGGAGATTTTGGCTTTGGAGAACTAACCAAAGAAAGCCTAGTTGGGCTAGGCAGGTCTTGAACTCCTGGACTCAAGTGTCTTCTACCAAGACAGCAGAAAATGTTTTGAAGAGTTTGTAGGTGATTCAGGAACTCAGAAAGAGAGGCTGCACTCCTACCTAGCATGAGAGAAGCCAGGCAACCGGGTAGCTTGGAGTCTCTTACTTGCTGGTTGGGCTTTATTTCAAAAACTCCCAGTTCTTCTGAAGTTCTGCTTGCACTTTCTTTGTCCCAGTGGCTGAGTCATGGCCTTCAGATGGTCCTAGATACTTGACAAGGTCTCAGTTCCATTTTACATTTATGGAGTGCTTCTATCAGGCCCCGAGAGAACATGAGGTCAGGTAGAAAGATCAGTGGGCAGCCTCAGCAAGGTTCTAGCCCTTACTTTATCCTTGTGTTCTTGTTCAAATTATTCTCTGAGCCTTGGTTTCTAATTATGAAAATCCAGAATATTTTTACTGCTTCTACAGATCACATTGTGTATAGATGGTACCTCCTAAAATACATGACTTGACTGATCTTAGGTTTGTGCAAACATGGCCAAAGAGCAGTGGGAAACGCAGTACCAGCTGAGGCTTAAAAGGTGGGCAGCGGCCACCAGTGCAAGGACTACTTTTATAGATTTTTTTCCCCCTGAGGACTGAAACTTGATGTATACATATAAATGGTAGTCCCTATGTTCTTTTTAAATGAGGTGAGTTTATTCATTATTAACTAATCTTCGTTATAGCCCATTTAAAGTTAGAGTATTATTATAGACAGACCCAAGGCGGACCCAGGTGGAATTTGGATTCCTTATGCTTATGACAAGAATTGGAAGGCCAAGATGTGCCCATTTCAGAGAATAACATAGTGGTTGCTCAGATCATTCATTCCTTACAGAAGCTTCTTTTTCTTCTCCGCTGCCCAGCTTTATTAAGACATAATCAACAAATAAAAATTACATATATTTATGGTATACAACTCGATGTTCTGGTATATGTACACATTGTGAAATGATTAGATCAAGTGAATTAGCATGCCCTTGCCTCACATGCTTATCATTTTTTGTGTGAGAACATTTAAAATCTACTTTGTTAGCAATTTTCAAGTATACAGTAGTCTCTTATTAACTGTAGTCGCAACACCGCACAATAGATCTCCAGAACTTACTCATCCTGCGTAACTGACGTATTTGCATAAATATCTCCCTGGAAGCTTCTTAAGACTCAAGCCCATGGTGATCACTGGCCTCCTTTGTAGCTCTCTTGTTCTGGTAACCCTGAGATGCCTACAGCTGATGTTTTGTCAACCACAGGGCATGGTGTGCTGTGGTTGGTCCCAAAACCTCGTGTAATTCCTTAGCACTGAGGTCTGGGGCCCTTCACTCTTTCTCTGATCTGCCTACTTCTCCCTTTGATTGATCTTTAAAAAAGACTCTCTAAGGATGACTTCCTTCTGCAGTGGCAACTGAAGCTCTTCCCTTTCAATCAGACCCTTCCTAGCACAGATGAAAACTCAGCTCCTCCAAGGAATACTAGGAAAAGTCACCTCGGTATGACATGTTAGTCATACCGAGCCTATAAAAGCAAGCATACCTACTCTGGAAGAAGGAAACTGGAAGACCTGCTACACCTTTTACCTGAGATAAATAGTGGGAGATGTTGCAACAACCCTGAACCCCTCTGGGAAAGGGTGCGCTGTTTATCTTTGGAGCCCGCCAGCATGGTGGTGAATGCTAAGGCTGCAAGCTCCACACCCTTTTTGCATTGCTTTCGTCTAACATGCAGCCTCTTGCTGTCAGGTTCCAGCCTGCAGAGTCACAGTGGGCTGCTGGACAGGAGAAATGGTACTTTTCATGTGGTCAGCTTGGGCTTCCGCCCAGCAGGGCAACACTGTACATCCTTTGAGGTTTCATTTCTTTAGTCTTTGGAGCTGAGCCAAATGGCAGTGCCAGGGAGAAGGCACTGCCCTATATTGTGTGGATGCTCTTGTCAGTCAAGGCTAAAAAGACTCCAGCTAGGACATTTCTGGTGAAAGGGCTTTTCAGCCCTGGGGCATTGGCATTCTGAGTGAGGGCCCAGCTGGATAGGAGAGGACCTCCCCGTGCAGTAGGAGCAAAGTCTCACTCAGAATCAAATCTACAGGAGGCAGGGGGTGGAAACAGGGGTGAGAGAAAGGAAAATCCCAGTTGTGTGTATTCTGGCCCCGTTCAGAAATGGCTCCCTTATTGAGGGGGACACTTTCCTGGAATTCCTTCTTTTCAGACTTGAAGGTTTGAAGAGTATGAAAAACAAAAGGAAGAAAAAGAAAAAATGTAACATAAAGGAAAACAGTACCTGTAGCCATTCTCTTCTTTGGGAATTTGGATCTAGTCACACATACTAACTAGAAATCTCTGTTTACATTGTTCAGACACAATGGGCTGAAAGTGAATCAAGCAACTAGATCTCTGTGTGTGTCTCTGTCTCTGTCTCTGTCTCTTAGACTCTCTCTCTGTTTCTCTATCTCTCTGTGTCTCTGTCTGTTTCTCTGTCTCTGTGTCTCCGTCCCCCTCCCTTTGCATATGTGTATATGGGTTCCAATGGAATAGCCAGTTCTCTTTTGTTTTGATTTTATTTTAGTAAAAAGAAAAGAAAGTCCCTGATAAACAAAGCTGAATTAATAGAAAATGTCCATCTATTCCTGAATGCAGTCTTCAGAACCACACAGAAATAGATTCAAATTATGCTTGGCAGCTTCATGACTTTGGCTAATTCATATAATCTCCCTGAAGACCAGGTGAGAATTTGTCACCTATAAAATTAGACTACTAAGCCTGGTTCATGGTTGGGTGGTAAGATTAGATGAGAGCTGTGTAAAGGCCCTTAGCTCAGTGGGGGATGTGTGGAGGTGAGGCTGGAGGAAGAGACATGGGCTGGGGCTAGCAGCCTTGGAAACTGTAGAAAGTATCTTGTTTTTATCCCCAAAGCAAAGAGAAATCAGCAAAGGTTTTAAAGAAGCTAGTGAGGGGTGACTTTGATGTGGAGAAGGCATTGTTGAGGATGAGAAGGGCTAAGCCGAGAGGTAGGGGGACCCATTAGGGGTTATTGCAGTGGTCCAAGTGACTTGACATTCTGGGGGCTTTGATTTGATTTCCTGGCTTTTGGCACTGTACCTGTTCCTAACTCTATGAAAAGCTTTGACCTTCAGGTTCCTAATCTTGGACCCACCCTGTTACTAAGCTTGCTCCCTGGATTAAATGAAGCTCTGGTTCAGTTTTGGTTAATTCAGTATTTATTAAGTACCTATCATGTGCTAAGTAAGAACTCGACTGGTTGAATATAGAGTTTAATGTAGAAACAGTAAATAGATTTCAACTACTCGCTGGTGGAGTCTGTGTTGAAAGGATTAAGAGGGCCAGGATTGATAGCCACATTTGCCGTGGGTGAGGGGAGTGCTGGCAGCATGTTTGTCACACATTTGCCGTCTCGGATCCAGTGACTCCCACCTCCTATATTCCACCCTCGCTTGATCCTGGCTCTCCTCAGACCATCTTCTTACCTTTAAACAGCTCCCATGAGTCTGGACACAGTGGTAGGTCTCTGTAGTTGCTGCTTGCCTAGGAATTATTGGAAAAGAGGCATTCTTTCAACATGGAGACTGCTAAGCCAGCAGTGTGTTAGCTGATGAGGGCATCCACTTGGAGAGAACGTGCCAGGCAATGAACAGAGAGGAAGATAGAATTAAGAGATGCAGAGGCTGAGCAGGAGTGACCATCCAGGCCTGGAGCCAGAAACGCCAGAAGCTCTCATCATGGGAGAGGCATGGATGTATGCTCACAAATGGGGTTAACTGTGTGTCCTGGAAAGGCTTGAAACTTCACTCACGAGCAGCCACATATAGAGAGCGGAGCAACACAGGGTAAGGTGGTGAGCTGAGTAAACAAATGGCAACTAAGGTGGACGTATGAGCATGTGAATGTTTCTTGGCAGATTTTCAGAAGAAGTTGGGAAAGGGAAACCACATAGAATAAACTTTGTATCATACCAGAAGAATGCTTGAATTATTGCTTTTTGGAATAGGAAAGAGAAGAGTGGTATATAATTATAGTTTGGGGGGCAGTTAAAAGTGGGTGTGCCTTCCCCATGCTTTTTTTTTCCCCAGTCATAGGGCTGGAAGTAAAGGGCTTTGGGAAGGCCAAGTTACAAGGCAGAAGCCTTCCGGGTTCCTGAGCCAGCCTCTTTGAGAAGGAGAGCTGCTTGGCAGAGTCACCCAACCCATATAAAACTCTGACGAGAAACTAACTTCAGGTGCGGTACTGCTGAGTCTTTGAGGTCACAGTCTGACAGGCTATTACAGCCTGTTCTACAACGGCCAGAAAGGGCTAACGTTTCCAGAACCCCAGGGTTAGAATGGTTTATTTATACACGGCCGATTAAAAAATCTCCACCACTTATTTGTTCACACGATTCTCATTTTGTCAATAATGTAATTAAGCTAGGCCATGATCATACTTGGAAGAGATGAAGACTTTCACTATTGCTTACATTCTAAAATGCTGGAAGGTTTTGGAAAGGAATTTGGCAATATTTATCAATTGTCTTAAAATATTCATACTCATTGTGCTAGTCATTCTACTTCTAGAAATCTAGCTTAAGGAAACAATGAGAAATGTGTGTAAAGAATAATGCACACGGGCATTTATGACCATCATTGAAAAAATAAATTTTTATCAATATCAGAGTGGCAGGAAATTATTGTACCTGCACAAAATACAATATTATGTGTCCTTTACATTTGTGTTTATGAAGACATTCTAATGGCATGAAGAAGCATTTAGAGTATAATGTCAGTGAGATATCAGGAAACAGAACTATATAAAGCCCTACTTACTCTGTAAGAAATTCCTATTTATAGGAAAAAATAGAAGAAATATGCCCAATTTAACAATTAACAATGTTTTTTCCTGATAGGATTATGTAGGATTTTTATTTTCTTCTGTATACATTCCTGTATTTTCTAGTTTTGAAAAATGTTCCATTTTTTTATAGTTAAAAAAAATCACAAAAAAGCTCTCTTTTGAAGTGTTATGCCGAGGTTGAGGCTATCATGGGGTTCTCAAAACACTTCCTGCAATATATTCAAGAGATGATTTCTACCCAGTCTCTAAATGTAGCCCTTCTCTGATGGTCACTAAATGCTAAATCAGAAAAGCTTCCAGGTCGTCATTGCTGGCCAAGCGTCTGAGCATGTCATAAAGGGAATAATCCAAGTATGATTTCTGCAAGTTGGAGAGACTTTTGCAAGTAGTGCTCGCTTTGACCTAACCTCTGACCTCCTCTGTGAAAAGGAAGATGCCGGGAGAGCAGAGAGTGCTCAGGTGAAAGTTGTCATGGGGTGGGTTGAGGTAGGTAAAGAATAAGAGCAAGAGAAGAAAAGCACAAGAAAGAACATACAGGCAGCAGATCATGGAGGAGAAAAATAAGTGTACTTCTAGGCTTGCAGAGGTGTCCATAGGGAATTTGCAACAGGATATTCAGTGTTATTGAATTACAGGTAAACGATGCTTGAATAATGGCAGGTGATGAGACTGAGAGTTCCCCATGGGAGTACAAAAGCCCTGACATCTAAAGGTGTGTGTTCTGATGTAATGAACCCAGATTAGGATTACCTAATAATAATATACCTAAAAAAAAATCACAATTTCAGTACCAAATTAGATGAGCATCCACATAGAACCAAACAATATGTTTCCTCTACCCTAAAGAATAGTAACCAGATATTAATATCGCATCAGTGTTGTATTGTTTTTAGCATTTGTTTTCATGTTCCACTGTAGCCCGAGAAAGATAAATGAGAATGTTTGATGGAGAAAAAAACTGGGTGTGGGCCATCCCTGTAATTAACATCCTTAGTACAGCGTAGTAAGTTGGAGGAACAGGTGAAGCGCATAGAGTCAACTGCTTCATCTATGCCTCGTTAATTCACTAATTCATGCACTCATTTGGCCAATGTGTGCTGAGACTCCACTGAAATGTGCTAGCATTGGAGACACAGAGATGAATCCATTGTTTTCAATGAGCCTAGGATCTAATGGAGGAACAACCATGCAAATAAGCTAACTCTGATACAGTGTGGGAAGTGCTGTGATTGTAAGCTCACGAAGTCTAGAGTGGACACCCTCCATGGGTAAGTGTATTCATGAATACGAAGGAGTTTTCCAGGTCAAGGGAGGAGAAAGGGAGTTCCAGGCAGTGGCAGGAAGCATGCCATGCAAAGCCAGAGAGGTGAGGGGCAGAACATGTCTGGGAACCAGAAGATATTTGGTGTGGTTGGAGCTTCCATGTAGAAAATGACAGCCTGTGATTTTGAAGCTGGATTGGGAATGGCCTGCATGCAACGGCAGTTCTTAACCTTGGCTGAGCATTGGTGAGGGAGTTTTAAAAATATTTATGTTTGGGTCCCACCCAGAGATTCTGACTGAATTGGTCTGGCAAGTGGCTTAGATATTGGGACCTTAAAAGCTCTCCAGGTGACTCTAATGTGTAGCCAGGGCTGGGAACAAAAAATCATTGAATAATGTAATCAATTTATGTTTTCATAATATTACTTTGGCAATAATATGGAGGTCAGAGACTGGTGGCATAGAGGCAAGTGAGAGATTACATACAAATGTCCAGATGAGAGAGGATGAAGGCTTTAAATAAGACATTGGCAATGAGGAGGGAGGGGAGGAACAAGATATAAGAGACCTGAGCAGATAGAATTGATTCAATGGAGTGGGAGGAAAGAGAAAGAACAAGAGCAGATATTCAGATTTCTTGAGTAAATGCCGGTGTCATCACTGAAATGTGAAGCATAGGTGAAGAACAGGGTTGGTACATGATTATCTGTTTGGAAAGCAGATGTGGAGATAAGTTCAATCCATCTCTTGTTGAGTTAGAGATGGCCGTTTAAGCCTTTCCATCTTTCAAGGTCTTGCCATCACTTTATAGGCTTTTCCAGCTGCATGGAGAGCAAGGATCAGATTGTTCAATATCCATGCCGATCTTCTCAATGCTTTCTGATAATGCAGAGGCTGGAAGGGAAATTCTGTATTTGCCAGACCCAATACAACTAGAGCTCTGCATGAGATTTAGGCTCTTCCAGTCAGACATGTCCACATGAGATGCAAAAGGCAGAAGTGAAACATGGCGAGATGGAAGCCGTCCTTTATCTGTTTCAGGTGGCAAGCATGCTCATGCAGCCCTATGGGGTTGGGCTTTCCTTGTTTCTTTTTTTTGCATTTGAACAGAGGTTACACTGTCCTTCTCTTCACAAAGAGGGCACCTGTCATCCACCCCAATTTTATTATAGGGTTTTGCTCTAGAGTGAAAAATCCTCTCGGGTTCCAAAAAAGGGGGCAATTTCAAATATTAGTATTTAAGAAGCCTCCTTTAATCGAGGCACCATTGATTTGTTACTGGGCTTTATATTTTCTCCTGCCTGGTAGATATTTTCTTTAAGAGAAAAGTGCGGCTTTTAGGGAGGTGTGGCTTTACACATAGAGATATTATAAACTCAGATGTATTATGGAGTGTTATAGGAGGGAGGAGTGATACTTTTCACTTAACCCCCTCTCTGGAGCAAATATTGTCAAGGAATGCCTTACTTCTGACAGCAAAGCCTGTTAGAATACGGCAGAGAGTGCAGGTGAGAAGTGACAGAAACAGCTGGGCCTGTCTCCTCTCTTACCAATACACACAGGGCAAAGTTCCAACATCTCTCTCTCTGTCTCCCTCCTGTAGATTTAGAATGCTCAACATTCATAAAAAACTGTGCTGGGAAATATTCATCTCCTAGGAAGTGTGCTCTTTCTGCATTTTCTTCATTTTCAGCAAAGGAAAAGAGCTTGGAGATAACTCTCATTCATTTGGTCTTGGTCTATGTCTCATTTGCATGTTCTGTATTTCAAGGAAAAGGAAGTGATTAGTTTCATGTTTAACTTAAAAAACAAGCCACTGCTCTCCTTTTTAAAAGTAAAAATAACACAAAAGAGGTGAGAGGTGTTTTACATTATTGTGAACACTTATCTAGACTCCTTTTTCTTTGCTTTTACCAAAAGATTATCAGATAAATTTAACACGTATTTCACTGGAAATAAAAAGAAAACCTTCAATGTATAGCCTTAGTTTTGCTGCAGAAAAGGTATTAAGTAATAAGTTTTTTAAAAAGTAGATTAAACTGATATATTAGGTTAAAATACAGTATGTGGAATGAAATGAAAGTCAAAATTTAAGAAGAGCAAGAAACAATGTTAAATGTTGGTCAGCTAACTTAGATTTGCATACACACAGTACTTCATTAAGTGGACTATAGTGGGAATTGAGGTGTAGAATATTTACGTTCCACCAGATATGTTTACAATAATCATATGTCAGTTTAATTTTTAAAATTAATATTAACAGTGTACCATAAATTACATGAGTTGCAGCTACTTAAGGATGAAATATTTTAGATGTCAACTTAAAAATGTGCAGATGCATATAGTTTCTCAAAATTCTTTTAGAAAGTATGACAATAAAAGAAAAATGTAAAGACCATTTATACAAGGACAAGTCTATGGAGCTTCTTGACAACTTCAACCCCCTCCCGCATCCACCCTGCTGCTCCTGGAGAGAAGAGTCTGGGAGGGATCAGAGAATGCAAATTAACTTTAATATTCGCCTGAGAAAAATGCCACTGGAAGCACCAGCCTGCTGCGAGGACCATTATTCTGATACATCCCACACTAACACAAAAAGAGAGACTCCAGGTCCTTGGTGTTTGCATTATTCATGCCTACAGTCCCCTCTCTCAGGCTAATCCAGACTTGACAAAAAATGAAAAGTGTGGGCATGTCTTGTGCTGGTATGCCTCACACACATCACTCCACCATTTACACACGGCTGACTTTACAGCCATTTACAACTTTCAGGTACAAGCAGGAACATGCTAGTCTGTGTATTAATTGCTATTTGGATTAGTGTTATGGGTTTAGGAATAGCTGTATATGATGGAGAAAGTGAAAAATGGATCAATGACATGCTTTTCTTCACCTTTCTTTTTTTGGGCTTTGGTTCTCAGCTCAAAGCTTCCCTATTTTACCTGCCCACATTGGGCCACATCTGGCTCTTGTGAATTAAAAGCTTTTAAAACCCAGGATGTTTCACTCACTAAGGCTTTTAGAGTGGTCTCCAGGCGATTGTGGCCTCAAATTGTCTGTCTGTCCATGATTTAGAAACCCCACTGAGATTCTGCCATCTTCAAGTCTTTGTTAGAGAGCCAAAGCCCTCCAGGCAGCTTCCCAAGACATCAGCACCTTGGCAACGCCCTGGTTTGAACACAATTTTAATAGCGACTAATTCCCTAGGCAGTGGCATTGCCGCAAATGGCTCATCATTTTACAGGCAAGTTTCAACAGTCGCGTAACCAGATGAGAATATTTTCCCAAACAATAGCGTTGTGGCAGAAAACAGCTAAGGCATGTCAAAGGGACAGCTGCAAGGCGGGTCACAAATGGAAAGTGGGATGAATTATCTACTTTCTGGAGTGATTACTTGTTTACATCTGTAATAGTTTCTAAGGAAAGGGAGTTGTTTGCAACTATGGGCAGATTTTTTGGAATATTTGTAACATGCAAGGAGTTTATATTCAAGGACAAATAGCTGCCAGTGGGTGTAGTTTATTAGAGGAGTTACTCTCCAGTTCCAACCCAAATTTTGAATGGAAGGAAAAGTTGCTGCCCAGAAACTCTGTCTGGAGGGCAAACACTGGCCTGAAGCAGCAAATTCATCCCTTGGCTTTGATGTGCTATCACCCCATCCTCACCACTGCGCTGTCAGCTGCCTGAAGGATCATTGAAAATCCTGATGCTGCCTTGGGGATTCTGGTGATCCATTGGTTCAGGATTCTGCCCCATGAATCCTTGTACCAAGGTACCAAGGACAGTGTGCTGAGGATGGGATGTTTAATTTCTGTAAAATCAATATCTAAAACATATGGCACTACTCAAACACCTGTCATTTATCTTGTAGCCCATTATAAACTAACTCCCAACTTCATTTAAACCCATATAGACTGTAGTTGAAGGTTCAGCTCAGGTTACCTCTGAAGACATGAAAGCACAGACGACATGTACGAAGGGATACTCGCAAAAAGGCCACGCTTTAGTGCATTCATGTCTCATGACAGTAATCACTACTTGAATATGTGTTTGTGGCACGCTCTTTAAGCAGAGCAAAGTGAATTCTCATTTTAGGGCTACTATGAAAATATTCTTCTCTCCATTTCTCCAAATGAAGATGATGATTAAATCAGAGAGATGACAGAATGTTCCCCCAAGTGAGTGGCTTCTATGAAGCAGAGCGCAGTTCATCTGACTCTGAAGCCTGGGTCCTTTCCACTACATCCACTACATTTGGTGCCATTAACTCTTCTTTCCCTGAGCTTCGGTAATAAGTCCGCAGTTCTAACCATGTGCCTTGTGATTTTGTAGACTTCGGCAACATCATCTCTGAGCATTTCCAACAATAGAGTCCTGTTGGTCTTAGAATCGATGGGCAGGTAGGGGCTCAGCTGCAACTTCTTTTAATTGCCCTTCTCTGGAATTTCTCCAGCTCTGTCAACTTTTCCTTGAATTTTGATGGCCAGGTCTGCAACAAGTTCTCCAGGGGCTAATGACCCCGCCCCCCCCCCCCCCCCGTCTTGGTGCAAGGATAGCAGCCGTATTTTGCTGATATTTTTTTCTTTTCTTTTTTTTGAGATAAAGTTTTGCTCTCATTGCCCAGGCTGGAGTGCAATGGCCTGGTCTCAGCTCACTGCAACCTCTGCCTCCTGCGTTCAAGTGATTCTCCTGTTTCAGCCTCCTAAATAACTGGGATTACAGGTGCCCACCACCATGCTGGCTAAATTTTTTTTTTTTTTTTTTTTTTGAGACAGTCTCGCTCTGTCACCAGGCACCAGGCTGGAGTGCAGTGGCATGATCTTGGCTCACTGCAACCTCCACCTCCTGGGTTCAGGCAATTCTCCTGCCTCAGCCTCCCGAGTAGCTGGGACTATAGGCACGCGCCACCATGCCCAGCTAATTTTTGTATTTTTAGTAAAGATGGGGTTTCAACATGTTGGCCAGGATGGTCTCAATCTCTTGACCTCGTGATCCACCTGCCTCGGCCTCCCAAAGTGCTGAGATTACAGGCGTGAGCCACCAATCCCAGCCAATTTTTGTATTTTTAATAGAGATGGGGTTTTACCATGTTGGTCAGACTGGTCTCAAACTCCTGACCTCAGGCAATCCGCCTGCCAAGGGTCTCCCAAAGTGCTGAAGTTACAGGCGTGAACCACCACACCTGGCTTCTTTTAATTCCCAACATTGGCCACAACATTCCAAAATTTTTGAGCAGGAAAACACTTGGTATCTATCCCAATGGTACTCAAACGTAAGTATACAACAGATTCATTTGGAGGGCTTGTTATCTATTAGCTATCTATTGCTGTATAAAAAATTACTCCAAAAATTAGCAGCTTAAGATAACACACATTCATTGTCTCACATAATTTCTGTGGGTCAGGAATCCAGAAATGGCTTAGCAGAGTGATTCTGGCTCAGGGTCTCTCTGAAACTGCAGTCAAGGTGTTTGTTGGCCCTGTATTCATCTGAAGGCTTGACTGGGGCTGAATGAGCCATTTTCAAATGGGCTTACACACATGGCTCGAGGTGAGACCTCTGTTCCTCACCACGTGGGCCTTTCTGTAAGGTTGCTAGAGTGTCCTAAAGACCTGGCAGCTGGCTTTCCCAAAACCAGCAATCCAGGAAAGAGATCAAGAGAATGACCAAGTCATAGTATATTATGTAATCTAATCCTGGAAGAGATAGCCATAACTTCTGATGCATTTTAGTCACCAGACAGATCAATTTTGGTACAAGGTAGAACAGGACTACACAAGAGTGTACATTCCAGGAGGTGGACATCATTGGGGATCATCTTGGAGTCTGGCTATCACAGCTTGTTGAAACACAAATTTCTGGGCCCTGTTTGCAGAGTTTCTGATTTGAGGTGGGGCCTGAGACTTTTTAATGAGTTTCCAGGTGATGCTGATATTACTCATCTAGGACACACACTTTGAGAGCCACTGATCCACCCCATATTCTGATTTTATAGATGAAATTGAGTCTCTCAAAGATGGAGAAAAATGGTGAGCAGGGATTATACCAATAATTATTGAATACCTACTATGTATCAGGCACTAGGCAGGAGCCTTTACATATATTTTCTTCTTTAACACAACAAACCCTGTGTGTTACTCACCACTTCATGAATGAGGAAACTAAAATGAAGGATTAAGTAGATCAAGTAGGCTTTATCCCTGGGATGCAAAGTTGGTTCAACATACACAAATCAATTCATGTGATTCATCACATAAACAGAAAGGAAGACAAAAACCACATGATTATCTCAGTAGATGTAGAAAAGGTTTTTGATAAAACACCCCTTCATGTTAAAAACTCTCAATAAACTAGGCTTTTAAGGAACATACCATTAAATAATGAGCCATTTGTGACAAACCCACAGCCAACATACTGAAGGGGCAAAAGCTAGAAGCATTCCTCTCAAAAACCAGGAAAAGACGAGGATGCCCTCTCCCATTATTCCTATTTAACATAGTATTGGAAGTCCTGGCCAGAGCAATCGGGCAAGAAAAATAAAGGACATCCAAACAGGAAGAAAGGAAGTCAAACTATTACTGTTTGCAGATGACATGATTCTCTATCTAGAAAACTCCATAGTCTCAACCTGAAACCTCCTTCCTTCAACTGATAAAAAACTTTAGCAAAGTTTCAGTATACAAAATCAATGTACAAAAATCACCAATATTCCTATAAACTAACAACAGCCAAGCTGAGAGCCAAATTGGGAATGTAATCCTTTCGCAATTGCCACAAAAAGAATAAAATACCTAGGAATACAGCTAACCAGGGAGGTGAAAGATCTCTACAAGGACAATTACAAAATGCTTCTCAAAATAATCAGAGATGACACAAACAAATGGAAAATCATTTCATGCTTATGAATAGGAAGAATCAATATCATTAAAATGGCCATACAGCCCAAAGCAATTTATAGATTCAATGCTATCCCTATTAAACTACCAATGACATTCTTCACAGAACTAGAAAAAAACTATTTTAAAATTCATATGGAACCAAAAAAGTATCCAAATAGCCAAGGCAATCCTAAGCAAAAACAATAAAGTCAAAGGTATCACATTTATCTGACTTCAAACTGTACTACAAGGCTACCATAACCAAAACAGCATGGTACCAGTACCAAAACAGACACACAGACAAATGGAAAAGAATAGAGAGCCCAGAAATAAGGCCACACACCTACAACTATCTGATCTTTGACAAAGCTGACAAAAACAGGCAATGGAGAAAGGACTCCATTCAACAAGTCATGCTGGGATAACTGGCTAGCCATATGCAAAAGATTGAAACTAGACTCCTTCCTTACATCACATGCAAAAATCAACTCAAGATGGATTAAAGACTTAAAATCCCAAAACTATAAAAACACTGGAAGACAACCTAGGTAATTCCATTCTGGACATAAGAATGGGCAAAGATTTCATGACAATGGCAACAAAAGCAAAAATTGACAAATGCAATCCAATTAAACTAAAGAGTTTCTACGCAGCAAAATAAACTATCAACAGAGTGAAGAGACAACCTACAGAATGGGAGAAAGCTTTTGCAAACTATGCATCTGACAAGGGCCTGATACCCAGCATCTAAAAGGAACTTAAACAAATTTCCAAAAATACCCAAACTACCCCATTAGAAAATGGCCAAAGGGCATGAACACTTTTCAAAAGAAGACATACATGTGGCCAAAAATCATATGAAAAAAGCTCAACATCACTCATCATTATAGAAATGCAAATTAAAACAATGAAGGCTCAGTGCAGTGGCTCGTGCCTGTAACTCCCAGTACTTTGAGAGGCTGAGTTGGGTGGATTGCTTGAGCTCAGGAGTTCCAGCCCAGCTTATGCAACATCTCTACAAAAAGAAATGCATCTCTACAAAAAATACAAAGATTAGCTAGGTATGGTGGCGTGTTCCTGTACTTCCAGCTAGTCAAGAGGCTGAGGCAGGAGGTTCACTTGAGCCTGGGAGGCGGAGGTTGCAGTCAACTGAGATCACAACACTGCCCTCCAGCCGGTGACAGAGTGAGACCCTATGTCTCAGAAAAAAAAAAGAAAAAAAAATCACAGATATCATCTCACATCAGTTAGAATGACTATTATTAAAAAGTCTGAAAATAACAGATGTTGGAGAAGTTGTGAAGAAAAAGGAATACTTACATACTGTTGGTGGAGTGTAAATTAGTTCAACCAATATGGAAAACAGTGTGGCAATTCCTTGGGGACCTAAAAACAGAAATACCATTCAACCCAGCAATCCCATTACTGGGTATATACCCAAAGGAATATAAATAATTCTACCACAAAGATACATGCATGCATATGTTCATTGTAGCACGATTCACAGTAGCATGATTCACAATAGCAAAGACATGTAATCAGTCTAAATGCCCATCAATGGTAGACTGTATAAAGAAAATATGGTGCATATACACCATGGAATATACTATGCAGCCATAAAAAACAAGATCATATCCTTTGCAGGAACGTGGATGGAACTGGAGGCTCCTATTTATAGTGAACTACTGCAGGAACAGAAAACCAGATACTGCATATTCTCACTTAAAGTGGGAGCTAAATGATGAGAACATATGGACACACAGAGGGGAACACCACACACTGGAACCTATTGGATGTTGGAGGTTGGAAGGAGGGAGAGGATCAGGAAAAATAACTAGTAGGTACCGGGCTTAATACCTGGATGATGAAATAATCTGTACTACAAGTCCCCATGACACAAGTTTATGTATATAACAAACCTGCCCAGGTACCCCTGAACTTAAAATCAAAGTTAAAGAAAAGTAAAATTAAGTAACTTTCCCAAGCTCATAAATAGTTACTGACAGGGACAAGACTAGAACGCAGATCTTCTGGCTCCCAAGTCAAAGTGTTTTGTACCACCCAATAGCCCCACATCTATCATTCTATTATCATATTTAGATTGATTTCCTTAAAAATGCATTAGCTGTATTATAGCCCTATCACACAAAACTAGAGAATCACCATATAAATTGTACCTATTAAATTTGCAGCACATAGGCTAAAAATTGACCTAGTTTCATTTGAAGACTTAGAGATTCAACATTCGTGGTGCTTTCTAAGTCTTGTAGAACATATCTAAGAAACATCAGCTCCAGCAGGGATCCTCAGAGGACTCTGACAATTATGCCAATTACTCACAAGACGTAACCTCACCCTGTTCAAGTTCAAGCCTCCTAAAAGCCCCATGACTTAGGTTCATCATTTGTAAAATCAGAAGAATAATAACCTCTTCCTTGCTCACTTCATCGAGTTATTTTAAGAATCCAGTGAAACAATATATGCAAAGTTCTTTGCAAACTGCTAAGTGCCTTGCTCATAGAAGATGCTATTGCTATTGCTGCATTTTTTCAATCCAGTGTCTACCTATTTCTATTCTTTTGTTTTTATCTCCTATTTTTACAAACAGAATGTTGGACTTTATTGAAAGCCGCTTAGGCATTCATTGAGATGATTTTCTGACTTTTCTTATATAATAGGTATATTTCAGGTAGAATCAGCTCTAGGGTAAGAATTTTAAAAAATTAAAAAGAGGAAAAAAGCAATCTCTTACTCTATACAAAGCTCTCACCTAAGGGTTTAACTTACACACTTTTCATAACAACTCTGTAAGGGTAAAATCAGTATCTCTGTGTTAGATGTAGGAGATGAGAAAAATGTAAGGTCATTCCTATGACTCTAAGCTTCCTCAGTATGGTAAACTTACTCAGCCCATGACATGGCTCAGAAAATGTTCAGTGAATAAAAACTTTCAATTACTGCCCTGATGCATCTATTGGTGATTATCAGGATCACCTTACCACCATATTGGATGGGCCTGTTGGAATCAGATATTTGGAAAGCAGCCATAGGAGGGAGGCTTACAAATCCTTTCTTCTCAGCAGGGAGCATGGTGGAAAGATGTTCTCTGGTAGAGAGTCAGATTTCTATTAAGTCTGCTGTTGCTGACTTTTTCCTGTATTATAGATGATATTGGGAGCAGAATTCCCTGATAATGACCATTTGACATTTTACTAGAACATCCAGAAAATGCAATGGTCACTAGGAGGCAGCATGGGTTAACAAAGAACCAAATTGCTTGGGGGCAGGATTATCAGACATGTAGATTAAGAAATGGCCAAATGGCATTATAAATAACATATTTTTTAAAATTAATAACATTTTTAAGAACGTATTTTAATTTTAATTAATTTATTTTTGATGCCCCAACAGCTTTATTAAGTCTGTTTTTTCTTTTGTTTTTTGAAACTCTGTTACTCAGGCTAGAGTGCAGTGGTGCAATTTCAGCTCACTGCAACCTCCACCTCTTGGGTTCAAGAGATTCTCGTGACTCATCCTCTCAAGGAGCTGAAATTACAGGCGTACACCAGCTAATTTTTTTTTTTTTTAAGTAGAGATGGGGTTTCACCATGTTGGTGAGGCTGGTCTTGAACTCTTGATCTCAAGTGATCCACCTGCTTCAGCCTTCCAAAGTGCTAGGATTAGAGGTGTGAGCCATTGCACTGGGCCTTTTGCATCCTTCTTTCTTTGGGGACAGGAACTCATAGCTGGAGAGCTGGAAAAGAAGCCAGGAAGTTGTGCTCTCAGTACAACTAAAGGGGTATAGAGCTGCTCTGAATTTCTCAGGACCATCATTCCATCCACCCTAAGCATGGGCATGATACAGTGCCAATTTTTGTTCATGGTATCTAGCTGTTTTATCGAATCTGGGCTAAAGGTGAAGTCAAACACTGATTTTCACAAAATATTTTGAGCCAGATGGAGAAAATGGGTCTGGACATAGTTAGGAAGTTTCAAACAGCTGGTTGAAAATGATACCCTTCCAAATATTGATCAAGTGGCATGTTATAAGCTTCCTTGACCCTGTCCTATGTGGTGGTTTTATTAATACCTTTGTCAAAAGTTGATGATGTGCTTATCAAATTTAGAGATAATTTAAAGCTAGAAGGAATAGGGACTATGGTGTGTGATGAAATAAACTAACAGTGTATTTCTCAGCACATAATAGATGCTCAATAAATGCCTGATGAGTTTGATAATTGACTAATTGCTTAGAACCAGTGAGTGGAAGTTACAGAGACATGTATTTTAGCCCCAGTAAGGGCTAATATTAGCCTTGTTAAACATTGAAAAGTGATGAATCATACAACAGCAAGTTCCTCTTTTTGCAAAGGTGTGAAAGCAGGAAATATTTAATATATGATCCTCTATCAGGGAATCTTGGAGTAGAGGGCAGTGCCAAGGCTCTGCCCAGATCTCTCTGTATCCTCTTTACCATCTTGAATGTTGCTTCCAGATTCTGTGTTCTTGTGCTTCTAATGGCTAATGATGCAGTTGTGGGGACCCCAGCTCTCTTGCCTTGAGTTTGGATAAACTCTAAGATGTAACTTATCTCCCCTGAGGCTCCCCTATGGCATCAGACTGACTCTGTGACTCAGTCTCAAGTCTCACCCTGGTCGAGCCTCTTTCCTTTCCCTTTTCTGCTTCTCTGGTTCTCTTACCGGTTTATCCTGGGAGTGCTTCTTTAATATATCCCTTGCACACAAATCCTTAACTCATGGTCTGTTTCTAAAGCAGCTGATCTGCTGGGAATGGTGGCTCACACCTATCCCAGCACTTTGGGAGGCTGAGATGGGAAAATCACTTGATCCCAGGTGTTCGAGACAAGCCTGGGCAATATAGGGAGACCCCATCCTACAAAAAAATGTAAAACTTAGCCCGGTATGGTGGCATGTCCTATGGTATCAGTTACTCAGGAGGCTGAGGTGGGAGGATCACTTGATCCTGGGAGGTTGAGGCTGCAGTGAGCTGTGATCATGCCGTTGCACTCCAGACTTGGGGAAAGAGTGAGACCCAATCTCATTTTTAAAAAAGAGAAAAAAAAATTAAAGAAGCTGACCCAAGGCAACTGATAAAGAAGGATCTGATTTGATCAATTCTGACAGATGATAATTTCTGTCCAAATAGTATGAAAATACACTGATTTAGCAATCCCACAATAGCTGTCTTTCAAAAACCTAAATGATGCACAATCCTGTCTAAACTCAGGGTTCACTGTTAAAACTTGGAGGAATTGAGGCACTAGACACTGCTGGGGCTTCAGAGGCTAGTCAGTCTGTGGATGAAAAAAAAAAAAAGAAGCTGGAACAAAATGGGCTAAGAAAATGATGATGTAGGAACCAACTCCCAAGAGGAGAAAATCAACAGTCTACATAACAGGATCCAAACAGGTGACAAACACAGGCTCCTACATTTATCTCAAAGAGAAATAGTCAAAGTCCATTGGAAATCACATCAAGGTTCACTGAGTTTAGATCAGGATCCAGCTAGTGGCTGGTTACCATGATCCAAGGCAAAAGCCTATTCATGCTGGCTAGATATAAACATGTGGTGTAGGGAATTTTGTGACTTGAGGGACATGGGGTTCCCTAGTTCTCAACAGAGGTGACTTGTTAGTAAAACAAACTTCCAATTTTTCATGTGAGTGGAGCATAGATGTCTAATAGACTCTATTCTCTGGTTAGGGTTGGATACGGGAGAAGAGGACAGGCAGAGAATCGCTCGTTAGGACTCCTATGTGCCAGGCACACTACCAGGTGCTTTTCACACATTATCTTTAGTCTTCACAGCAACTCTTTGAAGTATTATTCAACTCAGTTTTTCAACTTGGAGAATGAGGCTGAGAGGTTAAATTAAGTGCCTTAGGTTACTGGTTAGGGTGGAATTCACACACACCAAACAATAGTTAATTGAACAATGCCATCTGTGGTCTGTGCCAGGGGAGTGGTGCAAATGGTAATTGCTACAGGGGTGTAAACGGACAAGGTAGGGGTTCCAAACTACCTCTGTAATAAATGAAAAAAAATCAGTCATCTTCACGAGTTGTCCCTAATGCCAGTTTGTTGGAAAATAGAGCATTACTTCTCTCAAAGCACTTTTCTGGACATATATATTCCAGAAACTTTCCTCGATTGCTCATATAAACTCCCTGACTGGGCCAGGTGCAGTGGCTCACGCCTATAATCCCAGCACTTTGGGAGGCCAAGACGGGTGGATCACCTGAAGTCAGGAGTTCAAGACCATCCTGGCCAACATGGTGAAAGCCTGTCTCTACAAAAAATACGAAAATTAGCCAGGCATGGTGACAGGCATTCCAGCTACTCAGAAGGCTGAGGCAGGAGAATCACTTGGACTCAGGAGGTGGAGGTTGCAGTGAGCCGTGATCACACTATTGCACTCCAGTCTGGGCAACTCCATCTCTAAATAAACTCCCTGACTGGCATGGGGCAGAAGAGAAGAAAGCACACTTTTTAATCCTTTTATCAATGTTACCTTATTTTACCTTCTCAGTACCTATGAGGAAAGTATTAATCTTTCTATCTAAGAGATGGGAATACTGAGGGTCAGAGAATTTGAACTTTTCCAAAATCTTACAACCTATAAATAGTTCTGGCTGGTGGCTCATGCCTATTGTCCCAGCAGTTAGGGAGGCTGAGGCAAAAAGATTGCTTGAGCTGAGGAGTTCGACAGCAGTCTGGACAAAATAGCGAGACCTCATCTCTACCAAAAGTAAAAAATAAGATAAGCCAAGCGTGGTTGTGCATCTGTAGTCTCATCCACTCAGGAGGCCGAGACATGAGGATCACTTGAGCCTGACAGAAGGAGGCTGCAGTGAGCTATGATCATGCCACTGTACTCCAGCCCGGGCAACAGAGTAAGACCCTGTCTCAAAATTCATTCATTCTGTTTTTGCTGATGCTAAGTATGTCCATCATTCTTTACCGATGCCTCCCTCTCTGCAATGCTTTTGAGATTATTATGAAATTTATCTGTCACTGGTTGAATTGATTTATTTGGCCTTTTTAAATGCTTATCTGCTTGTTGAGGGATTTATTCCTTATTCTGGACCTTATGAATGGCTGATCCTTGCTGTAAGTTTGCTATGCAGGCCATAGCACAGTGGATCTTTGGTAATCATCTGAGTCCTTGGTCAGTATAGACAATCAAACAAGGAAACTTAAATGGAAGAGTTTGCTTTAGAAATGAGGATACCCAGATAAATGGTTTATACTTAGGAAATGCAGATCTTTTCAAAGCCCCCTATTGTAAGTGTATTCTCCAGTTCATCTAGCCTCCCTTCCTTTTCCAGGAAAACCCCCTGTGTTACCAAATACAGTTGCAGCTGCTTGCCAGTTGTGAAATCAAATAACAAGCACAAGGTGGTATAAAGAAAGTGACTTTATTCTAGAGCTTAGCAATGGGAAGGAGCCAGATTCCTAACTAAAGAGGCCACTCTTAGCTTTCTAGGCAGAAAGCAGGGTTTTAAGAAGAGAAATTTTGGTATGTGGGGTATGTAGAAGGGCGCGGAGGTGTGGGGTCCACCTTACTTGCTCCACAATTTATGGGTCATAAATTGTGTAGTAATGGGTCATCTGGTGGTCTGGCCAGCACCATAATGGGCACATTATGGATTAACTGCAGTCTTGAGACAATCTACTGGCAGAAGAGAATTCCAGAAGGTGCCTGGTTTGGTTTGAAGAATTCATCCCTCTAACTTCTAAGCAAACAATGCTTGCAGGTGGTCTGGCCCGCAGAGAGAAAGGAGGGTAAAGGTTACATTTCCATTCTCAAGAAGTTAGGTAAGGGATGAACACACAGAGGCAAAAGAGAAAAGGTAAAGATGATTTTGAGGAAAATGGGGTAATGGTTCCAATTTTGACCCCCTCACTCCAGTGTAGTTTTAGGGGGGGTTGATATCCTCCCCTTTGGTCATAGTGGCTGGTCCAGGGACTGGGCACCTGACCCAAAGTAGACCAGTCAGAATAATTTCTGGTAGTTTTTGAACTGGAGCTGAGAAGAGTTTTTCTCAGATGGTGATACAGGGAAGATAAGAGCTTGCAACTTTTGGGAGCATTGGCCCACCCTTGGAAAGAAGGTTAGTAATATAGTTTGGATATCCCCTCCAAATCTCATGTTAAAATACAATCCTCGGCCGGGCACGGTGGCTCACGCCTGTAATCCCAGCACTTTGGGAGGCCGAGGCAGGCGGATCACGAGGTCAAGAGATCAAGACCATCCTGGTCAACATGGTGAAACTCCTGTCTCTAGTAAAAATATAAAAATTAGCTGGGCATGGTGGCGTGCACCTGTAGTTCCAGCTACTCAGGAGGCTGAGGCAGGAGAATTGCTTGAACCCGGGAGGCAGAGGTTGCAATGAGCTGAGCTCCTGCCACTGCACTCCAGCCTGGTGTCTGGCGACAGAGCAAGACTCTGTCTCAAAAAAAAAAAAAAATCCTCAGTAATGGGAGGTAACTGGATTATGGGGTGGTGAATTTCTCATGAATGGTTTAGCACCATCCCTTGGTGCTGTCCTTGTGAAATACAATTATTTAAAAGTATGTGGCACCTTCCTCCTTCTCTCTCTTGCTCCTGCTATGGGCCATGTGATGTGTCTGCTCCTGCTTCACCTTCTTCCATGAGTAAAAGCTCCTTGAGGCCTCCCCAGAAGCTGAGAATATAGTGGCACCATGCTGGTACAGCCTACAAAGCTGTGAGGCAATTAAACCTCTTTTCTTTATAAATTACTCAATCTCAGGTATTCCTCCATAGCAATGCAAGAATGGCCTAATACCGTCTGTTTGAGAGGATAAAGTTCGCATGTCGATAGAAGCAGAGACAAGACAGAGAACAGCATATGAGTGATAGAGCACTGAGGGAGTTCATGGGCCTGGTTCTGTCATTCCAGGGCTCAGGTCACCTCATGAATATATGATCCAAAAAGGTCCCCTTGTTGCTCAAGCTGGTTTGGGTTGTGTTTCTTGTAACCAAGTCTAGTGTAGTACATGTCATTTTCTTTCTATTGATTATTTTCAGCCTAAGGCCAAGATAGTACATGACCCTGAAATAAGCAGTTTTAAGTTAGGCCTATGGGGCTGGCTGCAGTGGCTCACACCTATAATCCTGGCACTTTGGGAGGCCGAAGTGGGCAGATTGCCTGACCTCAGGAGGAGTTTGAGGCCAGTCTGGGCAACATGGTGAAGCTCCATCTCTACGAAAATACAAAAAAATCAGCCTGGCTTGGTGGTGCAAGCCTGTAATTTCAGCTATTGGGGAGGCTGAGGCACAAGAATTGCTTGAACCCAGGAGACAGAGGTTGTAGCAAGCCAAGATTGTGCCACTTCACTCCAGCCTGGGTGACAGAGCATGACTTTGTCTCCAAAAAAAAAGGTTAGGCTTATGGGATTACTGTAAAACTGACAGACTTGATAGCTGCATCCTTGAAGGCTAGAGTGACTCCATATCCGTGCTTGTTCAGTTTAGCCCTGGTTTACACCTGTCGCTCTAGCGTAATTATTAACAGTTCCCCATCAGTCTTAGAGGGCCTGATTTGAATGATAAACCAGATAGTTACCTTAGTTAAGGCCCATCTCAACCATTCCATTTTGGATAGCTTTTCTGATCCCCTAACCTTCTTCTATAAGTCAGAGACCCTGAGAGACAGCGATGAGACACGGCTCACCCATCCGTGTAACCCAATGAACTTTTGTGCAGCACCTTGCACACTGTAAGAATTCAGCCAGTGGTGGCTGAATTGAATATTTGTGCTTCAAATTATTACAGCTGGGCGCTGTGGCTCATGCCTGTGATCCCGGCACTTTGGGAGGTCAAGGCAGGTAAATTGCTTGAGCCCAGGACTTTGAGACCATCCTGGGCAACATGGCAAAACCCCATCTCTACAAAAAATACAAAAATTGGCTGGGCATGGGGGTGTGTGCCTGTAGTCCCAGGTACTCAGGAGGCTGAGGTAGGAGGATCACCTGAGCCCAGGAGGTCAAGGCTGCTATGAGTCATAATTGTGCCACTGCACTTTAGCCTGGGCAATAGAATGAGGCTCTGTCTCAAAACAAAACAAAAACAAAAACAAATATTAAACAAACTCCCATAAAATAAATCAATTTGACTGATTCCCATTAGTCATGACCTGGATTTCTAATTCAAGTTTAAAAGGAAACTAACATTTATGGGACTTACTATGAAAACTTTGAATATATATTTCATTTAATTCTACAAGGTAAGTTTTATCTCCATTTTTAAGGAATAAGGAATTGATGCTTAAAGAGGTGAAGTGTGTGCCTCCGAACCTGTGCTCTCCCGCTATACCACGAGTGCCTGCACTGTGTCATAAATGGGAGTTGTCTCTCTCCTGAGTGCTGTTCTGCACTGCACAGGCTGATCACTAAACACGACACTTCCCAGACTCCTTCTAGCTAGAGTTCTGGGTGTGATTTAGATACCCTCAATCTGACGCTCATGATACTGGTTGGGAACTGAATTTCACTGGGAGAGAGATGACATTTCATTTGCTTCACAAAGCATTTTATTTTGCTGATGCAGGCCACAGCAGAAGCATGATAGTTCTGGAACCAGCAGGTACAGATGCAGTCTCCCACTTTAGCAGAAATGGCCTCTGGATTGTAGCAGGAGCAGCAGGCCCCTTGAGATCTTCTTGATCTGCCTTGTGGCTTTGGGTGTCATTCCTGGAAGCTCAACCTGGAGTCTGTTTCTTCAGTCCTGTCATTGTTTCTGTAAATTTAATACTCTTCCACCCCGATAGAAGGAGAGCTCCTCTTTCTGCAATTGAACACTGACAGTTGTATTATGTCTGCACATACCAGGAGGCAGCATAGTTAAGATTCAGGGAACCAAGGTGGGTTGAGTTTACTTCTCTACCTGTGCCTGTGCTTTCATTTTCTTGTTCTATTTGGTAGTGGAGACAGTCTGAGGACCCTCATCTAGCCTTCTGGTCCCATATTTAATATTATGGAATTCACATGCTTACTTCCTACTTCTGTTTGCCTGGGAAGATCATGGTCACCCACATCTAATCAGACAGAGTCACTTAAAGGAAGACCCAGCAGCATCATGGCCCCAGTGCTTTAGTAATGTAACCACAACACACTCCTCTGGAGATTTCCTTATCTTGATATAGATGTTAGGATAGCAATTTTTTTTTTCTCCTTTAGGTGGGGATGAAAAAAACGCATCTGCCTTTTATATTTCCTTGAAATGATTCTTACATGATAATTTTCTTTAGCATAATCATATTCTTGTTCAACATTCTCCCAACCGAGCATTTTTCTTTTCTTTTTTGGAGGGCAACTTGGAATCATAGAGAAATATTAATCATTTGCTATGACGTTCTTGATTAAAGGAATTGTAAATGACTTTGAAAAACTCATAAAAGGCTTATTCTTGGATTAATGTCAGATAAAACTTGTGTCTATAATTCATCTTAGAGAAACTGGCCATTCTTTCAAAGTTCAAACACAGATAGCAAAATAAGGAAAATGAGAATAATCATGCCATTAAGCCTCAATTAGCAAAATGTTTCAGGAGATGGGGCTGTCCGACCATTAAGGGTAAGAAAGACTTTTGTTGCTAATCTCCATACAATATAATTTTGCTGGCCTCAAGAAAGACCCACACATCCCACAAATTTCATTCCTGTGGATTACAAATTAATTGAATTTCTTTAGTGGGGGGGTGCAATGATTACTTTTATGTGCCAGCTTGACTAGGCCACAGGATTCCCATATATTTGATCAAATGTTATTTTGTAAGGGTGTGTTGGATAAAACTAACATTTAGATTGGTAGACTGAAGAAAGCAGCTCGCCCTCCCTAATGCGAGTGGGTCTCGTTCAGTTAAAGGCTTGAACAGAACAAGCAGGCTGACCCTCTTCCCAATGAGAGGGAATTCCTCCTGCCTGATGGCCTTCAAATTTGGACACTGTTTTTTGTTTTTGTTTTTGTTTGTTTGTTTGTTTTTCCCTGCCTTTGAATTGTAACATCAGTTCTTTCCAAGTCTTAAGTCTGCCAGGCTGTAGACTGGAACTACACCATTGATTCCCTTGGGTCTCCAGTTTGATGACTTACCCTGCAGATCTTGAGGCCTATCAGCCTCCATAATTGTATAAGGCAATTCCTTATAATAAATCTCTTTCTCTTTCTCTCTCTCTCTACACACACACACGCGTGCACACACACACACAAACACATCTCCTTTCCATTGGTTCTGTTTCTTTGGAGAACCTTGACTAATACACAGGGGACAAAAAAACACTCATTTATCCCAGAGATGAGGCACAACTTTTGCATGTCTGCACACTAAGGAGTGAATGACTGATCTTCCTTCCTCCCTCAACCACACATTTCTGAGAAAAGGATGGAGGAAGAACCAACTACATGACCCAAAAAGCTGAAGAAAATACCTGTGAAGGAGGTACTTAGCATAACAAGAAGTTCCATTTGGCCATAAACTACATTTAGGGTTTTTCAGCAGAAACTTAGCATCTTACAGAGCAGTAAAGAGAATGCTTCTATTTAGGGGATATGGACTAGGAAGGGCTGGTTAAGAGATGGACACAGCTTCCCAGTGCCAGCTCAGCTTGAAGGGTTTCACCCTGTTACTAACAGAGTAGGAATTTCAACAGTGTCCATGACTTCCTGGACAAGAAGGAAGTATAGGTTTTATGAATTGGAAGTGCAGAGAAGCAGGCTTGGCTGCAAAGCAGGTTTCTCTGGCTTGCTTGTTCCCTCTCCCTTGACAGGATTGCAGTCCACTCTGGGTGGAAGAAATGTGGCTATCCACTCCCTTTCCAGTCCAAAGCCTGCATCTTCATTTAAGATTTTAGTGTTAGCCTCGGGCCTGCCAGGGTCAGGAGGGACCAACACTGGGAATCCAGCATCACAAGACTCAAAAGAATGGCAAGCAAATCATGAAACAAGGAGACAAGTCCAGGCTGTCTGAGGCAAAGAGGAGTGAGCAGGCACCATGGTCAGAGGTGCCTTGGTGATCAGAGCTGGTTCCTTCAGCATCTTCTGGTCCCACATTCCCATTTTCCAGGTAGGGACACTGAAGTCCAGGGATGAGAAGGCACTTGCTCATGTCACAGGAGTTTCAAGAACAGGACTCTGGACTCTGCCACCAAGACCCCTTCATCATTCTGCTTCATCACAACACTTCTTAAAAGGAAACTTAACCCTGATCTTCTGCCCAACAGACCCAGGAGGCCTGCCACTGTGGGCCTGAGAGTCAGGACCCAGGCCATAGTGGGGAAAAGCAGCTCTAGGGCATGGGGTTTGGACGCAAGGCCTAGCGTGAGAGCTGTGTAGACTCTGCCTCTCCTGCATCTCTCACTCCCATCCACACATTGGAGCTGGAAGGACCTGCCCAGAACAGTGGAAGGGAAAGGGCACCAGGCCACTAAGCACCATGTTCTAGATCTCTCCGTGTTGCCCCTCATAAACCACTTTCCCACATGGTGCCTCCGTTTCACCATCTGGAAAACACATTGGTCTCACTTTAGACTCTTTAGTTTCACTGATATTAGGACATTCTACAGATTCAAAAATTAAGTGTCTCTCTTTCAGGCAGAGACAGAAGTATTAGATTTATGTTCCAGAGGCAGAACCATTCAGTTCTGCAGTCACCAAAGTGTGGATGTTCTAGAAGACCATACGAAGTACAGATTTCTGTTAACTTGAAATGGGAGTTGAAGGAAGGCAAGAGAAATGTCCCCTCAGGCTAATTTGTCTTCACTTAGAAAATGTTTTCAAAGGAAATTCTGAGGAGGTTTGTCTCCTCCCTCAGGCAAGAGCCTCTTCTATCTTCCCAGAACCGGAATTTGGGTGGAGGGGCCAACAAAGGAGCAGTTCTTCCTCGAAAGGGGTCACTTCCCTCGGATCCCAGGGCAGGCGGCTGCAGCAGGTGCTCATGGGTAACAACATGGAGGCAGGCATGCAGCGCGGACTTTCAGCATCAGGGTCATCTGCGAAAGAGTTGGCCATGACCCAGCACTGACCACCAAGATCTGGAGCAGACATTATTCTCAACAACAGACGATTATTTTTCAAAGGGAACTAGGTAGTATCATACGTTTTTGTTTTGTTTTGTAAGAAAAAAATGTTAGATATCCTGAGGTCGTTATCTTGCTATTCACAAATGGAAAAGCAGCCACCCAAGGTGCGGGGAGGCGTCCATTTTGAAGGAAGGACCCCAGGGTTCTGCTGTGCAGGCATTTGCTCCTGCCCTGCCCTTCCTCTTCTACCGTCTCCCCAACCCAACCCTTCAGCCTTCTCAACCAATTCTGGGCGACCCCCGCCCTGCTCCGGGGGGTGGTGTGACCGTCTCAGGAAGTCTATCTTCACCAGGAAGGTTGCGCTGGCTGCGCTGGCTGCGCTGGCTGCGCTGGCTGCGCTGGCTGCGCTGGCTGCGCTGGCTGCGCTGGCTGCGCTGGCTGCGCTGGCTGCGCTGGCTGCGCTGGCTGCGCTGGCTGCTGCTATCAGGGATTTGGATGTTCCATCCATATCCCCTCAGATCTCTTTACTGTTGCTCTCTATGCCTCTTTGGCTTCCCTGCTTCCTTCCATTTCCCCGCTCTGTGGGACTGCTTTTGCTTCCTGCAGCAGGGACCCTTCTTCAGAGGAACTGTCCAATGATATCGCTCATCACTGGGGAGATGAATGCTATGATGGGATAGTTCCTCTGAACAAGGAGGGGGCCGACTAGCAAACAGGAGGATAGTGATCATCATCCTGTTTGCTAGTCGGCCCCCTCCACTAGCTTGGGACCTTGGAAGAGCAGGGACTATGCTTTGCTCACCACTTATCTCAGGACCTGCCAATGGACTCAATGGGAACTTGAGAATAAACGAATGAGCCACTAACTGCTGCTTTCAGAATCAATCCCAATAAAAGGGTTAACCAGGAGAATATCTGGGTGCCTCTAGAGAAGCACAGGTCCTAAATGGAACTTGAATGGTATGCTTTCCCGAAAATGGAGTGAGTGTTAGGGAACCCCGGCAGCTGTTCCTAAGACCTGAATCACCACTTCTTTCTTGTGCCCTTCTTATGAGCTTCCCAGTCACCAGCACAATCTTAGCCTTTGGCTGTCAATCTCATTTCCCAACTGGCCTCACTCTGAAAAAATGTGCGTCTATGTTCCTCCTGTCCTCCTCTGCAGAGTTGGCATGTTAGACTCTACCACAGGGTCTACATTCATCTCTTAGTTTCTAACTCATTCCTGAAAACTGAAATGTCCTGGAATTCCACCCTCAGCCCTGCACTTCCCATTTCAGACCTACTAACAGTTGTCTCCAGGTGTCCCTAGTTTCCAAGTAAACCCCAGGAGCTGCCCTTTCCAGATGGCAGGATCTGGGGCATTGGACTCTAATCACAACACCCCCAGCCCACTCCCCTGTCCCCACCCAGTGCCAGCATAGTGTAGAATGTGGATGTGACAGAGAAGCCCTGTCTGTTGCCACAGCACAGTCCCCAGCACGACCGGGCAGGCCCAGGCAGGTCGCTAGGGGTTTTGTTGACATGAAGGATAGCCCATAGCTTTCCCAGAAGAAACCCCAAAGATGGCTTAGAATTGACAGTTGGCCTAGAGGGAGATGTGGGCAACTTGGAGGGCCTCATTTTCTTAGTCATTTGTGGTTTGGGGGCACGGTTGGCCACGGCTGAGTTATCCTGAAGGAGGATCCCAAAACCCACTTGTCCAATTTATTTGGGGGTAAGGCCGAGACACAGAAAGAACAAGTCACATTAAAAAAAGTAAGAGCTTGAGAGAAACAGGCGCCTATGGAAGAGGAGCCTGCTGGCTCACAGAGAGGGCCCTCAAAGCAGGTCTGGAAGGGGAGAGAGCCATTGAAAAGGGCTATTTAGTAGCAGAGAAAAGACACCTAAACCTCTTGAACTGAAAAAAAAGAGTGGTTGAAAATGAACTATGTGAACTTAGGTTCCTTTCCGTTGCTCACGTGGCAAATACCATTCTTCATCAAACATTCACAGGCAAGTTATGAGCACTCAGGGAGTCAAGCTGGGCAGGAAATGATGGTGACCTTGGCTAGGCAGTCAAACAGAGGTGTTAATGATTTACAGACAGGGGGCCTGGGTGATCCTTAGACGCTGATTCATGGCAGATCACGGGCACAGGGGCCCATGGAAAGAACCACAAAGATGGAAAGGTCCTGTGCAGGATGGTCCCAAAGGATGGCCCAGACTTTTGCATGTTTAGTTCCAGGCTTCCTCTTTCTCTCTACCACTCTGCCCTTTCCAGATCGTCATCCTCCCCTACCATACGGTTGTCAGAGACACCAAACAAATCTCCCTGCCTCCTTTTCCTTCAACACATATGTATTTAGTGTCTTCCTTGCACCAGGCACTAGGAAAACAACAGTGAGCAAAACAGATAAAAAGTTTCTGCCCTCACAGAGCTTATGTTCTAGAGGGAGGACACAGACACACTATATAGCATGCAGAGAGTTGTTAACTTCCTGGAGACAAATTAAGCAGAGAAGGAAAAGGGGAAGATTGGTGTTAAGGGGTGCAGAAGGGGCTGTAGTTTTAAAGACAAAGATCAGAAAAGGCCTTGCACTTGAAATTTTTATTAAGCACCTTCTCTTAAGGCCGCCAGGTAATGTGCTCCCCACAACTGGGTATCCACTGGGTATAAATTACAGATCAGAAATGCGATGCTTGCCCTTGCAGGGCTCACGGGCTAGCTCCTTTCTGCACACCTTGAGTCTCCTCAGCACGGCCACTGATATGGTGTGACTCTGCGTCTCCTCCCAAATTTCATGTCGAATTGTAATTCCCACATGTTGTGGGAGGGACCTGGTCTGAGGTGATTGGACTATGGGGGCGGGTTCCCCAATGCTGTTCTTGTGATAGTGAGGGAGTTCTCATGAGAGTAAATGGTTTAAAAACGGCAGTTTTCCCTGTGATCTCTCTTTCTTGACACGTTGTGAAGAAGGTGTTTGCTTAGCCTTCACCTTCCGCCATGATTGTAAGTTTCCTGAGGTCTCCCAGCCATGTGGAACTGTGAGTCAGTTAAACCTCTTTTCTTTAGAAATTACCCAGTCTCAATGTAAATTAGTTCAACTGTTGTGGAAGACAGTGTGACAGTTCCTCAAAGACCTAGAACTAGAAATGCCATTTGACTCAGCAATCCAATTATTGGGTCTATACCCAAAGGAATATAAATCATTATTTTATAAAGGTACATGCATACAATATGTTTATTGAATCACTATTCATAATAGCAAAGACAGGGAATCAACCCAAATGCCCATCAATAATAGACTGGATAAAGAAAATGTGGTACATATACATTGTGGAATACTATGCAGCCATAAAAAAGGGAACAAGATCAGAAACATGGATGGAGCTGAAAGCCATCATCTTCAGCAGACTAACACAGGAACACAAAACCAAACATCACATGCTCTCACTTATAAGTGGAAGCTGAACAATGAGAACATGTGGACACAGGGAGGGAACAACACACAATGGGGCCTGTTGAGGGAGGAGGTGGAAGGAGAGCATCAAGATAAATAGCTTAAGCATGTAGGGCTTAATACCTAGGTGATGGGTTGATAGGTACAGTAAACCACCATGGCACACATTTACCTATGTAACAAACTTGCCCACACACACTCATGTATCACAGAAGTTAAAGTAAAATTAAATTTAAAAATAATAATAAATTACCCAGTCACAGGTAGTATCTTTTTTTTTTTTGAGACAGAGTTTTGCTTTTGTCACCCAGTCTGGAGTTCAATGGTGCAATCTCAGCACACTGAGACCTCTGCTTCCCAGATTCAAGTGATTCTCCTGCCTCAGCCTCCCAAGTAGCTGGGATTACAGGCATGTGCCACCATACCCAGCTAATTTTTGTATTAATAGTAGAGACAGGGTTTCACCACGTTAGCCAGGCTGATCTTGAACTCCTGACCTCAGGTGATCTACCTGCCTTGGCCTCCCAAAGTGCTGGAATTACAGGCATGAGCCACTGCACCCGGCCTCAGGTAGCTTCTCCAACACAGGAGCGATCATGTTACTACCCTACTAAAACCCCTCCATGGTATTTCAATGCCTTGAGGATCCTATTCTGTCTTCTTAGCATGTTTAAGTCCTTCAAATCCCCATTCCACCAATGTTGCAGTCTGATGTCCAGCTATGAACTTCCTCCCCTTTAACTAGGAAGCCCCAAAGTCTAATTTGCCCGGGATAGTCTTAGTTCATGCCTGTTGTCATTAACAGCATGCTGCTTTGCTCTCAAAATCATCCTATTTGGACAATAAATTATATAGTCATGTTATTTGTTAACATACACCCAATGCTTTAGCAAAGCAAAATACTCATTGTTCAAAAACACTTTCTAATTTCCAGCTTCTGCACTTTGCTCTTGCTCATCCTTTAGCCTGGGTTAACCTCTCCTGCCTTATTTATCTGGTGAAATTATCTTTTTCTTTAAACTCCACTCAGACGTTACCTTTTCTTTGTTCTCTGGGCTGTCTCCTCACCCTTACCACCCTACTAGATCCCATTATCTGCTCCCTCCTCCATGTTCCTATAGCAGTCATCCCTTTCTCTAGCAGAGTGTACAACACACCTTTGTCTTGGGTCCTCTCCACCTCTACACTGGGGGTAGAGCCTGCATTCTGTTTAAGCCTGTGTCCCCAGGGCCTTGCACAGTGTCTGAACCACAGCAGTACTGAGTAATATTGATTGGGTTGAATTCAATGCAGTCATGCTCTAGCTACAAATATAATGACTTGAAGGCTTAAATGCTTTCAAGGAAACTGCTGGAACTAGAAGACTGGGTCCACTGTATCTTTGTTTTTTTGTTTTTGTTTTTTCAATCTGTCACATAATTTCTTAAACATAGTATGAAGATGGTGCTCCAACCTCGGATCTCTTATTGATCTGCACCTTAATTTTCCGGCTCACAGGTGCCCACTCACCTGTAATATATAATGGCTTATTCTTCCAGCTTCCCTGCCTCTTGCGGGAGAGCTGCTGTGACATGTGCCTTAGCCCTGACTCCTGAACAGAAGAGGAGGGGATATTCTCAGCCCATGAGGAATGGGATAGAAGGAAAGTGGGGTGCAGGGTAAGAGTAGGGGCAAAAGAAAAAGCGTTTATTCAAAGCTGACATGAGAAGTTCCTAAGAGGAGAAATATCCAAGGGGAATATTTTGGAATCAACAGACTTTTCTAGGCAGTTGGAAGAGATGAAAGTGACTCTATGTGTTTATTAGCATTAATTGAGGAAGGACGTTAATCGAGGGAGGAATTTTAACCAATGGCTTTAAAGAAAGAAGGCCGATGTTTAGGAGACCATGTATGGCAATGAGAAGAGCACAGACCATAGCTGAATCCCAGTTGCCGTTCATTCAAGCATTCATTTATTCATTCATATGCAATCATAAGGTACTGTGCTAAATATTCAAAATACAATTAGTGAGACAGACAAAAGGCCCAGTCTAGTAGGAAAGTCAGAAGATAATCAAACATTCATTATATGTTGCAGAAAGTGCTGCAAAGGAAGCATACCCAGGACTCCAAGGCCTGCCCGTGGAAGTGATATGGCCATTGTGAGCTTAAGGATGCTCAGGGTTGAGGAAGGCTGGGATGGGGTAGGGAAGGTAGGCCTGTGTGTGGATCCCCAGGCAGAAGTAATAGGTCATGGGAAGGTCTTGCACCAGAGAAAAGCATGGCACAGGAACATGGGTTTGGAGCTCAGTGAATCAGGAAAAAGCAGGACCACATGAAGCTGAGGACAGAGAAGGGATCAAATCACGCAGGCTACTCTGGCAATTGTAGGGGATTTGGTCTTTGTGCTAAAAGCATTGGATAACGTGGGAGGCTTTTTAGCAGTGGGGGTGGGAGTGAAGAGTATGTATGTGTCACCTGACCAGACATGTACTTTGACAACCTCATCTTAGCTGTCTCGCGAAAAGATTTTGAGGTGGGGAGATCACTTGGAAAGCCATTGCAAAAATCCAGACAAGAAACAGGCGGAAGCTTGGGCTAGGGAAGGTGCTCTGTGGCTTCAGATAACCTATCTCAGTAGTGCACCCTATAGAAGAGATCGTAAGACTCAAAGTTTAGGTAAGTAACATGCAAAGTGTCTTGTTCACCATAAATGCTCACTATATATGGGGTATATACCCTTCCCTCCGGATGGGAGGCAGGCAGCCGGCACTCAGGCTGAGGTTCTCATGCCTGCTAGGCTTTGCTTTCTGAGATGGTTTTTGTTTTATTCACAGAAGCAACCCTGTGTTTATTCAGGGAAATGGGAACAGGAAGCAGTCTGAGACACATTGTAGAGAAGTTCCTTTCCAAAATATTTTTGAGTTATAAAAAGAGGATAAACTATATAGATCCTGGGAGTGCCACATACACATACACATGCCACACCCTCCCCGCCACTGCCCCCACACACTCATGTGAGCTTCATTAGGTAAAAAATGCCATCGGTTCCTGCTCACAATAGGGAGGGCCGGTACCCCTAACTAAGAGGGCTTTGAACTCCTGGGAGTGCTGTCATCTCTGTGGCTTCCTTGGGAAACTCTTCTCTTCTCTTGCAGCCAATCAGGTAATGAAAATTGCATAGGACTGTGATCAAGTAACCAAGATAAAGGCCTCTTGTGTTCATCCCACTGTGTGCAATATCGGGTGGCATGCTCTTCCAATGGAAATAGAGAGTGATCACCCTCCAACTCAGCAGAGAGGGAGTGAAAGCCTCTCGCTATTTCATGTGGTCAGCTGGAACAAAGCCTTCACCATTGGTTAGTTTACAAAGGGCACAACTAAGACAGACCCACGCATTTGCATTCATCAGATGGTGTTATTGCAAGCATAATCAGAAATGCTTCTGGCTAGGAGGAAAATGTAATTTTGTTATTTTTCCCTCTCAAACAAAGAAGGACTCACCTTGATGCACTAAAAGCAAACCACTCATTCCTAAAGACAAATTTGGGCAATAACATTGTGCAAAATGTACTGTAACATGAATGATTCCTGCCCTAAACGCCTGTAGCTACAAAAGAAGGTCACACTTCCTTTCAGTACCCAAGTAATGATGGCATTAACCCCAGCTTCTTGATTATGGATAAATATCTCCCTTCAAAGTATCCCTTGGGGATTTCAGAGAGCCACCAAAGGGACACCCCAATCCAGTCTCTCAGCTACAGACACCAGGCAGCATGGCCCTCTTCCTCCTCTGGCTAGCTAAGGTGACTTTTTTATTACAGAAAGAAAAACATTGTTATCAGTTTGTGTGGCCTAAGTGTACAGTGTTTAATAAACTCTGCTTTAGTGTGCAGTAATATCCTAGGCCTTCACATTCACTCGCCACTCACTCACTGACTCACCCAGAGCAACTTCCAGTCCTGCAATCTGCATTCATAGTAAGTGCCCTATACAGGTGTACCATTTCAAAACTTCTAATACAATCTCTTTAATGCACCTTTTCTAGGTTTAGATAAACGTATATACATTCCCTAACAATGCATTTCTCAGAACGTATACTTGTTAAGTAAAGCATGACTACATGAGAGGGTTCCTAGCAGAAGAGCAACACTCTCTGCCTCATCTTTTAACAGGGGTCACATGGTTGCTGTGTGGAAAACACTGTAGGGGTGAGTGTGGCAGCAGACAGACCTGTGAGAGCCGCTGATGTGCAGGTGAGAGAAGATGGGGCTTGCACCTGGGTGGTGGCAGTGGAGGTGGTGATGTGTGGTAATTTTTGGATTCTGTAGAACCAGCGGATTACCTGATTGAAATGTAAGAAAAAAAGAGGAGTCAAGGATAACGCCAAGGTTGTCAGGCTGAGAACTAACATGTATGGAGCCAACATCAACTGACATCACATTTCCTGAGTAGCAAATTAGCTCTGTCCATTTTGTTTGCCTGACTGAGCCTGAGCCCCACAATTGTTACTTGTTAGCAATGAAGCCCAGTCCTGGGAACAATGAAAGCTATTTTCCCACCTGGTTCACTGAAGATCATGCTTACAGCAAAGAGATTACAGTCACTTGTCAGGTTAATAAGATAGCTTTGAAAGATTTTTAAAGTAGCAATTTTATAGGCAAAACTTTTTAATTATGATCTAATAACATTAAAAATAAATTACTAAAAGGTGAGGAAAAAACTATTTCAGAAATATGCACTTAGATAATCTTTGGCTCAAGGAAGAAATCAAAAAGGAAGTGTTTATTGCTAACAGGCAATAAAAAGGGGAAACATAAAAGTGAAAACTAATGACCCGGCAATGGCTGTACTCAAAGGAAAATTTATGACCTATAATGTCCTTGCTATAGGAGAAGGAAATTAAAAGTTACAGAACTAAGTACTTGCCTTAAGGAATTAGTGAAATAACAATAAAATAAGCCAACTGAAGCTAGGAAAAGGAAATCTGTAAAAATAAAAGCTAGAATTAATTAAATGAGTAAATTATAATTTAATATATTGATTTATTAAAATTGTGTTAACTAAATATAAAATTTATTTAAAAACGGGTTCCTTGAAATAGCTAACTCCTTCAAAGATCTGAAAAGGTTAAAGAAAGAGAAAAAATAAAAAAAGGAAGCCCAGCTCTGTGGCAATAAATTCAAGAATTTAGAGGAAAAAGATGACATCCTGGTACAGTATGTATTATTAATACTGACCCAAGAGGAATAGGAAAACTTGAATAGGCCAATTAGCATGATTTTGAAAGGTGATTAAAGATGTACAATTGAAAAAGTTCCTAGGATCAGACAGGTTCACAGGTTAGTAACAGAGGTTTCCATTTCCCTCTCTCATAACCCGATCACACCATTTGGTTCTACAGCAAGGAGTTACCTAGTCATAAAATCCGGCTTCTGTTTATTAGCTTTCTATTTTAAAAATCAAGGAGGCTGAGGCAGGAGATTTGCCTGAACCCAGGGGGCGGAAGTTGCGGTGAGCCGAGATCGCGCCATTGCACTCCAGCCTGGGTAACAAGAGCGAAACTCCGTCTCAAAAAAAAAAAAATCAATGCGTAGGCCAAGCACATTTAACTGTAATTATACTACAATAAACAAATGTTATGAATTTCTTGACATGTTAGCATATGGTTAGCTGTCAAAAATAAGGAAGGTATAAAAAGAGAAGTAGACGGCTGGTACATTTAATAGAGAGTGGGTATATAAATTTGTATACATTTAATGGAGCAAGATATAGAGGTTTAAGTACATTATTTAATGATAACCATCAGAACTCAAATTAAGACCATCATTTACAAAGATCCAGAAAGAGGAGAGGGAATAGAGAAAAGAAGTGGAAAATGAAGCAAGTATGCTAATTTCACCATATTTCATATTAAGGAGTCAATAGATACCGTCTAAGATGGATAAAGTAGGGAATTAAACTTATAATGGTTACCACCAGAGAACTCAGAATAGAAACTGTTCAAAGCAGTCATTTCTAGGGAGCAGCACTGGGTGTAAAGGAAATATGGTACTTTTATTTAGTACCCGTGTGTTCTGTTTGCACTTTAAAAAATCAATTATTATAAATAGCAATACACACGAAAACACATATACTAACACAGGAATCTTCCAAAATTTCATGGAAAATGCATACTATGAGAAAACAATGCGTAGAGTTCATTTTTTCCCCCACCAAAGTAAACTCATACTAACTTGTTATATAACATGTCTGAATAGAATCTAGTTTGAGACAAGGCTGCAACGTCATTTGAAAAGAGCCTCTATCAGAGAAACATTAATTCTGCTAAAACTGAAGCAAGAACAAACAACACATTTATAGTGAAGTTTGGATGGAACAATGGTGAAATCACTGATGCTTAATGAAAAGTTTATGGGGACGATGCCACAAAAAATCAGCAGTTTACAAATGAATAACTCATTTTAAGAGAGAATGAAACAATGGTAAAGATAGTGTCTGCAGTAGCAGACCACCCACATAAATTTGTAAGGAAAAAATTCAACTTGTTTGGGTCCTAAGTGAAAAGTATAAATAATTGACATCAGAAACAATAGCTAACATCATAGACATTTCAGTTGGTTCAGCTTACACAATTCTTACTGAAAAATTAAAGTTCAGCAAACTTTCCACTTGATGGGTGCCATAACCATTGCACCCAGATTCGCTACAGACAGCAGCAGAGTTATCAATGGAAATTTTATATAAGCAGGGTCAAGATTCTGAAGAATTCTTCAAAGAATTATAACAGGAGATAAAATGTGGCTTTATGAGTACAATCCTGAAAACAAAGCACAATGAAAACAATGGCTACCAAAAGGTGGAAGTGGTCCAGCCAAAGTCAAAGCAGAACAGTCAAGAGCAAAAGACACAGCAATAGTTTCTGGGGATGCTCAAGGTATTTTGCTTGTTGACTTTCTAGGGGGCCAAAGAATAATAGCATCTGCTTCTGATGAGAGTGTTTTGAGAAAGCCAATGCTTTTATTTTTATTTTTTTAAATTATACTTTAAGTCTGAGATACATGTGCAGAATGTGCAGGTTTGTTATGTAGGTATACACATGCCATGATGGCTTATTGCACCCATCAACCTGTCATCTGCATTAGATATTTTTCCTAATACTATCCCTCCCCTATGCCCCATCCCTTGATAGGCCTTGGTGTGTGATGTTTCCCTCCCTGTGTCTGTGTGTTCTCATTATTCATCTCCCACTTACAAGTGAGAACATGCAGTGTTTGGTTGTCTGTTCCTGCGTTAGTTTGCTGAGAATGATGGTTTCTACCTTCGTCCATATCCCTGCAAAGGAAATGAACTCATCCTTTTTTATGGCTGCATAGTATTCCATGGTGTATATCTGCCACATTTTCTTTATCCAGTACATTATTGATGGTCATTTGGGTTGGTTCCAAGTCTTTGCTTTTGTGGACACTGCTGCAATAAACATATGTGTGCATGTATCTTTATAATAGAGCGATTTCTAATCCTTTGGGTATATACCCAGTAATGGGATTGCTGAGTCAAATGGTATTTCTGGTTCTAGATCCTTGAGGAATCACCACACTGTCTTCCATAATGGTTGAACTAATTTACACTCCCACCAACAGTGTAAAAACATTCCTTTTTCTCCACATTCTCTCCAGCATCTGTTGTTTCCTGACTTTTTAATGATCGCCATTCTAACTGGCATGAGATGATACCTCATTATGATTTTGATTTGCATTTCTCTAATGACCAGTGATGATGAGCTTTTTCTCATATGTTTGTTGGCTGCATAAATGTCTTCTTTTGAGAAGTGTCTGTTCATGTCCTTTGCCCACCTTTTGATGGGGTTGTTTTTTTCCTGTAAATTTGTTTAAGTTCCTTGTAGATTCAGGATATTAGACCTTTGTCAGATGCATAGATTGAAAAATTTTTTTCCCATTCTGTAGGTTGCCTGTTCACTCTGATGATAGTTTCTTTTACTGTGCAGAAGCTCTTTAGTTTAATTAAATCCCATTTGTCAATTTAGGCTTTTGTTGCCATTGCTTTTAGTGTTTTAGTCATGAATTCTTTGCCCATACCTATGTCCTGAATGGTATTGCCTAGGTTTTCTTCCAGAGTTTTTATGGTTTTAGATCTTATGTTTAAGTCTTTATCCATCTTGAGTTAATTTTTGTATAAGGTGTAAGGAAGGGGTCCAGTTTCAGTTTTCTGCACATGGCTAGCCAGTTTTCCCAACACCATTTATTAAATAAAGAATTTTCTCCATTGCTTGTTTTTGTTAGGTTTGTCAAAGGTCAAATGGTTGTAGATGTGTGGTGTTATTTCTGAGGCCTCTGTTCTATTCCATTGGTCTAAATATCTGGTTTGATACCAGTATCATGCTGGTTTGGTTACTGTAGCCTTGTAGTAAAGTTTAAAATCAGGTAGCATGATGCCTCCAGCTTTGTTCTTTTTGCTTAAGCTTGTCTTAGCTTTACAGGCTTTTTGGTTCCATATGAAATTTAAAGTAGTTTTTTCTAATTATGTGAAGAAAGTGAACGGGAGCTTGATGAAGATGGCATTGAATCTATAAATTACTTTGGACAGTATGGCCATTTTCATGATACTGTTTCTTCCTATCCAAGAGCATGGAATGTTTTTCCATTTATTTGTGTCCTCTCTTATTTCCTTGAGCAGTGGTTTGTAGTTCTCCTTGAAGAGGTCCTTCACATCCCTTGTAAGTTGTATTCCTAGGTATTTTATTCTCTTTGTAGCAATTGCGAATGAGAGTTCACTTATGATTTGGCTGTTTGTCTATTATTGGTGTATAGGAATGCTTGTGATTTTTGCACATTGACTTTGTATCCTGAGACTTTCCTGAAGTTGCTCATCAGTTTAAGGAGATTTTGGGCTGAGACGATGGGGTTTTCTAAATATACAATCATGTTATCTGCAAACAGAGACAATTTGACTTCCTCTTTACCTGTTTGAACACCCTTTATTTCTTTCTCTTGTCTGATTGCTCTGGCCAGAACTTCCAATACTATGTTGAATAGGAGTGACGAGAGAGGGCATCCTTGTCTTGTGCCGGTTTTCAAAGGGAATTCTTCCAGCTTTTGCCCATTTAGTATGATATTGGCTGTGAGTTTGTCATAAATAGCTCTTACTATTTTTAGATATGTTCCATCAATACCTAGTTTATTGAGAGTTTTTAGTATAAAGGGGTGTTGAATTTTATTAAAGGCCTTGTCTGCTTCTATTGAGATAATCGTGTGGTTTTTGTCATTGGTTCTGTTTTTGTCATTGGTTCTGTTTATGTGATGGATTACGTTTATTGATTTGCATATGTTAAACCAGCCTTGCATCCCAGGAATGAAGCTAACTTGATTGTGGTGGATAAGCTTTTTGATGTACTGCTGGATTCGGTTTGCCAGTGTTTTATTGAGGATTTTCACATTGATGTTCAGCAGAAAAGTGCCTGGGAAAGTTTTACCAGAGAGTCCTTCACCACCATCACAATGCTCTCGCTCATTTCTCTCATCAAACAAGGGCAATTTTATGAGAGTTTTGATGGGAAATCATTAGGCATCCACTTTACAGTCCTGATTTGGGTTTTTCTAGTATCTTTTTGTTTCCTAATCTCAAAAAAGGGTGCCCATTTTTCCTCAATTAATAGGAATCAAAAAGGCTATATTGACATGGTTACATTTGCAGGACCCTCAGTTCTTTAGGGATGGACTAAAGGGTTATCATCGCTTACAAAAGTGTCTTGAACTTGTTGGAGCTTATGTTGAGAACTGTTAGGTGAGCATGGGAAAGAAAACTGCTGGAAGAGTCAGAGAGGTCACTGTGGAGAAGGTGACCTCTGAGTTGCATGTTGGTGGTTAAGGGAGTGCTTGCCAAGAGAGGGGAGAGAAAAGGCCTTCCTGGCAGAGGAAGAGGTAAAGGGCTAGAGAGAATAAGGTTTGCTCCTGACGTGGTGGGAGGTGGGTGTGCCTGGACCAGAGGCTGTGTGGGATGGGGAGATCCACAGGAAAAAAGCTGGAATAAGGTTGAGGCAGATCTCCAAGATGCTTGTATACAAGCAAAGAGCTTGGGCATTAATTCATGGGTGATGAAGTGCCTACAAAGGCTTAGAGTGGGAAAATTCACAATCAACTTTGCATTTTAGAAAGAACACCCTGGCTGGAGGCTGCTCAGTTAAGATTGTGAACACTTAGAGAATTGAAGAGAGAACCAAGTCTGTGACCAGGGGGCTGTGAATCTCAGCACAGTCATGGGTCACTTAAAAACGGGGGTACATTCTGAAAAGCGCATCGTTAGGTAATTTTGTCTTTGTGTGAACATCACAGAGTGTACTTACACAAACCTAGATGATAAAGACTACTACACACCTGGGCTGTGTGGTGTAGCCTAGTGCTGATTGTACTGAATACTGTAGGCAGTTGTAACACAATGGTAAGTATTTGTGTATCTGAACATATCTAAACATAGAAAGGGTTCTGTGAAAATATGGTACTCAGGATGAAAAATGGTGTACCTGTATAGGGCACTTACCATGAATGGGGCTTGCATGCCTGGAAATTGCTTTAGGTGAGTCTATGAGTGAATGTAAAAGCCTAAGACATTACTGTATGTTACTATAGGGCTTTATAAACACTGTACTCCTAGGCTACACTAAAATTATGTAAAATAGCTTTTCTTTCTTTGATAATAAATTAACCTTAGCTTACTGTGACTTTTTTACTTTATAAAGTTTTAATTTTTTAAACTTTTGACTCTTCTGCAATAACTTAGCCTAAAACACAAACACATTGTACAACTGTAAATAAGATTCTTTTTTATATTCTTATTCTATAAACTTTTTTCTATTTTTACATTTTTTTTCTTACTTTTTAAACTTTGTTGTTAAAAACAAAGACATACACATACATTAGCCTAGGTGTACACAGGTCAGAATCATCCAGATCGCTGTCTCCCCTCCACATCTTGTCTCACCACAAGGTCTTCAGGGGCAATAACGCACATGGAGCTGTCATCTTCTATGATGTGATTTATTCTTCTGGATACCTCCTGAAGGGCCTGCCTGAGGCTGTTTTAACTATTTTTTTATAAGTACAAGCAGTATACTCTAAAATAATGATATAATATATACTATAGCAAATACATAAACCAGTAATATAGTAGTTTATTATTATTTTCAAGTATTATGTACTGCACATAACTGTATGTATTATACTTTTATGTAACTGGCAGCACGGTAGTTTTGTTTAAACCAGCATCCCCACAAACACATGAGTAATGCCTTGCCCTATAAGTATGTTGCAATGGCTATGACGTCACTAGGGGATAGGAATTTTTCAACTCCATTATAATTTTATAGGACCACTGTCATATAAGTGGTCAATAGTTGACTGAAATGTCATTATGCTGGGCATGACTGTGGTTCCCTGGCCACTTGAAGGGAAAGCCCCCTAGGTAGAGTAAAGGGCATTATTATGACAGTCAGAAAGCTCAGGGAAGCTTCAGGAAGAGTAGGTAGCCAACCAGGAGAGGAAGAGGGGCCCTGATGCACAATGTCTCTGGCTGAGAGGCTGGATTGGTCATCCCTTTGGGAGCTCTCTGAAATCACTAAGAGAAACTTTTTTTTTTTTTTTTTTTTGAGACAGAGTCTTGCTCTTTTGCCCAGGCTGGAGTACAGTGGCTCAATCATAGCTCACTGCATAGCTCAAACTCCTGGGCTCAAGTGTTCCTCCCACCTCAGCCTCCTGACCAAAGGGATACTCACAATCAAGCTGCTGGGTTAATACCATCATTATTTGGCTACTGAAAGGAAGTGTGACCTTCTTTTGTGGTTATAGGCTTTTAGGGCAGGAATCATGTTCCAATAAGTTTTGCAAAATGTTCTTGCCCAAATTCACCTGTAGGAATGTGTTTGCTTTTAATGCATCAAGGTGAGGTCTCTTTCCTTTGTGGGTTGTTTCTTTGACAGTGGAAAGTAATAAAATTACATTTTCCTCCTAGCCAGAAGCATTTATGACTGTGCTTACAATAACACCATCTGATAAATGCAAATATGTGGGTCTGTCTTAGTTGTGCCCTTTGTAAACTAAGCAGTGGTGAAGGCTTTGTTCAGGCTGACCACATGAAATAGTGGGAGGCTTTCTCTTTCTCTCTGCTGAGTTGGAGGGTAGCCACTCTCTATTTCCATTGGAAGAGCCTGTCACTTGATATTGCACAAACGTTGTTATGCGGTGCATGACTGTACTTGTCAGCAAAGCGTGATTGGTTACTCAGAGAAACACAGGGAAACTGGGCTTGACATTGAGGTCTCTTAATACAGTGCCGCCTGGAGTGACCTAGCCAATGGTAAAGCACTTAAAAATTCGTCTTTATTTTTAAAACAAAGCATTGTTATGTAATCAACACATAGTATTTTACTTCAGTTTAAATTTTTCTTTTGTTTCAGTGATTTTTCTCTCATTCCTGGTTGGATAGCACTAGATTACTTGCCACAGATTGAGGTAATTTATGATAATGTAGTTACGCAAGTTCTTACCCAACCATCTCCTATCTCTGAGTTCGGAATAAACTTATTTTGAATCCCTTTTTCATGATTTGCTAGCTGTATGACAAAAAACATGTGACTTAACTGCCTGAATTTCATTTTCCTAATCAAGAAGACAGCAGTATTGTCAACTAACTCTCAGGACTGCTGTGAGAATCAACCAAGTTTATTGTTTGAAAGTTCCAGGAACATAATTAACTACTCAATGAATGCTGGTTGCTCTGCCTTTGCAGTAATATGGTATAAGAGGGCTTCAGAAAGTTTGTGGAAAAACAAAATTAAAAGATGAAATATAATGATATTTCATTCATTCGTGATAATAAAAGATGAAAATTAAAATTATAAATTTTATTTCTCAACATAAGCTCCATGAAGTTCAAGACACTTTTGTAATCAATGATAACCATTTAGTCCATCTCTAAAGAACTGATCCAGGGAATTACATCATGTCATTGTAGTCTTTTTGACACTATTAACTGAGGAAAAATGGGTGTCCCTTAAAGAGTTTTTTAATATTAGGAAACAGAAAGAAATCAGAAAAACCCAAATTGGGACTGTAAGATGGATGCCTAATGATTTGCCAACTCTCACAAAATTGACCTTGTTTGATGAGAGAAATGAGCAGGAGCATTGTGGTAATGAAGGACTCTCTGGTGAAGCTTTCCCAAGCACTTTTCTGCTAAAGTTTTGGCTAACTTTTTCAAAACACCCTCATAATAAGCAGATGTTATCATTCTTGAGCCCCCAGGAGGCCAATGAGGAAAGTGCTTTGAGCATTCCCCAAAACTGTTGCCATGGTGTTTGCTCTTGACTGGTCTGCTTTGGCTTTGGCTAGACCACTTCTCCCCTTTGGTAGCCATTGCTTTGATTGTGCTTTGTCTTCAGGATTATACTGGTAAAGGCATGTTTCATCTTCTGTTACAATTTTTTTGAAAAAATGTCTCTGGATCTTGATCTTACTTGTTTAAAATTCTCATTGAAAGCTCTGCTCTTTGTAGGTGATCCGAATGCAACAGTTTTGATTTTCATCAAGTGGAAAGTTTGCTCAACTTTAATTTTTCAGTCAGATTGTGTAAGTTAAACCAATTGAGATGTCGATGATGACAGCTATTGTTTCTAATGTTAATTGTTTGTCTTCTTCAATTAGGGCATGAATGAGATGAGTTTTTTCCTTATAAATTGATGTGGATGGTCTGCCGCTACAGACTTCATCTTTGTCATTGTCTCATCCTCTCACAAAAATGAGTTATTCATTTGTAAACTGATTTCTTTGTGACATAATTCCCATAAACTTTTCATAAAGCATCAGTGATTTCACCATTCTTCCACCCAAACTTCACTATAAACGTGATGTTTGTTCTTGCTTCAATTTTAGCAGAATGAATGTTGCTCTGATAGAGGCTCTTTTCAAACTTGTATCTTACCTTCCTTAGTGCCTTAAACTAGACTCTGTTCAGACGTGTTCTAACAAGTTAATATGAGTTTATTTTGGTAGAAAAAAATTGAACTCTATGCCTAGTTTTTCACAATATGGATTTTTCATGAACTTATTAAAGACCCTCAAGTTAGATAAAAGGTCATGGTCAATCAGATCTAACCAGTAAGATAACAGCCCTCATTCCTGTCCTCTGGAAAACCAGGAAGAGTTAGGAAAATGTCATTGGAAAATGAATCAGCCTTCACATATTAAAAGGTTACCATTTGATAAGTCTTACTGTGTGTGCACACTTGTAAAACCATCACCTCAATCAAGATAGCAAATACGTTATCATTCCCGAGGCTCTCTTGTGCTCCTTTGTAATTGCTCTTTTCTGTTCCTCTTTGCCACTCTCACCCTTCTGTTCCCAGGTGATGACTAATATGCTTTCTGTAACTGTCAAGCTTGTTTTTTTTCCTGAGTTTTGAGAGGTCTTTATGTATTCTAGAAGCAAGTCCTTTATCAGCTATATAGTTTGCAAATGTTTTTTTTTTTTTCAGTGTATAGTTTCAGGCAGATTTTATCTGATTTTTTAAATGATCAAACTAAGATTATGGGAGTCATGGAGGAATATCACAGAGATGAGCCTTGTCTTGCCATCATATCACAGAATATATGATATCAACATGACTTATCACAGTGATGTCAACATTTGTCTTAGTTTGTTCAGGCTGCTATAGAAAAATACCACAGACTGGGTGGATTATGTGCAACAGAAATGTATTTCTTGCTGTTCTGGAGGCTGAGAGGTCTAAGATCAAGGTGCTGGAATATTCAGGGTTTGGTGAGGGCTCATTGCTCGTTCATAGGTGGTATCTTCTAGGTGTGTCCTCACATGGTAGAAAGGACTACCTAGCTCTTTGGGGTTTCTTATAAGAGCATGAATGCCAAACATGAGGGCTTCACCTTTATGACCTAATCACCACTCAAAGTTTCCACCTGCCAAGTCTAACACCTTAGAGGTTAGGATTTCAACTTCTGAACTTGAAAGGAACACAAACATTCAGATCACAGCAATCTTGACCACTTGGTTATGGGGGTATCTTCTAGGTCTCTCCCCTATAAAGTCCCTTTTTATACCTTTCCTAAACTCTATTACTTGGAAGGTCTATGAGAAGCCCATGCTCAGGAGGAGAAGAATTAAATTCTACCTCCTAGAAGGAGAAATATCACCATATATTATTTAAATTCTTCTGTAAGAAAGTTTTTTCTTCTTTCCCATTATTTATTTATTCATTCACTTATTTATATCACTTTGGACTCATGGATATTTGTTTAATTTGTTAGGTTATAATCTAATACTATTGTTGTTTATTTTATAGCTCAAATTGTTCCAGTTTTTGCCATGTGGGGTTTTTTCAGGTTAGATCTTCTATTCTTTTGATATGCTCCCATCTTTTCTTCTTTCTTTCTTTCTTTTTTTTTTTTTGCACTTCCTTACTTTCTGATTACAAGATGCTCCAAGCTCATATTGCATTTTCTATGTTCCAGCCCTAAAGTTAGCTATTTATTTCCTTGTATTGGAGAATGGTACTTAGAAACCAAGTTCTGGACAATGAGTGTGCTCCTTGCTAGTGGGTATCACTGCTTCAAGAAATGAGGGGTATTTTTATTTCCCTAAGAAGGTGCTATGTATACCAGAGGGAAATCAAGCAACTTACAATTAGCCAATCATGTAAGAGAGTACTACTGAAAGTATGCTCCATGGACCATCAACACTGGTATCACCTGTTAGTTTATTAGAAATGCAAATATTGAGTCCCATTGAGACCTCCTGATTTAGAAACTGGGGGTTGGACCCAAGAATCTGTGTTTTTTTGTTCTGTTTTTTTGTTTTGTTTTGTTTTTTGTTTTTTTGAGATAGAGTCTCACTCCATTACCAGGCACCAGGCTGGAGTGCAGTGGCATGACCTCAGCTCACTGCAACCTCTGCCTCCTGGGTTCAAGCAATTCTCCCGCCTCAGCCTCCCCAGTAGCTGGGACGACAGGCACGCACTACCACGCCCAGCTAATTTTTTTGTATTTTTATTAGAGACGAGGTTTCACTATGTTGGCCAGGATGGTCTCAATCTCTTGACCTCATGATCCACCCGCCTTGGCCTCCCAAAGTGCTGGGATTACAGAATCTGTGTTTTAATAGGTATTGCAGGTGATTTTCTTTTTGCACACTGCAATCTGATAACAACTGAGGTAAGAAGCAGCCTGTAGAAATCTAAGTTAACTGTTACTGTATTTTCTGTTTACTCCAGTACCTCTTAGAGACAGTGCTCCTGGCAACTACCAACCTGTCTGGCTTCTTAATCTAGCTATGATCTCAGTCTTTAGATTCTTACTGTGCTGAAGTAAACATATCAAAAAACACACAGGCCAGGCAGAAGAAGCAAAAACAAGAACAAAAGAGCCAGTACTCCACAAAATACTAGCAAACCAAATCTAACAACATATAAAAATAACTATCCACCATGACCAAATGAAATTTATCCCAGGAAGGCAAAATTTAACATCTGAAAGCCAATTAATGGAGTATAATATCAATAGACTAAAGAATAAAAAACACGTGATCACCTTAATAGATGCAAAAAAAAGCTTTTGACAAACTCAGCCTGTCTTCGTATGAAGAATGAATTAGGAATAGAAAGAATCTTTCTCACCTAATAAAGGGCACCCATGAAAACCTCACAACTAACATTGTACTTTGTGGTGAAATACTGAATACTTTCCCCTAAGAACAGGAACAAGACCAAGAATGGTGTTTTCATCACTTCTGTACAACAACAGTGCTTTTAGCCAGAGATAGCAAGAAAATGAAATAAAAGGCATTCATATGGGGAAAAAAGTAGTAAAACTACCTTTATTTGCAGATGACATGATCTTGTAGGAAATCTGAAGGAATCCACTAAGACTCTATCAGAACTGATAAACAAGTTCAGCAAGGTTTCAGGATACCAGATCAACGTATGAAAATCAATTGTATTTTTGAACACTTGTAATAGACAATCTGAAAATGAAATAAAGAAAATAATTCCATTTTTAATAACATTAAAAACAATAATTACTTTGGGAAAGTTTTGAAAAAGAAGTCTAAAACATACTCTGGGCTGGGTGCGGTGGCTTATGCCTATAATCCCAGCACTTTGGGAGGCCCAGGTGGGTGGATCACCTGAGGTCAGGAGTTCAAGACCAGTCTGGCCAAAGTGGTAAAACCCCATCTCTACTAAAGATACAAAAAAAATTAGCCAGTTGTGGTGGCATGAGCCTATGGTCCCAGCTACTCAGGAGGCTGTGGTGGAAGAATAACTTGAATCCAGTTGGCGGAGGTTGCAGTGTGCCGAGATTGCGCCACTGCATTCCAGCCTGGTGACAGAGCAAGACTCCGTCTCAAAAAAAAACAAAAAAAAAAACTTTGCTCAGTGCAGTGGTGTGTGCCTGTGTTCCCAGCTACTTGGGAGGCTAAGGCAGGAGAATTGCTTGAACCGGGGCAACAGAAATGGAAAGTGAGCTGAGATTGAACCACTGTACTCCAGCCTGGGCAACAAAAGTGAAACTTTTCCTCAGAATAATAATGATAATAATAATAAATAAAAATATACTCTGGAAACTTTAAAGACTACTGAAAGAAATTAAAGAGGAGTGAAATAAATGAGAAGACATCTCATGTTCATGGATTACAAGACTTAATGTTGGAATGGCATTACTCTCCAAATTAATTTACAGATTGGACACAATCTCCATCAAAATTCTAGCTGGCTTATTAGCAGAAATTCATAAGATGATCCTAAAATCCCTATGGAAATTCAAAGTTTCCAGAATAAACAAAGCAATCTTGAAAAAGAACAAAGTTGGAAGACTCACACTTCCCAATTTTAAACTTACTACAAAGCAACAGAAATTGAGTTAGTGTGATTTTGGCATAAGGATAGACATATAGACCAATGGAATAGAATTAAGAGTGCAGAAATATAATAAATCCTCACATTTATGTCCAGTTGATTTTTGGGAAGAGTACCAAGATAATGCAGTGGAGGGAAGAATAGTGTTTTCAACAAATAGTGCTGGAATGACTGGATATCCATATGCGAAAGAATGAAATTAAATTCCTGTCTCATATGGTATATAAAAGGTCCTATGGTAGGGGAAGCCTGGCAGGTTTGGGAAATAAAAAAGCCAATACAGCTAGAATGCAGAGATTAGAGGAGAGGATGGTTCAAGACTGAGCTGAAAAATAGGCAGAGTTCAGAATATGTGATACAGTGGATGCACAGTAGGAAAATGTGGAATAGTGCTGAAGGCCATACAAAACATGTTTTACTGTGGGAGTTCAAGTCCTGGTTCCACCACTCATTAGCTATGTGTCCTAGGCAATCACTTAACCTCTTTGTGACTCAGAGTCTTCATCAGAAAAATAGGTATAACAATGGATTTAGCTTACAGGCTTAATGTAAAGATTGAATGAGTAATAATGATGTAAAGTACCGCCAAAAGAACTAGACACATACTGAGTAAGTTATAATTACAGAAATATTTAGTGTAGCTTCTTGGTGTAGTTTCAGCTTACTATAGTTTCTGATACTTATTGAGGGCATGATTAATGTTAGCTATTACTATTAATATTATTTCCAGGGAGTCTTATTATCTTTGGGTGAGGGAGTTGACACACAGCCATTTCTACGTGTAAAAAGAAGCCTGGAGGAACATGGCAGGGACTATCCAGCTTTAGAACTGTTTGGAATTTTGATATAAAAGTAGAGCTGATCATTGGCCAAAGTCCTGCTATGGGGGAGTACTTTATGGCTGGTTTGTCCTGAGGTCTGCCTGCAGGCACTACTAAACTGGGTGGGCACAGCCACAGCAGGAATTCTATAACCCTACAACTCAGAGAAGCTGACTTCATAGAGTAAGGCATTAGTTTCCCCCAAAAACCAGCTATAGGGTCTGATATCCACCCCAGCCTGACACCAGCCTTGGGTTTTAAATCTCATTTTCCCAACACAGCTGATAGCAGCTGTCTTCATATTTGCTGCTTCTGCTCTCCAATGACACTCCCCTCCCCAAAACCACTCTCAGCTGAGAGTCACCATCTGTGAGATAGGCCTGTTCAATATGCTTTTTAACAGATCAGAGGCCAGGTTTTGCTTTGCTTTGTTAATTGCATCAAATCAAGCTGTCACCTAGAGCTTAATGAAGGGTATGAACATACCCATAAATTATCCAGTTTTCAAAAGCAATTTTGATATTCCTCTTGGGAGCCTCTTTATGCTCAAATGAGCATGCAGTATTTTGCAAAAGTAAGCATTCCAAGGGAGCTGTTAATTATTTGAACCTAGAGATTCTGAGTAACTTTAGACAGCAATTGATAGATCCCAGGAGTGGCTCAACCTGGGTCATGAATTTTCTGTTGCTGGTTGGAGAACCCATTTGGGAACCATTTTATTTATTTCTATTTTTTTATTTTAAATTTTACTTGTTATTTTTTTAGAAGGTGTCTCACTCTGACCCAGGTTTTAGTGCAGTGGTGTGATCTCAGCTCACTGCAACCTCTAGCTTCTGGGTTCAAGCGAGTCTCCTGCCTCAGCCTCCAGAGTAGCTGGGATTACAGGTGCCTACCACCATGGCCGGCTAGGGAACCATTTTATAAAGCAAGAGTGACCCATTGGATTGTTCCACAGTTCATCAATGACTTGCTGTGACAGCAATGGCGTGCAGTGGGAATATAGGAGCGTTTGTGTCCTGATGGGAGACAGGGTTGCCCCTGGGCAATGCTGTTGTTACTGAGAGAATAGGGTGGTGGCAGGAGGGCAACACTGACTCACAACAACTGAGGGAGTGAAACCTGTGATCAAATGCTTCTGGGCAGTGGATGAAGGGGACATTTAATCTCAGATCTGCTTCCTCTTTCTGCTTTCTCTACCTTTTGCAGCTTGTTCTATTGATGATTCTAAGCATAGGGTCGATCAAGCCTGTCCCAAATTCTGAGCCAATCTCTATAGGCAAAGTCAGGGTTTTTCAGGTGTTAATCTTTTTATTCTTTCATTTATCAGCATACACATGGAGACAGGCATTGCTCAAGGTATGACGGGATAAGAGAAGACATAGGCATAGTCTGTCCCTTGATAGCTCACGGACTAGGGCAAGAAATGGACCCATAAATAACTCTAATCTTCAATTTATTCTTCCAAGTCCTGCCCTGCCCCAGAGTTGGTCTCTCCCTGATTCTGGTCTGCTCAACAGATTCTGCCCCATATGCTCCTGATCCCAGCCCTTTGCTGCTGGGAAGTGATAGTGCCTTGCACCTAGGTTCCAAGTTATGGTCCACCTATGGAAGAACTCCCCGTCCCTCCACCCTTGGTCACCACAAACACACATTAGAGACACTTTCTCAAAATGTTCTAAGTGCCTCTCTGGTGCTTAGAACAGACAGAGAGTGGTCCTGTCCTTGCTTCTTCCCTCAGGGGCACTCTCTGACCCACCACCCCATGCATGGAGTAAACCAGATGACCCCCTTTCCCCTTTCCAGGAGAGTGACCTGGCAATCTGATTGCTCCTGCTGGCTGCACAGCATTTCTTTTGCGTGAGATTGAGCTGCAAGAACAGTACCAACATGCTGATTCTGAGTGACTCTCACTCCTATACCACAAAGGATGAGTTAGTGGTTCTGGGCTACTGCTGGCCCTCGGGCTTAAGTTGCATGTGTACCTGTGCTTAGGCTCCTTCCTACCCATATTCTGACCACAAAACCACTCCAGGATACAGACGCAAGGGTGGTGCATGGTGCAGGATTCTCTGAGTGCAGCACCCTCCTCAGGCTTCACACCACGTGAGTCGGCAGTCCTCCAGGAGCGGTTATGTCTATCTCCTCTGGGGGCTTTCAAGACTATCTGTTGCTCTGCAAGACTGATGGGCTCTCTGATCAATGATGTTCTCTCCTGTGCCCCTGGGTTGGTCTCGAGGTGTGCTGGACCTTGACACACATTCCTATGGGATAGATCACTCTTCTTGCTCTGCCCACGGGTCCTCCTCACCAATCTTAGGAAAAAATCACTTGCTTTTATGTTTCCTCTTCAGTTCTAGTCCATGCAATTGGACCACAGGGTTCAGGGAGAGAGAAATAAAGAGAGAGAGATTAAAATGATGTTTTAATGAAGTTTCAGAGTGAGGAAATAGATTTGGTAAGAACACAGTAAAGGGATCAAAATTGTTTTCTTCTGAAAGAGAAGGCAAATGAGTGGTTTAATTCTTGCCTTCAAGGATAAGCAATAATTTTATCCAAGGGATATAGACAAATTATTCTTATGTCTGAAAAGACTATAACAACCACATTTTGCTTTTCTGACTATAAAAGGGAATCACTAACTTGCTTTATGCTGTTTCATGTTGAAGGAAAGTAACTGAGGTTTATATGAAAACAAAACAAAACAAAATCCTTGGAGGATTCACATTTCAATCCCAGGCTACGTTAGCTCAATTTCTGTAGACCATACTCTAGGCACACAAAGTATTTCCACCATTTCCCAAACATACCCGGTCCTTTACCCACAGCATCTTCTTTGCTTAAAATGGGCTTCTTCACCCTGCTCCCTTTCTATTCTGGCCAATTCCTATTACCTGAAACCGTCCTTGCAGGACCAACAAGGACTGGACAGAATATAGTTATATTAAGCATTAATCATGCTGCACTTGGACACACTTCCTTATAACTGAAAGCCAGGTAACACTGGCTACTGACCATTTGCATTCGTATTGTTCCTAGAGATAGTATTTCTGACAATAGAATCTTAAGGCTTTTATTGAAGAATTACTTAAGATGTTTTTCACATCCCGAATTCCAGCAAAACAGCTGACGTCATCCAGTTTAATGACCCTCACAGAGGAACTGGAACAGCCTAAGAAGATGATTTCTTTATCTCCTTGTTCCATTGTTTCAGCCTGCAATCTTTGACCAATCAACAATCACCACACTTGCGCGCATTTCAAAACTCTTAAAAACCTTAGGCGCAACCTCCTTAGGGAGACAGACTTGAGGTTTCCTCCCATCATCTTGTCCTGCAGCCCCACAATTAAACCTCTTCTTCTGCTGCAACCCAGGGTCTCGGTGTATTGACTTGCCATGCACATTGGGCAATGAAACTGTTATGGTTACACATTTTTAACACGCAGCTTAAAGGCTCATTGCCTCTGTGAAATGTCCTCCTCAAGCTGGGTCTGAGTCCTATTTCTGCGTTGTTGAACTGTGTTGCTACACTATTGTCTCCTCTCTGGACTGAACTCCCTTGGGGCAGGAGTCATATTTCAGGCAGTCAGTCAATCAGTCAGTTCATCAAGAAATGATTGTGGGGGTACCTGTTCTATTCCAGACACTGTGCTAGGCACTGCAAATATACCCATGAGCAAGATAGACAGGACTTCTCTCCTCTAGGAGCTGGGATCTGCGGTGGGATGCCAACAGATCAAGAGGCAATTGCAAGGCAATGTGAGAAGTAGGCGTTCTGAAGATAAAGAGGGCGGGGAAATGTGCTCCAGGCAGAAGGAATGGCATAAGAGAATGCTGGTAGCAAGAGAAAGCATTCCTCACATGTCGATAAATTTAGGAGAGAGAGATGCTTTGTATTACCAGAGAATACTGTCAGGAGTCTGGCAAGAGATGGGCACAGAGTGCAGACCAGGGACTGCATTATTCTGCATCTTTTGAGCCCTTTGGGAAGACTAAACTTCCTCCTAGGAGCAATGAGGAGCCTCTGAAAGGTTTTAAGCAGGGAAATGCCATCTCAGATTTGCACATTGAAAGATAATTCTGGCTGCAACTCAAAGAACAGACAGGCAGGAGACACTATTGGAGGGAGGGACAGAAGTTAGGAAAGACTGATGAGACGGGATGGTGGTCTGCTCCACAGTGGTACAGCGGGAATGAAGATAAGTACTGGCAGCAGTATCCCGCAGGTGAAATTGATGGGTTTGGTGGTTTATTGGTTATGGCTGCCAGCGAAAGGTAAAGGTGGCAGTGGAGGGGAAGATTGGGTGGAGGCTCTCAGGCTCCTTTCTTGAACAATGTTTAGTGGGAGTGTGTTCATTTCTAAGGGCTGCCATAACAAAGTACCCCAGACTGGTGGCTTAGAACGACAGGCATTTACTGTCTTACAGGTCTGGAGGCTTCCAGAACAGTAAGAGAAGACATAGGCATATTCTATTACAGTTTATTGAAAAGGCTTGATTTTGAATTTTCAATTCAAAATCAAGGTGTCAGCAGAGTCATGCACCTTCTGAAGGCACTAAGGCCTCTCTTCTAGCTTTCTTTCTTTTTTGTTTTTTCAGAGAGTCTCACTCTGTCACCCAGGCTGGAGTGCAGTGGCACTATCTCGGCTCACTGGAACCTCTGTCTCCCAGGTTCAAGCTATTCTTCTGCCTCAGCCTCCCGAGTAGCTGGGACTAGGCGTGTGCCACCACGCCCAGCTAATTTTTGTATTTTTAGTAGATACAGGATTTCACCATATTGGCCAGGCTGGTCTTGAACTCCTGACCTCATGATCCACCCACCTTGACCTCCCAAAGTGCTGGGATTACAGGTGTGATCCACTGCGCTTGGCCTTCTAGCTTTCAATTCAGCCCACAAAATGAAGAAAGGTAGAGTCATTCCCTAAGACTCCCACAGAGGAAAGCTCATGCGGTGGAACAGGTTTGCTGATAGAGAAATGAATCCTTGAGCTTGGGGCATGTTGAGCATGGGGAGCCTGTGAAAACCCATGAGAAGATATCTAGAAAAGAATTTGATATATTGGGTTGGTGCTTTGGAAAAGAGTGATATGGAACAGGCTAGAACTATAAACTGAGAGTCTTTGGCTTATAGGGTGGATGAGATGGTGAACTTTGGGGAAGGTCAGACCACCTGGGGAAAGAGAGCAATTCATTTCTGCGACCCTAGCACCTAGCCCAGCCCCTGCCATTGCTGTAGAGATTCAGTGAACAACTGCCTGATGGAATGAAAGGATTTCTTCAACTTTTCATTAGTTTGAGATAAGAAGGCTTTGCATGGGCGATTGCCTACCCTCCTCTGGCTCTGTGACCTCAAGGGAGTATACTTTGTAGCAATGAGAAACAAGCATCCTTAGGTTTCACTTTGCAGTCTCCTTCAGTGTAATTTAGTAAATTTGCCCAGAGCCTCCCACTCAGCATCTAGGGAAAGCCACCGGGTTGTGTCCATCTCTTGACTTGTAAGAACATGAACAGAAGAAAGACATATGTGTCTTGCTTTAGTTTGCAGCAACATTTTCTTTTTACTTACAAATCTTCACCTTTGCCATCCGCCCAGCCTTTTCAATAAACTGTAATGAAGTTTCCAAATGAAGCCTTTTCTGTTCCACCTGCTTTCTCCCCACAGCCCAAGACTGATGGTCATTTGATTGAGGGAGTACCTGGAGTCAGTTGATTCTCCCACCTGGCTGTGCTGGAGCAGGAACCGCTGGGGGACAGTGGGTGGAGCTGTGGAGTGGTGTCATCCTCTGCTGGGCAGTTGATCCAGGCTCCTTTGTGTCTGTTGCCTGGTGACACCCAGAGGCCCCTCTCTCAGAAGCCACACTCTGGCTTGCTATTGGTCCAGTGGTGGCATTTGTTGACAATAGACACTTCCCTGGCTCTAAATTCTGAAAGAGGCCTGGGAGCTTGGGTTTCAAACTACAGTGCTCAGCTAAATGCATTTCCTTAACTCTTCATGTCCCCTGCCAGGAAAGTTCAGTGAGAGTGTGCACCCTGACCCTCCAGCAAGGCTCTCCCCTTTACTGTAGCGTGCAGCTGGACTCGGATGGTTTCTTCTCTGCTGTGCTGCTGTGGCAAGACAGTTTTCTTCTTACTTCTTCCTGGGGTATTCTGTGGCTGCTTAAACAAACAGGCTTTGTCGGCATGACAAGTCATCCAAGTTGAGCTAGGAAGAAGTCAATATTAGCAAGAGAAAGGTTTATTTTTAGGATGTCATATTCTGATGACTATTGTAGGGCCGGTTGCCTCGCTGGGAGCATGGATGCACACCGCCCCCCTCGCCGGGAGCTTGAACACTCCCCCACCTTCACCGGGAGCTCGGACACTCCCCCTCCCTCACGGGGAGCTCAGACGCTCCCCCATCCCTCACCAGGAGCTCGGACACACCCCCCCTTCACTGGGAGCCCGGAGAAAAGCCCCACCAGGACCTACCCAATACCATTTTGTCCCATCAGGGCCCCACTTCCTGCCTACCATTTTGTCCCATCTGGGCCCCACTCCCCACCATTTTGTCCCACTCACCTTAGGCACAACCAGTCAAACGCCTCCACTCCCTATAAAACCCCACGTCTGAGAGGAATCCGCGCGACTTCTCCGGCCCCTCCTGTCGGACCGCAGAACCTTGTCCGGGAGCCTGAATAAATTCCTTCACATTGGATCTTCTTGTGCTGGCCTCGGTTTCTTCCTTTTTAAACCTGGCGAGAACAAACCTTACAACTAAGAAAGACCAGCATCTCTTCTTGGAGAGCCCAGAAACTGTAGATACAATCTATGCCTTCCTGTATCAGAGCTGGGGCCAGGCATGAGAGAGGGGAAGAAGACAACTAAGGTGACTCTAGGGGAGGTGATGAGGGTGGGAAGCAAAAGAGAGAAGGGCTTCTGAATGTCCCCAAGGTGGACCCTGTTTGATCAGTGAGTGAATTTATGGCCCAAAGGAGTGGCATCAGTTAAGAAGGTCAGTCCCCCAGTTGGTGAGTACCTGGCATCTGGGCTACTCAGGCAGCTCCCCAGACACTCCCCATCTGTTGCTTCCTCCCTATCTTCTGGGTACCCTTCAGAGAATGGGTCAGCTGAGGGTAAGAGTATGGATAAGTTGGGTCAAGGCAGCTGCAGTGTGGACCAGAAGCTGCTCATTCTGGCTGCTTCTAGAAGAACCCACTCGGATCTTTTAAACCTGGTACCGCTTATAGGCATATGCAGGCCCAGGCTCCTGGCAAAGTGCCCTCCCCATACTCCTCACCCTCATACCCTTTCTCTCCTTCCACCTAGAGCAAAACCACTTTTAGGCAGACAAGGCAGAGGTTCTTGCAAAGACCAAGCAAGGAATAAAGGAACCCTGATGAACGCTTTCCCTCCCTTCTGTTGAGCCTTGTAGCCAACTGCCCAAGCCCTAGCTTACACTCTGAGAGGAGGCCACAAGAGGACCTCAAAACAGGAGAAGACATTCTGAGGTTTCTGAGCTGTGTCATCAAGATTAACTGACCTATGTCTATAGTAGCCAGAACTCCAGAGCAAGTAGGATTTGGAGCTGGGACAGAAGTCCCAGGATCCCGTGACTGGGAAACATGTGCACCAGGTCCCAGTGACCCATGGGTCACAGAGATTTCTGCTAGGCCCCCCTGGAGCCCAGTGTTCCGGTTGTCTCTGTCTGAAGTGCACTGTTGTATTAGATTCATCTAGAGGGTCCCTCCCTCCAAAAGGGCTGTGGGTCCTATTTACACAGCTTCTTTCATTGTCTATTCTTTGAGATGGAGTTTTACTCTTGTTACCCAGGATGGAGTGCAATGGCACAATCTCAGTTCACTGCAACCTCTGCCTCCAGGGTTCAAGTGATTCTCCTGCCTTGGCCTCCTGAGTAGCTGGGATTACAGGCGCTTGCAACCAAGCCCAGCTAATTTTTGTATTTTTAGTAGAAACAGGGTTTCACCATGTTGGCCAGGCTGGTCTCAAACTCCTGACCTCAAGTGATCCCCTGCCTCAGCCTCCCAAAGTGCTGGGATTACATGCATGAGCCACCATGCCTGGCCTAGCTTCTTTCATTTTCTCAGGTCCTCTTTCTGTCAGCAGTATTTGTTCTACAGTGTTTCTAGTGTGACTCCCCCTTGTCCGGGCACCCAAGTTCTGAGGAAAAGAAGTCATTTATGCCCAATTCAGGTGCAATGTGTCTACTGAAAACATGGTAGTATTTTGCCACTATCAATTTACTCATCCATTTGAACTAAAAACCAGTCGGAAATGTTGGGTGCAGCTAGGCTTTTGTTCTGTTTTGCTTTTGCTTTTGTTTTTCAGAAAGAGGAAATTGACACTAATTTGAGCACAAGTACTTGCAAACATTTTACGGATTTTTTGTTGTTTTGATTCTGCTTATAGGAATTATTGAGAAAGAAAAAGGGTTGGGATAATAAACATGGTAAGATCCATTTAATTTTAAAAGTGAAAAGGAGGTGAGTTTCACAGAGCGTAGACCAGTGACCTTGCAATCAATTCTGAGAGAGATTCTGAAACAAAATTTTTAAGATACTGTATTAAGTTCCCTTGGCTGTCCTAACAAAGAACCAAGCTTGGTGGTTTCAACAACAGAAGTTTATTGTCTCACAGTTCTGGAGTCAAGAAGTCTGAGATCAAGGTGTCAGCCGGGTTGCCCCTCTCTTAACTTCTGGTGGTTTGCTGGCAATCTTTGACATTCTTTGGCTTGTAGAAGCATCACCCTGCACTCAGCCTTTATCTTCACAAAACACTGTGTGTGTGTGTGTGTGTGTGTGTGTGTGTGTGTGTGTGTGTGTGTGTCCAAATTCTCTCTTTCTGTAAGGATAGTAGTCATATTGGATTGGGGTCAAGCCTACTCCACTATGACTTCATCTCACATGCTTACATCTGCACTGATCTTATTTCCAAATAAGGTCACATTTTAAGGCACTGGGGCTTAGGGCTTCAACTATGAATTTTGGAGGAACACAACTGTAACTGAGAGCTTTTGAGCATTTGTTAAAACAATCAGTCATTTCTAGAAACCAGTCTGAGCACACTAAGAATAAACTGTCAATCTAAGCAGATTGCCTACTGTCGGGGCTCAGAACATGATACCCCAAAGTATGGTGCATTTGGGTCTTCATTTCTGAAGTCTCTTGTATCGCATAAAACTTTGATAAGTAAATCTGTCATGCTTTTCTCTTGTTAACCTGCCTTTTGTTATAGGAGCATCGACTGTGGCCCTTATGATGGGGAGGAAAGGTATCACACTTTTTCTGCCCCTACACCACTGTCCCAGGGTTAAAGATGAGTAACCAGATTTAATTGACAGAAGGAAAGGGGCCAAAGACCCAGACCACACCAAAGGGTGATGAACGTTTATCTACTTAACTGTGAGGTCTAATTTCTCATTTGTTTCAGTATCTCTAAAATCCAGAAGTGAAATATCTCGGCAAGAAAATTAAGCCCCAAGTGGCTTCAGCATTTGGCCTGGTGATCAAGGAACTGTCATAGTTACTGGGATGGCAACTATTATACATCCAGGGAGGCCGTTCTCAGAATCTTTCATAACTAAATCTCTAAAGCTGGGAAAACAATCTCCTATCTCTTTCCTTGTCATCATACCACTTCCTTTTAATTTCCAAGCCTCATTTGCACCTCTTCCCACAGTGTCTCTCTAACGACAGCAAATCTCTGCTTTGGCCAGGAATAACAGAGCAAAGCAGTGTGGGTGGCAGGGCCCTAACACCCAAGATTGAGCCTCCATTTCCCGCCATTGTTCCCTCAGTCAGGCTGGGGCTGTCCTGGGGGGAGTTTTTCCAGATAAAACTGTCCTGGTTGGCTGCCAGTGATTCAGACAGGTTCACAGCCTCAAACCTCCTGATGGGTAAGCAGTGATTCAGACTCCAATCCTGCTTCATCTCTCAGGCTTATCGCTTATCTCCAGCTGCCAGGAGACAGACAATGAGGGCAGAGAGGCATTTTGGCTGAGCCAGGCCTCAGGTAGCCCCAAGGGGTTTGAGAGGCCTCTAAACAAGCAGACTCAGGCGGTCTCACCAGGTCACTGTCTATTTAAAAAGTACACATTCTATGAGTTCCCTTGGGAATATAGCATTTCCTATGGCCTATAACAGCAAAAATGGACATTTCTGTGTCTGTTAATTCATTCCTTCTTCAGAACTTCTGTTTCAAGTAACCCAGGACTTTGGGTAAAGGTATTCAGGGGAGTCAAGACTCCAAAGGACCTTGCAAAAGGTGAATTCCCATTCCACCTCTTCCCAACTTTGTTTGACTTTAAAAGTAACTCTAATACTCTCATAGTAAAACTGGCGAAATCTGAATAAACTGTGGATTGTAATGTCAATTTCCTAGTTTTGATGTTGTACTGTAGTTATACAATGTATTACCATTGGGGATACTGAATGAAGGCTACATATTTTTTTTTTTTGCAACTTTCTATGAATCTGTAATTATTTTAAAGTATTTTTTTTAAAGTAATCTTAATGGTTCCCCCAAACCCAGTCACTATGCCTTGTCTTTAAAAAAGCCACACAGCAGACTTGCTGAGAGCATAGGCTTTGGGCCAGACAGACCTCAATGCAAATGCAGTCTTCACAGCTTGGGCAAGTTACTTAATCCCTTTGAGATTCAGTTTTCTTATCTAGAAGATGAATCTGATTGCTACCCTGATGAGTGTGTATGAGGTGGGTATGAGGACTAATGAAGTAACTCATGGAGAGCACCTCACAGAGTGGAAGATAAGCACTCCATTTAAAACTGTAATCTATTTATTTATTTGTTTTTCAAGATGGAGTCTCACTCTGTTGCCCAGGCTGGAATGCAAAAGCATGATCTCAGTTCCCTGTAATCTCCATCTCCCAGGTTCAAGTGATTCTCCTGCCTCAGCCTCCCGAGTAACTGGGATTACAGGTGTGTGCCACCATGCCCAGGTAATTTTTGTATTTTTAGTAGAGATGGGGTTTCACTATGTTGGCCAGACTGATCTCGAACTCCTGACCTCAAGTGATCTGCCTGCTTTGGCCTCCCAAAGTGCTGGAATTGCAGGTGTGAGCCAGCATGCCTGGCTAAAACTGTAATCTGTTGAATAGAGAAGCCATGCATGTGTTTTCAACAGAGGCTCACAGGCTCAGAAAGTCATGAGTGTAGCTGAAAGAATTTTTTAGTGGCCTCAGTGAGTCAAGAGGGTCCACACCTGGACATGATTCAAACATGAGTCAAATGTCTGTGGAGGAATTATTTGAATTCTGTCCTAATTTCTTTTTCCCTATAAATTGTCCAAAGTCCCAAATTTCTTAACATGGAACTAGATTGAACCATTGACATAACAGAAGCAGCAGCATTTCATTTCCAATCTAATAGGAATGTCTCAAGTCTTCTAACCAGGTGCCTGAGGCAAGGGTGGGACAGGAGACAGAAGAGGTTGAGAAGTATTGGGTATATTGTCCCCTAACTCATGGGTGGGAGCTTATTAAAGGAAACATATGTTTGTGAAATATCTCAGGTACCTGCACTCCAGGAAGAGAAAAGTCACTTTGTTCAGGGAAGCCTATTGGCCACCTGTCACTGATGCAGGATTTTTTTTTTTTTTGGTGCCACTTTACCAGAGACCTCTGCAGCCCACAGTGTCCCTGCCTGGGCCTCACTCAAATCTAGGCTCACCACAGGAGGTACCCCATGGCTCCAGCCCCACTGATGCTTCCTGTTGCTGGGGGGTGGCTCCCTGGTGCTGGCAAAGGGTGGATGGCTACAGCATTACAGCATCTCCTTTAGCACCTGCCATTCAGCAGGTCCTGAGTTCTTGTCCCGCATTCAAGAATAATGAGGTTATGCAGACAATCAGAGAGTGAGAAGGGTAGAGAAATTTTTGTTGAGTGACGGAACAGCTCTCAGCAGAAAGGGGACCTGAAGTGGGTAGTCTCCTTCACCCAAAGGTGAGTAGTCCCCCTGAAATGTTGCTGAGTCTGGGGCTTTTATGGGCTCAGCATGTGGGAGTGTGTGCTGATTGGTTTGTGAGTGTACAAAAAAGACTAAAAGACACCACTCAAAGATGGGCACAACAGTGTACAAACCCAATTAGGGAAGGGTAGATACTTGTAAAATAGGTGATGGGTAGGAATCAATCAGAGGAAAGTGTGCCAAATAGGAAGAGAGGTTCTTCTCTGGTCTGTGGATTTATCTGAGACTTATAGCTTGGCTTTCAGGCTTTAAACTGTTTTTGGTTTGAAGATCAGGTTCACTGGGGACCCACCGGTATCTGCCTAGGGATTTGTCTGTTTGCTGCTGCTATCATCATCTCCTGGAGATTCAAGAATAGGTCCAAAAGCCAGCTTTTGTAAGGCCCTTTCTAGCCCTCCTCCCCTCGCAAGCCCTGTATTCCAGGCACCCCAGTTACTCATCATTTCTCAGACACCACCTGGCTTTCTCCAGCCAGGTTATCCAACCACCTGGAAAGCCCCTCCCTCCACCCACTCCTTCAGTGCCACTCCCCTCTGTCTTTTTCATTCCACCCACTTTTCAAATCTTCCACCAAATGCTTTATCTTCCTTGAAGCCTTCCCTGAACCATCATTCAGAAGTGGGTTGCTCCTCCTTTGAACTCTCCCAGCCCCTGTTTGTCTATTCCTCACAGCCTTGGACATATTAATTCAACAAAGACCTACTGTGTTCTATGGACCAAGTTCTGTCCTAGGCTCTGGAGATGCAGTGGTAAACAACAGAGTTGGGGTGTACGTGCGTGCACACGTTGGGGTAAGAATGAGGGCAGAGATGCTAAACAAAATAGTTGCACAAATCAGTATACATATACGAATGGTGATAAATACTACAAAGGAACAAGGGATAAAAGAATGTGTACTTTAAAGGAGGATCTAGTTTAGAAAGGGAGACCAAGAAAGCCCTTCCAGAAGAATGAACATTTCAACTGAGGCTTAATGGATCAGTGAGTTGTCAGTTACCTAAGGAAGAGATGGGCCAAGAGCCTTCTCTGAAAAACAGGAGATGCAAAACCCACAAGGCCCAGGGAGGATGGGGTGTCTGAAGAACTGCAAGGAGGCTAGTGTGACTGAAGCAGTGAAGAAGGAGAGTGCAGTGAGAGGAGGCGAGAGAGTGGTGGGGATCCAATCACATGGGGCCAGCAGGTTGTGGTAAGCATTTTGAATTTTTTCCCAAGTGTAGTATAAATCATTAAAGGCTTTTAAATGACTAATATGGTCTGAATCATGGTTTTAAATACTTCTCTGGCTGCTATCTAAAAAGAGAAGCAAGAGTTAAAAATGAGGCTACCAAGAGGAGAGCACAGGATCTCCACATGAGAGATGGTGGGTGGCAGTGGGAGTGGGAAGGAGAGGAAGGAACCTAGATCTGCTTTGGGAGCCTGGAATTTTATTAGATGTAGACATGAGGGAGAGGTAGGTGTTAACGATTACTCCCAGATGAATGGCTTGAACCATTCATCTGGTGGATGAATGTGCCACCCAGTGAGAAAAGCCATCCTGGAGGGGTAGCAGGTCTAGGTGGAAATGTCCGAGGTACAATTTAAGACATTAGATGGCAAGTAGATAATGTCAAGTAGGCAGCTGGATATATTGATCTAGAGTTCAGAGAGAGGTCAGTGTGGGAGACATACATTGGAAAGCCATCAACTGTAGATTTAAGTCTTGTGAATGAATGAGATAACCACAGTGTGAAAAGGGAAGAGAAGAGATGAGCCAAGCAGAGAAGAACATACAGGACAGTGCCTTGGGGAACCTAAAGTTTTTATCTGATTGAAATGATCTCTGCCATTTGAGGGCAGGAATCATGTCTTTGTCAAATTTGTTTCCTTTTTGTGCTATCTTAGGGGTAGGCAGTGACTCTGAAATTAAGGAATTTTACTGGGCTCCAAAGTAACATTGTAAGTGCTCATATAAATTCATTCAACAAACGTTGAGTAGCTACTGTGCGGCAAGCACTGTGGCAGAAAATGAGGGTAAAATATAGTTGAGATATAGTCTCTGCTGCACTCAGGGATCTCCCAGCTTCGTGAGGGGAACAGGTAAGAAAAGAGATGCCAAATCAGCGACACCGACATCTGTAACAATGAGTACTCCAGAGGCACTGGGCACGTGCCTAGGGATTGCCATTTATTTTTCACATAATGCTGAAAAATTGACTTAGTGAAGGGATCCTCATTTTGTAAACAAAGGAGCTGAGACTATGAGAGTTTAAGTTATTTATCCAAGGTCACGTAGCTGGCTGACAATGGAGCAGAGATGTGAACTTAGCCTAGCCTGGCTCCAGTTCTGTGCTCTGGGCATCACCCTCATGGCCTGTTGGGAGCATGTCTTGATGCTTTTCCCTGCCCTGCCCTGCCCTTGCTGCAGAAACTCCTGACGTGCCTGCTGCAAACAGGTGTCCCTGGGACACCCCCACCCACAATGTGGAGAGCAGAGGCCTTGCTTGTGACAAGAGCTGATGTCCTGTAGCTTTTCCATGGCCCCTGCCTTTAGTGAACCCACAATCTAGGAGAAGAGATCTGACACACATGCATAGTCAGGTTTTAGGAATGACAAGTCCATAGCATGGTCCACATTTCTTAGACAATGTCAGCTGCCATCTGTCCTGTGCTCTGGTGGCACTTTTAAAATCCGTGATAGTCTATACATTGCATTGGACTTATGCACACTTTTCGGTTGTGAGGGCCTCCAGAGCTATGATGAGGGTGTGAGTTTACATTCTGTTTATTTTTCAAATTGAGTCTCTTCATTCCTCAGGCAGAGATTACTACCTTTATGTCTCTTGCCTTGGGTTATTGCCACAGCCTCCTAACAATTTCCTGCCTCAAACCTCTCCACCCTGGTTTTATCCACCCTTCACAGTGTAGCCAGAATGATCTTGAACCACAAATCTTGCGTCAATCCCTTGCTTAAAACCCTCAGTGGTACCACATGACTCTCAGAATGAGGCCAAGCTCTAAGCCTGGAGTGATATCTTGCACTTTCTATACTTTGGCAACATTCTATGGTCCAACAGCAAGTGCTGCTTGTAGCCCTCTTCCACACGTGCACCTGCTCCTCAGCTCTGGGCACCTGCTCTTCCTGTTGCTCCCAAAAATGTGCTTTCTCTCCACCTTCACAGAACCGTTTTATACTCATTCATCACAGAGCCCCACTGCTGCTCTTCTGAACTGTGGCTGTACTCGTCATTTTATGACAAGTGTCTTCTGATGTGCCAATTTTGACCACTATACTGAGTTTCTAGGGAACAACCAAGGTGTCTTCTTCATCTTCATCTCTCTAGCATCTACCACAGTGTCTGCAAAATAATAATCACTCGGTAAACATGTGTTAAATGAATGAATGAGCAAGTGAATGATTAATTATAAAGTACTAGGATGTATTAAGAGCCAAATGAGCAATACAGACAATACGTGTGAGAGAAAGGAGGAAGTAGTCACTTCCAGTTGGGGTAGCCCCAGAAAGCTTCACAGATAAGAATAAATGTATGCTAGGCCTTGCAGGATGAGATAACACCCGTGAAAGTGCTGGCCCAGTGCCGACTTGAAGTTGACTTTGAATGAGGGTCAAATGAATCTGATTTTGCTGGGTGGAAAAAAGTGGGGAGGACATTCCATGGGGACAGGTGGTGGGGACGAAATCTTTGAGGTGGAAAAGCACAAGGCAAGTTCAGGGGATAATCCAGAGACCAGTTGGATTGGAGCAAAAGATTAATAGTGGGGAAGACAACCAGGGAGGAAGAGGAGGTGGGGGACGAGTGGTGGACAGTGCAAAGGAATGGGTGCGTGGTGTGGGCTTTTGCACAAGAGGGGTCAATTTCTGAGAGCCACAGAGCTGCTTGCACCTGTCTTTTTATCAAGAAGGTTTAAATTTGAACTTGATTAAGAGAACCTCTGTACATGCAAACAAAGCCCTCAAACAATGCCTTCCAGGGTCGTGGGAGAGGGGCAGAGTGGGAGAGGTACCGGCTCAGGCCGTTATCTAATGTCTCTGTAGTGTGGAACAATAGGCCAAAATAACCCCAACCGGTTCTCGTTTTTCTCTGCATCTCTAGTTTTGCCTGAATTAGAGAGCAGCTGAGTTGACCTAGGAAAAAATTTACTTTGAGCAGGAAATGCAGCAGGGAGGAGAATGGGAAATCCTAAAGTCATGCCAGGAGAGGAAATGGTCAGTGCTGGTTGGGCTGAGAAGAATGGGGCCCCTTGCCCCACTTCTCTCCTGGTCTGCTCTTGGGAACAGCCTACATACAAGGTGCTTGGCAGCACAGGATAGGGACAGAGGGGTATGTGTCATGTTGGCCACCGGTTGTTTGGAGCCAATACTGATATTACACTGTGTCTGGAGAAGGAAAGCAGGCAATGAGGCTGGGCAACACACAGGAGAGCTCTGTCCCCTCACCAACTTCACCTGCCTCCCATGTTCATCTCAACGGAGACGCACGCTGCAGCGAAGAAGAAACTGGGAAGGGAGTCCAGAGTCCAGAGCTTTAGTCTGCATCTCTGCCGTTTACTGGCTTTGTGGTACTGAACAGCCATTAACACTCTAAGACACTGGTGTTCTTTCTCTTCTACTGCTCTAATGAGGAAGGTGTGTTAAGAATCCTCACAGATCTCAAGTTCTAAGACTCTCCCATCAGTTGGCTCTAACTTGGTTATCCAGCCTTAGCTTCCTATACTGGATTCCATTCACCCTTTGCTCCAGCCACAACAGAACATTCCCCAAACCTGGCGTGTGTTTTCCTTCCTTTCCTTACATGGCTTCTACCCCAAACATCTCTCTCTTCCTCCCTCCCTCCTTCTCTCATTCTTTATTTCTTTCTTTTTCTTTCTTTCTCTCTCTTTCTTTTTTCTTTCTCTCTTTTCTTCCTTCCTTTCTTTCTTCTTTCCTTCCTTTCTTTTCTTACTCTCTCTCTCCCTCCCTCTCCCCTCCCTTCCTCCCTCCCTCCTTCCTTCCTTCCCTTCCTCCCTCCCTCCTTCCTTCCTTCCCTCCCTCCCTCCCCTCCCTCCTTCTTTCCCTCCCTCCCTCCCCTCCCTCCTTCTTTCCTTCCCTCCCTCCCTCCTTCCTTCCTTCCCTCCCTCCCCTCCCTCTTTCCCTCCCTCCCTCCTTTCTTCCTTCCCTCCCTCTCTCCTTTTTTCCTTCCCTCCCTCCTTTTTTCCTTCCCTCCTTCCTTCCTTCCTTCTTTCTTTCCTTTATCAGGGTCTCACTCTGTTGCCCAGGCTGGAATGCAGTGGTGCAATCTCACTGCAACCTCCACTCCCGGGTTCAAGTGATTCTCATGCTTCAGCTTCCCATGTAGCTGGGATCACAGGTGCATGCCACCACGCCTAGCTAATTTTTGTATCTTTTGTAGAGATGGGTTTCTTCATGTTACTTAGGCTGGTCTCAATAACTCCTGAGGTCAAGCAATCCACCCACTTCAGCCTCCTAAAGATCTGGGATTACAGGTGTGAGCCACCACACCCAGTCCTCTCAGTTTCATTTATTGAAATCCTACATTTCTTTCACAAGTAACTCATTCACCTTGTTGGGAGAAAAACTTCCTTTTAAATCCACATGCATGTGGGAGCACTGGTAGCTGAACAGTGAGGAATAAAGGTTTATATAGCAACTTCACAGGGGAACGGGAGTGGGGAGAAACGGCTTCTATGAAAGAATAAATGAGTTTCAGTGGAGACGAATGGAGGGTGTGACAACTGGCAATAATGGGTATTTATGCAATTTCTCTCCCTCTTACTAATGACCAGTCTCCTTGGCTGCCAGCTGTCTTGGAGGGGGGATTTATGGCAACTTCATTTTCAAGAAGCTCTGCCTTTAGTCAGATAAGGGAAGCTCAGAAAAGGCTTCTTTCTGCATCTTCTGTATTTCAAATATCTTCATTTTAAAATAGTCTTTATGACATTCTTGTGGGATATTAGTCCTGTCAGCCACCCACTCCTGAACATGGCCTCACTGAGCGTTCTAGTGAGAAACCTCAGATAATTCCACCAGCTCTGTGTCCCTCCGTTTACTCTTCTGTGAAATAGGGGTTATGTTTCCTATCGTAGTAAAGATTGCTTGAGCTAATACAAGGCAAGGATTGCCCGCTGTTACTGTTTTCTACTCAGTCTCCATTCCCTATTAGGGATGTGTAAAGAATAAGAATAACTATGGCTGGAGATTTAGGAGTTATCTCAGAGGCAGAGAGAATACTTTGAAAACAGACATCTTTCAGTAGGCTTTAGTTTTGTTCTTTTTTTTTTTTAATCACTTGATGGGCTTACACTTCCAAAGGCCGTAAGAATTACTGTCAGGGTTGTAATACACAACAATGTATTCTCTATTTGCAGTCCTTAAATGATGTTGAGGGATAATTTTGACCACATGTGATTTTTGTCTTATGCACTGACTCTATTTAGAATCTAAACATGGACTCTGCGTTGTGGGTTTGGTTTTAACTACAGAGCCTTTCTCCTTGAGTTACTGATGAAGCCCTGAGTAGGAAGTGGTGAGGGGTCTGCACTAGTCAAAGCTGAGCTCCTCTCAGTTTTCTTGCTCTGCTTTTACTTTCAGTGGTAGTCCACAGTGCCAATGCAAAGGGCTTAGAGCCCTCAGAAACGCCCCAAATCCAAACCTTAAAAGGCTCGCTTTCTGGCTGAATTATTCACTGTTTAGCAAATGCATTTGAACGGCCTGTAAGCTATTCACTATTGTGGGGAAATGTAAATGAGGAACTCTGATCTCACATCGGGCAAATGCCTAATCAAGTGGGTGTCACCCAGGCAAGAAGGCCACAGAGCTGCAAATGGCCACCTTTAGATAAAGGTAAACCTATCACTGTGCCAGGATGGCACCTTAAAGCAGGGCAGTGAGAGCACAATGGAAAGAAACATCCCACTGCACCCTTGATAGAGTCAGAAAGGAAAAGAAGGAAGCTGAACCCCATCCTTGGAATAAAAGTGGAGGTTAAAAGCCCTACAGACTCTACTTACTACATTCTGGAAGATGTCGGGAAGTCTGGCCAAGTGGAGAATAAAAACCTTACAGAGTTTTACTTACAGAGTCTTCCAGAGTCCAGCATCTGTGCCACATCCCGGTATTTGTAACTCTTTTTCTCTCTCCCTGTGCTTCTATTGGAAGCAGCAGTTAGACTCATGAATCTGTCCTTATGGAGAGCCAGGAGAGATTGCTGCCCCTTTCCTCATCAGGCTCAGGTGGGGAAAAAGGGGACTTAAGGTATCCAAAAAGTGGAAGCAACCACTGAAAAGGCCAAGTCTGAGTTCCTGGGACCTGTTGTAACTCAGCAAAGAGATCCTAGAAAGCAAGCCAGGGCCCAAGAAAGTATGAAATCCTGTCTGAGGACAAACAACCACTGCAATATTAAACTGAAAACACCTACCCCATCCCATGCTACGGTTATTTTTATATACATGTGTGATGTCTCCCTTGAGATTCTAAGCATATTGAGGGCAGGAAGCATTCTTGGTTATGTTGTCACTCCCAGGGTCTGTCTGTCACAGGGTGTTGCACACAGAAGGCACACTTTAATTATTGCTGTGTAAGAAACCACCCTGAAACTTAGTGGCTTTGAAACAACGTACTGTTTCTCATGGTTCTGCCTTTTGGCTGTGTGTGGCAGAGTAATTTGTCTGTTCTACCTGACATCTGCTGGGTCACTGGTTAGGCTGTGTCGCTGGCCACTTTGGCTGTGCCGGAAGGGTCTCGAAGGCCTCACTCATATGTCTGGTATTTAGGCACTCCTCTGCATGGCCTTTCTCTCTATTCAGTAGTCTAGCCAAAGCTTCTTTCCAACATGAAGATTGTCCAAGAGCAAAAGTAGGAGCTACCAGGCCTCTTAAAGGCTCCACTCAAAACTGGCATAGCCATTACCTCCATCCCATTCTATTGGTCACAGCAGGGTACAAGGCCAGGCCAGAGTCAAGGGAAGGGGAAATAGGCTCTGTTTCTTGATGGGAGGAGGGACATGCTTGTAAAGGGAGGGGAAGAGTTATGGCTGCTGTCTTTGGAGACTAGCACAAGGTACTTGTTCAATATTTATGGAAGTTATTTTCCAATATGAGGACTGGTGGTGAGAATGGCCTAATCAAGGGAAGCTTATGCTTCTCTTCCTTTCATGTGTCACCATTTTTGGTCTCATAAAATAACAAGCTAGACCAGCACTGTCCAGAAGAAACATAATGTGAGTCACAAATATGACTCACATATGTAATTTTAAATTTTCTTATATCTACATTCACTAAGTAAACAGAAACAGCTGAAATTAATTTTAATATTTATTTTATTCAACCTACTATATCTAACATGTATCATTTCAACATGTTACCAACTGTATTAATGAGATCTTCTACATTCTTTTATCTTTTTGTACTCTATTTCAAAATTTGATGTGTTATACACTTAAAGCACATCTCAATTCACACTGTTGCATTTTAGGTTCTGGGGTACATGTGAAGAACATGCAGTATTGTTGCATAGGTACACACATGGCAATGTGGTTTTCTGTCTTCATCCCCATCACCTATATCTGGCATTTCTCCCCATGTTATCCCTTCCCAACTCCCTAAGCCCTGCTGGTCCTCCCCTAGACCCCCCCACAGACCTCAGTGTGTGATGCTCCCCTCCCTGTGTCCATGTGTTCTCATTGTTCAACATCTGCCTATGAGTGAGAACATGTGGTGTTTGATTTTCTGTTCTTGTGTCAGTTTGCTGAGAATGATGGTTTCCAGGTTCATCCATGTCCCTGCAAAGGACACGAACTCATCTTTTTTTATGGCTGCATAGTATTCCATGGTGTATATGTGCCACATTTTCCCTGTCCAGTCTATCATCGATGGGCATTTGGGTTGGTTCCAAGTCTTTGCACACTAGTTACATTTTAAGTGCTTAATAGCCACATGTGACAAGTGGCTACCATTTGGCAGGTTCTAGACAGCCCATTAATTTTTCTTTCCTCTACAGTTAGGAAAAGCAGATCATAAAGTACAACAGGCAGTCACGTAATGCATATTTTTAGTGCTATTGTGAGCAAAAATGCTAGAGAATACATGACATGCTTCTCAAGTACCTTGCATACAATAAAGGCTCATTAAATATTGGTTCCATTTCATTGTTTATTGGTATTTTATTGCCAGGAAGAGAGACCCTCTTAAGCTTGCTGCAGTAAGGCTACATGTTCCTTGACCTGGAGAGCATTTATAACCTGCTTTTGCCTGGTGCTGTTATTTATTTATTTTATTTTATTTATTTTTCTTTCATTTATTTATTTCTGTTTAGAGACAGGGTCTTGCTCTGTTACCCAGGCTGGAGTGCAATGGTGTGATCTCGACTCACTGCAGCCTTAACTTCCTCAGCTCAAGCAGTCCTCTCGCCTCAGCCTCCCAAATAGCTGGGACCATAGGTGCATGCCACCATGCATGGCTCATTTTTTGAATTTTTTGTAGAGACAAAGTCTCAGTATGTTGCCCAGGCTGGTATTGAACTCCTTGGTTCAAGTGATCCTCCTGTGTTGGCTTCCCAAAGTGCTGATATTACAGGTATGAGCCACCGTGCCGTCCATCTTTCTTATTTCTCAAAATTTCTTGACTTTGTATTTCTGTCTGTGTGTCTGCTCCACTTCCTTCTTCCCCCTGCCCAGCATCCTCTCCACATGCATACTTCACTATGGCTTCCCAGCTTCTTTTGCTGTGAAGTGACATTTTGATAAACTGTGACCTACTGATAACTGGCTTAGATTCTCCATGTTTCCCAATTCCCAACAGAGGTAATATGATTGGCCTAATTAATATCTTTTCATGCCAGTTCACATCCTATATCACTGGATAATTGGCTGCCTTGGGTTCAGCCCACCCTTGGTCTAATCAGCTATGGTTAGGGAAGCACCTTTTTATGGTACTCAATATGACCACCGGGAAATGAGGGGCTGCCTGTGAGGTAGTCTCCCTTAGAGAGGTGTGGCCAGACAGACTGATTGATATGGAAAAGCTCTATTTCACTCTCTGTGGCTGGGATTTCCCAACTGAGCTTATCAGTCTGGCCCCAACAGAAAGGTTTCCTCCCTTTACTTGCTACCATCCCTGACCTCTAGGATAGCTTCACGTAACTACAGGAATGCATATGATTAAAGGCTGTCAGAACGCTGGTTGCTGAGAAAGTCTGCTTAGGTACAAGGCAGTGCTCAACCAGTGGAAGTTGCTGATAGTTAGTTATCCTCCTGTAATTCCAGAGGAACTCATTCTTGGCCCAGATACTTATCATAACAGATTGATTTAAGTGCTTACTTTGCCAACACCTTCATAAATCAGTGTTTTTCTAAGTGGAGTTTGTTACGTGACCTTGTTGCATTAGAATCCGTTTGGAATGCTCATAAAAATGTGGATTATTAATCCTAACTCCAGGACCTATGAATCAGAATCTCAGGCAATGTGTCTTAGAAATCTGCATGTTTATTTATAGGCTCTGTAGATAAGTCTAAGGTACAGGAAACCTGAGAAGTATTGCACGAAGCCACCTGTGAACCTCATATATTCAGACTGTTCTGCCCTATCCCCTAGACTTCAAGAGAACTCCTCCAACACTTGACTTGTGGAACCTAGAATTTTTCTAGAAATTTCCAGGTAGTCTGAGGTCCGTCCAGGTATCCTTAGAGGCAGATATGAGTAAGAACGGAAGTTCCCGCCACCATCCGATCTGACCCAAATGCTTGGATTCAAACACAGAGCACCCACACTTTGCCCCCGATTTGACATTTCCCATGGGATGGCAAAGGGATTTACCTAGCAGCTCTTGTGCAATCAGCACAAATCCCCAGGCACCACCCTACATACAGGCCCTTCTGACTGACTGCCTGAGTCACAGCTCAATGGAATAAGCTCAAGGAGCCCCAGGCGGGTAGAAAGCAGTACATTTGGGGCTGTGCCCCTGCAGAATCACAATGGAGCCAGTGTTTGCGTTAGAGCCAGACAATGACTGTGATTCAAGGGATGGGATGCCAAGGCTGAAGGGAGCTCTGGGTAAAGGGGAGGACCTGGGCCCCTTTCTTGGCTCAGTCTCTGCCTGGAAATGATTCCACTTGTTTTCAATCCTTTCCGTCCTTTCTTCATATTTCTAGGAGCATGAATAAGTGGCCATACATCCCTTCCAGGGTAATCACATCTTTTTCACATTTGGCTCAAGAATTTAGACGCTCTACTACCCCAGCCCATCCTTGCTATGTATGAGCAAGATTTGTTCATTCTCAAGATTCTGAAGAAAATGCAGTAATCTCCTTAACAATGGGTCGGAACTGACATCTGGCCTCTTGAGAGACAGCAGTCAGCATTGAGCTTTTCCACAATTTCTCACTGCAGTATACAGTAAATTTCTAGCTCTAGTCACTCAAGGTATTTTAATTTCTTCTCAAGGACAGAATTGACCATTTGATTTGTGGGCATTTAATGGATTATGTGCTTCACAGAGAGTCTTTCTTTGAAGCATCCTTCTTTAACAGAGCCCAAGAGTCTTCAAAGTAGGTAAAATGTGTAAATATAGATCTTACAATATGAAGTCTGGTCATTCAGTGGATAGAAAATCTGCTATTCTCTCTCTTTCCAAACTCTAACCGGGTGAATTACATTCATGTCTCCAGCTCTGGCCTGAGTATAACTCATCTAAAAAGAGGCCCAAAGAGAAAAGAATTAACATGGACCTATGAAAATAAGCTGTAATTCAAGAGAAGGAGAAAAAGGGGAGAATGTTCTGGCGTAAAAGGTAGATTTTTCTCCCTCTGAAGTAGATTTTTTTGTATAAAATAAAAAGGTTTGGGTAACTATTTGCCTTGTGTTTTTAGTAAGCTATTACCGAAATTATCCTTCTAACTAGGAACAGGCTTATTAAAAATACAACTAACTAAATGTGTATTATTACTAGAAGTGACTTTATAAGATTTAAAATGCAGTGCACATTGGCAGCCATTTGGGGTATAGAAAATTCACAAATATAACACTGCAGAAAAAGTACATTAGTGAGAGGATTTTAAAAAATATATTTTTTCGAGACAGAGTCTTACCCTATTGCCTAGGCTCGAGTGCAGTGGCATGATCATAGCACACGGTATCCTGAAACTCCTGGGTTTGAGTGATCCTTTTGCCTCAGCCTCCAGAGTGGCTGAAAGTGCAGAAACACACCACCATACTTGGCTATTTTTATTTATTTATTTTTTTGTAGAGGCGGGATCTTGCTGTGTTGCCTAGGCTGGTCTCAAGCTCCTAGCCTCAAGCAATCTTCCTACCTTGGCCTCCCAAAGTACCGGGATTATAGGCATGAGCTACCATGCCCAGCCCTAATGAGAGAATAAATTAGAGAAATTATAAGAGAAAACAGAATAAAAATATAAATGAAAGATTAGAAATAGCTAATATGGAAAAGAGAGCACAGAATCTATCTTATTAGTTCTACTGAGGAAGGGAAGCTAAAACAATAATAAATGAAAATAATCTTGACCTTACAAACAAAATGAACCTAATTGAACAGGTATTCCATGCATTTTATCCAAAGTAAACAACAGCTTCAAAAGTCCTTTTCAACATAAAAAATTATCTAATCTTAAAAAAATAAAGAGACAATTGATAAAACAAAAACAAGAAGTGGGCATTTTTTAGACCTTCTTTTCACAATAATGAGTGTTAAAAGGTAATAAGAAAGGTCATCTGTAGACATGAGTTTCTTAGCTATAAAACCAGGAAAATTCCTAATTTATATGATATATAAATGGAAAGATATTCTCAAAAACACAAGAACTAAGAAAATGTATGTCTCGTTTATTCTTCCTGATGCTACTAGAACATCATGCAATGAGCCCAATGTAAGATGTTAGGGCAAGTAGAAGAAAAGAACTGAAATTAATACTAAAACCAGTTACTCACACAGATAATTATTCTCAGTGTGGTTATAGGGACTTGATATGAAAATAAACTGAAGCTGGTGTGCCTGTAATCGCAGCACTTTGGAAGGCTGAGGCACGTGGATCACTTGAGCCCAGGAGTTCCAGACCAGCTTGAGTAACATGGTGAAATCCCAACTCTACCAAAAATACTGAAATTAGCTAGGTGTGGTGGCACAGGCCTATAGTCTCAGCTGCCCTGGAGGCTGAGATGGGAGGATTACCTGAGACCAGGAGGTTGAGGCTGCAGTGAGCCTTAATCATGCCATCGCACTCCAGCATGGGCAACAGAGCAAGACCCTATCTCTAAAAATAAAATAAAAAATAAACTGAAAGGGATAATTATATTTTAATTTGTTCAGTTAAAAAATCACTAGAAATAAGAATAGTTGAGGAAGCAAGAACATTTGATTCCTCATTCCATGTAAAGAGGAGAAAACTTAGCATTTTAAAAATAAAATGATAAGTACGCTCTTCTAGTTTTTATCAACTTGCTAACATTCTGCATGGCTGAAGAGTAGCCTGGGACTACCTTTCCTAGAACTGCCTTCCCTATATGGTGCTGGGGTAGCTTTTGCCCTGGGGAGACACTCTTGAGAAATCTGGAAGGAGAATTGGTTTTTCTCCTGAGAACAGTGGGCAGTCTGTAGTTTCACAGTGGTTTCCCAGTGAGTCCCGAGAACTATATGCTTCAGACCTCCTGACCCAGATCTTGATGGTGGATTTGCTGACATTAGCATACCTGATTGTCCAATGTGTATTAAATTAAACGCACATTGTTCTTGTATTAAACCTCTCATTTCTGGAATACCTGGACCATCATTTTCCTGTCTGAATCCTGACTGATACATTTTAAAGGAATTAGTTTATAATTTAGTCACTACTTACAGAATTTAAAGCAGGAAGTCTAGTTTCCAAATAACTGTAGAAGATAAAGGCAAACAAAATACCATAATATAGCAAAAGACAAAATAGAAAGCAAACAAAGAAAACGTAAAGCATAAAATAAGATGACTGAAGCAACACCAGGTGTAACAGTTTTATCAACAAATGTCAACACTTTTAAACTCCCTTTCATAACAGGCAGACTCTCAGTTAGAGTAAAAACAACAAAGTAATCCAATGACTGTGTACTAAAGATAACTTAAAACGATGCTGAAAGGTTGAAAATAAAAGGATGGGACAGTGATATGTCAGGCAAACATTTAAAACAAGAAAACAAGCAGGATTTAGGGAAATAAAAAATAGCATAATTACAATTTTAAAAATGTCGACACAACTAGTTAATGAATATATTCTTATCATTAAAAGTTCAAACAATGTAGAATTAAATTGTGGTAAAGGCAAGCACTGCTAACATTTTGGTGTTTATCTTTTTAGTCTCCTATCACTTACATATCAGCAGGTGCAGGGCTCGTATGCAGACTTCAAACAAATTCAGAGGTAAAAAAGGACTGTATTTTCTTCTATTCCTTCTTAGAAACAAGAAAGTCTTTTTCCAAAGCTCCAATAAATTTCTCCTATCTTTGCCCAGTTTCTTCCCTGGGAAATGTGATTACCCTGTTTGTCTTAGATTAATCCTTTGGGATGAACTGATGTCAGAGGAAGGAAGGAGGATAAAACACAGTGATCGGTTGGGTGTATTGAACCATGTCTATAATCCCAGCACTTTGGGAGGCTGAGGCAGGAGAATCAATTAAGCCCAGGAATTCGAGACTAGCCTGAACAACATAGTAAGACTTCACCTCTACCAAAAAACAAAAACGAAACAATTAGCTCGTTTGGGTGGCACACACCTGTAGTACCAGTTCCTTGGGAGGCTGCAGAAGGATCACTTGAGCCTGGGAGGTTGAGGCTATAGTGAGCCATGACTATAACAGAGCAAGACCCTGTCTCAAACAAAACAAAACAAACAAACAAAAAAAAACAGTGATCACCCCAAATACTTTGTTAAATTTTTAATATGTATTTGCTTGAAACTATTTATTCGTGTATGGTGCTAGGTAAGGATCTAACTTTGTTTGATGACTATCTCATTATTTAAATACCATTTATCGACTATGCCATTGTTATGTTATAGATTTGAAATGCCACCTTCAATGTACATACACACATGCACATATACACATAGGCACACAGGGTCACGGTCAGAGTTAGGATTAGAGTTAGCCCACACACATTCATATTTTTTTGTTTTCTTGTCCAAAAAAATTTGTTATTCTGACATAATTTATCTTGAGAAATTATTGAATCAGCTTGTTAGGGTAAAGGAATACTCCTTTTGACTTTGAGTAGGATGCTATTAAATATCTATTATTTTGGGAGAGAATCCCCATCTTCACAATGCTGAACCTCCCAATCCAGGGTTATTTGGGTTATTTTATCTCTCTCTAAAAAAATTAATCATTTCCTTCATATTAGGCCATACGTATTTTTATTAGATATATTTGTCTGCTTGGGCTGCCATAACAAAATATCACAGACTGGTTGGCTTACACAATAAAAATTTACTTCCCGAAGTTCTGGAGGCTGGCAAGATCAAGGCTCTGGTAGATTTACTGTTTGGCAAAGGCTCACTTCCTGGGTCATAGATAGCTGTCTTCTCACTGTTCCTCAAATAGCAAAAGGGGCAAAAAGCCTCTCTAGGTTGTCTTTTAGAAGGGTGCTAATCCCATTCATGATGGTTGCACCTCTCAAAAACCTCACCTGCAAATTCCATCATACTGAGCTAATTCTCAAAAACCTAATTGTTTTGACATGCATTTTGGGGGGACATATTTTTACCCCATAGCATTGGGTTTAGTATATTGATATTTCATTGTGTTTGAAGCTACTGTGAGCAAGAAAATGACTGTTTGGCAAAGAAGTTTCAATAGGAGCCATGGGGAAGAATAAAAGATCATTTCTGCTTGTACCCTCTTGAGTCCAGCTTATTCAATAAAGCTTTCCTTATGATTTACTCTCCAAAATGGCTATACCAATGTACATTCCCACTAGCAGAATTCCTGTTTTACTACATCTTGTCATCTCTTTCATTGCTAGAATCTTTACCATAAAAATGAATAAGAACTTACAGCTTATTCTTATTTGCATTGGCCACTGGTATTTAAGTTTAGGTTCCTTTTATATTACAAACTTGTCTTGTCTTGACTATGAAAGTTTAGCCCAAGTAACCTGACAAATTAGACAGAAATCTAGCTTGACCCAGCGAGGAGGCATGATACAGGAATGGGGCAATGCACATCAGGCCGCCATGGCTTGGGTTCTTTCTGCAGTGACTATCTAAATGCAATGCCTAGCACTTAGGCATTTACATTTACATTCCGATGTCTAAGGTAGTGTTTGGAGACTGAGGCTAGTTGTAGGCCTATGGCTTTAGGGACTCCACCCTCCTTATGGCTGCCAGAGACCCATTTTCAAATATAAATCTGATAAAGGATGTAGGTGGGGTTCATCTACTGAAGGAACTGTGATCAGTCAACGGTCAATGCCTGGCACATTTGTATGAAGATGAGTCCTGATTCAGAGTTTGGGCTCAGTGTCACTCATTTGAGAGAGATGCATGGGCATGAAAGGAAGAAGTGGTGTCAAAATGCCAAGCATGGAGTGTAGTTGAATGCAGGGGGGTCTTAACTTTTCTGTCATGTGGCTCCTTCCAACTTCTTTAGTTTCCTTCTAATGCAAATTTACCAAAGCCTTCTTCAAGGTGAGCTCAACCCTAGTCATTCCTGTCATGCTTTTTCTCACCTATCCAGGCTTCCACTTCTGTATTCCATTAGCACAAAATATTTATTGCAACAACCACACACTGATGTAATTGTTTGTTTTGCTTTTCTGGTTCACCTATAAAACTGAAAGCTTTAAGAGAAGTTACGTAAACTCTGTGTCCCCAGCACAATTCTTGGCACATGAAAATCACTGAAAAAGGTTTTGCTTTCTGCCCAGATTCTCTTTTCAGGCAAATGGCAGCTGTGGGTTTCACCTAGGGCAGGAATCAAAGCAGGGAAAACTTCACAGAAATGGTGCCACCCTAGCTGAGTTTTGAAGGACAAGAGAATTTATTAGATAAAATAGGAGAATGAGCTTGCTGGGAGGAGAAAGCAGTATTTGCAAATAAAACAAGGCATGAAACAGCATGATGTGTCCAGGAAACCACAAGGAGCCCCATCAAGGTGGAGCAAAGGCTGAAGAAGCAGGAATAGGAAGAGAGGCTAGTCTGGGCAGATTATAGAGTCACATGAGCTAACTGAAGACTCCAAATTCAACTTAATGCCAAAGAGAACCATTGCAAATTTGTAAGCAGTTAGGTAGCTTGGTGATATTTGAACTCAAGGAAGGTCACTCTGGTTGCAAAGTAAATGATGGCTTGGTGGAGGACAGGATCTTCTAGCATCCATTGTTGCTGATAGGAAGTCTTATAATGGCCTGACTTTCATTTCTTTGACTATGGCTGTTTCATTTCTTTAGAAATTTTTTTAAATAATGTCTCTAGGTTTGGGTTTTATTTTTTGTCGTGTTCAGAGCTTCCAGGCCCTTCAAACTCCAAGTCTCATGTCTTCCTTTTATTACGGAAAATGTCCTTGTAGTATTTTCTTATTAATCCCCTCTCCCTTGGATTTTTTTCTGTTCTCTTTCAAGGACTCCTACTGGTTGAGCGCTGGACAATTTGCATCTATTCTTTATGTTTCTTCTGTTTTCATTCATATTTGCTATAATTTTAATATCTCTCACATTTTAAAATATTTTCTGGACTTTATTATCTAACCTTAAATTTTTTTTGTTTTGGCAATTAATTTTGTTTTCATTTCCAAAATCTTTCTTTCTGGCTGTTCTTTTTATGCTACTCTCAAAATATTTTGTGGCTATAACATTGCCTCAATATTTTTTTGAAGATACTAATTAGAATTTTCTTTTTATAGCAAGTTTTCTTCTGTTCTAAAATATGTCTTTCCTTTGAAGTGAGTTTATTGGTCAATCTTGGCCTTTCTTTTTAATGTCTGTTATTTAATATCTGTCTGGCTGTGTCATTCATGGTCCTCACAGGAAACTGATGATGAATTTCAACTGAGTATTCAAGGAGAATTTAATAAAGCGATTATATACAAAGGTGTGAGGAAAGTGTAAAGAAACCAATGAGGGATAATGCAGCATCTTGGGGCTAGCAATTGCTAGAAGCCTCATTACCTCCCTTAGACCAGAAAGGGTAAGAGGAGGGAGTCACAGGAAGCCACACCAGGTAGCTGCATAGGGAGAGCTACGTGACAGGAACTGTGGCCTCTCTTAGGGGACATAGCCAACCCTTAGCAACTCAGAAGTGGGGACCCAGGGAAATCAACATTCTGACTTTACTCTTCCTGCCTCTTTCCACCTCCCACCAGTACTTTCCGCTGACATTACCCAACAGGAAGCTGGGGTGCAAGGAAGGCCATTGATGCAATTCACAATTGCCAGCCTCCTGGGTACAGAGCAGGGAGGAGAAGGGCAGAGAGTAGCTCTGGAGGGACAGGAAGAAGGTAGTTGGCACAGCAGTGGTCCTTGATTACCGGTTACACATTGAAACAGTAGAAGACTGGGAGTTCTGGGGTATGATCAGTGTTGATAGAAGTGACAGTGTTGGTGGAAGTGTGGGAATCTTGTATACTGGTGGTGCAAATGGAAATCTGTAAAACATTTGCAAAAAGCAATTTGGCAGCATTAAGAGCTTTAAGGCTTATAACTTTGATAACCTCGATAAATCAATTCCATCCCAAGAAATGTATCCTAATGAAATAATAAAATATGCACAGATGTAAATACAAGAATCTTCATTGTATCATTATTTATAATGGCAAAATTTTGAAAAAAAAAAGGTAAGTTTTAGCAATGGGGTGTTGATTAAATGAACTACGGTACAGCTATAAGACATTGAGAAGCATGTTTTAGATTTGTGCTATCCAGTAAGGTAGGCTCTAGTCACATGTGACTACTAAGTACTTTCCATGTGGATAGTCTGAGCTGAGATGTGCCATTAATATAAAATATACACTAGATTTTTCAAGACTTAGAGCAAAAATATGAAATATCTTAACATTTTTATATTGATTACATGTTGAAATGATATTTTGGATATATGAGTTAAATATTATTAATATTGATTTGATCTTCTTTTCCTTATTTTGTAAATGTAGTGATTGAAAAATTAAAACATGTATGACTTTTTATACCTTTAAAAAATATTTATAGTTCTTTTTAATGCATGAGGCTTGCAGTATATATCTATTGGACAACACTGTCCTTGATAAAAGTTATAAAATGGGGAAAAGAATGTTTTCAAGCAATATTGCATAACAGGATTTTTTGTGGTTTAATATCACATGCAAATCAGCACATAGACAAATAATGGGGCAAACTGACATCCTTCAGGAAGCATTCCTACCTCAAATATATGACCTGAATCTGACCAGCAGGAAACACCAGGCAAACCCCAATTGAAGCACATTCTACAAAACACTGGCCTGCGCTCTCTAAATATATCAATATTGTAAAAGACAAAGAAAGATGAGAAATACTTTTAAAGGAGTTTAAGGAGACATAACAACCAAATGCCATGTTTTTTTAATGCTGTAAAGGATATTATTGTGATACTTGGCAAAATCTCAATATGAACTGTATAATAGATAATCATATCCTCTTAATGTCAAACTTCCTGATTTTAATTATTGTACTGTGATTAAGTAAGAGAATGTTCTTATTCACAGAAAATATACACTGGGGGATTTGAAGGTAAAGGATCACAATGCCTGCAACTTACTCAAATGGCTCAGTGTAAGTTACTATGGGTTCAGATGAGTAGAAGGATAAAATAAAATATAATAAAAAAAAAAAAGTTACTATAGGTATATACATGTATATGTATCCAGGTGGAATATCCCTCATCTGAAATGCTTAGGATAGGAATGTTTCAGGGTTTTTTTTTTTTTTTTTCTGATTTTGTAAAGTTTGCATTATATTTATTGGTAGAGCACCTGTTATCGGAACATACGAAATCTGAAATATTCCAGTTTGCATTTCCCTTGAGCATCATTTCAGTGCTCAAAAAGTTTCTGATTTTGGAGCAGTTTAGGATTTTGGAATTTTTAGATTTGGAGTACTCAACCCGTATATGTAAAGAAAGAAAGCAAGTGGGAATTCATTGAGCTCTTTTTCCATCTTTTCTATACATTTGAAACTTTTTGGAAGTAAAATGTTAAAAAAAATTAAGTATAAAGTCTTTAAAAGCATATGAGATGCAGCATTGTGAAAAATGCAAGATAGGTCTTATTTAAACAGTAGCACCCTTAGACCCAGGCAAAAGGGGCCCCTGCCCTAGGCCTTGTACTTTAGAGGGTCCCATTCTACCCTTCTCCAGCCATTCCTGCCTGTTTCCCCCACCTTCCTGGCCCCTCACACAGTGAGAGGAATCTACAGGACCAAAGGGATGTACCCACTCAGAACTCACCAACCCTATCCTAGTGCATACCCCAAATACCCAGAACATTGGAATTCCCTGCCACATGACCCGGAGCCCACTTTTAGACTTGTGCATGTCTGTTTCCTGGGTCCGTCCTCCTGAGAGTGGACCACACGGATGGTGTGCACACTCCCAGGTTTGAGGGACAGATATTTGGAGAGGGGACATTGCATGAAGCTTGGACATACAGGCCCGGGTGTCCACATGCATTCACAGGACACTCCTTGCAGGGCAGGATGGAGCTGGGAGTGGGACAAGAAGGGAGCTGGCTGCAGGCTGGGAGTAGAGGCCAGCTTGCCCATACCACCTATTGTGGTATGGAACTCCAAGGAGCCTCAGAAGTCTAAATTCAGACTTGACCTTGTAGGTCATTGTGAAGATGTTTGTCTAAACCAAAGGTTAAAACTCATTTCACATACAATTTGCTAGCCCGACATATAACATTTAAGTATTAGTCATATTGTATATAGGCTTTCATTTGTGCTTTTCCCCCAGGTCCCCAGCTTGGGTTTGTAAGGAGAAGTGGGAAGCCTAGAGAAGCTGACTGCCTGGGCCTGGCACTGCCATCTTCTCCTCCTTCTCATTCAAAATGGGGGGTGGGAGGTCCTTCTAAATATTGGAAAAACCAGAGGCCTGTAATGATCTGGGAAGATGGGCAGTGGGCAGGAACCAGCACTGGCCACATGGGGAGGTAAGACAACCCAGAAGGCCCCACAGGGCCTTGAACAGCAGGCTCCGAGGGAAGGCAAACATGCCAGGAAAACCTCTCCCAGGTGAGGGCAGATTATAGAGAGAACAGAGAACCTTCTGCTCAGCAGGGATCTAATCTTCAAAGCCAGAACAGTGCAGATTATCTGGAAAACTCTTTTGAGGTGGCCCTCTAGTCCTTCATGTCTCACCTAATATCCCCAAAGGGCAATAGGAATGGAGCTGGGAGCTCAGAGCCCCAGGGTGGGGTCAAGTGGCCTCTGGATACTCACCCATGGCCTCCAGGAAGGCTTAAAGAGGCACTCTGGGATGCTGGAAGGGCCTGGCTAGGGGCTCCTGCTGGCTCAGTTCCTGGCACTGGCATGTGCTAGCACTACCCACTTCAGGCAGGCTTGCAACTCCAGGGATCTGTCATCCCTCACTCTTTGCATGACTGGCTCCTTATTGCTTGGGTCTCAGCTCAAATGCCACCCTCTGGAAGCCTCCCTGTCCATCCCAGCAAACCCCAAAACCTGCAACCTCAGCCCCGCCCCAGGCATGTCTTCACTTTACCCTCTTTTATCATCTTCACAGCTCGTAATACTCCTAAAATTACCTCATTTATTTATTTCCTTACTTAGGATTAGTGTCCTCTCTTCTAAAACACAGCTTTTATTAAAGCAGAGAATTTTACCTGAATTATTTATTGCTATAGCCCTCAGTTCAGTGCCTGAGAGATGACAGACATTCAAGAAATAATTGTTAATTGAATAGAATGCATAGCAATAATCCAGCCCTTCTCAAGCTCTCCTCCTGAAGTTTCTCTCTGCAGGAGGTATATACTGAAAACAACCCCCATCGTGTCATGAAATACGGGCCCAAAAAGCCCATAGCAAGCCAACATTAATGTATTTTTTATTCTAAAAAGTTGATGTTTTATTTTTCTATTGCTATGTATCAAGTTACCAAAAACTTAGCAGCTTTAAACAACACAAATGTATATCTCACAGTTTCTAACAGATTCTGTGGGTGAGGAGCTTGGCATATTTTATCCGAATCTTCTGCTCAGGGTCCCACAAGGGTGAAACGAAGGTGTCAGCTGGCTGTGTCCTCATCTGGAGGCTCCACTAGGAAATGATAATGTTTCCAAGCTCCCTTGGGTTGTTGAAAGAATTCAGTTCCTTATAGTTGTAGGATTGAGGTCCTTGCTGTTTTGCTAGCTGTTAACTGGTGACTGCTCTACCTCCCAGAGGCCACTCCCATGTCCTTACTATGTGGCCCCCTTTTCCTGTGCAATGAAGAACCTTCTGCACATAGACTCCCTCTCACACTTTGAATCTCTCTGACTTTGCCTGCTACAATTAGCTGTACTTTAAAAGGGCTCAAGTAATACATCAAGCAACCTAGATGATTTCCCGATCTTAAGGTCAACTGTGCCCTGTAACATAATTTAAACCCAGGAGTAAGATTTATCTTGTTCATAGTTCTAGGGATTATTCAGGGCACATATACAAGGGCCAGGAAATCTTGGGAGACATCCTAGAATTTTGTCTACCACAGTCAACTTCATTTTTCTGTTTACTTCATTGCATATTTATTTGTTTTGATAAAGGTATGTATTTATATTTGTACATAAATACAAATATATAATACAAATACATATTTGTATATATAATGAAATATACAAATATGTATATATATTTATATATAATTTGTATAAAACAGTATTTAAATAAAATTGACAGGCTAAGAAAATTGTAGGATGGTTCTCCTGTGGCATCACATACACTCTACCCACCATTGCACACCTTGCTTGAAAGACCCAGGCATAGTGAATCCATTTAGGGATGCTGTGAGCATCAAATGAAGCAAAGCCTGAGAAAGAACTGAGACCAGCATTGGTGGGTGTTCCATCTACTTTTGCTGAAGTTGGACCAAAAGCCTTACTTGGGACTCCCTCCTTTGAGAGTGCCCTAGACTTAGGCAGAGCTGGTGGCAGAAGACCAGGGCATAACACAGGCTCAGAAAGAGAGCCAATGCTGCTGTGTGGGGTCAGTGGAAGCAATCTGAACTTATGAAAGTTTTTTGAGTTTTGGTTTCTCTGTTTTAAAGTGAGCACAATTAAGGTTACCTGATAGGTTTGCTGTGTGCATGAAATGAAATAATGTTTGAGAAAGATCTTAGTCCAGGGATCAGATTAAAGTAGGTGCTTTATAAATCCTTGAAGATTCCAAATCTACATTTCCCACTGAAATAAACCTTTAGGTTACGGCATTATGTCTCCATGGGGCTTCTAGCACAAGGCAGATATGTTTCCTGCAAGGGATAAGACCTTAACCTTTGTTACTGGTGGAGGTTGTCCAAGTTCTTGGCATCTTGAACAAAGAATTGGACAAAACACACAAAGCAAGGAAAGAATAAAGCAACAAAAGCAGAGATTTATTGAAAATGAAAGTACACTCCACAGAATGGGAGTGGCTGGATCATAGGGGCTCAGGAGCCTGGTTACATAATTTTTTGGGGTTTTTACCCTCTAGAGGATTCTCATTGGTTACTTGGTGTACATCCTATGTAAATGAAGCCGTGGTCCTCAGTCAGTTTGTTTGGTTGCAGACAGTAACCAATCAGAGGCTGAAGTGAAGTTACAAAGTTATACTCTTTTGTAAATAAAGACTTGGCCCATCACCAGCCTGACTGGTTGTGCGAGGGGACCCATCAGAGGTACTTTGTTTTTCATCTGCCACACAGAAAAGTAGGGGTAGGGGGTGGTTTGCAAATAGATTAGCCTCTCGTCCTTTTTCACTTGGGCATGGAAAGTGGAGTTTTCCTTTTGATTTGGTTCTAGGAAGTCAGTGTGAATCAGCCTCAGGTTCCCTGCCTCCAGACCCTACTCTCCTGCCTCACCTTGACTTTGTGCTTGGCACCTGATGATATTGATAGATGTCTGTGAGACAAAGGAAGACTCTTGGGTCCTGAGCAGTCCACCCTGGTGAGGGGACAAAGGTCCCAGTGGAGAGCTGATGACAGAGGAGAGGGCCAGGAAGCCTGGGAGTGGCAGGAATGCATAAGAAAGTTCAGGTCAAGGAGGCTGCTCCAGGGGCTCAAGACTTGGCGGGCAAATCCAAGAGGCCCTGGGAGTCCCTTCCCAAGACAGAGTGGGGTCAAAGTTCCCTCAGGCCAGAAGCACACTCCCCAGCCCCAACTGTCCAGAGCCATTTCATTTCATCAATCCTCCCTCTTCCCCAGTTCATCCCCCACCTACTCTAACTCTATCTGCCATTCTAGCAGATTCTCACTCTGCCTACAAATTCAGTTTCCTCTTTTGAGGAGCTCTCACGACACATATACACATATAATTATGACTAAAAGTGATCCACATGTCCATAGGTACACGTGCAAAGTGCTTTACTAGAAGCAAAAAAAAAAAAAAAAAAAAAAAATTCAGCCTGGGGCAGGAGGTAAGGAGGGAGGGCAGGTGTTGTCTGGAAGGACCCTCCAGTGGTTCTTGAAGACTTCATGGACCTGGATAGCTGTGGAAGAGGGGAGGGTTTTTCTAGGTGTAGGGAATATGGGCTGTCTACCAACATCCTGGCTCTCCTGGGCCGCATGCTATAATTGCATTTCCTTTGCTAGTGCTTTAGAACTGAAAGGTGGGAGAGAGAAAACAGGGACAAGTCAGAGAGAAGAGAAAAATATGTAGGATGTTTTTTCTGAGTCTCTTCTGGGAAGAAAGAAAATATCTGTGATGAATATGGTGCTGATGTGAGGAGGTAGCTTAGTGGGAGAGAGAGAGAGAGAGAGAAAGAGAGAATGGGTTGGGGGTGAGGGACAGCAGTGAATGCTGTCAGGGAACCTTTAAAAGTGGGTCAGGCAAAGAACCCGGCTGACTAGGAGGCAGCCAGGAGTCTCTTCCATGCTGCAATGCTGAGATAAAATCAAGATGCCTGTCCTGCCCAGGCCTTTGAAACCAATCAGGCATTGTTTCCCATGTTTTATGTTCTTTAACCACATCCTCTCTGGTGAGAGTTCCCGCTACCCACTACAGAAGGATTCTTGCTAAGATTAAGGATTGTGGAGTTATAGAGCCAATGGGGTTAAGACACCCCAGAGTGTTAGACTGTGGGGAGAATATTTAGTGGACTTAGTCTTTTTCTGACTTACTCAGAGAAAGAGAAAACCCCACTCCCACTGGCCCCAAGACCACACAGGGCATCTGTAACCCATTTGGATCCAGTGGAACTAACCATAGGATTGTCTGGAACCAGGAACAGGTCTCAGAGCAATTGCCCCAGCACCTTGATTACCTGCATGTGTTCTGACCTGAATAGTGTAGTCTGTAATTAACCGTGATGATTGTATTGGGATTAGCAAATCGGCTAATCAAGTTATATGGTGATCTATTGTAAGACAAAACAAAACAGAAATTCTAGGCTTGCGAATTCTTTAGCTCCTTTAGGGTAGCTTTCAGTCCCACAGCTGCCTGCGAGCATTTGACTGTGTTCCCCACATCCAACCTGAGAGGAGACTCTTGTGGGTGCTCAGGAAACCAGGAGGAGGAAGGGGAAGGGGAAGGGGAGGTGGAAGACGAAAAGGGTAGAAGAAAAAGGTAGAACCAGATATTATGTTTCTGAACAAATAATCTGGATATTCTGTAAACTGTAAGGAATTGTGGGATGGAAAACGGAGAGTCTCCAAGTAGCATAAAGGAATGGAAGACGAGAAGGAAGGAAGATCCTTGAAGATCTGGCACTGGGGCACTTGGAGGGTCTTTTGTTTTTCTCTGATACTTACCATCCTGCACAGAACTTTTAGCATCTGAGTTTTTGACAACAGGTGGAAGAGGGAAAGGGAATAAGCCGAGACTGTCTGGGAAAGAATGCAAAGCAGAGAGGACAACCAAAAAAGCAACCTGTCCTCTGAAGCAGCCCAGTGGAAAGCAAGTGGGCAGTGCAGGAGTGACCCATGCTGTTCTGGATGGAAAGCTGTCAATCAGCTTTCTGAAGCAAGAACTGGCTGTGCCACACCCTCCAAACTAAGCGAGTCAAGAGTGGTGAGGGGCGCACAAGAGAAGATGGCCTCCTTCTCTACCCATCCAGCCTCAGGATACCCCAGGCCACTGGGCCAGGCCATGGGGTAACCCTCACCCAGACAAGACTCTGGTCATTGGCTTTGGCTTCCTTGTCCATGACCCTGTGGCTCAGTGCAATTGGACCCCATCTGGAGTACCAGTCTTCTCTTCCAAGCACTATGCGTATCTGCCCCAAAGCACTCCTCTCTCCTTGGGGCTACCATGCGGTCTGAGCTTCATCTGCTTACCTCCTAAACTCCCAGATCATTTATGCTGCCTGGTGATCCATTCTCCACACTAAATCCCAGACCCTGCATGTGCACACCCATCCTCTTCTCAGAGCTGGGTCCTGATTTTCAGTCTTCCTGGGGATCAGCCTCTACCCGAATCTCCAGTGCACTTAGTCTCCCATGGACTTCTGGGTGCTGACCATTTCTGAATTGCTATGTCTGTGCAAAGAATTGCACATGTAGAGAGAGAAAGGCTTCTTCAGGCCTAAGTTTATCCAGGGAGTTGTTTCCCTGATTCACCCATTCTGGAACCAGAAGTTTGCTTCTAAAACTCTGGTAGGGGCTTCCAGTTTAAGCATTTACATTTAACAATATAGAACAATGAAGACAAGAGTTGAAACATCATGAAGATAACATTGACGTTTTTGAGAATGACCAGGACCGTGTTCTCTATGGGGAATCATACCCAAGAAACATCAAACACATAGAGTGGGTGGGCTTCCTCCTTTCTTTTGCAGTTGATGGGCTTGTGGCCTTTGACTTCATTTTGAGACATGTTCCAGTGAATTTTGATGTGACCAGGAGGGATCAACACTCAGTTTTCATGTTTAACCTCATTGCTTGCTGTACCTGTTTGGGCTGCTCAGTGTGCATGTAATATTTTTCGGGAGAGTGCATGTATCTATCTATTCATTGATTCATCTATCCAATATATACTTTCAGTGACTACTATGTTATGACACCCTGGCTTGTGGCTTGCAGCTTCTGCAGGATGACAGCGTTACACAGTGGCCATGAACGTAGACTCATGTGTGAGTTCAAATCCTGGGATTCCTGTTCATGAGCTATGTGATCTCGACCTAGTCACTAACTTTCTGAGCTTTTTTATGACCATTTTCTTATCAGTAAAAATGGTCATACTACCTAACTTGTGGGGTTTTGCTAAGCTTGGCATATAGTAACCATGCAATTCTATTAGCTATTATTTTGTTTTGTGCTGATTCTGCTTGAGTTACCATTCTCCACCTTGAAATAATGAGGCCTCAGTCAGTAAAGCAATCATTTTAAAAAATCTTGAACTTTTCTATGTCAACTCAAATGGTCTAGACTGTGTTTCAGCTGTTCTCTATCTTGCTTTCTATTCTACCAGAAACAGAGGGTCTTCATCAATTAGGTAGGAAGGAGACAGGCTTTAGGAGGAAGTTTCTTTTGGGGTCTCAGCAGGCATAAGCCTCTTCATCCCCCAGCTTCTCAAGCTGGGCATCTCCATGCTACCCCAGTACATGAGCTCACCCAAAATGAGGCAGGACATTTCCCAGTGGCCTCTAGCCTAAGGGGTTTAGGATGGCATTCCTAACTCAGTTTGGGATCTAGTGTCCAGCTTCATGTATGGATCTTCCTGTGCCCCCTGCTCCAGGTCTCCCTTTATGTCAATTAGACCCAGGAACCACTGAACTGGAGAGAGCTCTAGGCACCTCTGTATCCTCCATGCCCTATGACACAACACTTTAACTACTCCTGTGTTGGCCCCACTGCAAAGCCTGGGCCTCTGTGTAGGTTTCTCCTCTTTCATCCTAATGTAGAGCCACACCTCCTCCCTAGCCAGGGGCCCTGCCCTGCAGCTCAGCCAGTGGCCAAGGCCCCAGTTCCTGACCTAGATTCTGGATTCTCCTCTTTAAGGCTGAAGTCTCTTTCCCATCCCTCTGCCTGCTGGTCTACTTGCCTACCCTTGATGTGAACATATGGTTAAATTTACTGTTGCCCACTGCCCAGGAGGAATTTGGAAATTGCCTGTGGGCCACCATTTTCCTTCTATGTTACCTTTGGGGCTGACTGCTGACTGAACCACTTGGGTTTGGATTTCTGAGTCTTCATATCAGGACACATTTTTCAACTCCCAGCCCACCCAGTCCAGATATATGGGCTTTAGAGAATCCAACAACTGCTAGAGACCTTGGAAAATTACTTACAATTTCTATGCACCTATTTTCTCAAGTGTATAATGGGGAAATAAGACCTACCTCATGGGCCTACTGTGAAGACTAAATGAGGTAATACATGCAAACCTGAACAACGCCAGACACATAGTAAGCTGTGCCAACCATCAAAGGATTTAGGGAAATGGGACAAAAGGACTTTTTTTTCTTTTAAGGGCACTTTAGTTCTGTGTTCACATATTTCTCTTTGCTCCCATGAGGGCTGTCCTGATGCCTTTTCTCCACCCAGCTCTATCTCCCACTGGCATTCAGAACCCAGAAGGGAGACTCTAAAGAGCTCCCAGGTGGGTAGGACAGAGTCTGTGCTCCCAGGTACCAGGAAGAGTGGCCTGAAGGTCCACCCACCTCTTGGTACTAAAAGTGCAGATGCTGCTCAGTATCCCAGCCTAAAGGCTCTAGGCATGAGCACAACCTATGGAAAAGAAGGCAGGTAAAGAAATGGCAGTGGAGGCGAGTGTCCAGGAAATGAGAATGGAACACTCAGCAAATAAGGCAGAAGAGGCAAACCAAAAGGTTCCTCTGCCCTAGGACAAAGTGAACATGGCCAGCACTTAAAGCCAGGTGTTCCTCCACCCTCTCTGTTCCATCCTTCCGAGCCCAGTGGGCAGGGTTGAGCTGGGAAGACATCTACTGCACCACATCCATGCTGTCTGCTCAGCACCTAGCCCAGCTTTCATCAGCCCTCCAAGGCACCACAAGACTCTAATTAAACTTCTCACCAGAAACACTTCTGTCCATTTCACTGATGGACAAGCACCCCTCATCCTGAGGAAAACAAGTAGGAGAGATTTGCCAAGTCACTAAGCCTGGGGCAAACAAAGACACTGTCAAGTTCCGAGGACCTTCTTCTTCTGGTCTCAAGAAGGTCACCTTCTGTTGAATTAATCTGGGCATTTTTCTACTACTGTCATAATTAGAGGCAGCAGAGACCCTTCCTGGATGAATAATTGGAACTTGAGGTCAAAGACTGGTGCTACTTCAGACTTCTGATCTGAAAATAAAGGAGATGCTGATTATCACCAACATCATCATCCCCATCACCATCCCCATCATCACTATCCAACTGTGGGATCATCCCAGTGCACACTCATGTTAGTACCTGTTTCACACATCTTCTCTATGCTACACAATAAACCTTTGTGAATGGAAGCTGGAAGAGAACATACCAAGGTTGAATGCCACATCACAGGCTCTCCTACCACTCAGTGCCTCTGGGACTCTTTTCAGCCTGGGCACAAGATGCTCACCAGCTTTAAGTGGAGCAGCTGTGTGAAGATACAGTCAGCTGTGAGGGTGCTTTACAAACCCAGGTAGCCTGTTAACACTCTGATGTGTGCTCCCCCAACATCACTCACCTAGGAGCCAGGAGAGGGGTTTTCTCAGGCCTCATCTGTGTTTCCCAATTAGGAACACCCTCTCTAAAGCTCGAATGGAAGCTCCACAAAGCCATGGAGTTTTGCCTGTTTTGTTCATTTCTGTATCCATAGTACAAAGCACATAGTAGACAGTAATTAATATCTGGTGAATGAATTAATGTACGTATACATGAATGAATGAATTTCTGCATCTCATATGGCCAGTCCTAGAAGTGGCAGCCTGGAGCCATGCTCTGCAGAACTCTGCTTTCCTGTGTGTTATAACTAGACACAGTCAGCCTCTGCTACTATTCTCTTCAATCTTTTAGACCTAAACTATACATAACAATCACCAGAGGAGCTTCTTTTTTTTTTTTTTTTTTGGCGGGGGGGGGGGCAGAAAGTTTTGATTTTTATTTATTTACTTATTTTTTTAGAAAAAAAATCATGGGTAAATAAGAATCATCTAAAGTTGATCAAAACCTATTAAGTATTTGTGATAAATAATTTTTAAAGAGCTTTCTATAGTACTACTTTGAACTGCTTTATTAGGAGTTCTGATTGTGTTCTCAATATAAATCTTTTTTTTTGTAATTTTCTGTCTTTGTATTTTTTTTTAATTTTTTTATTGCATTTTAGGTTTTGGGGTACATGTGTAGAACATGCAAGATTGTTGCATAGGTGCATACGTAGCAGTGTGATTTGCTGCCTGAGCTTCTTAAAAAATACTACTACCCAGACCCCACTTCCAGAGACTCAGTGGGGGTAAGACCTTGACATTGGTATATTTTTGAAATATCAGTTTAAAAATACCAGTTCCCCAGGTAATTCTAAATGCAGCTGAGTCTGAAAACCACTGCTCTACAGAGAGGAAGGACAGTTCTGCAGGCACGAAATGGAAATCAGATAGGGAGACTGGATGAGGCAGGGGCTGGCTGGGGCTAAGTTCACCTGCATTAATGCAGAGTCAAAGTTCTTTCAGTCTATTAATTAATACTTTGCAGCAAAGGTATGGGCTTTTTGTTCCCAATTAAGAACCCAGGCCCCTTTGCCATTCCTTCCATAGGCACACCAAAAAGACATAATTTTCCCATGCACCTGCTAGTAGTTCATTTGGAACTGCTCTTCCTCTGCTCTGCCCACTTGAGACCCCCAAATAAATAGGGATTTTAATCTTGATTGGGTTCACCTGTCTGAGGGCCTGCTCCTTAGTGATACCTAGAGGGATTCTTTATTGAGGACCATAAATTAAAGATAACAAAACTATTTGTTGCTAAGAGATAAACCCACACGAGGGGATGAACTATGTATAATGTATATATATACATGCACACCCACAGACACACGTCCACCAATAATAAAGCAAAACTATGGTGCAGAACTGGCATCAACTTCTGTAAACCAGTTTAATTAAATAGGCTGAATTCAATAGCTGTATAAACAGGAAACACATTCATTTTTCTCTTATCACTGCTTTCAACCACACTGCCTTCTCTTCATGGCTTCCTGGGCACTTTTTTGGATTGAAAGGGTACAATCTGATTTAAAGCTTAAAACATTCAATCATACACCCAATTCAAAATGCCTCCTTTCTACTTTCCCTCCTCAAAGCTCAGGCCTACCCCGGGGCGTGGGATCTGCAGTACGGAGGAGAGGGGTGCTGCGCTCTTGCCTTGTCGCTTAGTTTCTTCACCACTTCCTGCCATTGACTCCTCATGGTGGGCAGGGGAAGAGAGTATCTTCATTCTTGCCTGTCCAGAAATATTTTACTCTTGAGCATTGACACCCTCTGGGAGCCATGTGTGCTCGAAGGCTGGCTCCACTGTGGGTTCTCAGAAGTGGGGTGCACTTTCTGGCCAACATCTGGCAACTCCTTCAGCATCTTCCTGCAACACCCCCTGTCACCCTCCCTGGCAGTGCCCTAGCTCACGTTTTGAGTCGAGTTGTCTTCCCCAGTGTATGTTTATCCCAAAGGAAGATCATACATGCTTTTTACATGAACGCTGGTCTATCTCTGTTCACTCTCTACCCTGCGTTTGTGAGTAACTTCAGTCACTCTGTTGCCTGTCAAATTTAACATGGGGCAAGGCTGGTAGGAGGCACCAGTTTTTACGTTCAAACATTCCTCCAAACTCCAAGGAACAAACATCACATTCTCCCAACAACTACCTCAAGATGGATCCACAATTTCTGCAGTTCTTCAGGACTATGAGACACCAGCCCTCCTTTTTTTCAATGTCAGTTCCTATCAGTGCTCCTCACTTGGTTTGGAGGTGATGGGAAATGCAGGGGAAACATTGCAACCCTCCCTGCTAAGCTGAGAACCCTTCACCACAGTGACTCTCCTAAACATCTTTCTTCATTTTTTTTAATTTGTTTTATATAAGCCTGGATGGGTTAATAGTTCCTGGACCTATTTTTACTAGCCTTTGGTAAGGACTGCGTGGGTAGGTTTAGCATCTTTCTGTGGAGTATGTGGGGACCTCTCACCTACGTCTTCAACTTTAAGGCCTCTTTGCCAAAATTTGGGGTCATAAGAAAGTTCCATTTAACATCCATTCCATTTTACATGACCAAATCCAACGCCATGGGGCTCGCAAATGAGGAAGAGCTAGTGGAATAACAGTGTGGACCCACTGAGACCCTCCTCCTTGGCTGACACGCTAGTCGTGGTGCCTGTAGATACACATTCGGAACGCATGGTGATCCGGATGCTGGCAGCCATTGCTGGTCTGTGTCACACTGGGCACCAAAAATGCTGGTCACACTCTGACCAAAAATGCTGCTTCCCAGACTTCTCCACCACGTAGGCTGTTGTGATTCTATTGCTCCAACAATTTCTATTTTGGGTTGCTAATTGTCCCATCATAGATACATTAGAGGTGGAGCTCTCTCTTCATAAAAGGCCTTGATACACCTTCTTGGATTTAGCCCCCCAGAAAGAAAGAGAAGCATCCTGGGCTAAATGCTGCCTGGAATCCTTTCACCAACTGCTCAGAAATCTCTCTCCAGGCTTGTTTCTTACTTCATCTTCCTGCACCTGCCACATCTTTGTGACCCATTTCACACTCCTTCAGAGTTCTGCTGGCTTCTCTGTGGTTACATCATTTTTGCTTTTCTTTATCTCTTTGTGCTTCCCATTTTCTTCTTGTTTGATCATCTCTTTCTTTTTTTAACCTTCCTTTTTCCCACCTGTGCCAGAGTGATGCTGGAGACCCTGAAGACCAAAGATGTTTCTGAGCCCTGATTTAAAACTCAAAATAGTTACATGAGTGAGTCCAAAATACAATGTGGTCTTGCTTCTTCTGGCTGGACTGGGGGCCCTATGCCCAGTGTCAGGCCTCCTTTTATGCCATAGTCACTTTGGCAAAGGCTGCAGACATTCCCCCTTCCCATCTCCATGCATGCCAGCCTGCTTCCAACCACAGCACCTGGTCCCTGTGTCTGCAGGCTTTCTACTACTGCCAGAACACACCCGGAGCAGGCCAGGTGCTGGGAATCAAACCTTTCCCTTTCCCCAGGAGCACTCTCAGTGACCGATGGGAGCTGGCATCTAAGGAACGTGCCCCTGGCTCCTTGGGCAGGATAAACCTGGAGCGAGTATTCTATGCTGGCTCCCAAAGCTGCTCGGTGGGAGGAAGATTTATTTGCCTTGCCTTGCGTTGCCTTGTCGGCTGCCTTCCCTCCTGTTTCACTTTACAATTCCCCTGGAACTCACTATGCAGTCTCAGGATGTGCTTCCCAAACCAAGGAAGCTTCCAAGCCAGAAATGAAAATTTCGTGGACAGATTGACCAGACCAACAAACTCTCACCCAGGACCGGGTGGCCTTCCTGGTGGCATGCCAAGCTGGCATCACATCTCTCAGTGTAAGGCCTTGTATAGACAGGAAATCACTAAGAGAGAGATCCCAGAAGCAGACACCCAGGGAAGGATTAGGAGAATGTACTTCTCTCTCCATTCCTCTTCCTCCTCCTTTCTTTCCTATCCTCTTGCCTGCTTTCCCTCTTCCCCCACATTTAGAGCACAGCCTCAGGCTCTGTCACTTAGCCGTCCTCCCTTCACTCCTCCCAGCCAGGAGCTGACCTGGATGAGGGTGTCTGCCTCCCTTCCCCAGCCCTGTGAGTTGCCCTCAGGAGCAGCCGGCATGTTCTCATCTGTGAGCACACCTCAAGGTGCCAACTATTGTCTCAGGTCTTAGAAGACAGCAAAATGACAGGTGAAATGATCTGGTCCTGGGAAATAAATCCGAGGTCAAATATAGGCATTTTCATTTCTCCTATTAGATAACAAGAAACCTCTTAACTCTCTGTCAGCTGTATCAAAAAAAGTGACTACCTCATTATTTGTTATTGGCAAAAGTGGTTTAAGAGCTTCAAAGCCAGTGAAAATGAATCCTACAGCAGTGATGGGGAGAGAGAAGGCATTGCCTCATCCTCCCTCCAAGCATATCTGAATCCCATGGGGTTGTACTTTTGCTCTATGCATGCGGCTATGCAGAAGCTCTCAAGTTTTCCAATATGTCCTCTGACTGGGGTAGGGTGGCTTGAAGGGGCTTGTCCCTGCAGCAAAATCACAGCCATCTGTTATTTTACTGATTGCATGGCATTGTCACCCTCACGGTACAGTGATGAGAGGGTAGGGGTGAAGAAAAGGTTGAGGCATTGCTATGACAGCACCACCCTGTGCAGCTCCCCCATGAGGAGGTGGTGTCTGATGCCCACCCATCAAGTGTGTGCTTCTGAGAATGGGAGAGTTGTAGAATTACTTCCCTTCTCCTCCAAGACTGAGGTTGCGGCTCCGGGTCTGCATGAGCGTGGGCTCTACAGCTTCTGGTCTGGTCTGCCTTAGGTAGGTCAAAGCACAGCTGTCCTCAGAGATTGGCAGCTGGAAAGACACTTTGCCTGCACATTTTGCCAACACACTTGAATTTTTTCTGCCAAGCAGAACGATTTACTTGTATGTCTTCATCGAGGGCAATTATTTTTTAGCACCTTGCTGGGCAAGCTGGGTGATCTCATCACAGGGAGGAGCCTATGAGAGCCTGTCTTACTTGGAACAAAAATGAGAAAACTGGCCTCCCTTCTGTCTCCATCCAGAAATTCTCTTCTTTGGCACTTCACAAAGAGATAAGGAGCCTGCCTTTTTTCCCTTGAGAACCACTTGTTCACCCATGAAACTGATCAAGGATAATACTTTAAAAGCACCTCCCTTTTGAAGAGACAGAGTTTTTCTTTTTGAGAAAGGAAGAGCATTTCATCTCTTGCCTTTTACATTAAAAACAAGCAGTATAAAACATTATTCAGTGAGCAAACCTGACACTAAATGTGTCTTAGATTTCCAGATGTAGATAGTTGGGTGGAAAAAAAGAGAGGAAAGGAAAAGAAGTAGGACTAGCAAAGAACCCTGGCAAGAGAAGAATCCAGGGAAAAGAGGGAAGAGGTGGAAACACAGAGATGGGGCCACTGGTGCTGAGAGAAAAGGAGAGGGAGAGGCAGGGAAGACAGAAGGGGAGAGATGCCAGGCAGAGAGGGAGCAGGAGAGGAGATGTGGGCCAAGGGCCTCTCATCTCAAACATATGGCATCTAAACACCACGGAGGCACGCAGCAGCCAAGTCTAGTGGGCAGCTCTAGAGAACATGGGCTGGAGATGGAGTTTAAGGCATTGTCTGCCATCGGTGATGGTTGAGTCTGTAGAAGAGACAGCAAGTAAAGGAGAGATTAGGAACTGAAGCGGCCTCCTGATTCTCTCTTTTCTTACCAATTTCTCAAGAAGGCATCCATTCCAGCTATTTCCACCTCCTTGCAGCCCTCCTGCCCCCCCACCCCTGCACTCCTACTGCCCCTCCATTTGGATCCTCACTCCCACTTCCCCTGCCCCTACAAGGCTTCTGTGGACCAGATGTGTGGCCTTTTCTCGGGAAGCTTTCCTCTTCCATCAATGCCACATTAGGCACTGAAGCCCTCCCCGCCTCCTCTCTTTCTGTGACATCCATCATCATGGAGGCGGTGTCATGAGACATGTAGATTCCCACACAAGTTGTGTTGCTTATTCGTTGTTATGCCTGGAGCATGTTGCTTGCCCTCTTTGAGTTTTCCCATCTGTAATTGGTGCAAACAATAGATGGCACTCCGCCTGCTGCCAGCACCGGATCCTGGGGTTTTGATGGATGTGTGTGTTTATGTGTGGTAAGAGTGAAGGAACATGATGAAGCACTGTGAACTGTGGACTGATCTACAAATAGGACTTATTACTCTGGTTCTTCTGCTCTTATTATCCCCGTCCTCCAACCCCCAACCCAACCTTGGCTCTTTCTTCTTTAACTCATCACCTGTGAACAAACCTTCCCCAGTACTTGTCTTATACCCTTTTCAATTCCTAATTTCTCCTTTACTTGCTGTCTCCCCTCCTGCAGACTCAACCATCACCTAGGGCAGACAACTCCCTAACCTCCGTCTCCAGCCCCATGCTCTCTAGATCCACGCCCTTTGATCCCAACCTCCATCTCCAGCCCCACAGTCTCCAGCCCCACGCCTCCCCGAGGTGTGGCTGCTTGTGTGCCTCAGTAGCACTTTAGATACCACATGTCTGAGATGGGATGGATAGAATGCCTCCCTTTGCCCTCAAACCAGACATTTCTTCTAGAGGAGTGGCAAAGGTACAGGTTCTATGCATAGACAGACTTGGTTTCACTCCCCAGCAATGCTGTGGATTGCCTTGCAGCAATCTTCCTGAGTTTCAGTTTGCCCACCCACAAAAATAGGGACAATAAAGCCTCACTGAGAAATAGTCTGAGGACTCACAGTGATGAAATACTAAATAACAGCACCTGCAAGGCGAGGCCAAGAGGGCACATCTGGGGCTCTCTAGACCCACACTCTAGCCGCACACTGCAGAATCTCTATTCTGCAAATACTTCTCAATCACTGTAAGTGTGGGGCTGCAGGAAGACACTCCTTTTGGCAGGATAGCAGGCCTGACCCTAGCAAATTGTCAAAACAGCATAGAGGTCAAGAGCACAAACTCAGGAGCCAAATCTTGGCTTCACCACTTACCAGCTGTGTTGCTTTAGGCAAGTGAGTTAACTTCTCTGTGCCTTAGTTTTCTTGTCTGTAAAATGGGAATCATAATTAGTAACCTTCCCCATAGGGTTGTATGAGGATTCAATCAGATAAAATCATGTGGGCTGCTTACAACAGTGCCTGATGTGAAGACAGCACCATATAAGTATTTTGTTTGACAAGTGTTATGTTTTTTATGAGTGACATTATTTATGAATGGTTGCATGTTCATTTCTTACTCAAGAGGTTTTGGGGGCCTGGTGGCATCTAGAAAATGAGAGGCCTGAGCACCCTATTGTGCCTTGTGCCAAGCCTTGCTTCACCTTCTGTTGCACCGTAATCATCTCTCTGAGATGAGAGCAGGAGGATGCCCATCCCTGTCCACTTTCCCTCTGGTGCCATGCTGGAGGCCTGATGTGAGCCAATTTCTCCGGCTGCACATGCGCCCAGGCCAGTGACATCACCAGGCGAGAGAGACATGCTGGTGCGGGCAGGGGGATGACGTGCAGGGAGGGGTGGAAAGTCCCTCCAGAGCCCTGCTTTGCCTGCCCTTTGATGTGCGCTGTGTCTCTGGATGACTCAGGCATGTGGCATCATGGGTGACTCTTGGCACTGTGGCCGGGAAGGGGGTGGGTGAAGGGTTGGGGTCTGCCTGGTGAAAGAAAGAGAAGCTGGGGGCCAAGGAGACGAGAATTGGATTGCAGAGGGGCTCATTCCCTGTGGATAAGGCTGGACTTGCCCCTAAGGGTAGGGAGGAGAGACCTAGATGGATTTCAATTTCAGAAAGATCTCTCTGGCTACTGCATGGAAATGGGACTTAGTCCCAGGCAGGATGGGAAGTGAGGAGAAAAGCCACAGAGCTCTTGTGGAAAGAGGATAAAGAGAGGTGGATGTAGAGGGTGACAGCAGGGAAGGACCAGATAAGTCCAACCTTAACAGTGGAAGTGGCTGGATTTGGTGACCCACTCGGTGTCGGCAGTGAGAGGGAGTGAGAGTCTAGGGTGATACTGAGGCCTCCAGAACACTGGACAGGAAAGTGCTTTGGCTACTGTAACATGCTCTACACACACGGTGTTCACCTCAGAAAGACTTCCCAAGGAAAAGGGCAACATTGTATTAACGGTGTTCATCACTTCCATTGACAAACATGGATTGGGTCCATGCTAGGAGCTGCACTGGCAGATCCAGAGAACAGGCAGATGTGGCCCTGCCTTTGAGGTGCTCACACCTAAGCCGGGGAGGCAGACCCTTTGGTTGAGGAGGTCTGTAACTCCTGCCTCAACCGGATTCAGAAAATAACCAGAAAAAACGCTGGCTCCCCTCATAGGAGGGATCTCCAGGACAGCCCAGCCCCAAATTCCACATTTTCACTCCTCACACCCATCCCCGGAGCACTGGAGTGACTTGTACTTTCAAATCTATTACTGGTACATCAAGAAATTTATCAGCTGGTGGCTTCATCTATAAAATGAGAATGATAATAGGAGGCAGGATAAGTTACCATATAAGTAACATATGTAAAGCTCCTAGAGCAGGGTCTGGCACACAGTAAGTGTTCAATTAAATGAGGCATCATCATCATCACTATTATTATATTTTTCCTTACAATCTCAGCTGGCTCTTTCCTTACCTTGTCTTTAATACCTCCAACATTTCCCAGTCCTCCTTTTCTCTCTAAAATTCATCCAAGACACCATTAAATCCTCCCCATATATGACAAAGAACTCAGTGCAGGTCTGAATAGGCCATCTTAGGTTCACAGTACTTGAAGTCAGCTTCCTTCTTTGAGTGGATCGACTCTACCATCAAGAAAGAAGTCAGAGCAAAAACATGCAAATGGGATTGCCTCAAACTAAAATGCTTCTGCACAGCCCAGGAAACAATCAACAGATTGAACAGGCAACCTATGAAATGGGAGAAAATATTTGCAAATGATACATCTGATAATGGGTTTAAGATCCAAAATAATAAGGTACTCAACTCAAGTGCAAAAAAAAAAAAAACCCAATTTAAAAATGGGTGAAAGATACGAGTAGACATTTCTCAGAAGAAGACATACAATGGCCAGCAGGTATATGAAAAAGTGCTCAACATCACTAATCATTAGAGAAATGCAAATTAAAACCACCAAGAGATATCATCTCACACCTGTCAGGATGGCTATCATGAGAAAGATGAAAGATAAGTATTGATGAGGATGTGGAGAAAAGGGAACCCTTGTGCACTGCTGGTGGGAAAGTAAGTTGGTATAGCTATTATGGGAAACAGTACCGAGGTTCCTTAAAAAATTAAAAATAGAATTACTATACAATCCAGCAATCCCACTTCTGGGTATTTAATGAAGGAAATTAAATCAGTATCTCAAAAGACATATCTGCAATTGTGTATTCATTGCAGCATTTTTCACAATAGTCAAGAAAAAGAATCAGCCTAACTGTTCATCAATGAATGGATGAGTGGATAAAGAAAATGTGAGATATATAGATATCTATAGATATATATACAGTGAAATATCATTTCATCTTTAAAAAGAAGGAAATCTTGCCATTTGCAACAACACAGACTTCAAGGACATTATGCTTTGTGAAATAAGCAAGGCATATAATGACAAATTCTCTATGAGCTCACTTATATAGGCACACCTCAGAGGTACTGCAAATTTGATTCCAGACCACTGTATAAGTGATTACATAATAAAGCAAGTACAATTTTTTTTATTTTCTAGTACATATAAAAGTTACACTTACGTTATGCTGTGTTCTATTAAGTGTGCAATAGCATTCATGTCTAAAAAAAGTACATACTGTAATTTTAAAATACTTTATTGCTAAAAAATGCTAACGATCATTTGAGCTTCTAGGAAGTTGTAATCTTTTTGCTGATGGAGGGTCTTGCCTTGATGTTAATGGCTGCTGATTGATCAGGGTGGTAGTTGCTGAAGATTGGAATTGCTGTGGCAATTTCTTAAAATAAGACGGCAATGAAGTGTGCTGCATCAATTGACTCTTTCTTTTAGGGAAGATTTCTCTGTAGCATGCTGTGTTGTTTGATAGCATTTTACCTTCAGCAGAACTTCTTTCAAAATTACAGTCAATCCTTTCAAGCCCTGCCACTGCTTCATCTACTAAGTTACTGGAATATTCTAAATCCTTTGTTGTCATTTTAACAGTGTTCACAGCATCTTCACTAGGAGTAGATTTTATCTCAAGAAACCACTTTCTTTGCTCATCCATAAAAAGCAACTCCTCATCTGTTCAAGTTTGGTCATGAGATTGCAGCAATTCAGTCCCATCTTCAGGCTCCATTTCTAATTCTAGTTGTCGCTAGTTCTAGCACATCTGCAGTTACTTCGTGCATTGAAGTCTTGACCCCCTCAAAGTGAACCATGAGGGTTGGAATCAACTTCTTCAAAACTCCTGTTAATTGATATTTTGACCTCCCCATATGAATCATGAATGTTCTTAATGGCATCTAGAAGGGTAAATCCTTTCAAAGAGGTTTGCAATTTATTTTGCTCAGATTCATCAGAGGAATCGCTGTCTGTGACAGCTATAGCCTTATGAAGTATATTTCTTCAATAATAAGACTTGAAAGTTGAAATTCCTCTTGGATTCATGGGCTACAGAATGGATGCGTTGTCAGCAGGCATGAAAATTACACTAATCTCCCTGTACATCTTGAGCTGACCTCTGGTGTGACCAGGTGCATTGTCAATCAGAAGCAATATTTGGAAAGGACTCTTTTTTTCTGAGCAGTATGTCTTAAAACTGGGCTTAAAATATTTAGTAAATCATGCTATAAACAAACATGCTGTCATTCAGGCTTTGTTCTTCCATTTATAGAGCACAGGTAGAGTGGATTTAGCAAAATTCTTAAGGGACCTAAGATTGTCAAAATCGTAAAAGAGCATCGGCTTCAACTTAAAGTCACCAGCTACGTTAGCCTCAATAAGAGAGTCAGCCTGTCCTTTGAAGCTTTGAAGCCAGGCATTGACTTCTCTTCTCTCACTATGAAGTTCTAGATGGCATCTTGTTCCAATGGTAGGCTGTTTCATCTGTATTGAAAATCTGTGGTTTAGTATAGTGTAGAAAATCTAGTTGTTCTTCACTAGATCTTTTAGATAAGTTTGCTGTGGCTTCTACATCAGCACTTGCTGTGTCGTCACCTTGGACTTTTTGTTACAGAGATGGTTTCTCCCTAAACCTCATGAACCAACCTTTGCTAACTTCAAACTTTTCTTCTGTAGATTTCTTACCTCTCTCAGCCTTCACAGACTTGAAGAGAGTTAGAACTTTGCTCTGTATTAGGCTTTAGTTTAAGGGAATATTGTGGCTAGTTCTTTGGTTAACAGCCCACAGAAAGAAAGTAAGACAGTCAGTTCCATGTGACCTTCCAAACAGAATTGCCAAAGGAACAAAGTGTGATTTAGATGTAAAGAATCCAGACTGACCATGTTGGGGGAAGAGGGTCACTGTTTGCTTCCCATCCCTTCTCAGTATAGCCCAAATGCTGCAATGGTTGCAAAATGGAAGGATTGTGGCAGGAGCAAGGCCAAGGATGTGCTTGGGCAGAATGTTCATTTGAGCAGCATCTCCATGTGACTCCTTTCTTCCTCCCCACCCCCAGCTTTATAGGAGTATAACTGACAAATAAGAACCGTATACATTTAAGGTGTACAGTCAGAGCCAGAACCCAGCCTCTCCTGTGGCCAAGGCCACAAGGCAAGAACTATTCTAGGCCATGAACCCTCTTAAGGGCATGGAGCACACACTCTGCCCTGACCAATGGAAAACACAAGGCTTATCTGCTCCCATTCCTCCTTCCTGGCCTCCACCCCTAGCAGGAGGCATCTGCAGTTTTTACAGCCAGTGCTTCTGGGTGCAGTTTACACATCTCCTTCCCACTGTGCTCTTATGGAGGTGGAGTCAAGAGTCCTGGGGTCCAATCCAAGCTCTGCCATTTACTGGCTGTGCGCCTTGGATACTTCTCTCATTATAGCCCTGTGAGATTTTCATTTGGTAGATAAGAAACTTGGGCTCACAGAGGCACCAGGGTAAATAGTAGAAATGGGTTTTTTTATTCAGGTTGGTGTGTTTCCAAATCCAAGGCTACTTTCAGAACATCTGGCTCCATAATTTCTGACCTGTGAATGAGGTTTACCTTTTTCCCATGGAGAAAGGAAAACCTCAGCAAACAGAGCATCTTTGTTTCTTCCCCCAGTACCATCTGAAACACAGCCCATTAAACTCACCCATCAGCCAACTCAGTATGTTAGGCAGAAGGGCAAGCCCTCCATGGAGTCAGAAAACAAGCCATCTCTGTCCCCTTCAAGTTCCAGCAGTAGACACTTGTGGCTGTGTGAGACTGTATCTCTTGTGTGGGCTTCCATAATAGCTTCTTGATAGTGCCTGGCTCAGCACAGACTGGAAGTCCCCAGGCTTGAGGACTGCAGCTTCCTTCTGGGGTGGAAATGTTGACAAAGAATTCAAGATGGCAGGAGTCTAGAGAGAGGACTGAGATGATCTGGGTGCCCCTAGTTCCATCCCAGTAGGATACCAGTTGGCTGAAGACAATGCACAAGTCACCTAGAAATAGGAAGCCTTCTGTTCTGAGATATTCCTGGCTTGTTCCCTTTAATCTGTACAGGGATTGAGTCTCTGTTACATCTGGACTGAGCTCCTGGCCAGTGCTTGTGATGTTGCACTCCTGTGGTGTGCCTTTTCTCCAACTTGTCCTTCCAGGTCTATCTTTTTCTAGGAGGAGCTGGAGCCTGCTTTGCATTACATGGTTGCAGAGTTCAAAGAGTGGCAGTTTCCTACTCATTCATTCATTCGTTCATCCTGCCAGGCACAGGGGATACCAGCGTAAACAAGACTGAACACAGCCCCTAGCCCTCTCAGGCTTAGTGAAGTGACATGAGATTTGGATGCAGGGCTCTACTCCCAGCCCAGCATTGACAATCTGATGATCTCACTCGCTCAACTCTCCGAGCCTCAGTTCCTTCAGGTGTGAAATGTGTGTAATGATGCCACCCTCATATGATTCAAGTGAGTTGAAGGATTTAATCAAATAAATAAGAAAGTGTTTGTTAACCATAAAGATTATATCGATCTGAGTTATTACTGTTAATAATGTGACGATTATTATTGCTACACATTTCCATTCAGGAAGTTTTCTCTGCCTGACCTGCGTACTGTGCCAAGAATCTGGGTAAAATTTAGTCTGCATGGCAGACTCTGACAATATTGACTGATCTACTCTGGGTCATTAGCTTGCTTCTTTTGTCTCCTAACAGGTTTATGAAGGTATAATTCACATAGTATACAATTCGTCCACTTAAAGTATACAGTTCAATGTGTTTTTTTTTTTAATTCACAGGGTTATATAACCATCACCACAATCTAATTTTAGAACATTTTCATCTCTCTTAAAAGAAACCCCATGCCCATTAGCAGTCACTCCCTATTTCCTCCCATCAGCCCCTTCTCCCCACCAAAGGAAACAACAAATCTGTTTGCTTTTATATATTTGCCTTTTCTGGACGTTTTATAGAAATAGAATCAGTTGGATCAGGTGGTAGACACTGGGTTATTCCCATTTTTGGGCTATTATGAAAGATGCTGCTTTGAACATTTATGTATAAGTTTCTGTGTGAACATACGTTTTTATTTCTCTTGGGTATACCTCAGCCCTATGAGTGAAATTGCTAGGTCACATGGTTGCTCTGTGCTTAACACTTTAAGGAAATGTTACATTGTTCATCAAAGCTGCTGTACCATTTTACATCCCCACTGGCAAGGTATGAGGGTTCCAATTTCTCTACACCCTCACCAACACTTCTTATTATGTCTTTTTTATTAGAGTCATCCTAGTGGGTGTGAAGTGGTTTCTCATTATGGTTTTGATTTGCGTTTCTCTAATGACTAATGATATTAAACATCTCTTCATGTGCTTATTGACCATTGGTACATTTGCTTTGCCAAAATGTCTATTCAAGTCTTTTGCCATTTCTTATTATCTACCTTATTATGAGTTGTAGAAGTTTTTTTTTTTTTTTTTACATATATTGGATATAAGTCTGTTATCAGTGATGTGATTTGCAAATATTTTCTTGCATTCTATGAGGTATCTTTTTACTTTCTCATTGACATGTTTACAGCACAGAAGTTTTAGATTTTGATAAAGTCATCTTAACTTTCTTTTCTTTTGCCACTTATGCTTTTGGTGAGATATGTAAAGCCTATTTCTTAAATGGGCTCTGACTTTTAGCATGTGTCCATTATTTACACAAAATTAAGTATCTGGCTTAAATCCAAATCAGGAAAAACAATCAATGAATCATCACTATAACCTTACACAAGTTAGGCGTAATTGAATAAGCCTAATTGAAGCCTTCCTTCTGTGAAAGAAATGAGGAAACAGACATAGCTTTCAAACTGAGTAGGGTAGCAGGTGAGGTGGGCTAGGTAACACCCTTGCTGCTCTTACCATCTCCAACAGAATCCACTTGCAGGGGGCTTGCCCTAAGGGGGAAGACAGGGAAGAGTAATAAGACTGAGATACTAAGGAAAGAAACAAGGCTGTTACTTGCGCTACGCTTGCTTCCAAGGGCCAAGGGAGGTTAGGACTGAATTCCTGTGCTGCCTTTCTCACCGTGCCCTCCTCTCTTACCCCTTGGAAGGATCTACAGGGATGAAGCTCTTCAAGAGCTTCCACAGGACACTAGGACCTTTGATTATGCTGTCCCCACTGTCTGCCGAGATCCTCACCCCCAGGCCTTCACCTGGTCATCTCCCACAGGTCCTTCAGTGCATGCCTCACTTGTCAGTTCCTCAGGAACATCGTCCCTGACCTCCCTGATCATGTTGCTCCGCTGCCTTCAGGACATAGGAAACAAGGCCTTCAGGATATGGCTCCAGCCCACATCCTCAAAAGGACTCCCTTTTCCTCGCCCAGCATGTCCTTGCAGTTCCTACTTTTCACCATCCACAGCTCAGTCTGTACTGTTGAGCTGTCTCTCCGGCTTCTTCAGGTGCAATGCAACTCCCTTTCCCACCTTCTCACCCCATCACTGTCCCCAGCCTCAGCCAACCTGGCAGCTCCCTCCCCTGGGCTCTACCCTTCTCTAGCTAATGCCGAGGTCACTATTGTGCACCTGCTCATTTTCCTCTTGGCCTGGGAACTTCTCATATATCTGTGGATCTTCGAATCCCAAAGTCTGCATTAGGCTTCCTGACACATACTAGTTGCTTTGTGAATGTTGGTTGAATTAATTAATTAACCTGTCAAAGAGGGGCATTGAAGAATGTTTGGACATAATTTGGGGACAGACCGGCTCAATCAGGACACTTGTATTGGAGAACAACACCGAGATTCTACTTAAGTCTGTCCCTGATTCACTGAAGAGAAAAGAGGTTTCATTTCTCTTATCAGGGACTTAGCATCCTCCACTCACACACTGAGACTCTGTATTTGTTCCCTGAGAAATTTCTCATCTCTTTTAGGGAGTCAGTGCCCAGGCCAAGAGATCTCACTGCTTTGAGGGCCTGCTCCTAACCTCACGGACCCAGTTGGAGGCTTAAATATCTGCTAACTTGGAGGCAGATATTCCCCCCACGGTTTTCAGAGTGGCCCAGGTCTCTGTCAACCTCACTCCTGCAACCCAGAGTCTGTCTATCTATCTCTCTTTCTCTTTCCGGGTTTGAAGCTGTCTGCTGCCAGCAGAAACCCCTTCCCATATTGGTCCTGCGCCTCTCAGATCATATCAGGGTAAAGGGAGGTGAGAACGCTTGTATTTCTAATTCAGGTATCCTGCAAGTAGGTATTACTGTCTCCATTTTACCAGAGACAGAAACTGAGTCTCAAACGGCAAAATAAATTGTCTTGTGTGCTTTTGTCTGTGTAACTGGAATACTCCACATTATACAACAGACATCAACTGGACTTTGGAGAAATACGGGGAAGGGGCAGCCATGTCCAGGGGCTCATGGATCTCTGCTTGGAGACAGCAAGAGGCCAACCACCACCACCACTGCCCACACTGCTCCGACCTTTCTGCTTCGTCTTCAGTTCATGAATATTTATTTTCTAGGCACTATTCTAAGCTCAGGGGATATAGCAATAAACAAGACAGACATCAGAGCTTACATTTTAGTAGGGATGACAAAATAAATACATCTAAATGCATATATAATATAATTTCAGACAGTAATAAGTGCTGTGCAAAAAATAAATCAGGTATTGTTAACATTCTAGATCTGGAGTTGGTTGACACGTTCATAAGTGTTCACTGCATTACCATGTGTTATAACATACCTATTCTTTACATATATTCTTTGAATATGATACTATATAACAAAAAGTTCTGCTCATACAAAGTTTGTGATGAAATGAAGCGGGGGTATCTTAGATGAAGTCATCAGAGAAGACTTTCTGTATTTCAGCTGAAATCAGATAAATGAGAGGGAGCTTGCAGGGTAAAGTTCTGAGGAAGAAGCAAGAAGGGCTCCTGGGACAGGGAGAGGCAGGTGAGACAGGACTGGGTGCCAAAGTGGAGAAAGGGAAGAAAGGGGGTTGGCGAAATAGGCAGGGTCAGACCAAATTGGTGATCCAACATGTGGATGTTATTCTAGGAAATGCCAAAAGAAATTACAAGTGCCCCTCTCATTTTTCCTCCAGTCCTCCCCTTCCCCTCAGCAGGTGGGACTTTCTCTGGATGTGCCAGAACTTAGCCAAGCTCTAGCCAGGCTCATCAACCCCAGAGCTTGGGGCTTTGTTTTTATAGGGCAAGAAAGCAGAACAAGCCAAGGTTTAACTTTATGCTGCTTTTGCTCATGATGATTAAATTCACTTTGCCAATAAGTTTCAAGTTCAGATATATCTTGAATATAAATCAAATGGTACTCTAGTCATTTGACTTACATTGAATGTCAGTTTTCTACACTTTTTGAGCTAATAATTTGACCCTTGTCATCTTTGCTCAGCAGCCCCTGATCCCAGCAATCCTCCAGGGGTCTGCTTGAACACCAGCCCTTGGAGCAAGAGCAGACAGCGGTAGGGGAGTGGAGAGAGCCTGAGATGAAGTGTCTGGAGACCTGAGACAAACCACTTCATCTCTCCAAATTCATTTTATTACCTACAAAACCAGCATAAATCCTTCCTTGCAGAAATAAAGCATGGGAAAGGATTTAGCACAGTGCCTGAGATACAAGAGGTGATCAGTAAAAGTGTGTTGGATCCAATTTTAATTTCATTTTTAAATTAAACCGAAATCTGCTCAACTAAACAAATTTGCTCATCATTAGTACTGCCTCCTTGGTCTATCAACATTTTTCTTATTAACTTTTTAAATGACTGTCCTTGTTCACTCTAGAGTTTTTGTAAAATACTGAATAGGATAAAGAAGAAAATGTAATTCATTCATAATTCTACTTCTCGGAGATAACTACTCTTAAAATACTCATGTGTTTCCCTCTAGGTTTTTTTACTCTATAAATATTTTCATATTTGGATGGCATATTTTATTCCATTTTGTATCTGGCTCTTTTCATCTAGTATTTCATTCCACCAATTTTCTGTCACTAAAATATTCTTTGGTAACATGAGAAGTAAACAAATGAAAAGCTCTCTGCTCCATGAGAAATAAACTGTGAGGTTGAGAAGACCAACAGGGGAATTGTTTTATGGCTACTGTGGGATGATGTGTTGACAGGGACTGAGTGGAAATGGCAGAAGTGGTAAAAACCATTCAGATTCAGAATGTACTGGTAAGGAATAGGAGATAGGTCTCAGGGATGGATTAGATGGGAGAGATTAGAGAAAGCTTACACAGATCAGTCGTAGTGTTCAGACAGAGCATGTGGATAAAGAGTGGTTCCATTTCCTGAGATGGGGAATGGAAGGAGGGGCAGCTCTGAAGGAGAACATCCTTGGCCGAGGGGACATTCCAGCCTCTTGGGTCTTCCAGACTCTGGGGTGGAGAGTAAGGTGGAGGGGGAAGATCTGGCTTAGTGCTCAGGGGCAGCTGACACATGGTCCCTGAGATTCTGTGAGCTATTTCCTCCAGTAGCAGGCCCTGAGCCACTCAAAGACACCCTACTCACCTAGTGCCAGGCTACATTCCCAAACTAGGGTCTCCACCTTTTCTGAAGAAGAAAATCATAGACACATCCCTCAACAATTAAACACTAACACAGTATACATTCCTCATTCCACAAATCATTGCAAAGTGCTGACTATGTGCTTGGCACTGTTCACTGGGAATATAGCCATGAACAGACCAAACTCCCTGCCTTCATGGAGCTTCAGACAATAAAACAAGTAATTCATAGTACACTCAATAATGGTAAGTGCAATGGAGAAAAATAAAATAGAAGGCTCAGGAGGTGTGGAGAGTTTAGAGGGATGGGTTGCAGTTTTCATTAGTGAGGTTAGGAAGGTCTCATCAGTAACATAACATAAGAGCCACGTGGAGATGAGAGTCACCTGAGAGCACTGGGTCTCGTGTGATGACTGATGTAAAAAGGACTAATGGCATTTGTTCAGATGGTCTCAAGGCAGACAATAGCGGTAAAGTTGGAGTGTTGGAAGTAAACTGTGGTAGGGAGCAGGCGCTGTCAGAGGCACATTGAACTCACGATTGTGCTCTGGACTCCTGATGATGGCGGTATAGAGGTGGGAGGAAGGCGTCCCACTGACAATGCTGTAGGACACTCTTGGTTTCCACTGGTGGCAGCCTGAGAGGCTAAAGAAGGACATTGTTAGTTTGCAGAGGTCTATGGAGACAACTCAGGATGGGACTCCAGGTGAGGATTCTGTGGTGAGTCAGGGAACAAGGCACAAAGGGAACCAGGAGCTGTTACTTCTCCAGGAGGCCAAGGAGGACGGTTGGTTGTGAGGGGAGGGGTTCCTCTGCCCAAATGACAGACACTGCCCAGTTGCTTCGTTTTATAGTATAGGCCGTATTATACCTAACCAAGACTATGTGGCATTGGTACATCAGCTGTGCTGTGTGGCCCAGGAGGCTGCCTGGACTCTCATTCCGAACAAACTCTGAATATTTGGAAAGTACAAATGAAGAGATAAAAATAAAGGTTAGCTCAGTTATTTATGTTCATAGTACCTCGCATGCCTAGCACAGTAGAAGGTATTTGTCTTGCACATAGTAGGCACTTGATAAGAACTTGAAGACTTAAACCAAAGTGCTTTTTAAAAATAAAATCCATTATTTATTGAAAACTTTCTATTTGCCAAGTTCTAGGTTAGACACAAGAAATATTTGTTTAAAATACAAATAAAACACAAGAATTAACCCTTAAGAAGTTCACATTGTTAAATTAAAGTAGAAATAGACACTAAAAGACCAACACTGAATCCAAGTTAGGAAAATTGGGGACCAAATCAATGAAAGAAATAATGGTTCCAAATATAATCCCCAGGTTCTTAAAAGAAGTGAATCATTATCAGAATTATTTAAAACAATAGAGCTGAGGGCTCTAGTGATTCATTTAGCAAATATTGCTTAAACTTTTTTGATCATAATCTATAGTGAGAAATTTATTTTATATCAAATTTAGTATGCAGACACAACTGAAATATTATGTGATATACTCTAATTTGTTATATTCCATTTATTTATTTATTAAGTGCTGGTCTTAACTCACAACCCAGTATACTGACTTCACAACCTGCTAATGGGTTACAATCTACGGTTTGAAAACACTGATCTGATCTAATCTAACCTTCTCCTTTCATCATACCTTCAGTCTAGGCATCCTACAGGGCCCCAGGGGACTTGTGACTTGGTAGTCTCTCAATAACTTAGAGTCCTGACACTGCAAGCATCAAGAAAAGCAAAACTCTGGCTTTTTCTGCTCATCACCATGACTCTGACTCCAAGCACTCTGCCTGGAGCACAGCAGATGGTAAAGAAATTGGTTAATGATGGAGGAAAGCTACATACAGGTTCCATAGCTACTTAGCTAAAGAATGATGCCTCCTTTCAAAGACGAGCTAGAACAATCAGACAATTGTTGGCTGTCAGAAAATCGCAGCGATTTTATAATTCCATATGAGAATAAATCTTAACTTCAATTGTAAAAATAAGTTGTTACCTCAGCATGTCACAAGTGATCAGTGCAGTGCTTTAGATAATGATGCATTGTTTTGTGTGTATGCATCCTCATCTATCCTCTGGCCAAAAATGGATTCCAAGCATTTGGATGAAATAAATGTCTTCTTTCTTTAACCCACCAACCACTTAGTAGTGGGCTAAATAATTAGGCTGCAAGTGCTTTGGGGAAGAACAACTGAGATAATTAATAGGACTTATTTTTCTCCATTGTTTCTTAATAGCTTTATAAAGTATAACTGACATACTCTAAACTGCACATGTGTGAAGTGTATGACTTTTGACATAAATATACACCTGGGAAACCGTCACCAAAATAAAGATAATAAAAATATACATTACTCAAAGGTTTGTTTCCTGTTACCTTTTTAAAATCCCTCCTTCATGCCCTTCTCCATACACCTTTTCCCAGATCCCCAAGCAACCACTGATAAGTTTTCCATCACTGTACATTAGTTTGTATTTCCTATAGTTTAATATAAGTGAAACAAAGGGTAAGCACTTTTTTTATCTATCTCCTTTCACTAAGCATAAGTATTTGAGCTTTATCCATGTTGTAGATTGATTCCTTTTTAGTCTTGAGTAGTAGTATTCCATTGTATGAATAGAACATGGTTTGTTTATCTGTTTACCAGTTGATGGACTTTTGGGCTATTTCCTGTTTAGGACTGTTACAAATAAAGCTGCTACAAACATGTGCATGTAAGTCTTTATAGGAACACATGCTTTGATTTCTCCTGGGTAAAGACTTAGTAATGGCATGTCTGGATCACGTAGGAGATAGTTGTTTCCTTTTTAAGAAACTGTCAAATTGTTTTCAAAAGTGTTTCTGCCATTTTATATTTCCACCAAAAGTGTATAAGAGTTCCAGTTTCTCTACATCTTCACCAACATTTATTATGGTCAGATTTTTTGTTTATCTTTTTGCCTTTTTGTTTATTTGTTTTTTGAGACGGAGTCTCTGTCACCCAAGCTGTAGTGCAGCAGTGGTGTGATCTTGGCTCACTGCAACCTTTGCTTCCAGGGTTAAGCGATTCTCTACCTTAGCCTCCTGAGTAGCTGGGATTATAGGCACCCACGACCGCGCCCAGCTAATTTTTGTATTTTTAGTGTAGACAGGGTTTCACCATGTTGGTCAGGTCTCGAGCTCCTGTCCTCAAGTGATCCTCCCGCCTCAGCCTCCCAAAATGCTGGGATTACAGGCGCGAACCACCAAGCCTGGCCTGTTTTAGCCATTTTTAATAGGTGTATAGTGTTATCTCACTATAGTTTTCATTTGCATTTTCCTAAGATGTTCAGCATCTTTTCATGTGCTTATTTGTTACTACATGTATTTTTTGGTGAAGTGTCTGTTATAATTTCTTACCTTTTAAATAGTGGTTTTTTTCTTATTAAGTTTTGAGAGTTGTAGTTGCAAATCTGTTATCATATATCTATGTGTGTATATATATATAAATATATTTATATATAAATACATATACACATGTGATATATATGTAAAATATAAATGTATATAAATATGTATACACATACACGTGTGTGTGTGTGAATATATATATATGTGTAAATATTTTCTCCCAGTCTGTGGCTTGTCTTTTCATTCTTTTAATAGCATTTTTTAAGTAGCAGAAGTTTAATTTTGATCAAATCCAACTTAGCAAATGGTCACAAAGTTTAATTCTGTTTTCTTCTAAAAGTTGTACAGTTTTAGGCTATACAGTCTACAATTCTGTTTGAATTAAGTTTTTATATGGTGTGAAGTATAGATCAAAGTTCATTAATTTTATAAAATATGGGTATTTGTTTCAGTACCACATTTTGAAAAGATGATCCTGTATCCACTGAATTTTCCTTGTAACTTTGACAGAAATTAGTTTCCAATACCATCACAAAGATGAGGAAAAAAATATTAGTTGTCAATTTTTGTGTCGACATAAATGTTTATATCTACTTATATGCTCTCTATTATGTTCCATTTATCTGTTAGTCTCTCTTTGTGCCAATACCACATTTTTTTAATTAGAGTGGCTGTATAATAAATCTTAAAATCAGAGAGTATTGGTACTCTGCTCTTTCTCAAAGTTGTTTTGACTCTTCTAGGTCCTTTGGATTTCCACATGAATTTTACAATCAGCTTGTTACTTTTTACCAAAAAAAAAGCCTACTGTAATTTTGAGCATTATGACCTATGAACAAGGTACATCTCTTTATTTAGGTCTTCTTTAGTTTCTCTAGGGACTGTTTGTAGTTTTCAGTGTATAGGTCTTGCACACCTTTTGTTCTATTTATCCTGAAGTACTTCATATTTTTGATGCAATTATGAATGGTGCTATTTTTTAATTTCAATTTTGAATGGGTTATTGCAAGTATATAGAAATACAACTAATTTTCGAATAGTAGTCTTTTATCTGGCAATCTTACTAAACTCATTTATTAGATCTAGTAGAAATTTTTGTAGATTTCTTCAGATTTTCTACATAAATAAATGTAATCTGTGAAAAAAGACAATTTTACATCTTCCCTTTCAACCTAGATTTTCTTTTTGTACTTTAAGTTCTGGGGTACATGTGCAGATCTTGCAAGATCGTTGCATAGGTACACATTGCCATGGTGGTTTGTTGTCTCCATCCCCCCGCCCGTCACCTACATCAGGCATTTCTCCTAGTGTTATCCCTCTCCAACCTCCCTACCCACTGCTGTCCCTCCCCTAGTCCCCCAACCCCCAACATACCCCAATGTGTGATGTTCCCCTCCCTGTGCCCAGGTGTTCTCATTGTTCAGCACCAACCTATGAATGAGAACATGTGGTGTTTGATTTTCTGTTCTTGTGTCAGTTTGCTGAGAATGATGGTTTCCAGATTCATCCATGTCCCTACAAAGGACACTAACTCATCATTTTTTATGGCTGCATAGTATTCCATGGTGTATATGTGCCACATTTTCTTTGTCCAGTCTATCATCGATGGGCATTTGGGTTGGTTCCAGGTCGTTGCTATTGTAAACAGTGCTGCAGTGAACATACGTGTGCATGTGTCTTTATAATAGAATGATTTATAATCCTCTGGGTATATACCGAATGATGGGATTGCTGGGTCAAACAGAATTTCTATTTCTAGATCCTTGAGGAATTGCCAAACTGTCTTCCATGTGGTTGAACTAATTTATACTCCCACCAACAGTGTAAAAGTATTCCTATTTTTCCACATCCTCTCCAGCATCTATTGTCTCCAGATTTTTTAATGATTACCATTCTAACTGGCACAAGATGGTATCTCAATGTGGTTTTGATTTGCATTTCTCTAATGACCAGTGATGATGAGCATTTTTCATGTTTCTTGGCCTCATATATGTCTTCTTTTGAAAAGTGTCTGTTCATATCCTTCACCCACTTTTGAATGGGTTTATTTGTTGTTGTTGTTGTTGTTTTTCTTGTAAATCTACTTTAGTTCTTTGTAAATTCTGGATATTAGCCCTTTGTCAGATGGGTAGATTGCAAACATTTTTTTCTATTCTGTTGGTTGCAATCATTCTCTAATGATTGTTTCTTTTGCTGTGCAGAAGTTCTTTAGTTTTATTAGATCCCATTTGTCTATTTTGGCTTTTCTTGCCATTGTTTTTGGTGTTTTAGTCATGAAGTCCTTGCCTACGCCTATGTCCTGAATGATATTGCCTAGATTTTCTTCTTGGGTTTTTATGGTGTTAGTTCTTATGTTTCAGTCTTTAATCCATCTGGAGTTAATTTTAGTGTAAGGTGTAAGGAGGGGAGCCAGTTTCAACTTTCTGTACATGGCTAGCCAATTTTCCCAACACCATTTATTAAACAGGGAATCTTTTCACCGTTGCTTTTTTTTCTCAGGTTTGTCAAAGATCAGTTGGTTATAGATGTGTGGCATTGCTTCTGAGGCCTCCGTTCAGTTCCATTGGTCTATATCTCTGTTTTGGTACCAGTACCATGCTGTTTTGATTACTGTGCCTTGTAGTATAGTTTGAAGTCAGATAGCATGATGCCTCCAGCTTTGTTCTTTTTGCTTAGGATTGTCTTGGCTATGCAGGCTCTCTTTTGGTTCCATATGAAGTTTAAAGTGTTTTTTTCCAGTTCTGTGAAGAGGGTCATTGAGTCTACAAATTCCTTTGGGCAGTATGGCTATTTTCAAGATATTAATTATTCCTAACTATGAGCATGGGATGTTTTTCCATCTATTTGTTCCTCTCTTATTTCCTTGAGCAGTGGTTTGTAGTTCTCCTTGAAGAGGTCCTTTACATCTTTTGTTAGTTGTATTCCTAGGTATTTTATTCTCTTCGTAGCAATTGTGAATGGGAGTTTGTCCTTGATTTGACTCTCTGTTTGTCTGTTATTGGTGTTTAGGAATGCTTGTGATTTCTGAATATTGATTTTGCATCCTGAGACTTTGCTCAAGTTGATTATCGGTTTAAGGAGATTTTGGGCTGAGATGATGCAGTCTTCTAAATATACAATCATGTTGTCTGCAAATAGAGACAGTTTGACTTCCTTTTTTACTAATTGAATACCCTTTATTTCTTTTCTTGACTGCTCTGGCTAGAACTTCCAATACTATATTGAATAGGAGTGGTGCGAGAGGGCATCCTTGTCTAGTGCCAGATTTCATAGGGAATGCTTCCAGGTTTTGCCCATTCAGTAAGATATTGGCTGTGGGTTTGTCCTAAACAGCTTTTATTATTTTAAGATACGTTCCATCAATACCTAGTTTATTGAGGGTTTTTAGCATAAAGCTGTTGAATTTTGTTTAAGGCCTTCTCTGAATCTATTGAGATAATCATGTGTTTTTTGTCCTTGGTTCTGTGTATGTGATGGATTACATTTATAGACTTGCATATGTTGAACCAGCCTTACATCCCTGGGATGAAACCTACTTGATTGTGGTGGATAAGCTTTTTGATGTTCTGTTGCGTTCAGTTTGCCAGTATTTTATTGAAGATTTTTGCATCTATGTTCATCATGGATATTGGCCTGAAGTTTTCTTTTTTTGTTGAGTCTCTGCCAGGTTTTGGTATCAGGATGATGTTGGTCTCATAAAATGAGTTAGGGAAGATTCCCCCTTTTTCTATTGTTTGGAATAGTTTCAGAAGGAATGGTACCAGCTCCTCTTTGTACGTCTGGTAGAATTTGGCTGTGAACCCATCTGGACCTGGGCTTTTTTTGGTTGGTAGGCTGTTAATTGCTGCCTCGACTTCACCCCTTGTTATTGGTCTATTCAGGGTTTCAACTTCTTCCTGGTTTAGGCTTGGGAGGGTGCAAGTGTCCAGGAATTTATCCATTTCTTCCAGATTTACTGGTTTATATGTATAGAGTTGTTTGTAGTAATCTCTGATGGTAGTTTGTATTTCTGTGGAATAGGTGGTGATACCCCCTTTTTCATTTTTTATTGCATCTATCTGATTCTTCACTCTTTTCTATTAGTCTGGCTAGTGGTCTATTTTGTTGATCTTTTCAGAAAAACAGCTCCTGGATTTATTGATTTTTTGAAGGATTTTTGGTGTCTCTATCTCCTTCAGTTTTGCTCTGGTCTTAGTTATTTCTTGTCTTCTGCTAGATTTTGAGTTTTTTTGATTTTGCTCCTCTAGCTCTTTCAATTTTGATGAGAGGGTGTCGATTTTAGATCTTTCCTCACTTCTCATATGGGCATATATTGCTATAAATTTCCCTCTAGACACTGCTTTACATGTGTCCCAGAGATTCTGGTACGTTGTGTCTTCGTTCTCATTGGTTTCAAAGAACATCTTTATTTCTGCCTTCATTTCATTGTTTATCCTTCATTTCAATGTCATCATTCAGGAATCAGTTGTTCGCTTTCCATGTAGTTGTGTGGTTTTGAGTGAGTTTTTAAATTCTGAGTTCTAACTTGATTGCACTGTGATCTGAGAGACTCTTATGATTTCCATTCTTTTGCATTTGCTGAGGAGTGATTTACTTACAATTATACAGTCAATTTTAGAGTAACTATGATGTGGTGCTGAGAAGAATGTATATTCTGTGGATTTGGGGTGGAGAGTTCTGTAGATGTCTATTAGGTCTGTTTGGTCCAGATCTGCATTCAAATCCTGGATATCCTTGTTGATTTTCTATCTTGTTGATCTGTCTAATATTGACAGTGGAGTGTTAAATCTCCCACTATTATTATGCAGGAGTCTAAGTCTCTTCGTAGGTCATTAAGAACTTGCTTTATGTATCTGGGTGCTCCTGTATTGGGTGCATATATATTTAGGATAGTTAGCTCTTCTTGCTGCATTGATCCTTTTGCCATTATGCCCTTCTTTGTCTCTTTTGATCTTTGTTGGTTTAAAGTCCATTTTATTGGAGACTAGAATTGCAACCCCTGTTTTTTTCTGCTCTCCATTTGCTTGGTAAATCTTCTTCCATCCCTTTATTTTGAGTCTATGTGTGTCTTTGCACATGAGATGGGTCTCCTGAATACAGCACACCAATAGATCTTCACCTTTTATCCAGTTTGCCAGTCTGTGTCTTTTGATTGGGGCATTAGGCTGTTTACATTTAAGGTTAATATTGTTATGTGTGAATTTTATCCTTCCATTTTGTTACTGGCTGGTTGTTTTGCCTGTTAGTTGATATAGTTTCTTCACTGCCTCATTGATTTTTACCATTTGGTATGTTTTTGAAGTGGCTGGTACTGGTTGTTCCTTTCCGTGTTTAGTGCTTCCTTCAGGAGCTCTGGTAATGCAGGTCTGGTGGCTATGAAATCTCTCAGCAATTGCTTGTCCATAAAGGATTTTATTTCTCCTTTATTTATGAAGTTTAGTTTGGCTGGATATGAAATTCTGGGTTGAAAGTTCTTTTCTTTAAGGATGTTGAATATTGCTTCCCACTCTCTTCTGGCTTGTAGGGTTTCTGCCAAGAGATCCACTGTGAGTCTGATGGGCTTCCCTTTGTGGGTAACCTGACCTTTCTCTCTGGCTGCCCTTAACATTTTTTCCTTCATTTCAACCTTGGTGAATCTGACAATTAAGTGTCTTGGGGTTGCTCTTTTTGAGGAATATCTTTGTGGTGTTCTCTGTATTTCCTGAATTTGAATGTTGGCCTGCCTTGCTAGGTTGGGGAAGTTCTCCAGGATAATATCCTGAAGAGTGTTTTCCAGCTTGGATTCATCTCCCCATCACTTTCAGGTACACCAATCAAGTGTAGATTAGGTCTTTTCACATAATCCCATATTTTTTGGAGGCTTTGTTCATTTCTTTTCGCTCTTTTTTCTCTATTCTTGCCTTCTCGTTTTATTTCATTGAGTTGATCTTCTATCTCTGACATCCTTTCTTCTGCTTGATTGATTCGGCTATTGAAACTTGTGTATGCTTCATGAAGTTCTCATGCTGTGTTTTTAAGCTCCATCAAGTTGTTTATGTTCTTCTCTAAGCTGGTTATTCTAGCTAGCATTTCGTCTAACATTTTTTCAAGGTTCTTAATTTCTTTACATTGGGTTAGAACATGGTCCTTTAGCTCAGAGAAGTTTGTTATTACCCACCTTCTGAAGCCTGCTTCTGTCAATTCATCAAACTCATTCTCCATCCTGTTTTGTTCCCTTGCTGGTGAGGAATTGTGATCCCTTAGAGGAGGAGAGACATTCTGGTCTTTGATGATTTCATCCATTTTGCAGTGGTTTCTTTACATTTTCATGGGTTTACCTACTTTTGATCTTTGAAGTTGGTGATTTTGGATGGGATCTCTAAGTGGACATCCTTTCTGTTGACATTGAAGCTATTTCTTTTTGTTTTTTAGTATTCCTTCTAACAGCCCCCTCTGCTGTGTTCAGTGTTGTGTTTTTTTGTTTTTTTTTTTTTTTTTTTTTTTTTTTTTGGTTATACAGGAGTCAGGGAGCCACTTGAGGAGGTAGTCTGTCCCTTGTCTGCCTGCAGTGGTGCTGCTGGGCTGCCTCAGACTCAGCCCAGTGGCTGTGTAGGCTTCCTCTGGCTTTTGTTTATACAGGTGAGATTAGACCTGCCTTCACAATAGCAAATGCCCTTCCCCCCACCCAGTTCCATCATCCAGGGTCAAGCTCAAACTGATGTGGTGGCTGCAAAACTCTCAAGCAAGAAGGCTTCAGTTTTCTGGTCTTTGTGGGAGTGAGACCTGCCAATCCGTATCACCTGTCTCCCTGCTTTCGGCTTTCCCTCTTTCTAGGGGGCAGGTAGATCCATCCCACAGTCGCTCTCAGTACTAGCCAAAACCTCTGCCCAGTTCTGTGCCAACAACTCGTGGCTCCAGGCTGGCTGGAGCTGTCCCTCAGATCTGCATTGGCAATTTGCAGCACTTCTCAGTCCAGCATCATTCTCCTGGACTGTGGGTTGTAAAGGACGTGGGAGAAGTTCAGTATCTGAACTGGAGTGCCAAGGGGGTAAAGTCCCTGATCCTCCAGTTGGTTGCAATTCCCAGGTGGGGCAGTGCCCTGCCCTGCCTCGGTTTGCCCTCCCTGGGCAACACCTACTGTCCAACCAGTCCCATTGAAATGAACCTGGTACCTTGGTTGGAAATGTGGAGATCACGCATCTTCTGCATCTCTCTTGCTGGGAACTGTGCTCCGGAGCTGTTCCTATTCAGCCATCTTGGCGGAAGTCTCCAGATGTCTTTTATTTCTTTTTCTTGCCTCTGTGCACTGGCCACAAACCTAAAAGCAAAGCATTATTATTCTTTTATTAGCCTTTTAATATCTGTAGATATTATGTAGATATTCTTTTTTATTATTAGCCTGGCTAGAGTTTTAATCAATTTTATTGTTATTCTCAAAAAATCAGCTTTTGATTTTACTGATTTTCTCTTTTCTATTTTACTGGTTTCTGCTTTAATCTTTATTATTTCCTTTCATTTACTTTGGGTTTAATTTGTAATTTTTTTTTCTAATTCTTTAGGTAGAAACTGAAGACATTAATTTGAGGCTTTTTATCTATTCTAATATGGGCATCTTGTGCAATAAATTTTTCCTTAAGTACTATTTTAGTGAATCCCATGAATTTTGATGTATTTTTATTTTTATTTAGTTAAAAAGACTTTCTAATATCCCCATGACTTCTTTTTTGTCCTGTTGATCATTTAGAAGTGTGTTATTATGTTTCCAAATATTTAGAAATGTCAGTTATTATTTTGTTATTGATTTCTAATTTAATTTCATGTGACCAGAGAACATGCTTTGTATGATAGAATACTTTTAAGCACATTGGAGACTTGTTTTATTGCCCAAAATATGGTATATCTTGGTAAATGTTCTATTTGTACTTGAAAATAATGGCTATACATTTATAACAACTCTTAGCTTTCTTCTCTATTTTATTATTATTATTTTTTTGCGAGACAGAGTCTCACTCTGTCACCCAGGCTTGGAGTGCAGTGGCACAATCATGGCTCACTGCAGCCTCAACCTCCCGGGTCCAAGCAATCCTCTGACCTCAGCCTCCCCGGTAGCTGTGACTACAGGCCCACACCATCATGACTAATTTTAAAATTTTTGTAGAAACAAGGCCTCGCTATGTTGCCCAGGCTGGTCTGGAACTCCTGGTCTCAAACGGTCTTCTTGCCTCAGCTTCCCAAAGTGCTGGGATTACCACACCATCCTTTTCTCCGTTTTCAATACCTGCGTCAGTTCTGGATTGGTTGTGACTGATTGCATTTTCTCCCCATTATGGGTCTTATTTTCCTGCTTATTTACATTCCTGGATTTTTTTTAATCGAATGCTAGATATTCCAAATTTTATCATGTTGAGTGCTGGATATTTCTATATTCCTACACGTATTCTTCAGCTTTATTCTAATATGCAGTTAAGTTACTTGGAAATAGTTTGATCCTTTCAGGTCTTGCCTTTATAAATCATTAGACGGGTTCAAGGCAATACTTAGTCTAGGGATCATTATTCTTCACTACTAAGGCAAGACCTTCTTGAGTATTCTACTCAATACCCCATGAGTTATGAGTTTTTCCTGTGTACTTGGTGGGAACAGGACTATTTCTGGCCCTTTGTGTGTACTCAGAACTATTTCTCTAATCTTTCTGGGTGGTTCTTTCTCCAGATTTTGGTAGTTTCCTCGCACACATATGTTGATCATACCATGCTTAAATCTTGAGAGAGATCCTCTGCACCTCTCTCTTCTTTGGTGCTTTTCCTTGTTCTGCATCATACTCTATCAGCCTTTGTCTTCCTCATCTCTCAGGACAATTTTTGAGGAAATCCATGGGCTTTTCTTGGATTCACCCATCCTGAACCATGCTTGCTGCCTGGAAACTCTCTCAAGGCAGTAAGCATGGGCATTCATAGGTCTCACCTCATTGGCTTCTCATAGTTCAGGCATCACTGTCTTCCATTGCCTGTTATCAGTGTCTTAAAGAACATTCTTTTAAATATTTTGTCTTGTCTTAGTTGTTTCAGGCAAGAGTGTATATTCAATTCCTATTATTCTATCTTGATCAGAACTGGAGTCTCTCTCTATTTTTCTCTACAGTGCAATTTTTGTAGGATGATTCCTTTGAAATTACCCATAAGCTGTCAAAAAGATCTTGTTACTTTCCGTTGGCCTAGATCACTTTAATAATATGACTACACTTGACATAAAACAAACAAAAACATGTCTTGGCCCTTTTGGAAGCTTGAGAAATTTTCAAAAGTTACAGCACTTGATCACTGACCTTTAGAAACTCACAGTCTAGTAGAGTCATGGCTATATTAATTTTAAAAAAAACTCTAGCAAGACTAACTCTGTCATCCTAGCCATTGATTGATATAGGACCTCTCCTTATAGCCTGTAGTCTGAGAGAAGGGTAGGGTGTCGCCTGAAAGGGGCACATAAACCAGCATATTTATCTCTAAATTGGGAGACTGGAAAACACTGACTGATAAATGGGAAGTCATAAATTTGTGATGTTTATCTTCAGAGATTTAGAGAAGCAGCTTGAAAGACACTAATACAGATGTAATCTTAGCTTCATACAGTCAAAGTCAGGACCCAGGTCTGGTGAACTTGAGGTTAAAGGCTTTCTGGGGCTACCCGAACATAAATGCCATCAATGTTCTTGTCCTATGAGCAGCTGCAGGGCTAGTGGTTTAGGTGGTTTGCTGGTTGCAGAAAGATGTATGGGCATTCAACTTTTAAAGAAGACAGACTTGAAGTGAAATGTTAGCATTGCCATTTACTTTTGCTGTGAGCTGGAGCAAATCAATAGTTCCCTCTGAGCCTCAGTTTCTCCAGTCTATGCTTTTCTAAAACGATTGAAATCACTACATCTTATGTGATTAAGTAACATCAGTATACCCGCCTTTTCAAAATCCTATTCAAGTCATCCACCTTCTGTTAGTAGTCCTCTTCCACACAGTAGGATATAATGCAGTTGCTTAGCGCCCAGCTTTCTTATTTGCAAAAAAGTCCAGACTTGCCAGGCTCAGGCATCTTAGCCAAATTTGTCTGAAATATTTTATTTACAGGATTAGCTTGAGTTACTTCTCGTGATAGTTAGTCTCATTGTACCATTTCTTTTTTTTTTTTAACTTTTATTTTAAATTAAGGGATACATGTGCAGATCTGTTATATAGGTAAACTTGTGCCACAGGGGTTTGAATACAGATTATTTTGTCACCCAGGTACTAAGCCTAGTGCCCAATAGTTGTTTTTCTGTTCCTCTCCCTCCTCCCATCCTCTAGCCTCTGATAGGCCTCAGTGTTCCCTTCTATGTGTTCATGTATTTTCATACTTTAGCTCCCACTTATAAGTGAGAACATATGGTATTTGGAGTTCTGTTCCTGCCTGAGTTTGCTAAACATGAGGACCTCCATCCAGCTCCATCCATGTTCCTGCAAAGGACATAAAAATGGCTGCATAGTATTCCATAGTGTATATGTAGCAAATTTTCTTTATCTAGTCTACCGTTGATGGCCATTTAAGTTGATTCCATGTCTCACCGGAACCCAACCTTGCTCATACCTTGATCTTGGACTTCCAGTCAGACTTGTAAGAAAATAAATGCCTGTTTTTTAAACCACCTAGTCTCTGATATTTTGTTATTAATATGTATAATAATATTATATAATTATATTATATATTACTATTATATAATTATATTATTTGGATTAAGCAACCCAAGTTGACTAATACACATGGCTAAAATATTTGACTTTGGACAAGTTATTTAACCTATGTGAGGCTTAATTGTGTTTACAAAGTAAAAAGAGAGAAAGAACAATATTAACAATAATATTGTGGTAATCATTAATGCTCTTCAGTGAATATTTCTGGTTCTTCCTCCTTGAGTAATTGGTAGAATTACACTTCCATTCTCCCTTGATTTCAGATATGGCCATATAATTTGCTTTCACCAATGAACTATGGAAACCTTTAAGCTAATTTAAATTATATCACCACTTCTTCCTCTTACCCTAGAGACTGGGAATGTTTCAGATAGTAAAGTCTCTATCAGCTGGGTCTCTGAATGGGCATGATATGGAACAAAGCCCCCAGTGACCGAAATATTACATGCAGCATTGGCAAGAAATAAGCCACTGAGGAGTTGGGGGTTGTTATTATAGCTCGTTAGATACATAGGTGTACATAGGTTGTCGAAATAATTAAATGAGATGTTTTTAAAGTGTCTGTGTTGATATTCAAGTCTTTGTGGCCTTGAAGCTGCCGGGTTGAAGAATGTTAAAAAGTTGCACATTTTCTGGTTTGAATATAGAGATATTTTTGGTAAGGCAATACCACTGTGAAGTTTATTAGTAAGAGAAGTTTCAGCCTCAACAATTCTCAGTTGATTGATGCAGTTCTTATAGCCTTGTTGGAAAGAATAGAAAGAAAAATACATATATATAAATTAAAGAGCAAGATAGTGTATACCAAAGTGTATACCCAAGAGTGGATATCTAGTGCTGGCAATCAGTACTCAGCAAGATCTAATAAGGGGTGCATCATGTGGCAAAGGGAGTTAGGAAGGGGAGAGGCCAGTTGGAGCTAGAGGAGATGGGGAAGGGAGTTTGAGAGAAATCTTGAAGATGGGTAGAGTATGAGCAGATGGTGAGCAAACAAGACTGAATTGCTAAAAACTGTAAAATACATCTAAAACATTTAAGTCTTGCTCTTCTTGTTGCAATCCTCTGATAAGAAGTTGTATCATGGTCAGGTTGTATCATGGCTTACACCTATAACCTCAGTCCTTTGGGAGGCTGAGGCAGGAGGATGGCTTGAGCCCAGGAGTCCCAGACCAGCCTGGGCAACATAGTGAGACACCATCTCTACAAAATTTTTTTTAAAATTAGCCAGGCATAGTGGTATGCTCCTGCAGTCCTTGCGACTTGGGAGGTGGAGGTGGGAGGATTTCTTGAACCCAAAATGTCAAGACTGCGAGATCCAAGATGGCCGCTTAGGAGGAACTCGGGAATGCAGCTCCGAGAGAAAGCACAGAGGGTGAGTGGACGCCGTATTTCCAGACTGATTTTTACTGCCCACAGACCAGGAGATTCACACGCAGAGAAGCCACACGGGTCGCCAGCGCCGCTGGCGCCGCTGGCTTGAACAGCGCAGCCGCTGGGCCGGCACCCTGAGGCAACGGCTCACTGTATAAAGTGAGAGAGTCTGAGTCCCCTATAAGCCAGCAAGGGGAGCTGAAACGGGGAGCCAGGCCAGCGCCACGAATCTCAGAGCCGCGGCTTTAGCCAACGCAGCGGCTCCGGAGGCAGATCAGATGAGACGGTGTTCCCTCTTACCCAGCAAGAAGACCTGAAACACAACTGAAACCGGGACGGTCCAGCTCTGTGGAGGAGGGGCGTTCTCCATAGGCACCCTGCTGTTCTGTACCAAGGCAATCCGCCACTACAGAGACTCCGTCACTACAGGGGCGGGCCAACATAGCGGAAGCAGTTCTAACTACACCCAGAAGTTCACACGGAAGCTGGGTGGAGCCCACAGCAGCTTAGCGAAGCCTCTGCAACCTGAGTGTGACTAGGCTGCCACCTTGTGGGCAGGGAAAACAGCAACCGCACAGGGGAACATCAGAAAACAGTAACTCCCTGGGACAGAACACCTCGGGGGAAGAGCAGGGGGTTTATGAGTTCTGCCACAGCAGACTTAAAATTACCAAAATCAGAAAGACAACAACTACAAAGTCAGCAGGTGGAAAAATCCACAAAGATGGGAAGAAACCAGCGCAAAAAGGATGAAAACACCCAAAACCAGAACACTTCTCCTCCTACAAGGGATCACAACTCCCCACCAGCAAGGGAACAAGACTGGACGGAGAATGATTGTGATGAAATGACAGAATCAGCTTTCAGAAAGTGGATAATAAGAAACTTCCATGAGCTAAAAGAACATGTTCTAACCCAATGCAAAGAAACTAAGAACCTTGAAAAAAGACTTGACGAAATGCTAACAAGAATGGACAACTTAGAGAGGAATATGAGCGAATTGATGGAGCTGAAAAACACAACACGAGAACTTCGTGAAGCATGCACAAGTTTCAACAGCCGAATTGACCAAGCAGAAGAAAGGATATCAGAGGTCGAAGATCAACTCAATGAAATAAAACGAGAAGGCAAGATTAGAGAAAACAGGGTAAAAAGGAATGAACAAAGTCAACAAGAAATATGGGACTATGTGAAAAGACCTAATCTACGTTTGATAGGTGTACCTGAATGTGACGAAGAGAATGCATCCAAGCTGGAAAATACTCTTCAGGATATTATCCAGGAAAACTTCCCCAACCTAACAAGGCAGGCCGAGATTCAAGTCCAGGAAATACAGAGAACACCACAAAGATACTCCTCTAGAAGAGCAACCCCAAGACACATAATCATCAGATTCACCAGGGTTGAAATGAAGGAGAAAATACTAAGGGCAGCCAGAGAGAAAGGTCGGGTTACCCACAAAGGGAAGCCCATCAGACTCACTGCAGATCTCTCAGCAGAAACCCTACAGGCCAGAAGAGAGTGGGGGCCGATATTCAACATCCTTAAGGAAAAGAACTTTCAACCCAGAATTTCGTATCCAGCCAAACTAAGCTTCATAAGTGAAGGAAAAATAAAATCCTTTGTGAACAAGCAAGAACTCAGAGAGTTCATCACCACCAGACCAGCTCTACAAGAGCTCCTGAAGGAGGCACTACACATAGAAAAGAACAACCAGTACCAGCCACTCCAAAAACACACGAAAAGGTAAAGAGCATCAACACAATGAAGAATCTGCATCAACCAAAGGGCAAAACAGCCACCTAGCACCAAAATGACAGGATTGAATTCACACATAACAATATTAACCCTAAATGTAAACGGACTAAATGCCCCAATCAAAAGACACAGACTGGCAAATTGGATAAAAAGCCAAAACCCATCAGTGTGCTGTATCCAGGAAACCCATCTCGCATGCAAGGATACACAAAGGCTCAAAATAAAGGGATGGAGGAAGATTTACCAAGCAAATGGAGAGCAAAAAAAAGCAGGAGTTGCAATTCTCATCTCTGATAAAATAGACTTTAAAGCAACAAAGATCAAAAGAGACAAAGAAGGACATTACATAATGGTAAAAGGATCAATGCAGCAAGAAGAGCTAACGATCCTAAATATATATGCACCTAATACAGGAGCACCCAGATACATAAGGCAAGTTCTTAAAGACTTACAAAGAGACTTAGACTCCCACACAATAATAGTGGGAGACTTCAACACACCACTGTCAATATTAGACAGATCAACGAGACAGAAAATTAACAAGGATATCCAGGACTTGAACTCAGACCTGGAACAAGCAAACCTAATAGACATTTACAGAACTCTCCACCCCAAATCCACAGAATATACATTCTTCTCAGCACCACATCACACCTACTCTAAAATTGACCACATAATTGGAAGTAAATCACTCCTCAGCAAATGCAAAAGAACGGAAACCATAACAAACAGTCTCTCAGACCACAGTGCAATCAAGTTAGAACTCAGAATTCAGAAACCAACCCAGAACCGCACAGCCTCATGGAAAATGAACAACTTTCTCCTGAATGTTGACTGGATAAACAATGAAATGAAGGCAGAAATAAAGACGTTCTTCGAAACCAACGAGAATGAAGACACCACATGCCAGAATCTCTGGGACACATTTAAAGCAGTCTCTAGAGGAAAATATATAGCAATAAGTGCCCACATGAGAAGAAAGGAGAGATCTAAAATTGACACCCTATCGTCAAAATTGAAAGAGCTAGAGGAGCAAGATCAAAAAAACTCAAAACCTAGCAGAAGACAAGAAATAACTAAGATCAAAGCAGAATTGAAGGAGATAGAGACACGAAAAACCCTTCAAAAAATCAATAAATCCAGGAGCTGGTTTTTTGAAAAGATCAACAAAATAGACAGACCACTAGCCAGACTAATAAAAAAGAAAAGAGAGAATAACCAAATAGATGCAATAAAAAATGACAAAGGGGATATCACCACAGATTCCACAGAAATTCAAACCATCATCAGAGATTATTACAAACAACTCTATGCACATAAATTAGAAAACCTGGAGGAAATGGATAAATTCCTGGACAGCTGCCTCCTGCCAAGCCTAAACCAGGAAGAAGTCGAAACCCTGAATAGACCAATAACAAGGTCTGAAGTCGAGGCAGCAATTAAGAGCCTACCACCCAAAAAAAGCCCAGGCCCAGATGGGTTCACAGCCGAATTCTACCAGACATACAAAGAGGAACTGATACCATTCCTACTGAAACTATTCCAAATAATCCAAAAAGAGGGAATCCTTCCCAAATCATTTTATGAGACCAACATCATCCTAATACCAAAACCTGGCAGAGACTCAACAAGAAAAGAAAACTACAGGCCAATATCCATGATGAACATAGATGCAAAAATCTTCAATAAAATACTGGCAAGCCGATTACAACAGCACATCAAAAAGCTTATCCACCATGATCAAGTAGGATTCATCCCGGGGATGCAAGGCTGGTTCAATATACGCAAGTCTATAAATGTAATTCACCACATAAACAGAACCAAAGACAAAAACCACATGATTATCTCAATTGATGCAGAGAAGGCCTTCGACAAAATTCAACAGCCCTTTATGCTAAAAACCCTCAATAAACTAGGTATCGATGGAACGTATCTCAAAATAATAAAAGCTATTTATGACAAACCGACAGCCAATATCATACTGAACGGGCAAAAACTGGAAGCATTCCCTTTGAAATCTGGCACTAGACAAGGATGCCCTCTCTCACCACTCCTATTCAATATAGTACTGGAAGTTCTAGCCAGAGCAATCAGGCAAGAAAAAGAAATAAAGGGTATTCAATTAGGAAAGGAGGAAGTCAAATTGTCTCTATTTGCAGACGACATGATTGTATATCTAGAAGACCCCCTCATCTCAGCCCAAAAGCTCCTGAAACTGATAAGCAACTTCAGCAAAGTCTCTGGATACAAAATCAATGTGCAAAAATCACAAGCGTTCCTATACACCAATAACAGACTTAAAGAGAGCCAAATCAAGAACGAACTGCCATTCACAATCGCTACAAAGAGAATAAAATACCTAGGAATACAACTAACAAGGAATGTAAAGGACCTCTTCAAGGAGAACTACAAATCACTGCTCAACGAAATAAGAGAGGACACAAACAGATGGAGAAACATTCCATGTTCATGGTTAGGAAGAATTAATATCGTGAAAATGGCCATACTGCCCAAAGTAATATACAGATTCAATGCTATCCCCATCAAGCTACCAATGACCTTCTTCACAGAACTGGAAAAAACCACCTTAAACTTCATATGGAACCAAAAGAGAGCCCGCATAGCCAAGTCAATTCTAAGCAAAAAGAACAAAGCAGGAGGCATCACACTACCAGACATCAAACTCTACTACAAGGCTACAGTAATCAAAACAGCATAGTACTGGTACCAAAACAGAGATATAGACCAATGGAACAGAACAGAGGCATCGGAGGCAACACAACATATCTACAACCACCTGATCTTTGACAAACCTGATAAAAACAAGCAATGGGGAAAGGATTCCCTGTTCAGTAAGTGGTGTTGGGAAAACTGGCTAGCCATATGCAGAAAGCAGAAAATGGACCCCTTCCTGACACCTTACACTAAAATTGACTCCAGATGGATTAAAGACTTAAACATAAGACCTAACACCATAAAAACACTAGAAGGAAACCTAGGCAAAACCATTCAGGACATAGGCGTAGGCAAGGACTTCATGACCAAAACACCAAAAGCATTGGCAACAAAAGCCAAAATAGACAAATGGGACCTAATCAAACTCCACAGCTTCTGCACAGCAAAAGAAACAGTCAATAGAGTGAATCGGCAACCAACAGAATGGGAAAAAATTTTTGCAGCCTACCCATCTGACAAAGGGCTGATATCCAGAATTTACAACGAGCTAAAAAAGATTTACAAGAAAAAAACAAACAAGCCCATTCAAAAGTGGGCGAAGGACATGAACAGATACTTTACAAAAGAAGACATACATGAGGCCAACAAGCATATGAAAAAATGCTCATCATCACTGGTCATTAGAGAAATGCAAATCAAAACTACATTGAGATACCATCTCACACCAGTTAGAATGGCAATCATTAAAAAATCTGGAGACAACAGATGCTGGAGAGGATGTGGAGAAATAGGAACACTTTTACACTGTTGGTGGGAGTGTAAATTAGTTCAACCATTGTGGAAAACAGTGTGGCGATTCCTCAAGGACCTAGAAATAGAAATTCCATTTGACCCAGCAATCCCATTACTGGGCATATATCCAAAGGATTATAAATCATTCTACTATAAGGACACATGCACACGAATGTTCATTGCAGCACAGTTTACAATAGCAAAGACCTGGAACCAACCCAAATGCCCATCGATGATAGACTGGACAGGAAAAATGTGGCACATATACACCATGGAATATTATGCAGCCATTAAAAACGAGGAGTTCGCGTCCTTTGTAGGGACATGGATGAACCTGGAAACCATCATTCTCAGCAAACTGACACAAGAACACAAAATCAAACACCACATGTTCTCACTCATAGGCGGGTGTTGAACAAGGAGAACACATGGACACAGGGAGGGGAGCACTATACATGGGGGTCTGTTGTGGGGGAGTGGGGGGGGACAGCGGGGGGGTGGGGAATTGGGGAGGGATAGCATGGGGAGAAATGCCAGATATGGGTGAAGGGGAGGAAGGCAGCAAATCACACTGCCACGTATGCACCTAAGCAACAACCTTGCATGTTTTTCACATGTACCCCAAAACCTAAAATGCAATTAAAAAAAAAAAAAAAAAAAAAAAAGGAACCACAAAAAAAAAAAAAAAAAAAAAAAAAAGACTGCAATGATCCATGACTATGCCACTGCACTCCTGTACTATAGCCTGGATGATATAAAGAGACCCTGTCTCAAAAAAAGAAGTTGCATTTGCATATGAAAAACTGCATTTTTACTTTTCTTTCAAGGGAATATAACATCATCCAAAGTGCATGGCCTAGAACAATTTTTGGCACAGAGTAAAGACTCAGTATTTGTTGAATGAATGTTTGAATAGATGAAGGGTTTTATAGAAAGACAAATTTGGGTTCAAATCTCAGCTCTCTTGTAATGTGTAATCTTTTAAAGATTACTTATCATCTCCATGGTTCATCTTCATCCTAATAAACTGATATACTAGGGAATCCAATCACTTAATAAATAGCTGCACTAGGGTTTTGATTCCCTAGTGTATCCATTTATAGTTTTGCATCTAAATGTGGCACAGTGCTTCCACATGGTGGCATTTCAATAAAGGGAATAGTCAAGCATTTTTCCATGCTGCAGCATAGCTTCCCTAATGATCATAGTTAATATTCTTCATGAAGTGCATGTACATTCCTAGGATGAGGGCCGTTTGCATATCATAGAGGCTATGCCGATGAACATTATGCCTACAGCTTCTTCCTACTGTTGGATATATTCCTTAGAATCAACTCCAAAGTTTAGACTCATTGAGTCATGGAAAATGAACACATCTACAGGAAAATCAACATCTGAAAGGGGTCATACAGGAAGTAGTCCCAGCTAGTGGCAGAGTGGAGCATAATTATAAGAGTCCACATTCAGCTGATGAATTTAGATTGAATCTAAAGATTGTCTTAGGTTTGTCAGAAGATTCTGTTTAGCAAATTTGTTTTCTGGTGAAAACTCTTCCCCAGTTTTAAATTAATCTTCTGTCTTCCATCTCATCACTCCCCCACCACCTTCACCTCCCAAACTTACCATCGTCACCTCTGGGGTTTCTTCAGTCCCTGATTAGTGAATGTGGCTGCTGGGTGTTGGTTAATCACTTCCTGTGCAGTGTGTGGGTCTGTTCTCACTGCTCAGATGCCCTGGGTTTCTTTTCACATCTTTCTGTGCTAAAGCTTTTCTATGTGTTTATCATGTAAGTCATGGAGGCTGATTTCGATACAGCAGAAGAAGGTAAAATCCATAATGCTACAACAGTAGATGGTGTTTCTAAGAGTGAGATGTAAGCACATAGAATTCTTCTTGGAAGCAAATCGTGTGTGTGTGTGTGTGTGTGTGTGTGTGTGTGTGTGTGTAGGCCCACATGTGTGTTTTCTCTCAAGATCTTTATTTTCTAGTGTATCCATTTATTCAACTACATTTCATGTTAAAAAATAAACTCATAATCTACCTTCTCATATTTCTTCTTTTCCACTCTAACTTGGCAAATGGCACTGCCATTCATCCAACTGGACAAAAAATAAACTTGGGAGCCACCCTTGACACCTCCTTTCCCTTCAGCATCCCCCTACCACCACATTCAATCTGTCCAGGAATAGCAGGTGACAGAAGGAACACATGGGAGGCAGGACAGCAAGGCTGTTGGCCTTATCCACTACCTCCTGGCAGACTGAGGACAGATGTATTAGATAAATCTGGGGGTAGAGAAGCCCAGAGGTGCTTTTCTGCAACCCAGTAAAGATGAAGAGGAGGAAGCTAATTCCAAGGTGCCCACACTGAGCTGACAGACAGATGCCTCTCCCTGGTGGCTCCAGCACAGTCAGGCAGAGGCAGGCTCTAAGGCTCACCTTTGCTGAGTTGCCTTTGCTTCCAGTGAAGGAGAACCTGAGAGTCTAGCAAAGGAGTTCTTGACATAGCAAGGGTGAAGGATCTTAGCACCCAGGGCCACTGAATGAAGCAGCCAAGCCAAAGCCAAATGGGAATCTCATCTGAGGACTCTGATGCCAGAGAGAGCCAAGGTCAAGATGAGTCAGCCAGAGGGTGTGCTCAGGCTCTGACCCCGCTGACAGGAGCCAGATCATGTGTTACACTTCTGCAGAGACCAGAGGAAGCAGAGGGCATAGGCACAAAGACCCTAAATCTTCCCCATGGCCCTCGTGAGGTTGCAGAAACCACCACCACCCCTCACATGCACATCTGAACATAGACAAGATGAGAATAAAACAGAAGGAGGAAGAATATTATCTGAAAAACTGAGCAATTTATCCAAAAGAGATTGATCAAAATATACTTTAATGCTGGGTTTAATACTGATTTAAGCCTTAATGTGAACACAAAATTTCTCTTTGCTAACCAGTTTGGTGTGGGCTTCAAAGGAAGGCTATATTAGGTGGAGAAAAAGTAAAGTATGTTTTCTCTGCATATCCAAGTTACACTACAAAGTTGATATGGTGCATCTCATACACAGAAACCAAGGGACCATGAAATCACTTGTCAAAAGTCTTAGCAGTTTAGAAGAACCGGGCAAATAGCTGCTGCAGGGTTGGATGGGTCACATTCCTAAAGCTCCCGCAAATAGGGCTGTCTGCAGCTTTCACAACAGCAGAAAACATGGGAGGAAATTCAAAGAGCAAACTGGGATGGTGGATTCTTCTAGCAATTTCGCTGTTCTTCACTTTAGAAAGAGAGACCCACATTCAACTCTTGGTCAGACCCACCGTCTAAGCAGTAGCTCAGCTAGTCTGCCCATGGTGGGTACCAGGCAACTTCCATGAAGAGGGGTATGCCCACTCACGTCCCCTCCTGGGCAATACCCATAGGCATATCAGCAAAAGACTTGTTTAAAATAAAGGAGTTCACAATATATGATGAGCCATATGCGTGTTTCAGAAATATAAAGCATAAATGTAGTTATTGTAGGGAAAAAATAGTACACAATTAAAACAACCACATGGGTCTGGTGTTCACTACCTGTCCCTTCCCACTAGGACAAGCCAAAATGACTTTGACATTCTCTTCCCTAAATCTGATCTACAATCTCTTCTTCAGTTATCCTTGTGATTCTTCCATGGGTCTCCTGCATGCTGTGCTGGGTCATGTGCCACCATGGTCCCAGCTGGCCCACAGGTCACATCCTGTCATTGTCAGCGCTGAAGCAATAATAGTGAGCTCTCTGTCCTTCCTACTGAAAAGTCTTCATCTTCATAACTCTGACCATTATTGTTCTTGTTTCTAATTACACAACAAATGTAACGTGTAGGCTGTATTTCTCCTCCAGTGACCATCCACTTGGTCAAGTGCCTGCTGCTAGTAAGGTTAGTAAACCTCTGCTCTTCATTATGCTGAAAGAGATGGCCTTTAGAGCCCTCTTTAACTGCTGATGGGAATAGGACAACTTCCAGGCTGGCTGCCTCGGCTCCCCCATCCCCATTATTCAGAAGGTTTTACTCTAAATACTGGCTGCACGCTGCTGTTAAGTGTCCTGCCAGATGCAGCAAGGGGATTTACGATTGCCCATTTGTGCATTCCATGAACTTTCCTGCTTAGTTCTGTAATTCCCTCTGCATACGCAGATGAAACCCATTCTTACACTTACACCCACGTGCTTATTGCTAGCAATTCTGAGTACTCAGCATTGTCATGAGAAAATACTACAAGACTATAGCCCAACTCTCTGGAAAATTCTTTGCGGACAGGGATGTTGCTTTATATGCTTCCTCAAGTCCCTCAGTGCCAAGCAAAAACACGTTACTAATATGATTTATGATCACTTCACATCCAATTAATATTTAACATCTAGCCAGCATTTAATAAGTGCTTATCATAGGCCTGAACTTTTTTATTATTATTCTTTTTACTTTACATATAATAATTGTACATATTTATAGGGTACAGTGTGACATTTCAATACATGTGTATGATATGTAATGATCAAATCAGAATAATTAGCAAGTCCATCACCTTGGACATTTTTTGGTATGTATTGGGAATATTTAAAATCTTCTCTTCTAGCTATTTGAAAATATGCAGTATTGTTGTTAACTATAGTCACCCTGTAATGCTGTAGACTACTGGAATTTTTCCCCCATCTGGCTTTAATTTTGTATCCATTAATCAACCCTGAGCCCTTCTTATACATTATTTTATTTAGTCTTCACAACAACCTTGGGAATTACGGACTACAGTATAATCTCAGCTTTACGGAAAACACTGCTTCAGAGAAGTCAAGTGCCTGATAGTCACTGAGCTGGAAGGTGGCAATGCTGGGATTAGAAGCTGCTCTCTCCTTTGGAGTGCAGTGCTATTTTCCACACTGCTGCTGCTTTTCCAGTGGTAGTTCTTGCCTTAAAGAAGAAGCATCCCAAACCCCTTGGACACTCCATCCTAGAGGTGGGATAGAGAGGGCAAAGGCCTAGCTACATGAGGACTTCTCACCTACAAGGCCTAGGCCAATGGCTCCAGCATTAGTACAGCCAGTATGGAGGCTCCTCAAAAAACTAATAATAAAATTACCGTAGGAGCCAGCAATCCCACTGCTGAGTGTCTATCAGAATGTTAAAGAGTATCTGCACTCCCATGTTTATTGCAGCACTACTCATAATAGCCAAGACGTGGAAGCAACTTAAAGGTCCATCAAATGGGTGAATGGATAAAGAAAATGTGGTATATATGCAGATGAAATGCTATTTAGCTCTTAAAAACATGGAACTCCTATTGCTTCTGACAATGTGAATGAATCTAGAGGCCGTTACGTTACGTGAAATAAGCCAAGCACAGAAAGACAAATCCTGCGTGATCTCACTTATATGTGGAATCTACAAAGGTCAAACTCATAGAAGTAGAGTAGAATGGCAATTATCAGGTGCTGGGGAAACAGGTTGGGTGGTTGGGGAGATGTTGGCCAAAGGATACAAAATTTCTGTTAGATGGGAGGAATAGTTTCAAGATCTATTGTAAACATGGTAACTGTAGATAATAGCAATGTATTGTATTCCTGAAAATCACTAAGTGAGTAGATTTTAAGGGTTCTCATCACAAAGAAAGCATAAGTATGTGAAATGTATATATTAATTAGTTTGATTTAGCCATTTCACAATGTATACATATTTCAAAACAATGTATGGGACATGATAAATAGGTACAATCTTTGTCAGCTTAAAAAACATATAAGAAAATGAATAAGTAGGAGAGGAGTTTTGAGACCAGCAGACTTGCCCAATGCATATTCCTATGTTCCTTGATAAAAAGACGAAAGAACCCAGCTTCATGGAGCTGGACCTGCAGACTCCAACCTATGACAGGCATCAGCCTAGTGGGTTTCTAGGTCTCTGGCTGTGTTACAGAAGAGAACACCAAAGTAGTTTCTGATGCACATGGAAGGGCAATTGAGACTTCTCTCGATACTCCTGCCAGGGATGGGATAGAGAAAGATAAGGCCCAACTTGGTGAGGACCTCTCACCCACAAGCTCCAGACCAACGACATCAGCATTTGCCGTTTACATTAAGAGGGTAATATGGACTCCGGTCTTTCCAACATAAGGAGGTTGCTGTAGGGGTGACAAGTGGACACTTCTACATCCCGCCCTTCCTTGATCATGATCAATGCAAACCCCAGTTTCCTTCCTTTGCACCAGTAATGAGCATCCATGTTATACAGTCAGGCCTGAGAGAAGCCGACAGGGCCAAAGGCAGCTGCAACCCAGGGAGGCCTATCCTCCCCCAATGGCATATGAGCTCCATGAAAGCTAGAATCTAGATTGCTACATCCCAGTGTCTTGAACTGTGCCTGACATGTAGTAGGTACCCAACAGACATGGGTTGAACAGATGATTGAGTGGATGAGCAAAAAAACCAAGAGGCATGTTGCATCTTGTGTGCACAAAATTCCATCTGCAAGGGAACCTATCTACAAGCTGTTTTTTTTGTTAAAGGCCTCCCTTTACACCTCACCAGCCCTATGCCCATTTTCAATATACAATTTCCTGGAAAAAAAATCTCTGCATGATCTCTAAGCATTGCCCCTGTGCTGGCACCTCCTTTGCTAAAGGCAGGAAAAACTCGTCTATCAAGTTTCCTTTCATTTGAGCAGAGAAAACTATCTACAACTTTGGAACTATGGCTCTCTCACCAGCAGCTGAGCACTTTGATCTTCATGCCATTCCCTGAACTAAAAAGGCAGAAGCCAAGCCACAGCCTGGTCTCTGCTCTCCAAGCCTCAAGCTGCATGAGGCAGAACCAGCCAAAGGGCCAGGCATGCATGGACATCTGGCAGAGAGGGCGCAAGCCCCTCTGGGCTGCAGCAGCTCTCAGCCGTGTTCCTTCGAGGTTCTTCGTCCCCAGGGAGTCTGTAGTACATGTGGCCAAGAGTTTCCCTGGCTCTTTGACCATAACAAGCTTCTTAACTTAGTTAAACCTCAATTTTCTTATCTATAAAATTAGAATAACAATAGTATCTGCCTCATAAGATCATTATGAGAAATAAATAAGACAGTATATGTGAAGTGCTTGGCGCATAGTAAGAGCTCAATAAATGATAGCTATCATTATTCCTGCTTGGTATGATTTGTTCATGCACTTTTATTGTAAGCAAATAAACAAATGCAACCTGCAATCTAAAATAAATGGAAAAAGCTCACCTATCATTATTAATTCATTCAACAAAGACTGTATCAGGCTGCAGATGAGACAGGGAAGGTTTGCAGGACACCAGAGTTGCATCTTTAAGTCCTCTGGGTCTTTACTTAAGTTGATCCCTAGAATTATAAATACTCTCTGTTTGCCTTTCTCGCAGTGCCCACAACTCAGCTGAATGTAATCTGTTTCAGGACACTTTCCTGAACTAGATACATCTTAGGCTGGATCCTTTGGAAGGCAAATTCTGACATTAGCATTTAGGAAATTTGTAAGAGAGTTCTCTGGGGATTGATACCTGTAGAAGAGAGAAGAAGAAAGCAGACTGGGCAGAGGGAGAGTTCAACAAAGCAATGCAGTCTCAGCAAAGACCTCAGAAACCCCACAGACGAATCCCAAATTGGAGAGAGGGGGCCGGACCTTTATACTTCCAGGTTGGATGACTCACTGTATGCAGGCTGCCTCTGGAAGGTGTGACCCTGGGTGAGACAGTTTCCTTCAGCCAAAACAATCCCCAGAGAAAATTGTCAGCTCTGGGTGATCTGGAAGTACTCCCTGCGGCTGGGAGAATGATTCCTTCATTCCCTAAAGGGGACTTGGGGGGTGTGGTATAACATGCACTCTGTATTCCCACTAAAGCTATGTCAAGCCCCATCTGTTTGACTCCTGTGCCTAACTCTCAACTGATATATTAACATGAATGGGAAAAGAGGAGAGAATTTGTCAGGCCCCATGAAAAGAATTTATCTCGTCCCTGAACATTCAATCTCATTAACAATCTCTTATCCAGGTTGGGAGATTCTCCTCTTCTGCTTCACAGCTCGAAATCCTTTCTTCATTGCTAAGCATTCGTGCCATAAAGACTAGACGTCAACAAACCTAGGAGGATTTTCAACACACAAAGTGAATAAAAGAATGTAAACTAGGAATCATGAAATAATTTGGGCGAGAGAGAATTAAGCTTATAACCAGATTGGTCTGGGCCAAGTTTAAGACAATTTTTGATACTTCTGTTGAATTTTTTGAAGAGAGAGGAAGGTAATCAGAGTTCAGTCTCACCTGAGAGAAAGAGGAGCTGGTTCCTTCGGTTGCCAGGTAGATCCACCGCTGTGATCAATCTGGCGCAATCTACCTTAATAACATGTGGCTGGTGGTTGTGCTGTCTGCGGCATGCTCCAACAAGACCAAACTCAAGACACATAGAGTGTAAATGCCTATTTGAACGAGTTCTAGGAGCACACAGTGGATTGCAGACATGTCTTCAATTAAAGCTGTCCTCAGGAAACTACCACTGCCTTCCACCCTAGGAAGAAAATATGCAAAGGTCAACCCTGACCTGAGAATTGAACTTGGATTTTAGGTTTATAACAGAGATTTTAGTCAGGGTTTCTGAGTCTCCAGGATATTTTTCAGATTTCTCACTATTGACCACTAAACCTTTTACGAATTTTAAGAATTACAAACAAATCCAGAACTTATTTTAGTAAGTTTTTTTATTGTAATGGAATAGGTGAAACCATTCTGAAATGACTGTACGTGTATTATAGGATTGAGAAAGGAGTGAACAACATATTGATGTTGTTAAGGTTCAGGGTTTCGCTGTGGAAGGAAGGACATGCAAATATGAATTGGAAAAAAGCAGAAAGAAGCCCATGGGGCTGGAAATGGAGATAAACTCATGATTTCTAAAACAAAAGTATGTGTGTGAATATGCATATATTATGTGCACAAATGTATGTATATATATGTATCTATGTTTATATATGTGCATATATTTCCTAGCTCTGTCTACTGAAAGAGTCAAAAAGTAAAAACACACCAGGAGCAATGAGCACACTTAGAGCCCAGATCTTGGTATCTAGTACCATTCCCCAGTAAAAGGAACCAGACCCTTAGAGAAATGGCTGGTTCCAGAGTTGAGGTGAGGTAGGAGCAAGGTGAACCTGATGCATCTTATTATGTCAGGAAGTTAGGATGAGAGAGAGAGAAAGATTGGAGCATATCACAAGGATGCAGGAGTCAGATTAGAGTGACTCCCACCAACCAAATCCATTAAGTACACTAATGAATTACAACTCATTGGAAAAAAAAACCCAGAAATTCATGAATCCTCACCAATAATGAAAAAGTAAGTGGAAGAGAGGAGAGAGCTCTTGCTTACATAAACTGCCAAGGACTGGCTAATAAATGTGGAGGAAGGGCTATAGCAGGAAAATGATCATTTTGCGAACATCATAGTAAAGATAGAATTAGGCAAGGACCATTAAACGAAAGCTAAATCTAGGGGCAATTTTGACTAGGAGCAGAATATTTTGAACCATCTTTAAGTGTTTCCCTTCAGACTGTTATTAGGTTGGTGTAAAAGTAATTGCTGTTTTTGTGTTCTCGCTCATAAGTAGGAGTTGAACAATGAGAACACGTGGACACAGGAAGGGGAACATCACATGCTGAAGCTTGTCAGAGGGTAGGGGGAGGCGTGGAGGAGCATTAGGACAAATATCTAACGCATGAGGTGCTTAAAACCTAGATGACAGGTTGATAGGTGCAGCAAACCACCATGGCACATGTACACCTATGTAACAAACCTGCACATTCTGCTCATGTATCCTGGAACTTAAAGTAAAATAATAAACAAATAAATTATTTAAAAAGTAATTGCAGTTTTTGCCATTTAAAGTATATAACGGCAAAAAATGCAATTATTTTTGCACCAGCCTAATAATTTGTTGCAAAGAAGAAAAAATATAGCTACTATAAAATGGATACATTGAACGACACCTCAACTGGGTGATCAAAATCAGTATCACCAAGAGGGACAGATGGACATCATGAGCAACCAGATGTGATGCCCTGAGAAGGACACATCGAGGTAGTGTTCTTGCCAGAAAGGTATAACCTGCATGTAATCATAAAGAAACAGTAGATAAATCTAAAATGAAGACCATTCTATTAACATAAATGGGAGAAGAGTTGTATTTGTTAAATATGTCAATTTCATAAAAAGACAAAAGTGTGGATAAAGACCAAAGGTGGACAACAAGTGCTAGGGAGGATGTGCAGAAATGGAAACTCATACACTGCTGGTATCATTTGAAAAGGTGCAGCTGTACCATTTTGCAAAACAGTCCTGCAGTTTCTCAAATTGTAAACATAGTGTTACCACGTGACTCAGAAATTCTGTTCCTACACCTATACTCCAGAGAAGTGAAAACGTAAGTCCACACAAAAACTCGTACCTGAATATTAATAGCAGCGTTACTCATAATAGCCAGAGGTGGATAATAGGCAAATGTCCATCAGATGATGACTAGATAAACAAAACATGCTATATCCATTCCACGGGTATGAATTATTTTGCCATTGAAAACAATGAAGTATTGACACATGCTACAACATGGATGACCCTTGAAAACATGATTTTCTAATGCTCTAAGTGAAAAAAAAAAACAGTCACAAAATGTCACATGTTATGTGATTCAATTTATATGACATTTCCAGAACAGGCAAATCTATAGGGACAGAAAGTAGGTTAGTGCTTGCATAGGACTAGGGGAGAAGGGGAGTGATTGTTAATGAGTAAGGTTTGGGGGCGGGGGTGAGAAAAATATTCTAAACTTAGGTTGTGGTGGTGGTTACACAATTCTGTAATAGAATAAAAGTCATTGAATTGTACATATTAAATGGGTGAAATCTTATGGTATGTAACATATCTCAATCAAGATGGTTTTAAAACTCTGTTCTTTATTTAAAATTCTTTAAATACTTGGGTAGCAACAACATTTAGCAGGACAATTTATCTCTGTAAAAAGCAATTTTTTAAAAGCAAAGAAATAAAACACACACATATACAGAGAATGATGGATCAGGAAGCATGAAGACCATTTGTGACCTTGGCAAAAGCAATTTTATTGGAGAAGTATAGACAGGAAGTAGATTGGACTGGGTCAGAGGAATGGGAAGTGAGGAAGGAGATGGATACCTCTGTGGTACAGACAACTCTTTCAAGGGGCCTCCATGTGAAGGGAAGTGGAGAGATGGAATGATAGCTGGAGAGGTATGTGGGGCTGGAGGCTTTTCTAATGTTGGAGACCTAGAGAGCCGAATGTTGATGGGAAGGCTACAGTGGAAAAGTCTTGGTTGGACATGTAGGAGTCGAGAAGAGATAGTCCACACAGCAAGGTTCAAGAGAAGTTACAGGATCCAGAATCCAAGTGACACCAAGAAGCACATTTCCTCTATAGTGCCAGAGGGAAAGAAACAGGATAAATGCTGGTATAGACAAATCTGTGATTTGGCTGTGCTAAGATGAGGAAGTTCCAGTCCGCTAGCTTCTGTCTCCTTAAAATTATGAGATTTTTACATTTGGACTTTCTTATGAAGGATCGCAACCTGCACGCTGGGAAGCAGGGTTTGGCTGAGACCAAAAGCAGATACTTCTAGGGAGGAAGGGTGGGGCAAGAGTTTCATTAATATGTATGTTATTAAGTAACATACATATTTAACAGGTTATAGGAGGAGCTATAAATATTCATGAAGGGGGTATACACATGTGCGATAAGCAAACACGTATGTAACATACATTCCATGTTTGCTGAGAGGTGGAGACAACCTTAGGATGCAGTAAAATTAGGCTCTGTACGTCAAAAGGAGAAACACAGGACACAAAGGCACTTCATGGGCACCCTCAGTAACTGGCCAGAACCACTGGATAGTCATGGATCGGGAAGGAATACCTTATAAGCTAATTAACTGTCACGTCAAAATCACAAACAAGGAGAGGAGTCTAGCCACGGTGTCAGGCGGTTGGTTGAAGCCAGTGGAGGGATGAGTCTTCCCTTCTTTCTTTTCCGGGGCTGGCTTCTGTTTAACTCTTAGGAAAAAAGTCTGGCAAAGGTTAGCAAGGAAGGAGGTATTGAGACATGATAGGTCTTGCTTCTCGTCATGGTTAGGAAAGTTTTCAAAGTTTTTCTGGGCTCTCTTTGGCCAGTGGGGGTCTGCTTAGAAGGTTAAGGAGCTTAGGATTTTACTTTTAATCCATATTTTTGGATCCACAGAATCCAGAATGTAGGGAGGGGGAAAGTAGCTTGGAAGTTTGAGGAGATTTTACATCCTGATCCTGGCAAATGTAGTGAGATTCTCTGAGCCTGTTTCCTCCTCTGTGAAGTGAAGAATACCTTGGAGTGTTCTTTTGAGGATAAAATGAGTGAACATGGGTGAAATATAGAGCAGAATGACTATCGCACAACAGGATCTCAACAAATGCTAGTTTATTTTATTTATTTATGAGACGGCATCTTGCTCTGTCACCCAGGCTGGAGTGCAGTGGTGCGATGTCGGCTCACTGCAACCTCCACCTCCTGAGTCATTCAAGTGATTCTCCTGCCTCAGCCTCCCGAGTAGCTGGGATTATAGGTGCACACCACCACACCCAGCTGATTTTTGTATTTTTAGTAGAGACGGGGTTTCACTGTATTGGTCAGGCTGGTCTTGAACTCCTGATCTCATAATCTACCTGCCTCGGCCTCCCAAAATGCTGGGATTACAGGCGCAAGCCACCGTGCCCAGCTGCTAGTTTATTTTTTTAGCTTATTTCTATACACTTGTTCATTCTGCCACCACCCCAAAAATGTACAAAAATAAGAGTTTCTTAAAGGCAGTAACCTTATTTTGTTCATCTTCATGCTCCTACTACCTATAACAATCCCTGACACATAGTATCTGCTTAATAAATATTTGTTTTCTAAATTCAGACCCAATTTCTCTTCACTGCATAGCTGTCAAGTATCCAGCCCAGTGCTGGGAATTTTCTCCAGGGTCACCTCATCGACTCCTCACAGCCACACTGGAAGACTGTGATGTCATCACAGCTTGACAGGGAAAGGAATGGAAGGCGAGAGAGGTTAAGTTACCCAGCCCAGGAGTTCATTCAAACACAAATGATTTTTCACTATCTTATAGCTACCTCATTCTGTTTTTGATTTAGTTTTGTTGCCATTGTTGTTTCTCCGCTCTGAGGCTGGTTTCTAAGCAAGCCTCCAGGACACTGCCTAGGGGACCCTGTGTCAGCCTCAGAAGGGAGGGAGCCTGGCATTCTGCTCTCCCTTCTGCCTGCTCCCTCCCCCAGAGTCACCCTCCTTCCTCTTCCTACCCTTCCCTGACCAGACCTGACCATGCTTAGCACCATGGTTAGGAGACGTAAAGTCTTCTTCTACTTTTTTTTTTTTTTTATCTTTTTTTAATTGCATTTTAGGTTTTGGGGTACATGTGAAGAACATGAAAGATTATTGCATAGGTACACACATGGCAGTGTGATTTGCTGCCTTCCTCCCCATCACCCATATCTGGCATTTCTCCCCATGCTATCTCTCCCCAGCTCCCCACCCCCCGCTGTCCCTCCCCTATTTCCCCCCCGACAGACCCCAGTGAGTGACGCTCCCCTCCCTGTGTCCATGTGTTCTCATTGTTCAACACCCACCTATGAGTGAGAACATTTGGTGTTTGATTTTCTGTTCGTCAGTTTGCTGAGAATGATGGTTTCCAGGTTCATCCATGTACCTACAAAGGACACGAACTCATCGTTTTTGATGGCTGCATAGTATTCCATGGTGTATATGTGCCACATTTTCCCTGTCCAGTCTATCATCGATGGGCATTTGGGTTGGTTCCAGGTCTTTGCTATTGTAAACTGTGCCGCAACGAACATTCGTGTGCATGTGTCCTTATAGTAGAACGATTTATAATCCTTTGGATATATACCCAGTAATGAGATTGCTGGGTCAAATGGAATTTCTATTTCTAGGTCCTTGAGGAATCGCCACACTGTCTTCCACAATGCTTGAACTAATTTACACTCCCACCAACAGTGTAAAAGTGTTCCTATTTCTCCACATCCTCTCCAGCATCTTTAGTCTCCAGATTTTTTAATGATCGCCATTCTAACTGGCGTGAGGTGGTATCTCAATGTAGTTTTGATTTGCATTTCTCTAATGACCAGTGATGATGAGCATTTTTTCATATGTTTGTTGGCCTCATGTATGTCTTCTTTTGTAAAGTGTCTGTCCATGTCCTTTGCCCACTTTTGAATGGGGTTGTTTGTTTTTTTCTTGTAAATCTGTTTTAATTCTTTGTAGATTCTGGATATCAGGCCTTTGTCAGATGGGTAGATTGCAAACATTTTTTCCCATTCTGTTGGTTGCCGATTCACTCTAATGACTGTTTCTTTTGCTGTGCAGAAGCTGTGGAGTTTGATTAGGTCCCATTTGTCTATTTTGGCTTTTGTTGCCAATGCTTTTGGTGTTTTGGTCATGAAGTACTTGCCTATGCCTATGTCCTGAATGGTTTTGCCTAGGTTTTCTTCTAGGGTTTTTATGGTGTTAGGTCTTATGTTTAAGTCTTTAATCCATCTGGAGTTAGTTTTAGTGTAACGTGTCTGGAAGGGGTCCAGTTTCTGCTTTCTGCACATGGCTAACCAGTTTTCCCAACACCATTTATTAAACAGGGACTCCTTTCCCTATTGTTTGTTTTTGTCAGGTTTGTCAAAGATCGGATGGTTGTAGATGTGTGGTGTTGCCTCCGAGGCCTCTGTTCTGTTCCATTGGTCTGTATGTCTGTTTTGGTACCAGTACCATGCTGTTTTGATTAATGTAGCCTTGTAGTATAGTTTGAAGTCTGGTAGTGTGATGCCCCCTGCTTTGTTTTTTTTTTGTCTAGAATTGACTTGGCTATGCGGGCTCTCTTTTTGTTCCATATGAAGTTTAAGGTGGTTTTTTCCAGTTCTGTGAGGAAGGTCATTGGTAGCTTGATGGGGGTAACGTTGAATCTGTAAATTACTTTGGGCAGTATGGCCATTTTCACGATATTGATTCTTCCCAGCCATGAACATGGAATATTTCTCCATCTGTTTGTGTCCTCTCTTATTTCGTTGAGCAGTGGTTTGTAGTTCTCCTTGAAGAGGTCCTTCACATCCTTTGTTAGTTGTATTCTCAGGTATTTTATTCTCTTTGTAGCCATTGTGAATGGCAGTTCATTCTTGATGTGGCTCTCTTTAAGTCTGTTATTGGTGTATAGAAATGCTTGTGATTTTTGCACACTGATTTTGTATCCTGAGACTTTGCTGAAGTTGCTTATCAGTTTCAGGAGATTTGGGGCTGAGACGATGGGGTCTTCTAGATATACAATCATGTCATCTGCAAATAGAGACAATTTGACTTCCTCCTTTCCCATTTGAATACCCTTTATTTCTTTTTCTTGCCTGATTGCTGTGGCATCTTCTTCTATTTTCAGCCCCGATTGAAAATATGTAAGGCAAGAGATTAAAGGATAGTCTTAAAGACTAGTAAATTATCACTCTGAGCAAGTGGAACTCACCATCCAGTTTTGGCATGATAACAAAAACACGGTAGAGCTGAGATGCGCAAATTTCACTGCAGCTAGAAAGAAAAGAGTTGCGAGATCAATAAACTGATTATTTTCCTATATATGTTCTGTGTTTTTGTTTGTTTGTTTTTTCGAGACAGAGTTTCCTGCTTTCGCCCAGGCTGAAATAAAGTGCAGCCATCTCGGCTCACTGCAAGCTCCACCCCTCGGGTTCAAGTGGTTATCCTGCCTCAGCCTCCCAAGTAGCTGGGATTATAGGTGCATACCACCACGCCAGCTGATTTTTGTATTTTTAGTAGAGATAGGGTTTCACCATATTAGCCAGGCTGATCTCGAACTCTTGACCTCAGGTGATCCATCAGCCTCGACCTCCCAAAGTGCTGGGATTATAGGCATGAGCCACTGCACCCAGCCTATATGTGTTCTGTGTTCCTAAAAACTTTTCAAAATTTTAATAGTGAAAAATTGTAAACATACAATTATACTAGTATAATTGTATAATGACCCCATAGAGAAACTTACACTAAATCGATGTATACAACAATTAGCAAATTTTGCCACTCTGTCTTCATCAATATATGTTTAATGCAATTTCCTAATTTACTATCATTTCACTCTCCAGTTTGCATCTTTTAAAAATGGGCATTTTTTTCACCCAACCATGGGACCATTTTTACACCAAATGTAACAATCTCTTGGAATCACCTAATACCAAATTCATATTCAAATTTCTCTGGTTGTCTTACTTTTATTCTCCTTTTCTCTCCTTCCTTTCTTCCTTCCTCCCTTCTTTCCTTCTTTTCTCTCTCCCTCCTTCCCTCCCTTCCTCCTTTCCTTTCTTCCTTTCAACAGTTGGTATGTTTGAATCACAATTTCAGATCCACACACTGCATTTGGTTGTTATGTCTCTTAAATCTTTTTAGGTAATGTAGTTTCTCAAGCCCCTTCCTTATTTTTTAAAGCCAATGCTTAGATAAGAACCAGGTCCATTATCCTGTAGAAAGTCCCACATTCTGGGTTAGTCTATTTGGTTACTCATGGTGAAATTGAACTTGTTCTCTCTCCCCTGTAATTCCTGTCAACTAGAAGTTGGCTTTAAACATGTAATCAGCTTCAGTTTTCTTGGCACTGATTCTTCGAGGTGGTGCTGTGTGCTTCACAAGGGACTGCAGCAGAGGCAACAGGGCTCAGGGCTGACTGTCCCACTCTGAGCCCATTTCCTCCATTGTAAGGTGAGTAGTATCTTAGAAGTGATGCTGAGATTGATCAGTGGGCTCAGATGGTTGCCCTGTCCTTTTCTGGGGTATGGCAACTGTGTTTGCAAAATTACAAAAATCAAATTAAGAATATGCTTTAATTCCTTTGAAAACAATTACCTGCATCTGACTGTGCACCTGATGCTCTAGAGAAGAAGACACAGAGATAAATAGAAATGTTTTTTCTGCCTTTGAGAAACTCACTGGGATAATGGAAATAAAGTGTGAACTGCCCTGGCCTTACCCTGTGAATGATATCTGCCTCTGTGGGTTCACAGCTTTGTAAACACTTACCAAACACAGCCCAGGGTTCAGACAGCACTAGCACTGTCTCCTAAGATACTGTCTTGCTGGTGCCTGGAGTCTGCCAGGACTTCTGGAAGGGACTTACCATAAGCTTTCCAGTTCTCCCTATGGGAATTAGGAGTTTTTTAAAACAATCCCCAGGTGGAGTCCTCTTTCAATCCTGAAAAGTCTGACTTTCTAATTCCATAGAATTGGATTTTTTAATTTGTATGTTAGATTTGAAAAAGTAGTCGTCTCCCAAGGAGTGAAAGAGTCTTGAATGCGGTTGCTTTAAAATTTTGATGTGTTAAATAACCATGCAGCTACATGGGGATGGGGAAGGCTTAAATCTATATTTGGCAAAAATTAGAATTTTAGAATTGGGTCAGCTCAGCTTTTACATGCTGTCCAAATGCCTTGCCTTTATGTTGTATGTTGCTCTCAGTCTGCTCAAGGTCCTCAACAAGACTTCTCTGCTTGAATTCAAGAGTATTTTGTATTCAGCTATTGTGTGAGGGATAGATGAAAATGTGAATTGTTAACTCTGCCAGTGTTAACACTGCAGAGAATACATGTCAAGTGTATTCCTGGGCTCTGTATTCTTTAAAAGAGGCTATCCTGAGTCACGTGACACCAGGCATCCTTCTTGGAGCTGAAGGGACTTGGATGCAGCTGAGGTCTTTGTGGCCCTAGCAGGACAGACATTTAGGGCCTGTTCTGTCTCTGAGTATTTGTATATGGTTATACTGTGTATATCTTTAAAAGTAATGAAGTCGCTCTTCATTGCAAAAACTCTCTCTGTTTGCATTTCTAGCAATATTTCCTAGCCAGCTCGAGAGCTGGAACAAATCCTTTCCTCCTCCACCCCTCCTTTCCCATTTCTCCTCCTGAATTCCGTGCCAGCCATGGAGACTGAAAAACAATGACACATCAGCTCCCCTTGCTTGTTGACAGAGGAGGCTGCAGGGCCACGGCCGCCTTGGCTGCCCCACCCACCACCTTGGGGACCTCCTTCAATGGAGAGTTCACCCTGTCCTCAGCAGGGGTCAGGGCATTCCCCACAGGTTGAGTTCATCAAAACTGCAGTTCCCCTGACAACTGCCCTGGAGCCTGAAGAAAACAAAGGTGGAGGTTTTGCCTCCCTCCTAACCTAACCAACCCCGCAACACCAAAGGCCAGCAGCTCCCATCCCCTTGTGTCGTACCCAATCACATAGTTTCACCCAGTCTCTTGTTTCACTGTTAACTTTGGCTCATGTATCAGATAACCCATTGGGAGACCTCTTAAGGTGTATGTTTGGGGACATGTGAGAAAATTCTAAAGAATAACCAAGGTAAGGGAAATAAAAGTTTCCATTGCTAGTGGGGTGGAGTTCAGGTAGGAGCAGAGTCATCTTGCATAGGCTCATATTTGTAATTGTCTATCCTGCCTGTAGACACCATGTGTGCCTCCAATGGCATGGAGGTGACAGAAAAAGCTATGAATGGCTGCAGTGGGGAAATCCTCAGGTCACAGAAGGTCTTCTCCACCAGCTCATCTCTTCTTTTATTACCTGTCATAATAAGACATTTTGATTTACTTGCAGGCTCTTACATTTGGGTCATAAATTAATACTTTTCTTATTTAAACAAATTTGCAATTTCTAAGAGCCAGACATTCTCCCACTGAATCACATGCACATTTTTTACACTAGAAAGAAGGAGCAAGAATGGGAGAAGACCTGTAAAATCTAAAGCATTATCAAGGACCTTCTATGTGCTCAATCCCTTTCCAGGGGACAGGATAGTCAGGCTCTTTCTACTGCACCTGGGTTCAGCTTGTCAGCCAACCACCTATTACCTTTCTTGTAGACTCCACCTCCTCATACAAAAATTATCCTCATAAACATGTTGAGAGATTTAAATAAGACAGCATGTGTACAACATAGACTCCTAGTGGGTACTCAGTATTCACTGGTCCTTTTTCCTATCATGCTGAAAAGTTAAAAGCTTTTTCAGAATTCATCAAATCAGTACAGTAATTTGGAACATGAGCTTTGAAGTCCTATTCCTTAAACTTAAAACCTGCTGCCCTCTCTCATAAGCTCTGTGACCTTAACATTTCATTCACTCCAGTTCCCTTATTGGGAAAGTGGAGATGGTGACAATATCTATCTCAATAGGCTGTTGTGAGGCTTAAATGAGATCACAGTACTTGGCACATGATAAGTACTCACCAAATATTAAATATGATATTCCAGAAGCTGAGAGGCTTGAGAATTCGAGCAAATACTACACCTGCTGCTTGACTTTGTCACCATGGCAAACTTACTTTTCAATTTTTAAAAATGCTTCTGTTTTTACCTAAGAGGAGAAAAACCCATCCATTAAGGAGCTACTTGAGCTGAAATGTGCTATCAGGAAGACTTACTCTTGCTGGATTGTGGAAAGGTCCATTTAGCAGACAACCTGGGATTTGAAATAAGTTACGTTTTGTAAACTCTTCTCACTCTAAGAAGGTTAGTGCCCGTGGGTATTCTTCAGGCACAATGCATGCTTTTGTTGGGGACTGACTTTTAAAAGTGTTTGATTGTTCAGTACATGTTGTTTGAAGAGTTGCTTTACTACAATTTAATAGCAAATTCCACTCTGGATTTCCTGCCAAAAAATCTATAAAGCTTTGTTTGAGACTGAAAGTATTCAGTTTTTCCTTAAAGTTGGGAGGTGCTGGGTGTACATTAAAAAGAAAAAAAAATGAGGAGGAGAACAAAAAAAGTCTGTTATGTGTAGAATAAGTGTTTGGTGTAAGAACTGGCTGGCCAGCTTCAGAGTTGAGCCAGTCAGGAAAGCATGAAAGGGCCGAGATAAAGAGTAAGGCAATGCTAGATGCTGGAGAACAGCTCCATTGACTCCCATCCCAGAAGAAATAGCCCAGGCCCTATTCTCTGCCTCTCAATCCACAGCTTCATTCTTGTCCTGAGCTGATGTGATGACAAAGCAACTTCCAGGGCATTCTTACCAGAAAATATCATTACATAACACCTGCTTGGCATGCAGCAGCTGCTGGGGGTGTCTCTGATTAATATCCAAGACTGGTGGTCCAGGGTTAGGAGCTCAGGAAATAAACATGTGATTTCATACCAGTGTTCCTGGATGGAACATGGTTAAACAGCAGTTTGGGGATTATGTCCCCGAGGTTGTACCCATGTTAAACCACCTTTCGTTTATTTTGGAATAATGCAGATTAAAAACAGAATTAGTGTCCATCAATAGAGGACTTCATTTTTAAAGATGGATAAACATCATAAATACAATACTGAGTGAAAACAATGGATTACAGGAGGACATGTAACTATATGAAGCCATGTATGTGAATTTTAAAATTATACTATATATTACAGAAGCAAACACAGACTGCAAAGTACAAAACCGTGCCCGGGAATCATGCACATCAACTTTAGGATAGTTAGTTAGCTCTGAAAAAGAATGAGTGGGGGTGAAGAAAAAGAGTGAGAGCGATGAGACCAGGAGCTTACCTGTATCTGAACTATTTGTTTTCTAAATCCAAAATAAGGAGATCCAAGACTGATATGACAAAATGTTAACATCTATTAAATCTAGCTGTTAGGTGTATGGATATCTGCTATACATTCTGTATTTATCTACTTTTCTAATATTTCATAATTTAAAATTTTTAATTAAAAAAATGGCATATCTATACAATGGAATACCACACAGCCATTTAAAAGATAAGGGAGTTCTACATAGGTTATCAGAGAAATATGTACAAGAAGTATTTTAGACCAAAAAAGCAGATTGCTGTGTAGTAGGAGACTATGATCCATTTTTGTTTAGTATCACACACACACACACACACACACACACACACACACACAGACATAATGTCCTTTGAATTTGTATCCCTAAACCACTCCAGTGGGCTCCATACTCTGTATTTTATGCCTGAAATTTCTATTTGGACGTCACTCTAGCAATTCAAAACCTATTAGGTCCAAAACCAACCTCGTGATCCTCTCCTCCAGGTGTTCTCACATTCTGCTTCTGCTCTTTCCCATCTCTGGATGTGCCACCACCAGCGATCAAGTGAAAATTCTGGGAGTTGATGATGATTTCTCCCTTTCCCTCCAGCCTTGCCAGTTTTACTTGTCCAATCTCCAATCCATCCCATCTGCCCACGTCCCTGCCACCCCTTGGTTACCCCCGCTTACTGAGAAGCCTGCAGGAGTTCTCTGGCCAGCTCTCCTGGCATTCACTGTTGCTCCTTATAATCCTTTCTCCACATAGCAGCCAGAGTCATCCTCTGAAGACATAAATCATTTCTAACTAAATCCCATTAATATTCCCATTGTTCTCAACTCCTTAGTCACGAGTCTGGACCTCTCACCTTCCCCAGCCTAATTTGGTGGAATCTATCTCCCGCTCCACTCCTGCACCCCACTCTGGAACGCTTGCATTTCCCTAGGGACCTCCCATGTCCCCTGCAAAGGGCCACTGTACATGCTGTTCCTCTTGCTTCAATGCTTGATTTTTTTTCTTTTATAATCATAAATAACCCATACTTCTAATTAAAATTTCCACATCAAAGGAAGATCAATCTATTTACCTATTTGTTTGATGTATCTAATACTTAATATTTTAGTTATTTGATTTAGCTAATACCCATTGTCTATCAACCGTGTTCCTAGCTCTGTGCAAGATGTTATATTTCCCTTGCTCAGCGTTCAAATCTCAAGCGCAGTTGCAATAAGCATTATGTAAGGGCTCCCATTGTGATTATAGCTTTTAGCACAGGAATATCTACAGCTGAGCCTATCTCTGGCATGATTCAACAGAAATGCAAACACACTTTCGTTTCTCAGACAACAGAAAAGCTCTTTCCTACGAAGCTGTCCTTTCAGCGAGACAAGGCTAAACAGTCCCTATTGCAATCATTCTTTCTTTTACCATACACAACTACAAGTCCAAAAACCAAGCGAATTCACCAGTTCCCACTGACCACTTGTTTTGAGACTGCTGCATCAATCCTATTTTAAACTCTCACCTGTCGTTAACTTTTCGTGTCTAGAGTATACCAGGTACTCACTGAGGAGCTTAGGGGTGAGAGCCCACTGTGATCAGTTTCTGGGATACACAGCCAGGTCCCCAATGCCCTGTGTACCCTGCCTGTCTGAGCTGGTTGTCTTGTTGGGCAGAGTTCAGATAAATGACTCATTTCAAAATCCTTAGGGCAACCATGCACAAGGAGAGTATGCATGAGTAAGACCTGACTTCTCTGGGCTGGTTAAAGATACTCATTCAAGTCATTTCTTTTCTTTTTTCTTTTTGGTTCCCTAAAAGACCTGAGCATACTAAAGAATATTCAGTGACTAGCTGACTAATCATGGGATGTATGGCTGTAGCTTAGCACTGTGTGCAGAAGCATAAGCTTGAAAGCCAGAGAAAGTTTGCTCAATACGCTCTTTCCTTCATGACCTGCCCTTTGCTTTCAGACAAACTCCTACTCATCCGTCAACACCCACCTTAAGCATAACTTCTGGAAAAATGTCTCCAATGTGATCAATCTGAGTGGGCAAATTTGTTTTTCTTGGTTCCCAGAGGATGCTAGTATATCTAGGTTAGCACTTGCCATAATGTCTTATAATTATTTGCTTACTTGTATGTCTCCCTGTTGAATAACTAGGTCCTCCAAGACCAGAATCATACTTTACCATGTTTAGCATGAGATCTGTCATATATAATTGTAGTCAAATATGAGTGCTCAGTAGCCAGTCAGACTTGGGTTTAAATCCTGACTTGGCTTTTTTTTTTTTTTTTTTTTTTGCCTACTTGATCATATGAACTTACTTAATCTCTGTAAGCCTCAGTTTTCTTATCTGAAAGGGAGCCACCTCTCAGAGTTGTTGAGAACATTGAATTTGACATTGCACATAAATATTTGACATGGTAATGAGTTCATGTTGAAGAATTTTTAACTTTCATTTTTCTTATTAACTTTATAAATGTTTGTTACACAGACTAATAAATGAACAATCCAAACTTTGGTGATGACCCTTCATGCCAACTGAAGACAGCATCATGAATGAAATGTAGTAGAAAATGTCACTGATATAATGTCCACTTTTTAACAAAAATACAGCTAAAAATATATGGATTTTAAATGGTCACTTTTGGAGGATGCTTGTTAGAATAAAATAGGCTAACTTTTCTAAACTGCTCCCTGAGTTATGGTAAAAAATGAAACTCACGCGTTTAGTGCTGAAGGTCTTATAATATGCGTTTCACAGTCTACCTGTTTGGGCAGGTGATTTTCTCTGGGAGCTTGCATGAGACAGCTTAATTGGTGGTCATTAGAATAGATGCAACTGATTACACATTACTTAAAAGCATTTCAGATCTCTTTTTTTTTTTTTCACTTTGTAATCGTCTACTCTTCTCCTTCCTTGGCAACTTTTCTGCTTACTCCTGAATGAAGTTTTAGAGATAGGCACATTTTCATAAAAATGTATAGCCTGTCATTCTGCCTCAGGCACTTCACCCTTTCCTTAGTTGCAATAATCGTGGCACCAATTCTGGGAATGCCTACTGTGTGCTAGCTAGACGGGGTGCTCAGTGACAGACACGCCCGCCCTCTCCTTTTCCCAGACCTCTAACATAGTCTCTCAACACAGCAGATTCTTTGGTCTTTTATTTCATTGTTTATCACCATCTTTCCTTCACTCCCACCTCTTACCTTCTTGAAAGATAAGAGCCCGAGGGTAAGGATCTCCATTTTGTTTTCCAATATAACCCAAGAAACTAAAACAATGCTAGGCACATAGCTCAATCAATGTTTGTTGACTGCACTTCATACAACCCTGAAGTAGGAACTGTTATCTTCACTTTGAGGCCCAGAGACATAAAATAGATAGCCCAGCATCACACGGCTAGTAAGTAGCAGCTGTGGTCCTTGGCCCCAGGTGGGTGTGATTCTATATACTAGACTTTCTGCACTAGGGCATACCTTGTTGCAATAGAGTCCTCTTCTGGAATGTGTGCAGCCCATATTTGTGATGGCTTGAGACACGATTTGAGATTGAGGATTTAGCAACACCAGGAGTGCACGAGATTGTGTTATCAGATCTATACAAAAAGGTAGGTCAGACTGCTGGTCACAAGGAAGAGGCTTGGAGCAAGGGTTGTTCAGTCACAAAACACTCTGCTCTGTGCTTAAATAGAATTTTCTGGTCTTCTGAGAGCCCCACTTTTTCTTTGTGCCACAAGTTAATATGATTTCCCTTGCCTCTCACAGACCTCCCAAACTTTCTCTAAAGATTCATAGTGTCTGAGGAGAGATTCCAGTTTTTCTGTTGTTGTTTTGTTTTGTTTTGTTTTTGAGAAAGGTGCTCTATAAATTCCAGGTGTTATTAAGTATATTGTTATTATTAATTGTATTATAATGATCTTGTATTTCTATTCATTCCCTTTAATATCAAGTCTTGGTTCCCGAACAACTCCTCTTCAAAACTCAAACTTATTTCATTTCCAGCTCATTTATTCAGTGTGCTGAAAGTGAAGAGAATATTTGCTGAGTTCCACATTGTTAATCTGGATGTGGATTTTGGCCAAATCAAGAAAGCATGACCTGTCACGGAAGGTTTGCTACCATCTCCTCCTCTCATCATGGACATCCTAGACAAGCTCTCCCAATTCCACGGCTTCAGCCACTGTGTATCTGTGGATGGGTCCCCAGTCAGCATCATGTTCCCCCTTGGCTTTCCAGATTTCAAACTTATTTTTGCAACTGTCCTCTGCACTCCTCTGCCAAAGTGGATGTCTGAAAAGCATCTTACATCCAGCATGTGCAAAGCCCAACTGAAGTCAAAACATCCCTCTGAATTCTTTGTCTAACTGAACAGTACCTGTCGTCTTTTACTCCTCAATTCTCTTTTTCTCACCTCCCACATATAGGCATAAAATTCCATTCATTACAAATCAGAAATGCTGCTCACATCTGTTTGTTGCTCTCCATATTTACAAACTGTTTGTAATTCTAGTTATGGCCCCAGTTCATTGTTTCCCTTCTTCCAGGTCTTTCTGCTCATGGTCTCTTCCCTCCACACACCAACACAGGACAGATCTGATGATGTCACACACATCTTCAATTCTAGGATCGTCAGCTTTGGCCCCAGCCTGTCACACTTACATCACCACCTGTTCCAAGCAAACTCTATGCTTCAAACTCTCCATCCTCCCCTAAAATGCAGTGGTCTTCATTTCTTCACACCTTTGCACACTCTGTTTCCCTTGTCAGGAATGCCTTCCTTCCTCTTTGCTGCCCAGCAGACTCCATGTGTCTTGTAGGTCCCATCCCTTCTCCTTTTCCAAATCCCTCCAGGCGGAGTGAGTATAGCATCCTCTATGGTTCTATATCCCCATAAATGCCTTCTCAAAACACTTCTTAATAACAGCAGTCATCAGTCATATAGCACATTATGCAACAGGCATTTTTCTGATCACTCTGCATACTCATCTAATCCTTGCAACAAACCAAGGAGTAATTATTGTTTTATCCTCATGTATGAATCAAGAGGCTGGGACCAGAGTTAAATCACTTGTCCAGGGTCACCCAGCTAGGAAGTGGAATTGCCCATTCAGACTGACGCAGTCTGCACTAGAATCCACGCACTTGCCTGCTACCCTTCTGTCTCTCACCGTGTCTCACTGCGTATGTCTATCTAGACTGTAGGCGTTCGGTTTCCCTAACTCTAAGGCCTGGATGATTATTATTAATGGTTATTTTTCAGGATTTGGGTGAGCACTGACAAAACTATCAGAGAGTAGATGTAGGCATAGATAATAAAATGCCGATTGAATATTAGCTGTCATTATTATTATTAACATCCTCTTGACTATAATCCATTCTTCCAGACCATCCTCCACTCTGCCACTGGTTGGTATTCTAGAACACAGATGAAATAATAGAATTATGATACCTAAAATCCTTCAGTGACTCTGTATTGTCTGAAGGATACTATCCAAACTCTTCAGCTAGAAATGTGGGCTTTTCATAACCTGGGCAAGCTGCCCCCTGCAGTGTTTTCTCTGCTGTTTCCCTGAAGGGAACTTACACTCAACCATAGAAAACACTAGTCATTTTCTGAACACACCCATGACCTGTTTCCTCCCATGTCCTTTCCCGGTCTGTTCCCTGAGCCCAGCCTACCTTCTCTTTTTACCTATTCAGTGAACATCTGCTTAGCCATTAAGACTCTGTTTCATGACACCCACTCTGTAAAACGCACCCTGATTCCTTAGGCAGAGTTAGGTCCACTTACTTTATGCTACCATTGCCCTGGAACAGCTTTCTAACATTCCACTAAAAAGGAAGCATCACTAATTCAGTTCAATTTAATTAAGTTTTGTAACAGGTGTCAGCTGGGCCTACATACTTCATGGGTCTATGAGTTCCCTAAGGCTGCCGTAACAAAGCACCGCAAATTGGGTGGATTACAACAACAGAAATGTATTGTCTCACAGTTCTGGAGGCCAGGTGTTGCTGGGCCATGCTCTGGCAGCTCAAGGGGAGATCCTGCCTTGCCTCTCCCAGCATTTGGTGTTTGCTGGCAGACCCTGATGTTCCTTGGCTGTGCAGACGCCACTCCTGTCACACAGTTGTCTTCTTTCTGTGCATCTTCACATCATCTCCCCTCTGTGCCTATCTCTCTTATATATATACAAGAGAGAGAGAGAGAGAGAGAGAGACTCACTCTGTTGCCCAGGCTGAAGTACAGTGGTGCGATTTTGGCTCACTGCAACCTCTGCCTCCTGGGTTCAAGTGATTCTCTCGCCTCTGCCTCCCGAGTAGCTGGGATTACAGGCACCCGCCATTATGCCTGGTTAATTTTTGTATTTTTGTAAAGACAGATTTTCCCCATGTTGGCCAGGCTGGTCTTGAACTCCTGACCTCAAGTGATCCAGCCACCTCAGCTTCCCAAAGTGCTGGGATTACTGGCATGAGCAACTCCACCTGGTCTCCAAATTTCCCTTTTTTTAAAAAAAATTATTCTTCTGTCCTCACAATTTGTTCCTAAAAATTTCCCCTTTTGCAAGAACATCAGTCACATTGGGTTAGGGCCCATCTCAATGACTTTATTTTAACATAACTACCTCTGTAAAGATCCTATTCCCAAATACGGTCACATTTCTGAGGTACTGAAGATTAGGAATTCAACATTTTTTTGCAGGAACCAGGGGACACAATTCAAGCCATAACAATGGGAAACGATGTCTACTTGTCCATAACCATTCACTTCAGACCCTCCGGCAGTCAGGGGTCTCCCGCAGAATCTCTGTGATGGCCACAGCCAGCACCATCCTGTTTCTCTGCATTTCCTCTCCTGTCTTCAAATGGGCCGCTCTAGTTCTGACATACAGCCCCATTACTGCATGTCTTCAGTATTTTCAACACCTCATCTAATAAGATCAGGAATTTCATGCGTTTAGTAACTTAAGATGGAGAACTGGTTCCAGGGAGCAATCTCATCAGGTAGCTGCCATCTTTCTCTCTCCACCTCTTTTCCAGAAGCCTGCCCAGTTTCCAACCCAGGATCCTCCAAGAGGCCCTCTTTATTTCCTCCAGCTCCTTGGAAGCCGTATTCCAGTTCTCACTCCCCATTCCCACTCGGACTGCTCCCCTCACAGAGACCACCCCTGTCAGACCACCCTAACCTCCTCAGCCACCTCCTCCTGCCCACAGCTCAGCAAATTAACATTTTCTGCACTTATTGCATTTCTGTGCATTCTTTATACAATGGCATTAAGCTAGATGCTGATGATATGACAGAGCAAGACACATACATACACACTATATATAGAGAGAGATATATATATTCCCTGTCAATATGACACATACAGCCTGGTGGGAAGGCAGATGTGAAATGCACGGTTGCAAGTGTGATTAGTGTGATGACAGAAAGTGTACAGAAGAAATGTGCTGGGTGTGCATAACAATAACCAGTGCTGCAACTTTTTAATGAGGTTGTATTGAATGCCAGGTACCATTCTAGGTCATAAGAAATCACCATTCTCATGGAGCTTACATTCTAATGGGCAACACAGACCAATAAAAATGTTAGATAGTGGTAAGTGCTACCAAAAAGAAAAAAATCAGGATAAAGGAGTAAAGCAATGTGGCAACTATATTGTTTAGAATTAGGTTTAATTGCACAGGACAGGAACACAAATAAAGGTGGCATAATATAAGGTTTGTTTGTTTCTCTGACGTGGAGAAATCCAAAGGTCGATGGTCCAGGACTTTTAGAGTAGTGTCAAGATCATCAAGCCCCCCTCTATATTTCTTCTCTGTCATTTTTAATGTGTCTTACATTAGCAAGATTGCCTCATGGTTCAAGGTGGCTGCAAGAGCTCCAGGCATCACATCTGAGGCCCGGAAATGAAAAGGGAGAAAATGAGTGTGGGCAAATAGGGGGCATCTCTCAGCTGAGTCATCTCTTTTTAAGGCACTTTGCCAGAAACATCACCCAACTTCTTGCAGTTCAGTGGCAGGGGAGACTGAGAAATGAAATTCATCAACTATATAGAACACTACCCAAAATATACCATATAAGGTGTACTTTTAAACAGAATGGAAATAACTGAGAGAATCTCTTTGGAGGACATTCCTCTTAGTAGAGACATGTAAGGTGGCAGAAGCACTCAGGAACCAATATTTATTGGCTCTCAGTTATTTCCATTCTGCCTTCCTCACCAGAGTTTATTTATAAGGAAGAAGGAATAAGGTATTGGATAGACAACTTGTCATATCTGCTGGGCCTCATGGAAGACTTTCCAGAGAAAGAGAGGTTTAGGCCGATGCTGAAAGATGGGTGAGAGTGTCAATGCTAAGAGGAGGGTGAAGGAAACAGCTCTGTTGCAGGTCGAACTGCAGCTCTGATGCTTCAGAGGGCTGGGACCAAGTTCATCTTTGTCCTTCAGTGCCTAGCTCATAAGCCGGCACAGCACTCATCTCAAGAAATATTTGTTTACTAAATATTGGTCCCTGACTGAGCGCTTCTGCCACCTTATGCGTGTCTCTGCTCTAGGAGAAATGTCCCCCAAAGAGATTCTCTGTAATTTCCATTCTGCTTACAGCAAAGCAAATGACTCTTGAGGGAAAATCATCTGGTGCCCAGATATAGACAGGCCATGCGCTTAGGTATCCAGAAGTCAAAATATGGAACACACACTGCAGAAAAAGCTGATCATAACACCCAAATGAATCAAGAACACTGTTTCACAGACCAGGGAAGAGTATCCTTTGTTGTTTATAGCCACAGAAGCTGCTGAGGTGGGGGTTAAGGCAAGGAAATGAGAAGAAACCTGCCCAGCCCTTCCTGTTGATGAGATTCCAATGGAGCCTGGTTTTCACATCTAGTGATTATTGAGCCAAGTCTGGGAGCTCTGGCACAAAGCCAGCCGCCACTCTGCTGGCAGGCCTGGGACGTTTGCACAGGGTAGCACAGGGGAGGGAGTAGATGAATGTGTGCCTTGCTTGGAGCCTGGCGTGTGGTAAGTGTTCAGTAAATACTGGCTCCCTGAATGGCTGGGGCGCTTGAGAAGGGGTTTACAGAGGAGTGATGTTTGAACTGAGCATAAAGAATAAGTAGGGGTTCTTGCAAGGGAGGGAAGAAGAGAGAGATTTCAGATGGGAGTAGCACTGTGTGCAAAGGGAGAGAGGTATGGACAGCACAGAATGTTCAGGAAGCCTCAAGTGGTTCAGTGGGTCTGGGGAAGGGTGGAGTGGGAGGTGAGGCTGTTAAGACGTATTGTGCAGGACAGGGCTCGGATGTCTGGGCCTTGTCCAGTGGGTAATAGAGAGTTCTGATGAATGCTGATCAGGGGAGGAACATGTTCAGAGTTACAGGGTCATTGCCCCTCTTCTCCTTAGCCACCGCCCCAATGCAAACTTCCCCCAGAGTCACGGTCCTGCTGCCATTGACTGACCTCCCTCTGTTCCCTCACCCCAGACCTTTTCCTCTCTCTATTCCAATTCCAGGCATCACCGTGGGTCCTTTGGGTCTTCCGACACCTTTGGCTTCCAGTTTGGGTGACCTTCACCTTCAGCAGTTCTCTTCATCCACCCACTCCCAGGGCCACATCACGGACCACCTCCACCTTGAGAAACTCAAACCCTAGTTGCTCCCTTCCTCTGTCATTGACTGAGCTGCCAGAGGGGTCCAATCACATCATTCTCCTGCTTAAATCTGTTCCCTGATCATCAGGATATCACAGATACAATCCAAACTCCTTCCTGTGGCCTCCTGGGCTCTGCACGTTCTGGCTCCACCTACTTCTCCAGCCTCATCTCGGATCTCCCTCCCCCTTGCCTGCCATTCTTCTTTGGACCTTCATCCTTTTACAACTGCAGTCGTATCTTTACCCCATCGTACCAATCCTCTCAGATGAGTTCTAATTCCTTGCTGTCTCCACCTTCCCACTTCCCACTTGCTCCTCAAGCCACTGAATGTGACTTTGGTTTCCACCAATCTACTTGCACTACTCTCTTCAAGGTGATATTCATACACTGCCAAACGTGACGAGGTCAGGTGGCCACCTGGTCTTGAAACACTCCCTCAAAGGTGATTTTCACAACGTTACCATTTCCTTCTTTTCCTGCTTCTCTGTTCTTTTCTAGTCTTTGTGTATTCCTCTCTGTTTACCTACTGTTTAAATATCAGTCTTCTCCAGAGCCCCATCTTCAGTCTTCTCTTCCCACTCTACACTCTGAGCAGCTAAATCCCTGTCCACGGCTGCCCTGTCCTGTCCTCGGGTAATATCTACACACACCTCAACTCAACATCTTCCAAAGTGACTTCACCGTCTCTTGCCCGGCTTGCTCGCCAAGACCTATTCCACACCATTCAAGGAGAGCCCCCACCTGTATCTTTCTCTGTGCCTAAGCTGGAAGACAGATTCCTTCTAGGCTACTCCTCTCTCACCCTGTACCAATGACTCATCACCACATGTGAATGAGGAGAGCCCCTAAACAGCTTAGATATGTCTGTTTTCCCCCACGCCCTGGTTCAGGTCCTTTCAACTCTCTTCTAAAAGGGACCACCTGATTCCTGGGTTCTCTGCTTTTTTGCTTTTCTCATCTTCGCTTGACTCTGGAGGACCATGTCTTAGTAAACTTGATGTCTGTGGGCCTGCCAGAGTGTCTGGCACCTAGTAGATACCTGTAGTAGATGTTGTGACTCTATGAGTGAAAGACTGGACAAAGGGGACGAGGCACTTGGCACTGCCCAGTTCAAAATAATGTGTTTGCAACACTAAAATTTGCAAATCTCAGTTGCCACAGCAACTGTTTGAAGCACTTATTATTCTTAACCCCTCTGGCTAAATAATTTGACTAAGGTCATAGAGGTAGTAAGTGGAAAAGCCTGGATTTGAACTACTGGGGTCAAACCTTAAACTTTCCACCAAATCATAGAGCTTTCTCCAGCAGTTGCTATTTTTAGGTCCTACTAAAAAGCTGATGTTAGCCACATTGATCTTCTACTCTACTGAGCAGTATTGTCTCTAAATGACACTTTTCCCCTCAGGAAATCAACTGCATTCCTTTCCTCAAAACACAAAGGCTGTCTTCATTGCTGCTTTTCCAGAGTGTGTGGTCCTGTGCTACCTAGGTTAAGGCATCCGTCCTGGTATGTACGGTTCAAGAACTGCCTCTGGCAACCAAAGGCAGGAAGATTTATATCTCCTCTGTGGCTTGAGATACCCACCTTCATGATGATTCTGACAGCTGGTTATCTCTTATAAATATTAAAATAGATAAAATATCACCCAAAGAGAATTTGCGTTCCTGCGCTATCTTCCCCCAAATCTGCTCTTCCTCCTGTATTCTGTATCTCAGTGAATGGCCACTGGTTTCTGAAGCCAGAAACCCAGTCATCATCCGAGTCCACCCTCCTCCTCCCTCTGCACATCCAATCCAAGGCCAGGCTGAGTCTATTCCTCCTCTGCGGCATCCCATGAGCCTGTTCTCATCTCTCCATCCCGACCACTTTGCCTTCATTCAGACCCCCACCTGGATCTTACCTGCATCAAGATCGGCCGCCTGACACCTGTCTTCACTTTCATTTTGCACAAAACAAGCCATCATACACACTGTTGCCCAAGTCATGCAAGCAGGCAGATTGGCTCATCTTAAAGTTTCTGCCATTAAGTTTCCAATGTCTTCTCGTTTGTCTGAAGATAAAGCCCCGTCTTCATCATGTCACGTTAGTGGGGGCCCATCATGGTCTGGCTCCAGCCAAGCTCTCCAGCCTCCCCTCCCCACACTGTCCACCTCTCAGTTTGGCTTATATCCTTTCCTCTTCTGCCCTTTTTCACTTTCTGGTTTTCCTATGTAGATTACCACCTCTTCCCACATTTCATTGGCAAACTCCAACTGGTTTTTCAAGTCTCAATTTAGCCATCATCTGCTCCCACCATCCCTGGCCTCCACAATCTGGGTGAGAGGCCTCATTTGGTTTTCCCAGGAGAGCCATGGCGCTTATCCATACTGTACTGTGATGTTCACTCAGAGAGCTCTGTGAGGGATCTTGTTCATCTCTGTGCCTCTAAGTCCTCGGCCAGTGGCTTCGTGAGTTTTTTGAATAAATGAATCCCTGCATTATCCATACTGTACTGTGATGTTCACTCAGAGAGCTCTGTGAGGGATCTTGTTCATCTCTGTACCTCTAAGTCCTCGGCCAGTGGCTTCGTGAGTTTTTTGAATAAATGAATCCCTGCCCTCATCTCTCCAATTTCCCACCCCACCCCACTAGTAGGGAGACATAACACGGAGCCATCATACATCAATGTTATAAAAACCGTAATGGAAGCAAGGAGAAGCTTTGGGTGTCTCAATGGACATTGAGTGGCAGAAATATGCCTAGGATGTTATTATAAGCAAACAGAAAGGGCACTCAAACTTCCAACCTTGAAGAGCAGTTTAAGAATAATTCATAACTCCACACCAGCGGTCCCTATTTTCTTACCGTATAAATACCCCTTCAAATATCAAATAGGTTAGAGCCTAGACACCCCCCACTCCATGTCATGGTAGTTGATGCAGAAAATCCTAAAATCTTCCAGCTTCAGTAAGGATTTCAACTCATCACAATGCCATCTACAAAAATTTCACAAATTAGCAGTACATGAACGTGAAGGATGGTTTATGATGCTCGGATTGGCTGGCATGGGTATGGATTCGTAGGCCCCCTGGGAAATCTCCACAGCCCCTGGAGGAGCCAGCAGTTTAAACCAACTGATGCTAAAGTCATCCGGGCCCTCTATGCCCTTCAGGTGCTCTTTCTTCCCAGATCTGGACCAACTCAGAAAACTCACTGACGTGGAAGACCTGATTGAAAAAAATGAATAACTGGTAACATCTTTATAACAAAGTTGGCTACTCAGGCATTAAGAGATTTGTTCAGAATGATACAAATTTGTATTTTAACACACAGTGAGCAGATCTAATCCATTCCCTTAGGCAGCTAATTGTGGACTCACTCTACTGTAAAGCCTGCTTAGCTGTCACTCAATGAGCTGCAATGACTGCCTTTCCCAGGCAGCATGGGTCACGTCACCGAGGCCTCCTCACAGCATGGCAGGTGGATTGTTGTGGGGTCCGCGGAAGGCTGTTCCATTGAGTTCAAGTGTGCTCTGCACCCTCACAACCTCGGGTCCTGCTTTCAGCAGCCACGTTCAGCCAGGACACAGGAAACAAGCTTCCGCAGTACTTTGCTCATACCTTACTTATGACATCTTATTTATTCTTTCTCTCTTTTTTTTTTAATTACTTAAGTTATATGTACTTATTTTAAAAATCAAACAAAACCAAAGTTTATAAAATAAAAAAGAGAAGTTTCCTACATCATTCCCCAGTCTCATTTCCCAAAGATAACCACAGATATAACAGTGCTTTGTTCTATTCTGTTTATTAAAAAGAAAAAAAAATTAAACCATACTATACACATTGTTCTACAGCTTGACTTTCCTTTTCTTTTGCTCTTACTCTTTTTCACTTTTTATTACAGAAATTGCCAAACCAATAAATAAATCCATAGAAGAGCATAATGAATCCCATGTACCCATTACCGAGTTTCAACAAATAGCAACAGTTTTCCAATTTTGTTTTATCAATATTTATTCTTTCCCCACTACCTCCAATATTTTCCTAAAACATCCCAGTAAATCTCAGCTATCATATTATTTCACCATAGTACTTTATTTGTATTTCTAACAGGTAAAATCTTTTCAAAATGTGAAGATTTTACCATTATCGTATCTAAAAATAACAATGTTTTATAATATTCTGTTCTTTCTTTTCTTTGTCCTTAAAACATGTGGGGCTTTTCTCTTACCTTAGGTTTGTTTGAATTAATATCGAAAAAAATTCCATATTGATTGATAAGTCTCTTAGGTCTCTTTTTATCTATAATGGTTACAATAGCTACACCTCCCTCCCTTCTTTTAGGCCACTGATTTACTAAAGAAACGAGGATGATCCTAGGATTTCAATCTTGTCAGCTGATAAATCCACTATAAATTTTTCTTGACATTAACTCACTTTAGCATCCATCAGGGATCAGCTTTTTAGGAGTCGCATAAGGGTACTTTTCTAATTTAATTATTTCTCGTATTTGTTAGCTAAAACCCTTTTGTAAAGAACTTTCCTTCATCAACTGTTTGATGACTTAGAAACACAGTGTGTACAGAAAAGACAGAATAAATGTTCTCTTTCTTACTGATCTCTAGAAAAACAATTTGGTATTCTAGCAACTTCTAAAGTTGGATAATGTGTTAATTTCTTTTTTTTGTAGTATCATTGTGAATCTCCAGATTTTTGTATTTTTGACAAGTCCATTAGTTTTATTCTCATCGAAACTCAAATTTTTCACATCTTTAGCCATCAGGAGCCCTGTAGGTTGGCCCTGAGTTCTTTAGATGTAACCACAAAGGTTTTAACCATTTTCTTGCTTTTTAGTATGTAAGATGTAGTAAGTCCATTTTACTCATGTCCTGCCCTGGATTTGAAATCAGCTATTATTTTAAAGGGCCCTTACCCTACTAATGAAAAAGAATATTTCAATGCCACAGCATAGGTGCTAAGGTGCTCATGACTACTTGGTGGTCATCGATTCCAGAACTTAACAGTGGTCACAGCTAAAAAATATGTGAATTTTATAACTACAAAAATAAGTATGAGTTTATACTCTTTCTACTTACTTGCTTTTTTTATTCAACAACATATTGTAGGTGTTCTTCTACATCAGGAATGCAGATCCACATTAATAGCTATATAACATAAAATAATATGATTATTACAGCTTATATAACTGATCTTCTATTGAGGTGATTTCTTTATTATTATATTTTAAGTTCTGAGATACATGTGCAGAATGTGCAGGTTTGTTACATAGGTATACACGTGCCCTGGTGGTTGGCTGCATCCATCGCCCCGTTATCTACATTAGGTATTTCTCCTAATGCTATCCCTCCCCTAACCCCTCAATCCTCAATAGGCCCCCATATGTGATGTTCCCCTCCCTGTGTCCATGTGTTCTCATTGTTCAGCTCCCACTTATGAGTGAGAACATGTGATGTTTAGTTTTCTGTTCTTGTGTCAGTTTGCTGAGAATGATGGTTTCCAGCTTCATCCACGCCCCTGCAAAGGACAGGAACTCATTCTTTTTTATGGCTGCATAGTATTCCATGGTGTATATGTGCCACATTTTCTTTATCCAGTCTATCATTGATCGGCATTTGGGTTGGTTCCAAGTCTTTGCTATTGTGAACAGTGCTGCAATAAACATAAATGTGTATGTGTCTTTATACTAGAATGATATATGATCCTTTGGGTATATACCAAATAATGGGATTGCTGGGCCAAATGGTATTTCTGGTTTTATATCCTTGAGAAATTATTAGAAACATTACTGTAATGAAGATTATGAACTTACATCTTTGACTGCTTGTGCAAATATTCTGTAGATTTCTAAAAGAACTGTTACCTACAAAGTATAAATCTAGTACATTGAATCCATTTAAAATCCTAATATCGATATCCTAGAGAGTATTTTTAATGATGGAATGCTATCTGTTTTACTCATCTCTGCTTTTGCAGGCCCAGACCTTAGGCCTGGTGCTTAGCAGTCAGTGATATTTGTGTACTGACTTGGATTGAAAAAGTCAAGGCCCATAAAAGCAGATGTAAAAAAGAAGAGTTTAGGTTGACCCCTCTGCAACAACTCCAAAGAAGCTTTAAGAAAGTCCTATGCTTCTGGTCCAAGGAGGATGAGAAATACATGAAGCAGGTCTAAAGCCAACTCACAGACTATAGCCAAGTTCAGCTGAAATTAACCTGGATTAACTAAGCCCCAGCTGCCTCACACAGATGCATGCATGAGAATAAATTGGTATTATTTTAAGACACACTGAATTTTGGGGTGGTTTGTTATACTGCATTATTATGTTATTCTTGAATAGAATGATACAACATCCTAAAGATACCAATTCTGCTCAAGATAATGTATACATTTAATTCAATCCCAGTAAAATAGGCAGAGAAAGGTTATTAGTTAAATAAGATTTTCTAGAACTAAAATTGTAGATGATACCAAAATGAAAAGAGAGAGAGAGAGACCAGAGAAGTAAGAGTAGTGTGTTAAGGGTCTTGTCTTGCCTGAAGGCGAACACAGATTCGATAAGTTTATAGATTGGTCAGGAAAATAAAGTATGGCTCTTCAGAAGTTTGAAGAAACAGAAGAGCAAAATTAAATGTACAACTTTCAAGTCAGCCAAAGAAAACTCTGTGCATCCTGTAAAAGAGGGAACAAAGAAGAAAACCGTCTTGACAAGTGATGTCAGTACGGCAGAGTGAGGACCTCCAGAAAGCCACTAGGCAATAAAAGCCACAAGAATACAGGCCAAAAATGGTCAAAAGCAACTTTTCCCAGTTTTTACAAATTAACAAAAGGCTTACAAGGATCCAGAGAGTATTTAATAAGGAAAAATGACAGAATCTTAGTAAGAACAACATGCTTTCTAGTGTTTTAACTTGCCCTCTTCCTATCCCCACCCCAGCTCCACAGTAGCCTTGAAAATCAACAACCCCACAATCACAGTGAAAATCAGCAACCCCATAATCACCGTGAAAACCACAGTTTCACAATCTCAGTGAAAACCAGCAGCCCAGAAACACTGGAGGGAGAGAATGGGTTAGGAGCTGGCTAAAATACCATTCTGAGATTTGCCAATATTTGACGTGTCTGGCAGTTCCCTGGCTAGTACCTATTTGACCTGACTCAGATCTCACACAATGCAAACAGCTTTTTCCTTGGGGACATTTGTCAAAAACAACTACAGACAATTTTCTCACATTACAACTGTTTCAAGCAGTGATTGCAGTTGGGAAAACTAAGAAGCTGATCAAAAATAGTTAAAAAGAAAAGCAGGTGAATGAGATAGTCCATGGGGGCATTGAAAAGCTCTAACATATTTCTAGGAATCTAGAAGGTTTCGCCTGCATAGGAATGTGCACATGCTCAGGACAGACCTGAGAAGGTCCTAAGCTCCCACCTCTGACTGACCTGTAGACTTTGAGCAAGTAGAAAGTGAGAGCTAAAGCAGAGTGGTAAACTGAGTCCGTCAATAGGGAAGAAATATCCCAACTCATACACATACAGACACAGTCCCTCAGTAAAGGCTGAGAGGTTTATTGGTTTCAGCCATTTCAGAAAATCTCCGTCTAATCACTAATTACCACTAGGCTATTTGAGCAGAGATTTCAGTGGCCATATGACAAGGATACAGATTTTACGAAATTAGTTCCAGGAAGTTACTAAACAAACAAACAGAAATCACAAAAAGAAAAAACAACAAACCCTAGGAAGAGAAGGATCTGATTTCCAGAGTTGCAATGTTATATTATTTTAAAAGTCTGGTTTTCAACAAAAAATTATGAGACATGCAAAGAAATAAGCAAGTATGGCCTTTTCACAGGGGAAAAATGCAGCCACTAGAAACTATCAATGATGAAGCTCAAATGTAGAGCTTACTAAACAGAGACTAAATCAGCTATTTTAGGTATGTCCAAAGAACAAAGGAAGCCATATCTTAAAAGCTAAAGGAAAATATGAAGATGTTATCACAACAAATAAAAAAATATAGAAATTCACAAATAAAAAAATATAAAAAATCAACTAATAAATCAAGTAGGTTGAAAGTGAAAAGATGGGAAAAGATGTTTCATGCAAATAGTAACCAAAAGGGAGCAGGTGTAGTTATACTAACATTAGACAAAATAAACTTCTAGTTGGAAGGTGTTACAAGAAACAAAGAAAAACAGTGTTTATTGATAAAGGAGTAAACTCACCAAGGAGATACAGCAATTATAAACCTATATGCACCAAAATCAGAGCCCCCAAATACATGAAGCAAACATTGACAGAATCAAAGAAAGTAATAGTTCTCTAATGATAGCTGAAATAAACTTCATTATACCATTTTCAATAATAGATAGAACACCAAACAGAAGAGAAATAAAGAAATAGAGAACTTGATCAAAGCCATAAACTAATTACACCTAACAGATATATGCAGAACACTACACCCAACAACAGCTGAATACACATTTTTCTCAAGTGCATGTGGAACATTCTCCAGGATAGATCATATGGTAGGTCACAAACAAGTCTTAATAAATTTAAGAAGTTGAAATCATACAAAATATCTTTTCTGATCATAAAGGAATGAGCTAAAAATTAATAACAGAAGGAAAACTGGAAAATTCAGAAATGTGGAAATTAAATAAAACATCCTTAAACAACTAATAAATCAAAGAAGAAATCACAAGGGAAATTATAAAATCTTGAGACAAATGAAAACAAATAAGAAAACAGTACACTAATGGGATTCAGTGAAAGCAGTGCTAACAGTAAGATTTATAGCTCTAAACATATACATTTTTTAAAAATGATCTCAGATCAATAACTCAACTTTACACCATAAGGATCTAGAAAAAGGACAAACTAAACTCGTAGCTAGCAGAAGGAAGGAAATAATAAAGATTAGAGCAGAGATAAATGAAACAGAGAATAGAGCAACAAAAAGAAAAATCAATAAACCAAAAGTAGTTATTTGAAAAGATCAACAAAATTGACAAATCTTCAACTGGATTGACTAAGGAAAAAGGATTAAAGACTCAAATTACTAAGATCAGAAATAAAAATGGGGACATTATTACAGATTTTATAGAAAAAAAGGATTAAAAGAGAATATTATGAATAATTGTATGCCAACATATTGGCTAATCTAGATGAAATAAATGATTTTCTAAAAACACACAACTTACCAAAATTAGATCATGAAGACATGGAAAAATTGATTATATTATATATTATATTATAACCTTTTATTATAACCAATAAGAAAGTTGAATCATAATCAAAAACCTCCCAATAAAGAAAAGTCCTGGATCAGATGGCTTCACGGGTGAATTCTACCAAACATTTAGAAGAATTAACACCAATTCTTCCCAAACTCATCTAAAAAATTCAAGAAGAAATACTCTCTAACTCATTCTATACCAACATTATCCTGGTACCAAAACCAGACAGACACTGAGATAATAGAAAACTACAGACCAATATCCCTTATGAATACTGATATGAATATCTCAACAAAGACCGGGCGTGTAATCCCAGCACTTTGGGAGACCGAGGCAGGCAGATCACAAGGTCAAGAGATTGAGACCATTCTGGCCAACACGGTGAATCCCCATCTCTACTAAAAATACAAAAAAGTTAGCCGGGCATGGGGGCACGCACCTGTGGTCCCAGCTACTCAGGAGGCTGAGGTGGAAGAATCGCTTGAACCCAAGAGGCGGAGGTTGCAGTGAGCCGAGATTGCGCCTCTGCACTCTAGCCTGGTGACAGAGCAAGACTCTGTCTCAAAAAAAAAAAAAAAACCTCAACAAAATATGACCCAAATTTGGCAATATATTAAAAAGATTGTGTATCATGACCAAATGGGATTTATTCCTATTTTGCAAGGAGGGATCAATGTATGAAAATCAATGTAATATACCCCATTTTAAAAATGAAGAAAAAATAATCTCAACTTATGCAGAAAAAGCATTTGACAAAATTAAACACCCTTTCTTGATTAAAAAAAAAATTTCAGTAACTAGGAATAGAAGGAAACATCTTCAACATGATCTAGGCTACATATGAAAACTCCACAGCAAACATTGTACTCAATGGTGAAAGACTGAAAGGTTTTTCCTGAAGATCAAAATCAAGACAAGGATGTCCACTTTCACTACTTCTATTCAATATAGTTAAAAGTTTTAAGCAGAGAAATTAGGCATGAAAATAAAATAAAAGGAGTCCAAATTGAAAAGGGGAAGTAAAATTATGTTTGCAAATGCCATAACCTTGTACAAAGAAAATTTTAAATTTGCATATACCAATGCAGAATGCTTGCACAAACATAATGTCATGTGAAAAAGAAAGAAATATAATAAGCTTTATAGCTCAATAAAGTCATATATATTACACAGAAGCATACAGACAGTTTCAGTCTACTGTCAAGGATACATATACATACACAAGCGTATGAACTGTGCCAGCCCATTGCTTAGTCTCAGGGTTACCATTTACACAGTTTTCCATGTGAATGGTGCCCTTTGGGGCAAGATGCCAGACTACAACATGAACGGCGCCCCCTGAGGGTGTACGACATGGCAGCCTTGAATATTCAAGATGGGTTGGAATGTTGTAGATTAATGTGTTGGAATAGGTGCCTATCGTGAGAGCAAGTGGGGAAAAGGGAGTGAGAATGGGAGCTGCCATGTTGCACACTGTGTGCTAGTTACACTCCAGGTGTGAGTGTGACTAGCACAGTGTGCAACATGGCAGCCTTGAATATATATGGTGGTTTGAAAGGGTGTAGATTAATATGTTGGAATAGGTGCCTATCACAAGATCAAGGAGGGAAATGGGAGTGGGAATGGGGAGAAAGGGAACATGAAGTAAAATGCGGATAGAAAACGGCACATGCATAAAAGGAGGATGATAGTGTGACCTGAATGAAGAAATAGGATCAATTCAATTCTGTGGTCTTAAGTGGGGCGGGGTGGGGGGCGGGGGGGTGGACCTAAGGGAGGGATCTCGAGCCGGAAAACCAACAACCTTATCAATCCTGCTAAGAAATGTGGATTTTATATTGAAAGCTATGGGAAATCCTAGAAGTGTCTGTAACAGGAAAGATTTGCATGGAAATGGTTGAGAAGGGGAGAGGTTGGGGGTAGCAGGCCTTCAAAGCAACCCATGTGAGAGGCCTCCATGAGCATGATGGGGTCAAGGTAGCCAAAGATGCACTGAGTCATGTGTGCATACCTAATGCCACACACAAAGATCCTTGGAGAGCCTAGCACTCCTTTCTTCAACTCCTCCCTCATTCTCATGTACCCAGAGGCTCAAACAGAAACAAGGCCTGTTAAAAGTGCTGCGGACAGCTCCCACCAGCACAGCCATGGTTGGTACCACCTTCCAGATGTGAGTGTGACTAGCACACCTCTGTCTGCCCTGATGGCTGAGGATTCCATGTTGCTGACTGACTATGTACCTCTGCTCTGCAGAGCAACTACAGCCCATGGGGCATTCAGTCAAAACCTCCATGCTAACAAAGGGAATATTAATTTTTTAAGAATTTTTTTTTATTCTCCCAAACGCTGCCCAAATATTTACATAGAAATTTCCCCTCCTCTGTCTTTTGCTAAAGCTTCACCTAGTAGATTTAGCAAAAGTATGATATTGTGGAAAGCACTCCACCTCCCTGGTAGAAAAACCTGGCCAAGACTTTAATCAGCTCTGAAGCCTTTCCAGTGGCAACACTCTGGAGCGATGGGGACTCTTTCTTCCGATGTGCTGAACATGTATTGTCCATAATGTATGTGCTGTGTGTAGCAACAAGGGCACAGATTTTTTGGTCAGGCTTGGGTTGGAACCCTGCATCTCTTACTTATCAACTGAATGGCTGTAGTTTCTTAATCTGTAAACATTGGAGATTAAAACATTCTATCTCACAATATTAATGCAGAGAAAATATATGTGAAAATACTCAACACTAGGATCTGGCATTTCAACAAAACTCAACAAAAGTTGGTTCCTCCTCATCCTCCTTCCTTTCTGCTTAGAAAAACAAATTTCACAAGCAGTTTCACAACAGAAATTTCACAGATTGTCATAATCAAATCTTTTCAAGATATTAAGAACAACCTCGAGTGTGGATCATATGTAGAAAGAAATTCCTAGAAAAATTTAAACTGTTAATTACAGGCTATTTATAAAAACTTAGTTTATGTATTTATTTTATTTTAATTTTTGATAGAGGTCGGTATAGAGAAGCACAAAATCAAATATGTTATGGCATACTTTTGAAGAATAGCCTTTTCTGCTAGTCTCAAGATGAAAAAGATAATGAATATTTTCTTTTTATAACTGATTTGATTTGTTATCTCCTTAGTCCTACTTATGTAGCGTTTCTGCCCCTTCCGTTCTCAGATCATTGGCTAATTCTGATATGAGACAAAATTGCTATTAATATTACCTTAAGCTGGTACTCAGGGAAGAAAAAAATGGGAAGGAGAGAAAACACCACACCCTCTTAACACTTCTGATCCATGGGCCCACCCTTGCTGTTGTAAGTTTTTTTTGTTTTTTTTGGTTTTTTGTTTTGAGATGGAGTTTTGCTCTTGTTGCCCAGGCTGAAGTACAATGGCTCAATCTCAGCTCATCGCAACCTCCGCCTCCCAGGTTCAAGCGATTTTCCTGCCTCAGCCTCCCAAATAGCTGGGATTACAGGCATGTGCCACCATGCCCAGCTAATTTTTTTTTTTTTACTTTTAGTAGAGACAGGGTTTCTCCATGTTGGTCAGGCTGGTCTCAAACTCCCGACCTCAGGTGATCTGCCTGCCTCAGCCTCCCGAAGTGCTGGGATTACAGGTGTGAGCCACCGTGACCGGTGGTGAGAATCAGTGATTGTCAGCTCTGGCTCCTTAAGGCCATAAAGAATTAATTAGTAAATTTTGATTGATTAAAATATTTTCCTAACAAAATATAGTATCTAATGAAAACTAAGCTGCGGTGAAACAGGCGCACTCATGCATAGCTGATCCTAATTGGAACAAATCTTTTGAAAAGCAATTTGGCAGTAAGTATCAAGCCTCTAAATATTTGTACTCTTTGACCTGGGAATTCTTTTCCTGGAAACCTATCTTATTGCGGGGAGGGTGGGAGTCTAATTAGGTAAACAGATAAATGCACAAAGAAACTTATTATGGTGTTATTTTACAACAGTAAAAAAAAGTATGAGAAACAAACTGATCACATGAGCAGTTCTGTAAACTATGGTCTATCCCCCAGATGGGCAGACCTGTTTACAAGGAGTCTGTCAAAACCTGCGTATAAACACATATATACAATCTTAACAAAATTACATATTTTTAAATACAGAAGGAAATACGAAATCTGCACAATTCAAAAGGTCTGGAAGTAATATACCAATCTTGGTAGTGACAGGTTTTGGTACAGAGATTTAGAGTGACTTTTCTTGCCTTTTTATATATGTTATTTTCAGGTTCATTGTAAGAACTATAGTGTACGCAACTTTTTTAATCAGCAAAAAGTAAACACACTTTATAAGAAAGTAAACAAACGTAGAGATGCCATAAGGCATCTTTTGGTTTGGGAGATGGCTGAGACTGGGATAACTCACATCAAAGCTACAATAAATTATCTTAATTCCAAAAAAAGGATGGGGCTGCCTGGTAAGGCACCTACATTTCATACCCTTCTTAAGTTTGCTGGTTTCTGCCCGGGATTTCCATTAGGCCTGGAGAATAGGCGCTGAGTTAATTTTCCCAGAGGCCCTCAAATCCTGGCATTGGTACATTCACTGCTATGCATTTATTCTCATTCTTAGTAGCATGGTGACCATGAATGTGAATGAAAATTGAAAGTATTCAGCATTTATTAAGCACTTACTATGCACAGGCACTGTTTTCGTGCTTTTTATACCTGTATTTCACCTTTCCCAGGCTTGCGAAAGCTCTTAGTAAAAAGAACTATTGTCTCCTTCCTCCTCGCTCCCCCACGCCTGGCCTGTTCTTCTACTCACTGCTTTCTTCTATTCACAGAGACTGCCTTTTAGGAATATAATTGATTTGATTAAAAGAAAAAAATGCGCCAACTAGGCTGCCATTTGTTATCAACAAAGCCTCCAAGCTGCCTGAACAGTTGACTAAAGAAGCATCTTCAAATGGTCAGGACAGAGAAGGTTCTAGAAATAGGGCACCAGAAAAATCCCACAGGCCCTGTGATGTGGCTTATTTGCTTTACAGGCGTCAAGCATATTTGCTGACGTCAGCAGTCCATCAAAGTTTAAAATAATAACAGTGAAAAGGAAAACAGCCCCTTTCTGCCAGGCAGTCCTGTTCTGCCAACTTCTGCGTTCTTTTTGAGTTAATAAACATCCAAGAATCACCTCCCTTACCACCCTGAGGGGGGAAAAAAGCACAATAATTTTAAAACCACTAGGTCAGCCCATTGTCAGCATAAACCATTCAGAGAAGTAGCATTTTGTCACACTCTAATGAGGATTTTACCTCTGCCTCAGAATGAAAGCTATCATTAGGCTTGGTGTTTATGGGATCAAACGATTGTCTGGGGATGGTGGGTTTCTTTCTGTCTCTTCCTCATTTTAATTACGTTCAAGACCAAATACATAGAAGTTTTCTGCATCAGATGAAACTAAAAAACCATAATTATGCTAGCTAATGTCTTTTGAAAACATCAATTAAGAAAATGGCCTTTTGATTCCCATTTTTATTTGAAAATCTGCAAACAGGCACACGTGTTGTAATAAATACCAGAGCAGTGGTGGTGGCAGGGCGGGGGAGGGGTTGGGGGATGTTGTCTCTAAAAAGGAGACAGCACAAACAGTGGTTTGAGGAGGTCAGAAGGGCAGGCTCCCATTGGCAACAAGCAGATAGAGAATCTCTCAAGAGAAGAAACTTCTGTATAAAGCAAGACCTCTTAAGTTATCTTCACATGTAGTGTTGAAACTGGAGCCAGCCCCTCAACAGTAGGTTGATAAGAGGCTTCTGCACCATGCTGGTACCACACACATGCCCCATTGTTAATACCTCCTCAGGACAGATTAGATCCCACATTCCTCAGAAGTACTGAGCTGCAGAGGAAAATCGGCCAGCAGGCTCCTTCCATGGGACCAACAACTAGCTACAACTGATAAGTTTTCATTGAAATAACTGGAACAATTACACGAAGTCCCCACCAGCTTTGTCGCCAGCTGCTGAGATGGTGTTGCACTTGCATCTCCTGGCATGTGCACAGGCGTGAGCCAGACAAGAGTAATTCAAGTTCTTAGCTCACTTTTATATCTTTTTTTCCATGGCTACGTGCTATCATTAATCAAATTGTTCACCCAAGGTATACTATGAGATTGTTTTATTTTTTTCTTTTTGGGCCTTATCTAGGAAACTCTGATATTTACACTATCTCAATTTGAGTTTGAACAAGTAACTAATTAATCTCTGACAAAAGATACTGAAGTTAGACTTGAGTTTGGGTAAAATCTGTTGAGGTCATGGTTGATTTTAATCACATAGCTCAATTTAAAAGCTGAACACTAACACATGTTTGCTTTCAAAGAGTATTTGTTAAACAGCAAGTTTCGTTGTGTGTAACTTGAATTCTGCAACTTCCTTTATTTTTTTATGAAATAATAGTGATTGAGTCAATGAAGTGGCAATCTGAATTAAAGGACAATGCACCTGCCTTTGCAGGGACAGATCCCAAAGGGCCCAGATTAAATTTTAACCAGGATTATGTTTGCCAGAATTTTATATCTCAGAATGATTATGTTTGGTTTTTGTAATAATAAAAAGTTATTTTGGGAGAATTCCCTTTTAACACATGTTGTGTTTACTAGGAGGAAATACAGGGTTAGACTTCCATACAGTTTAGCCTTTGAAAGAAAATAAAAGACAAAATGACGTAGCAGATGGGTAATTCCCAAATCTGCAGAAATGTAAACAGCCAGGATTTTGGTGCCTATGGGTTTTATCAAAGATTTAAGAAAGGCTGAGACCGACACCAGTGCGTCCTCTTTGGCTAGTTTTAACACGTTTACACTCACAATTAACATTCAAGGAATTTCCTTTTCATCCAAGTGTTTCTCTTAAAAGCACTTCATACCACAAACTAAAGTTCTAGCTGCCATCAGTCCTTTCCATACAGAAGAGTAGTGAAATCTCCGTAATACTTCCTTACTTCGAAAATGGGCTGGGACCACGTCAGTTTCCTTGGGGTGTTTGTTTTCCAATATAGGGGGTTCTCACTTCCTCCCTCATTCCCTCTTTTTAAAGAGCTTGTTTTGGGGACCCTGCTTCTACGTCCCTCACCCTCCTCCGCACTCACCCCGGAGCCAGAGGAGCGCGAGGCTGGGCAGGAGTCCTAAGTCCTCCCCCGGCCCAGCCGGCTAGGAGTGCTGCTGCCCAGCCGGAGCTCCAGGCTCACAACAGCCTGGTTTCAAGTCCCTAAGGCCGCCGGCCCACTGCATTCTGCAAGAAAAACAGAAACGTTCATCCCTGTTTCCCTCCCTGATACCCCTACACAAGGGATTCGCACATGGGCACAGAGTCCGAGTCTTGGCTATGCATAGAGCTCAGCCCCGTATCCGAATCCTCGTCGTTGCCAGGACCGCTCTTGGCCAGCCCACGGGCCTGGTCCACCCACATGTCGGCGCAGGCCTGAGGCCCAGGTTCCCGCGAGGGACCGCTGGAGCCAGGAGCCCCATCTGGTGCCACCGTCAGCTCCAAAGTGTGCAAAGTTTGCAGAAGGCCCTGTAGCTCGCGCTCCTTGCTGTCCCATTGCTGCTGGCTGTAATCCAAGTCCGACTTGACGGCCTCCAGGTCCGTGTTGAGCCGGAGCCCGATGTAAAGGCTGGTACTGAGCTGCGTCCTGACCCGTTCCTGCTCCAGCAGCAGCTCGCCATCGGGGCCGCCGTCGGGCTCCGGGGGCTCCTCCCGCGCCGCCAGCTCCTCCTGGCGCCGCCGCATCCACCTCTGGTTGAGTTCCTCCTGAATCTCGGCTGAAAGGCGCTCCAGCAGCTCCTCCTGCTGAACCCGTTGCTCCTGAAGCCGCAGCAAGTCGTCGCAGCGCCGGGCCAGCTCCTCCAACGCCGCCACCTGCGCCTCGCCGTCTACTGGGGGCGCCGCCGCTGCCGCCACCGCCACCTCTTCTGGCTCCTCTCCCTGGCTGGACCCGTCGAGCTCGATTCCTGCCCCCACCAAGTAAGTGTCCTGCACGTAATTGACTCCGTGGCGCCGCATGCGGTCCAGGTGCACCTTGGCCTCGTAGCGGTCGATCTCGCGGTCCAGCTCGTGGAGCCGCTGCACCTGCTGGCGGATGGTGTGGTCCTGGGAAAGCACCAGATGCACCAGAGTCTCCATGCGCTCCACCGACGCGCTCTCGTGGGCCCGCGGCGACGAAGAGCAGGACGAGGCAGTGGACGACGAAGTGGACGAACAGGACGACTGTGGCTGCTGCTGGCGCCGCCGGTTGAGCTTGGCCAGCTTGCGGAAAGCCTTGCGCACCACTCGCCGCTGTTTTTCCTGGGTCATGGCCAGGCCGGGCCGCTCCGGGGCCCCGCGGGCGGGACAGGGGCGCTCTCGGCTGAGCACTACACGCGCCTCGGCACTGCGGGGACCGGCATTAGGCAGCGACGCCTCGCTGCGCACTAGCACGAAGCGCACATTCTCCTGCTCTTCGCCCCAGGCGGCCCAGAGGCGCAAGATGCGCGTCTTGTTGGGGAGGATGCGTTCAAAGCCGCGCCACTTCTCCACGATGCAATAGCACTGCGGGGGCCCGCACAGCATGCCCTGCGGCAGCACCTCGTCGTCGTTCTCGTCGTCCTCGTCTGGGGGTTCAGGCAGCTCCCCCGGGCCAGGCGGGTCTCCAGCCGAGCCCCGCCGCCGGCTCCGCCTCTGTCTCCGTCGCCGCCGGCAGCCGTCCTCCAAAAGCACTCGCACAACGTCCGAGCAAGTGGTGCGGCGGGAGAGGCCGGACACCAGCTTCTCTTCCTGGCAGATCCACACCGATATCTTCTTCTCCGAAGGATCCATGGCATAACCAGGGCACAGGTGGCAGATCCGGTCGTGCCCTGCTAGGGCGGCAAGGACAGCAAGGGCAGCCCAGTAGCTCTGGGATGGGAGAGGACCCCGTGCCCACCTACGGCGGCTGCACTAGCCCTGTTCCCCCGCTGCGCACCGAAGGCAGGCTGGAAAGTGACTGCGGCTGTGGCCGTGGTTGCAGCTAGGCTCGGCCCGGACGACGGGCGCTCCAGGGTCTACGTGCCCGGGACCGGCTCCCGCCGCTCTGGCTCTGCCCAAGGTGCCCGGGACCTCCGAGTTTTGCTCCTCCCCACATGGCTCCACCCCTTCCCGCCCCCAGTGCCCAGAGCTGTGGCTGGGAGTGCAGGAGGAGCAGGGCCCAGGCCCGCCCCTCGCAGCCTCGCCGCGCCGGGTGCGCCGGGTCAGCCCCTCGCTCGCACTGCAGGCATCCTGAATCTTGGCCCTTTTCGCCAAATCGCTGCTCTGCCGCGCGCCTACGCAAGGGAAGACTCAAGGGCCCCTCCACTAAAGGGAGTGGAGCCCGCGCCTCGACAAGGATCAGCTGTGCGTCTCCCTCGGCCTGCTGGCTCCTCTACTTGTGTCTTTACCTAGCTGGACGTATCTTGACTTTCCCATTTTTCCTGGCAGCTTCAGAGGCAGTTCCTGTTCCCTCAAGGCAGCGGCGTCCGGGGAGTGCACTTTGCACAGACAGGGAAACCGAGGCACTCAGCGGTCTCTAATGGAGACGCTCGAATCGCTTTGCACGACCAGCTAGCAGCTGTAAGTGCTGTCTCTAACGCGGAAGGCCTCCCAGTCTTCCTCGACCGGAAGCAATATTTGCATATCTAAGGAGAACAGGATTTGGCGATGTGCTCCGGGAACAAGTGTAGGCATGGAATGGTCTGGGCTGGAAGGGGACAGAAGTTCAGAAGCGGCTGCCGGTTCCCTGTAGTGTCAGGTAAGTGGGTCTCCACGTCACCTTCACCCACTGCCTCCTGGGGAGAGGGGCTCCTCATTCTAGTGGAAGTGCAGAGCCCAGACCTAAGTCACAAGCTATTTTTATGCTTTCCACCTCCTTAAGGGGAAACCGTGAAAGCTTCTGGCATTTTCTAACATTCAGACGTGGTCCAGAAGAGAGAACAGCTAAACTTTACAGCACAAGAAATCCAAGGCCACAATGCAAATAAACTCCTTTCATCCCTAGCTGCTGACGAGGATGGTCCATTGTGTGCAAGGCTTGCCCTGAGCTTGTCCTTGTGAGCACAGCTCTAATAATAAACTCACTCCCTTTCTTGAAGACCTTAGGTGGCTCCCTATTGCCTCTTGGCTAAAGCACTTTTGATCATTCAATGATTCACTCAGCAAATATTTATTGAGTACCTACTGTGCTCCAGGTCCTATGCTAGGGATTTGACAATGAACAAATCACCAGTTCTGGCTTGCAAAGAGTTCACAATCTAGTGGGAGAGCACAGCTAAGTAAACATTCCCAACACAATGCCCTGTGTTCTCTGATAAGGGAGAGCTTGAGGTTCTAGGGGAACCTGGAGTGGCATCCAGCCCATCTGGGAGGGGCAAGGAAGGCTTTCCCCCAGAGGAGGTGTCTTAGACAAGACCCAAAGGACCATTAGAGTCTGCCAAAAGGAAAGCAGATGGAGGGGAGGGACAGGCAGTATTCCAGAAGGAACTGTAGCGCAAAGTCAGGAATCAAGAGCATGTTAGTTATTGGGGCTGTCAGGCATTTGAGAGAAACGTCTAAAATTAAGGTTGGATGATTGAACAGTAACGGGATCAGGAAGGGCCTTTAATTTCATGCTGATGGATTTGGATTTATCTTAAAGACAATGAGAACTCATAGAGTGCAAATCTGGGGCCAGAACAGCCAAGTGAAAAATCTCAGCACCACTTACTTACTAGCTCTATAACCTTAGGAAAAGTATTAATCTCTCTGAGCTTCAGTTTCCTTATCTGTGAAATGGTGATAATAAAATGAAATGAAATGGTGAAAATTAAATGGTGATAATAAAAATACCTCCCTAATAGAACTCGTGTAAGGATTGAATGCCTAGGCCTGGTAAATCCACAGTAGTTTTATTGGAGGGTTGGAAAGCTGGGAAGTATATTAGTTTTCTATTGCTGTGTAACAATTTATTACAAACTTAAAGCAACACCCATCTATTACTTCACTGTTCTGTAGATCACAAGTCCAACTTGGCATGGCTGCTGCATACTTTGCTCAGGATGTCCCAGGCAAAAGGCAAGGCATAGGCTTGTTCGAGTTCTCGTCTGAAGGCTCTGAGGGAATATCCACTTCCAAATCCACTCAGGTTGTTTGCCTGATCCAGTTCCTCTCACCTGTAGGTCCGAGGTCCCCATTCTCTTGTTGGCTGTCCTCCCAGGTCACTCTCAGCTCCTACAGGACTCTCTCAGATCCTTTCCATGGAATATCCCCATTCCCAGCAACTTTAAAGTCAGCAACCACAGGTTAAATCCATCCAGTCCTCCTTTGCTTCTAATCAATCTGCCATCCCCTTCTGCCACTAGCTAGAGAAAACTCTGCTTTTAAAGTGCTTGATTAGCCAGACACCTGGATAATTTCTCTGTCTAAAGGTCGACTGATTAGTAACCTTAACTATATCTGAAAAACCCCATTTGCTGTGTACTGTAAAATAATAACCAAAATATCCTCCAGGGAGATGGAGATTATGGGGGACTGTCTTAGAATTCTGCCTACTATCGGACATAACATGAACAGATTTTGATTTTTAAAGATCCCTCTGTTTGCATTGAGGACAATGGGTGGGGGTGGAGGATGAGAGGCAAGAAAGCCTTTTGGAAGATTGTCACATTCATTCAAGGAAGAAATGATGACCTATACTGAGAATAGTGGCAGTGAGAAGACTGGGCACAGTTGAGAGCTATCAAGGAGGCGGGAGAGGCAGGACTTGGTGATAGATTAAAGAGGGATTTCCTTTTCCCTAGAATGGTGTCAAAGGTCTCTTGCAGTCTGGACCAGCCCACATCAGCTTCTCACTCACGTGTGAGCTTTCCCTTCTTCCTTCCCTCTCACACATGATTGCTAGAGCTTTGTAATCAGCTGCCATCCCTGCTGGATTCTAAGTTCTGCAAGGGTAGGGATTGTATCTGTTTTGCTCACTTTTGAATCCTCTACATTTAGTGTAATCCCTGACACATTCTAGGTTTACTTAGTATCTGTTGAAGAAATGAATGAATCCTACATTTTAGCAAGCCAATACCTCATCCATCCAGAACAACTCCTGCATCTTGATGTATCCACACTTTTGTACATGCTTTTCCCACTAATTAAGATTCCCCTTGAACAACTGGAGAACTTCTACTCAGTCTTCAGAAGCTCAGGTAAAGGTCACTTGCTCTAGGAGTCCTTTCTTTCCTCCTCCAGAAAGAACTGGTTCCCCGCTCTTCTGTGTCTATTAATGCAGAGATTACCTTGTGCTGTGATGCATTTTTATGCCTGTTTACTCCCACAAGAATAGAGCTTTTCAAAAGAAAAGATTGTCTCTGTCTTATTTACAGTTTAGCCCTCAGTGCCTAGAGTGTCTGGCACAGGGCCGGTTCTCCATCTTCCCCTGTGTTTTAAGGAACACTAAGATGAATAATGTCTAAGATATTGTGCTACCCTCAAGATAACTTCTTTCAGGAAGCAGACAAATGCATGGAATCCCTGTTGTTGTAATAATATGTATGAAATTCCTTCTGGACTAATTAAAGGATAGAATGATTGTATGGGTGCTAGGAAGCAAGCAGGAGGCAGGCTTCAATAAATGGGGAGGAGGAGTTGAGGGCATTTTTGGTGGGAGAAAGTACACGAGTTAAAATGTTAAAATGAGTATGTATGTAGTCATATACCAGTGCTTCAGAGTGTGGGTTTTGTAGTCACCCTGCCTCATTTCAAATACCAGCTATAAGCTTTCCAATCCTTAATCTTCTCACCAAGAAAAAAGTATTATAATGGAACCTTCCTTATAGAGTTGTGATTACATGAAATGAAATAATGCCCAATATATAAAAGATCTAGCACAGTGTCTGGCACATAAAACATGCTCAATAAAACACAGCTAGCATTGTCAAGAAATTGTATTAAGTACCTACTGCATGCTATGTCCTGGGCTGTGTGTTAAGGATGCATGAGTGAACTGGACAGACATGGTCCCTGACCTTAGGGATGTCACAGCCAGGATTAGTGTGATTTAGCAATGGATTTCTTACGTTAGCCTAGGCTGTAGTAACAAACAGGGCCAAACGTGTATAATGGCTCAAACATAACAAAGGTTTATTTTTCACTCAGATAGTAGCCAAAAGAAGATGTAGTGTTGGAAGGTGGCCTTATTTCAGACAAAGATACAGAGACCCTGGTCCCTTCCATCTTGTGACTCCAAAATTCTCTAGAGTTCATTGTCACGTACATAGAGGCAGAGGAAGGGGAGAGAATATGGAGGGGCACACCCTCCTCTTCAAGGCCTTGGCTGGAAATTGAGCTCATATCCCATTGGCTAGAAGCCAGTCATGGCCACTGGTAGTGGCAAGGAGGCTAAGAACTGCAATGAGTGTCTCAAAGAGGAAATGGGTTTTCATGAACAGCTAGCTGCCTGCCATACAAATATTTATTTGAAAAGCGAGACAAGAGGCATAGAAAGAAGTTCTAAAAGTGTAGGAATTGCAAACTGGTGGCCCACCAGCCAAATCTTGCTGACTTAGACAGAATATACTCTTCCGTTTAGCCACGAAACCGACACTGTATTTCTCATATGACCCAACTCACATACATTCATGACTCACCTGAGCCCTGTAGTCATTTGAGCTGTGACTCTTGCTTCCATGCATCCTCCCAGGGTTATCTCATTCACTCCCAGGGATTTGATACAATTCATATACCATGGCTCCCACATCTATGTGTCCCTTCCAGAATTTTCCAAATATGCATATCCAAGCTTGCTGGGTAGCTCCACTTGGGTTTCCGCCAAACATCCAAACCTTTGTCAGATAGATAAAGCTGAACCCATCATTTCTCCCCAAGCCTGTTCTGCCTCTTATAATGCCTGTTTCAGAAAATGGTCCCGTCATTCACCAAGCAAGACCTGAAACCTGAACATCACCATCTACCTTCTTTCCCCACAGGATGTTGAAGTTTTGTGAGGGCCGGGGGTTTTGCATATTCTTTTTCCTATTTAATCTCCAGTACCTGAGACATCAACTTTCACACAGTAGACGCTAAGTATTTGTAGAGTAAATGAACGAATGAATGCATACATTGCCTTAGCTTAGGCCCTCATTTTTTAAACCTGGATCTTGTATTTTCCTTCAAACTGGTTTCCTTGCCTCAAATCCTGCCTCTCTCCCATACTCTCTACTATATATGTTTAATGACTCCATTATCTTCAGAATCCAGTTCCAGTTCTCAGCAGGACCTGTATGTCCCTATAGGATCTGAGGTCTGCTTGACTCTCAGCCTGTACACTCCAGCCACATCCTCAATTACACAGTTCTCTCTGATCTGTGACTAATTCCTGCCCACCTTCTAAGTTTCAGCTTAACTTCACCTAAAGTCTTCTTTGGCAGCAACATCCTCTCCAGGAAAGAATCCAAACAAAACTGCTTTAGAAAGATTAGTCTACATCAGTAGATGGAATCAATTGAAGCAATAATACACTTGTGTTAGGAGAACAAAGGATGGGGGAGGGTGAAGGATGTACTTAAAAATTCAGACTGTGGTTGCTTAATCACTTTAATATAAACAGAGAAGATGCCGTTTAGCACAGCGTAGATCTTTTGCAGTCTGAATCCTCAGGGCTGCTCTATCCAATACAGTAGCCACTAGACATATGGGGCTGTTGAACACTTGACATGTGGCTCTCTGAATTGATATAGGCTATGAGCAGAAATACACACCAAATGTCAAAGACTTCATATTAAAAAAGGAATGTACAATGTGTTATTAATAATATGTAATATTGATTACATGTTGAAGTGATGCTATTTTGGATATATTGGGTTAATCAGTAAAATTGTTTTACCTATTTCTTTTTACTTATTTTTAATGTGGCTAGTGGAAGTCTTAAAATACTTAAGCAGCTTGAGTTATGTTTCCATTAGACAGTGCTGCCTGTGGGAAGGCCCAGTAATGTAAAGCAGATCATTTGAACCTTCTCAAGTGTGGACTTACCCTAAATATCCTAAGATAGTAAATCCATCTGAGTTTTGGCCATCTCCGAAGAAAGTCATTCCATACCTTTTCTGGATTTGTGGTTTAAATGTTGATGTTTGATGATGGCCGGCAAAAGCTTCTTGCTACAGCCTAAGCCATTCCCCTTAGGCTGCCTGAGAAGCATATTCCTGAGGACCACCCTGCAGCTGAATCCAATTGAAAGTCAAAATATAAGTGGTTGCTTCCCAGACAGAATGTCAGTATCCTTGCTTATGCAGCAGCCCTGAGCCTGATAGAGGGTACATAGATTCAAGCTGTGCTCTGGGCCAGAAAAATACATGGGCTTCATAATAGGTAAAAATATGCTTATGACCTGGGGATAGAGGAGTCATTCATAGACAGAACATAATTAAAATTCACAAAAGAAAAGCTAAATAGTATATGACCATACCAAAAATAGAAACTTCTATTTGAAAACAGACACACACACACACACACAGAGAGAGAGAGAGAGAGAGAGAGAGAGAGACAGAGAGACAGAGAGAGAGAGAAATACACTATAATATTAAAAAGAAATACACTATAATGTTAAAAGTAACCCAGGAGAAAATAGATCCTAAAAGATTAGGATTGAGGATGCATAAAGAACTCCAAAAATTTGGTAAGAAAAAAAGCTATGCAACACTATGGGTTAAAAATGGGTTAAAAGTAGATTAAAGTATTTTACAAAAGAAGAAACATAAATAGACAACAAACCTGTGAAATAATGTCCAATGTCATCAGTAATCAGGAAAATGTAAATTTAAGTGAAAGATAATACTCTTTTTTTACCAGCAGATTCGAAACATTTTAAAAATTGATAATGTATCAATATTGCCAAGAAAACAGGAAATATCCTCTCAGACACCACTGGTGTAAATAAATGTATCTATTTTGGAGACAATTCTACTAAAAAATAAAACTGGGCATACCCTGCATACCATGAAGAAATTAGAATTCATGGTATCTACTTTAGAAAGACACACGTGTGCACAAAGAGGCATGTATGGGGTATTCACTATATTTGTTTTAGCTAACAACGGGAACCATCAAAATGTCCACCAATAAGGGAATGGCTGAATAGGCTGGGGATACCCAAAGCTTGGAAGCTTCAGCAGCAGTTAAATCAAGTGAACTAGATTGACATGAACAGGTAATAGCAAATCCTCCAGAGTTATTGTTCAGGGCAAAAGGCAAGTTGCAGAGTGATATGTATATGTGGTTCCATTTCTACATTAAATACACATACACAGAACACAGGTACATATGCATAAAATCACTCCATACGTTTTCCAGGGCTACAGATATCTGTATGTGTGTGCATAGCACAAGGTCTTTAAAAATATTCAGCAAATCTAAAGCAGTGAATTCTCCTAGAAGAATGTGAACATTTACAGAAGGAGAGACAAAGAAAACTTTAACTCCATCTCGTAATGAGTTTACAAGAGGAATTGATTCATAGGTTACTTCATTATGCAATTACAATGTATAACTTTTTCAAAGTGAAAGGGCTTGGGTTGAGATCCCTGAATCTTGGTTCTCCTTTAGACCAGCAGCCGCCAGCCTTTTTGACATGAGGGACTGGTTTCATGGAAGACAATTTTTTCATGAACTGGGAGTGGGGGGTGGTTCTGGAGGCTTCAAGTGTATTACATTTATTGTGTACTTCATTTCTATTATTACATTGTAACATATAATACAATTATACAACTCACCATGATGTAGACTCAGTGGGAACCCTGAGCTTGTTCTCCTGTAACCAGACAGTTCCACCTGGAGGTGAGGGAGACAGTGACAGATCATCAGACATTAGATTCTCATAAGGAGCATGCAACCTAGATCCCTGGCATGTGCAGTTCATGATAGGGTTCACCCTCCTATGAGAATCTAATGCCATCACTGATCTGATGGGAGGTAGAGCTCAGCTGCAGTCACTCACCTGCTGCTCACCTTCTGCCATATGGCCCAGTTCCTAACAGGCTGTGGACCCATATCTGTCCGCAGCCTGGGGATTTGAGACCCCTGCTCTAGACCTTTCGTTTACCCTCCTGTTTCTCTTTTCTGTGGACCAAGCCCCCAGGATAACCTTTGTGAATCTCTGTTCCCTGTACCCTGGTGGAACTTAAGTAACCCACTACTGTATCCCAAACAGTTGTGAAGAGTAAGTGTCCTAGTGGCTGAGAAGGAGTCTAGTGGGGCATCTGGTTCAAAGTATGTGCTTCACACTGAATCCTCTCTTTCTCTTCCAGATGAGATTTTTGGAAGACAGCAGTTTTCACAGTGGTGGCAGAGCCCTCTGCTAAATCCTCACATTGGATCTCAAAGGTGGCATGTCATTCAACCAATTTTTTTTTAGTCATTGATCTTCTAACACCTATGAGAGGTAAGACATAGCTCCCTTCCCCATGAGCAAACTGAGGCCAAGGAAGGGAATTGGCCAGTTTCCCAGCTCACAAAACTCTGTGGAAGCTGGTGTTTTGTTTGGAACTTCTGCCCGTCCAATCTGTCAGTCACGGTTCATGGCCACCGTGGAACACCCAACGCAGGAACTTCCGCCCTTAATTATACTGAGCGATGAAAAAGTGTGACTGAAACTTACTGTCTGAATCAGATCCTTGTAATGATTAACCCCAGAAAATGATCTGTAAAATGTGTTTACAGAAACATGCAGCTGCTCTCGAACATACTGGAGGAAATTTGGGAACTGCTGCTCTTGTCCAAGGGCACTAACCCATCCCTGATGAGACTGAGCTTCAGGCTTGGGCAGAGATGCCGGGCTGTCATACTCAGAGACATAGCTTCTCAAAGTGAGGTCAAGAGGCCACCCATCCAGAATTGCCTGTGGTGCTTATTAAAATGCAGATTCCTAGGTCTCATCCTAGAACTAGTAAATCAGAATCTCTGAGAGTGGTCCAGAAATCTGCATTTAAAGCAGGGAGTCTTGTGCACACTAAAGGTTGGCCCTAACTGTACTGGGAGGGAAGAACCAGAGACAAGAATGCTCTTTGGCCATCTTGGCCCCATAGATGGCAATGATACATATACCACATGTGTACACAAGAGGATGATGGCAATGTATGACAGGTAAGAAAGAGATGCCCCTGGGAAGAAGGAGAAAGAAAGAGACAGGGCAGAGTAGGGAAGGAGCTACTCATTCATCATCTTCTTTAGAATCTTGTATCTTTGGTGGAAGCATAGATTACAAGATGATAACATAGAAATGTTTAGGTAACAGAGTCTAAGGTAGCAGGGACTTCAGGCTCCTGAAAGACATTCTGCACGATATTTAACATCCTTAGTCTTTTTTTATTTTTTTTATTTTTGAAACTGAGTCCCACTCTGTCACCCAGGCTGGAGTGCAGTGGCAGATCTCAGCTCACTGCAATCTCTGCCTCCTGGGTTCAAGTGATTCTCACTGCCTCAGCCTCCCAAGTAGCTGAGATTGCAGGCACACACAACCACACCCAACTAATTTTTGTATTTTTTTCTTTTTTAGTAGAGGCAGGGTTTCACCATGCTGGCCAGCCTGGTCTCAAACTCCTGACCCCCTGCTTTGGCCTCCCAAAGTGCTGGGATTATAGGTGTGAGCCATGACTTTGTTCCAGCAAAACCAACCTAGTCCTTGATTCACAAATCATCCTGGGAGTGTACAGCACTTACAGCCTGAAAGAAGTCTCTGGAGCAAAAAGCATCACATATTCAATGGTCTATGACATCACTGCTGAAGACTATGTCAAAAGGGGTTTTGTTCGATTAATTTTCATTATCTGTTGTTACCCAACTAATGAAAGGTGATGCTATTAATGAGTGTGTGAACGAGACAGTGTCTTAGTTACCACATCCGAAACATTCCCAGCTTTTTCAGGGACAAACAGCCCTGACCCAGAGTGTGTCCTTTCTTCATTGCAGAGAGATACAAACTCTTTCTCTCCAAATACTCCAACACCAATTATTGTGTGTCACAACTCAGAATACAATATGAGGCTTGTGCTTGAGTTACTGCTGTTTTATGTGCAAAAAATAAATGCTGGCTTTATTTTTTTCAGCAAAGTTGATAGAATTGTAAGACATTTAATACCACATTTATTGGTTTGAAAGCACAATTGTTTTAGTAGCTGGTGTAAATTTCAAGGAACACATAACTCCCTTTAAGAAATACTGTTTCTAAGAAATTACATTTGACTACATTTGGAACCTTAAATGCAAATAACTCTCAAATAATGAAACCATATTCACAAGGAGAGGCTTTTATTTTCTCCACTGAGGAAGAAATGGAGATGTGTTTCCTATTGTCATTATGTCTATCTGGACAGAAGAGGAAGTCTGTGGGCTAGACAAGCAAAAATAGGTTACATCTGGGTAGCCCAGCAGTCTCTCCCTGACTGCTGAAGAAGCTCCTCTTTGTTTCATTCCTGAAGCACGGCATTGTTTTCTTGGACCCGTGCATCGAGTTAAACCTGAGTTAGACTATAGATCCCTTACACTTGATTTTATGATTGTAAGATTTACACAGATGCAAGCCTAGAACACAATCAAACCCTTATTCACTTACAGCTCCATGAACAGGAAAGAAGCCACTTGATCTTATAAAAAGTTTTGCCTGGTTGCTTTCTCTTTTATACCTATTGTTAAGCTATAAAACAAAACCACCAAATTATCAGTCTGCAAGAATCTGCTACTTCAGGACATATATTTAAGGATTTTACAAAACAAAACTGTGCCATAAAAAATGTTTCATCCATATGATCTTGCATTTTCACTGCTAAGTATGTATATACCCAGAAGAATTGAAAGCAAGATCTTGAAGATATTTGTATATCTGTGTTCATAGTAGATTATCCACAATAGCTAAAGGTGGAAGCAACCCAAGTGTCCATCAATGTATGAATGGATAAATACAACGTGGAATGTACAAACAATGAATTGTCATTCAGCCTTAAAAAGGAAGGAGATTCTGGGCAGGGCGCAGTGGCTCAAGCCAATAATCCCAGCACTTTGGGAGGCTGAGACAGGTGGATCACCTGAAGTCAGGAGTTTGAGACCAGACTGACCAACATAGTGAAACCCCATCTCTACTAAAAATACAAAAAAAAAAAAAAATAGCCAGGTGTGGTGGCAGGCACCTCTAATTCCAGCTACTTGGGAGGCTGAGGCAGGAAAATTGCATGAACCTGGGAGGTGGAGGTTGCAGTGAGCCAAGATTGCTCCATTACATTCCAGCCTGGGTGACAAAGCGAGACTCTGTCTCAAAAAAAGAAAAAAGAAAAAAGAAGGAGGTTCTGACACATGGTATAACATGGATAAACCTTGAGGACATTATGCTAAATGAAATAAACCATTCAGAAAATAGACAAATACTATATGACTCTACTTATATGAGATATCTAGATCAAGTTCAAGAGACAGGAAGTAGAATGCTGGTAATCGGGCTGGAGGGAAGGAGGAATATTACTGTTTAATGGTATAGAGTGTAAGTTTTGCAAGGTGAAAAGAGATCTAGAGATGAACTGTGGTACTGGTTGCACAACAATGTAAACATACTTAATGCCATTGAAAACGTCACTTAAAAATAGTTAAGATGGTAAGTTTTATGTTACGTGTACTTTACCATAATTTAAAATAATAATTTTTTAAAGTATTTCAGATTTTATGCCAAAGCTCTTATTAAGGGAACTTTCGGTATTTTCAAAAAAGTTTAAAATGATTGCCACCTAAATTTCAAAGTAAATACGATATTTAATTAATTCTCTGGGACATTCAGGAAACCAAACTTCTAATCACTGTTTATTTGAAAAAAAGCCTTCCTTTTTCCCCCTCTCCTTTCACATAATTTCTCCCTAGTGTTGGTCAGCTTTGTTAGCTATTTGTGCTGGTCTGGGGCTTTATTGCTCTGGTCTTTATCAGAAACTTAGTTAAATATTTACAACCTTGACAAATGATGTTGGACACTGATAAGTCTTTGCATTAAGAAGGGTATTTTTAATAGAATTAATGTTCTACTTAGTTCATAAAGCTGTACACAGGATAAATAGCACAAGCCTGCAGAAGTGCCTGGAGACAGTAGACATGAACACATGTTGTCCTAGTAGATATTTGCTTATCAAGCAATAGCAAACAATAGAGCTGGAGGGACCCAAAGAGATCCTAATCCCTGTCCCCTAGAGCACTAGGTTTCTAAGCAGGTCATTTAAAAGTGACATAAGACAGGGCTATAAACCCCAATTTCTATATCCGCTAGTAAAACATTTGTATGTATTTATATATTGGGACTCCGTTCACCCCCCCAAAAAGGGTGAACCCTTGCAAATGGGTTGCTTTTGACTTCAAACTATGCTGCAGGGCTACAGTAACCAGAACAGCATGGTACCACTACAAAAACACACATAGACCAATGGAACAGAACAGAGAACCCAGAAAAAAGACTGCACACCTACAACTATTTGATCTTCAATAAACCTGATGAAAACAAGCAATGGGAAAAGGTTCCCTATTCAACAAATGGTTCTGAGATAACTGGCTAGCCATATGCAAAAGACTGAAACTGGACCTCTTCCTTAACCATATACAAAAATTAACTCAAGGTGGATTAAAGACTTAAATGTAAAATCCCAAACTGTAAAAACCTGGAAGACAATGTAGGCAATACCATTCAGGACATAGACACAGACAAAGACTTCATGACAAAAATACCAAAGGCAATTTCAACAAAAGTAAAAATTGATAAATGGAACCTAATTAAACTAAAGAGCTTCTGCACAGCAAAGGAAACTATCAACAGAGTAAACAGACAACCTATAGAATAGGAGAATTTTTTTTGTAAACTCTGCATCGACAAAGGTCTAATATCTAGGATCTATAAAAAACGTAAATTTGCAAGAAAAAAACAAATTGCCCCATTAAAAAGTGGGCAAAGGACATGAACACTTTTCAAAAGAAGACATACATGTGGCCAAAAATCATATGAAAAAAGCTCAATGTCACTGATTGTTAGAGAAATGCAAATCAAACCACAATGAGATGCCATCTCACACCAGTCAGAATGGCTATTATGAAAAAGTCCAAAAATGACAGATGCTGGCAGCGTTGTGGAGAAAAAGGAACACTTATACACTGTTGGTGAGAGTGTAAATTAGTGCAACCATTGTGGAAGACAGTGTGGCAATTCCTTAAAGATGTAAAGACAGAAATGCCATTCAACCCAACAATCCTATTACTGAGTAATATACCCAAAGGAATATAAATTATTCTATTTTAAAGATGCATGTGTGTATGTTCATTGCAGCACTTTTCACAATAGCAAAAGCATGGAATTAACCTAAATGTCCATCAGTGGTAGACTGGATAAAAAAAAATGTATATATGGAGTACTATGCAGTCATAACAAAAGAACAAGATCATGTACTTTGCAGGGGCATGGATGGAGCTAGAGACCATATCCTTAGCAAGCTAATGCAGGAACAGAAAACCAAATGCTGCATGTTCTCACTTATAAGTGGGAGTCAAATGATGAGAACACATAGAGGGAAACAACACACACTGAGGCCCATCAGAAGGTAGAAGGTGGGAGGAGGGAGAGGATCAGGAAAAATAACTAACTGGTACTGGGTGATGATCTGTACAACAAACCCCCATGACACGAGTTTACCTATGCAACAAACCTGCACATGTACCCCTGAACCTAAAAATTTAAAAAAAGAAAGAAAATGGATTGCTTGACTCTGCACCTTTCCTTCTCACTTCCAAAGCCTCCTAATTGCATATGGGAATCCATGCAGTTATGGAGAATCCACCTTCAGCAATGAGAATGGACCTAGCACCACATAACCTAAGCTGGATCAATCATCACATTTCATCCCCTGACCCAGTGATTGGTTCAGGGATGGACATGTGACCTAAGAGGGTGTGGTTATAGTAAATCTCAGGACTTCTGCTGATAATATGGGCAAAAAATATTTTTTAAAAAAGATGAATGAGGGCATGTAGCCTCAGGGAACAGCTGGAAGCCATTTTGCAACCACAAAGCTCTGCCAAAGTTTCCCTAAGATGAAGAAACACTGAGATAGCAGAGCCAAGAAATGGTGAGGGGAATGTTGGTTCCTGGTCAAGTTGTTTGAGCTAGGCTTGAAGGTTTTCAAATCTCTGTGGGCTTTTTGATTGCATGAGCTAGTAACTTCCCTTTATTACTTAAGCTAGTATGAACCAGCTTTTCTGTTACTTAGAACCAAAAGCATTCTGCCACACCATTGATCCAGGTCAAACGCCCCCTTCTTTTACAGAAGAAAAGACTAAGCCTGTGGATGCTACATGGCTAGTTAGCAGGAATTGCTTTCCTAGTTCCAGGCCTTTCTCCTTCTACCATTCTAGCCATTTGTGATGGGTTTGGCAGCAGCGAGTAAAATATGCATTCTCCTTATTTCTAACCACAGATTGGATATGTTCAGAAATACTAAAACTGATTTTCCTCAAGTGTATCTTCGGGCAATTAATGTCATTGCTTTATAGCCACTCTCTGTACTATGGGCCCTCATGATTCATTAGAAAAAAACAAAGGATCAAATAATTAGAGAAGGTGTGAGGACCTTGTTTAAGAATTTTACTTAATTTACAGCTAGTTTACCAGCAACTTAGGTTCAGCCATGTATGCTGCTTTGCTGTTTTCTTCAAAACTTGTCATGCAGTTTAATTTCTTGGTAACCATCCCTGATTACCATTTCCAATCTTTCAAAAACATAGCCTCACCGCCCTGTATTCTTACCTTTGGTGCCTCCCTCTACAGCTAGAGTTTCCGGATTCTGTGGGCTCTTCCTCTGTAAACTCTGAAAATCCTTCCATTTTTATCTACACATACTATCACTCTAACAGAGCTAATCTATCCCAGACCCTAAAATTACCTAACAAAATGCTCATCACATCTCCAAGAAAATGTCCCACAGTGGGAGAAAAGAGAAAGGACCCTATGTTTATTGTGCTAGGAAAGATACTAGATAATTTACATACATTAACTCATTTAATTTGCACGACCTCGCCATGGTAAGTAGGTAGTAGCATCTCAATCTAAAAATAAGAAAACTGAGGTTGGCGAGTTGTGGGATTCCAGTCCTAGTAGAATTCCAAACCTAGGTGTGTACAGTTTTAAAGATACTTTCTTCCACTGCTTCTGTTGGGCCAATAGGTTTTGCCCCTTTTGTACCATCTCCAAAGGATGGTGACCACTTGGACGTAGTGTTGAGAAGACTGAAGCCTCATCCAGGTTGACAGGGAAAGGCAAAAGAGATGCCTGCCAAGCTTGCCAATGGGGAAAGTGGCAATCCACACACCACTTATTTCACATTTCTTCAGAAATGTGCACTTCTAGAGCTTTCCCAAAAGAAGAACAGGTGCACCAGGGAGTCTGGCTATAAAGTTTGTACACTAGAATCTGTTGAGCAGATTCTTTGCTTAAAGTTGAGTTTGCATTTGTAGTTTACATCTGAAGAAATGGGAAGTCAGTGAGTTAACCACTGTCTATTGGGAGGTGATTCACAAATCAGAGTAGGTGAGAATGTCAGGCTCTAAAATGACCAGCACACTTCTGTATGGAATGTACTGGGGCAGCATACCTGCATTCTTTATCAGAGCAATGTTGACATACTTAAATTTGTGAATAAGGCCATCTGGAATGTCTTGTTTAGGAAGAACCAGTTCAGATGCTGGTACCTAGGCTGACTCACAGAGGCTTTCTGTCAAAGCATACAGTGTGGTATATAAACAAGCAGTGAGAAATCATTGGTGCTCTCTGTCTGAAGAGAGAGACACTGGGAAAGGAGGAGACAGGGTTAGCAAGCTGCCGCTTTTCAGATATGTTCATCAGGCATAATCATTAGCTGGATGTTAGCACTGGAAGTTGCACAGTGACTTGTCTGATGGTTACAAAGATAGTGGTCCTCATGTGGGATCATTCAACATATTCAGAAGGGAAGAGGCTGAATCTGGTTACAAAAGGTGTTCTCAAATAATGAATGAATGAATGAACAATACAATGGAAATTGGGGCAAATTAAGGATTCAGTAGACGTGAGCTGTATTTGTCTCGTGAGCTGTATTTGTCTCATGTCCTCATCGGATAACATCTACCATATTCAGTTGTCTGGGGAGGCCTCATTTAGTGTAGAAAGCAAGGAGGCAGATTTGAGTTGCGTTTAGAGATGGGGTGTTTGGGGCTGGGGGAAGCCAGCATAGGAATGATGGGCTTCACCAGGAGACAAAGGGCCTCTGTCTAAGGGATGGACACTAAGGGTGGACTTGGGAGGCTGAGCAGGTAAAACTCTTCCATTGGAGCAGACTGTGGGTTTATCTAAACTTAAGATAAGGAGGCCATTCCCAAGAATGAATAACAGTGGATTTGTAGACTTTGAAATGAACAAATTGAAGACACCAGATCTCTGTGAAGAACTTAGTATGATCTCTAGATTCTGAAGCTCCAATTCTCAGCCCTGGCTGCAGCCTAGAATCACCTGGGAGCTTTTCAGTTCTACCAATGCCAGAGTTTCTCCCTCAGAGATTTGAATTCAAGCAGTTCAAAGTGAGGCCATGGAATCAATATTTGCAAAAAGACCTCCAGGTGGCTCTGAGAATGCCACTGCAGTTGAGACTCTCCACTCTAGACATAACTCAAAGCAGGCAAATTTTCAGGATTCCATGGATAGACTATGATATTTCCAAGAACCTTAAGAGAGACCTTTTAGGATTATTGATTCATACTGTGTGCATCCTTGGTGTCTCACTAACCCCTGTTCTTAAGGCCTGGAAGATTCCCAGGTGACTTTCATCTATGACAGTGTCCCTAGAAGGGCCACTGGGAAACACACTTATAGAGAGTTTGGATTATAATCCCAAAAGACACAATCCTGAATGTCATCATCCCCAAGGTTGAAATCCTGAAAGATCAAAATTTCTGAAGACTAAATCCCTAACATCTAAAATTCTGAAAACCACAATTATAGGATGGTTGCATCATGTTAGGTGGAACTATCACCTTGTTATGGTCTTTATTTGGAAATTAAGTACGGTTTAAGGAGACGGATGTAGGTGCCAAGTTGACAGGGATGGATTTGTTGACTTAATTTGAGGTATCAACTTGACTGATTAAAGCAAGCTTGGAACCCTTGTAAAGCATTATTTTGGGTGTGTCTGTGAGGGTGTTTCCAGAGGACTGAGTGGACCCGGTGAGGAAGATCTGCCCTTCATATTGGTGGATACCTTTCAGTTGGCCAAGGATCTGGAGATAACAAATATAGAAGGCCAATTGGTCTCCCTCTGAGAGATGGCGCACATTTTTCTTCTGCTGCCTGGGACATCAGAACTCCAGGCTCACCAGCCTCCAGTACTCAATGCCAGCGGCCACCTGGGTCCTGAGGCTTTTGGCATCAGACAGAAAGTAACACTATTGACTGCCCTGCTTCTCAATGTAAAAACGTTGAAACTTACTCAGTAAATGAAGAGATTTCCTTTTTGTACATCTGCATTTGTGAAAGACAAAATTTCTTGAGATCTTGCCTCTTTGGGCAACTGCAAATGCAGTGATGACCTATAGAAGTTTTTGATTAATCTTGTCAAAAGACAGATTGTCCATCACGATATTTCAGATGACTGCAGTTATAAAGCTGGGTGTACACAACTACCAATCATAGTGATACATGTATATACACTTTGTTTTTGACCTATTGTTTTATTAAAACAGTTCAGCTGGTCATAACTGTTATACCCATATGACTGTTGTTAACAATAGCTGAGTGCTTATGTTTGCAAAGATATGTACGTTATTATTGCCTATTTTATTGTGTAAATTGGCCTCTGAAGTGCTCTGTCATGTTTTTATATGTTTTTCAAATAAATCCCTTTTTAAAAATACAAATAAGGCTGGGCGCAGTGGCTCACCCCTGTAATCCCAGCACTTTGGGAGGCCAAGGCAGGTGGATCATTTGAGGTCGGGAGTTTGAGACCAGCCTAACCAACATGGAGAAACCCCGTCTCTACTAAAAATGCAAAAAATTAGCTGGGCATGGTGGTGCATACCTATAATCCCAGCTACTTGGGAGATTGAGGCAGGAGAATCACTTGAACCCAGGAGGTGGAGGTTGCGGTGAGCCGAAATCATGCCATTGCGCTCCAGCCTGGGCAAACGAGCAAAACTCCATCTCAAAAAACAAAACAAAACAAAAAATGTAAATAAATGTTTTATAGATAATTTCTTAGTATTTTTTCCAGAATTATGTTTTTGGGATTTTGATCTTTCAGGATTTCAATATTTGGGATTGTGTCTTTCAGGATTATGATCAACCCCCTACATAGAACCATACTGGGGCAACTATGACCAAGAATAAAATCTCAGAAGCTAGGTGGTCTGACATTACAGGCAAAGGAAAAACACATCAGAGGGCCCTGCTCAGTGGAAAGAACACTAGGCTGGAAGTCCTGACTTCCACTCATGACTGCAGCTGCCCCACTGTGATCCTGGGCAAGTGACCTCACCAGTGTGGGTCTAAATACTCTCATCTGTTCACTTCTGTTTCCTTCCACTTCTGTGACTCTGTGAGCCTAAACTTTCTTTCTTTCTTTTCCTTCCTTCCTTCCTTACTTCCTTCCTTCCTTCCTTTCTTGTTTCTGAGATAGAGTCTCATTCTGTCACCCAGGCTGGACTGCAGTGGTGCAATCTTGGCTCACTGCAACTTCCACCTCCCAGGATCAAGCGATTCTCCTTCCTCCACCTCCTGAGTAGCTGGGACTACAGGTGCACATCACCACATCCAGCTAATTTTTGTATTTTTATTAGAGATGGGGTTTCGCTATGTTGGCCAGGCTAGTCTTGAACTCCTGACCTCATGATCCGCCCACCTTGGCCCCACACATAGCTGGAACTACAGGCCTGAGCCAGTGTGCCCAGCCACCTAACTCTATTTCTAAAAGCCCTGCCAGTTGGAGATTTCTCTAGGCCGCTAGAGTTTCTAGCTCTGGGGGACAAGGAGGGAAGGGAGGGGAAGCCGTGTTATAAGAAGAAAGTTAAAAAAAAAAGACATAAATTATTTGAGCTTTTAAGAGACATTGACAAGGTACTGTACTGAGGGTATTAAGAACACTAAAATCTGGGTCTGGATAGAGAAAGTACTAAAATTGAAGAAGAAAGATGGGACTGAATGAACACTTCTTGGGTTGGAAAGAACCCAACATTATCATTATATACTCCTCATAATAATAATGATAATGGACATTTGTATAGCACTTGGCAGTTTACAAGTTACTTTCACATAATAATAATCACTACTATATAGTACATTACAGTAACAAATACTTTTTAGGGCCTTTCCATGTGCCACTGTAAAAGTTGTTATTAGTGAAGATGTAAATGGCCTTATCTACATGATTGTTAAGGAACTAAGGGGGTAGAGGTTCAACATCAGCAGTTGGACAGCAAATGTCTTAGACCAGACACATCTTCAACCACACCCTTGTGTTCAACCTGGTGGTCTCCTGGTTGGTGTCAGGACCAGAAGTGGGGCCATGGGTTCTACTTTCCTTCCTGGGCAATATGCTTTTTCTTTCATCACCATGGAGACCTTACCTTTGTTTTGTTTCTTCTTGTCCTTTCTTTGCATTAACATGTAGTCATTTTGTCCTTTCTCTTCCTGACTGTTACTTTCCTCACCTAGATAGAGAAGAATCAGCTCTCACCTAGCTCACTAGTCTGTATCAGGCTCACTCAAATCAGGTGATGTACGTAAAAAAGTTTTGAGATATCAAAAAGCACAGTCCAGAAAGACCCTAAAGCATGTAAACTATTATGATTTGGGGGCTTAGCAGGACCAGGAATTTGATCTCATTGCCTCCAGGTTGTATCAGTGCCATGCAGACCTCATGACCCTCTAGGATCCCTCCTCCCTGCCACACAGCCCTCTATGGGCACATTGATCCCAGGATTTCCAGAATGTGTCAGGGCCAAGCCAACGTTATGACCACCCCTGGACTGTCTCTGATATGATTTGTCTCTATCCAAATCTCATCTCGAATTATAATCCCCACATGTTAGGGAGGGACCTGGTGGGAGGTGACTGGATCATGGTGTGGTTTGCCCCATGCTGTTCTCGTGATCATGAGTGAGTTCTCATGAGATCTGATGGCTTAAAAGTGTGGCACTTCTTCCCTCACTCTCTCTCTCCTGATGCGTTGTGAAGAAGCTGCTTGCTTCCCCTTCGCCTTCTATAATGATTGTAAGTTTCCTGAGGCCTCCCCAGCCATGTGGAACTGTGAGTCAATTAAACCTCCTTTCTTCATAAACTACCTCATCTCAGGCAGTTCTTTTTTTTTTTTTTTTTTTTTTGAGACGGAGTTTCACTCTTGTTACCCAGGCTAGAGTGCAATGGCGCGATCTCGGCTCACCGCAACCTCCACCTCCTGGGTTCAGGCAATTCTCTTGCCTCAGCCTCCTGAGTAGCTGGGATTACAGGTGCGCGCCACCACACCCAGCTAATTTTTGTATTTTTAGTAGAGACGGGGTTTCACCATGTTGACCAGGATGGTCTTGATCTCATGACCTCATGATCCACCCACCTCGGCCTCCCAAAGTGCTGGGATTACAGGTGTGAACCACCGCGCCCGGCTCAGGCAGTTCTTAATAGCAGTGTGAAATGGACTAATACAATCTCCCTTGTTTCCCACAGTCCTCTTCAGTTTCATTGCTCTGCCCTTGTCTCACCTGAGTTGGGTATTTCCTCAGAGAATATTAAATATTTTTGCTGTCAATCTAGAATTATAATTAGATGAATTGGAAGCCTAAAAAAAAGAAACATCATGTATTATAAAGCCCAATATTAAATGAATGTTTGGTAAAGTTTATATCTTGTCTGGCTTCTTTGTCCCTTTCTCAAAACAATTATTTTCTCTTTCAAATATTTTATTCTCTTAAATTTTCATTTATATCCCAAAATGTGGCTTTTTTTCTTAGTCTGAGAGTCCTGACTTCATCTTAACTATGGAGTTTGTGGTTATTTGTAGCCAGGGGCTAATGATCAACAACAATAATAAAATGTTAGAACTACCTGGAAGATGAAACAGATTATTAAATTCTGTTATGTTAACTAGCATGTTCATAAATCAATCTACCACCAATTTTAGTCATACATTGAAAACTGGTAACCTTGTGAAATCCATGAAACTGAGATTTCCAGAAAAAAAGATAATGTTTAATAAATCAAGCGCTGTTTTTTGTTTTGTTTTTTAATTTTTTTTAGGTCAGATGTAATGGCTCACAGCTGTAATCCCAACACTTTTGGGAGGCCAAGGAGGGAGGATTGCTTGAGGTAAGGAGTTCAAGACCAGCCTAGGCAATACAATGAAACCTCGTCTCTACAAAAAAAATTTTTTTGTAATACTCTAGGTGTGGTGGTGAGCACCCGTGGTCCCAGCTGCATGGGAGGCTGAGCTAGGAGGTTCTCTTGAGCCCAGAAGTTTGAGGCTGCAGTGAACTATGTTCACACCACTGCACTCTAGCCTGGATAACAGAATGACACCATCTCAAAAGAAAAATTTTAATGAGAATTATTGGAATAAATCTGTTAGTTATGATATAGAGAGAGAAAAAAACGGGAGAGAGGGGAGAGAGAGAATTGATTATTGGAGTATCTTTGTTTTATAATTTTATTGATTGATTGATTGATTGACAGAGTCTCACTCTGTCACCCAGGCTGGAGTGCAGTGGTGTGATCTTGGCTCCCTGCAACCTCCACCTCCTGAGTTCAAGCAATTCTTCTGCCTCAGTCTCCTGAGTAGCTGGGATTACAGGCATCCACCACCACACCCAGCTAATTTTTTATTTTTAGTAGAGACAGGGTTTCACCATGTTGGCCAGGCTGGTCTTGAACTTCTGACCTCAAGTGAACTGCCTGCCTCAGCCTCCAAAAGTGCTGGGATTACAGGCATGAGTCGCCGTGCCTGACCAGTTTTAGAATTTTAAAATGTAGTTATAAATAAAATGATTTGGAGCTGAGAAATCATAACTGACCATTTGGTCCAGTCTACCCCTTTGGCCCCTCATCACTCATGTACACCCTTTTATGCACACTTGAACTTCCAAACAAAAATACAGTTTTCACCTCTGCCTATCAACATGCAACTAACCTTTGTATGAATGAAGATACTCTTACCTCTCCTAGAGAAAAAAAGACACAAAATTTCAAAAGTAATTGTGTTCATTTCCAGATGACAATCACAGTATCCGTCTCTGGGTGATGTGAATATCAGTCTCACCTGAACATTTAGCTACAGTCTCAGTTGAATGTTCTGTGATCTAGAGGCTAAATTTTAATTTTGTATAAGATATTTATATCCGTAGTATTTACTTTAGTGAAAAATAAGAAACAAATCAAGTATGAGGCAATGAAAAACAGGACATTGGCTCATATAGACCTGGTTTAGATCAAATAGCTCCACAGATAGTAAACTTGAGTGTGTGTCTTCAATATTGTAAACCTCAGCTCTAAAATGTGCAAACTGGAGTCACAATTCCTATCTCACATAGAAATTAAAAAGTGTTCTGCTGAATGAGAGTATGCCTGTGAAGTGCTTAAGGAAATCCTTAGTTAATGGTAGCTTTGGCTGGCTGGTAAAGTTGCTGGTCAAAGGATGTCAAAAGAGCTTCCCAGATAAGGGGATTCCTGAGCCCCTCAGCAGGTGTAGAAATGAAGAAAGCACTATTTTTTTTTTTCCTACAGGTCAATTTCTTGGAACATGAGGGCTAGATCTCAAAATTGGAAGCTTAGGGTCTTATTTCTCAAACAGTGCTTTGGTGCTTGATTTCACCTTAAGGTGGTGCCCCCTTCTCCTAGTGTCACCACTCAGGTGATAGGTTTGGCCATCTTTGCGGTGCAGCATAATATTTGGACGGCCTCATTCTGTATAAGTCTTTTTTTTTAAAAAAAAAAAAAAAAAGGAAGAAAGAAAGAGAGAAAGAAAAAAAAGGAATGAAGAAGAAGAAAAAGGAAGAGAAAGAGGGAGAGAGAACGGGAGTATTGCTTTATTGCCCAGGCTAGAAGGCAGTCTAAAAATGGGAATTGAAAACCTCTTTTATGCCAATAATTGTGCTTAACAATGGAGACAGGAAGGAATAAGGGAAGAAAATTACAAACAAGCAGCCAACCAATATTTCATTTAAAACTGTAAAATGCTATGCAATTATTGAGGAGTGATTTACTTCCAATTATGTAGTCACTTTTGGAATAGGTGTGATGTGGTACTGATAAGAATGTATGTTTTGTGTATTTGAAGTGGAGAGTTCTATAAATGTTTATCAAGTTTACTTGTTCTGGGTCTGAGTTCAAGTCCTGGATATCCTTGTTAATTTTCTATCTCGTTGATCAGTCTAATTTTGACAATGTGATGTTACAGTCTCCCACTATTATTGTGTGGGAGGCTAAGTCTCTTTATAAGTCATTAAGAACTTGTCTTATGTATCTGGGTGCTCCTGTATTGGGTGCGTGTATATTTAGGATCATTAGCTCTTCTTGTTGCATTGATCCTTTTACCATTATGTAATGTCCTTCTTTGCCTCTTTTGATCTTTGTTACTTTAAAGTCTATTTTATCAGAGGTGAGAATTGCAACTCCTGCTTTTTATTTATTTATTTATGTTTACTCTGCATTTGGTTGGTAAATCTTCCTCTGTCCCTTTGTTTTGAGTCTTTGTGTATCGTTGCATGTGAGATGGGTCTGGATACAGCATACCAATGGGTTTTGGCTTTTTATCCAGTTAATAATATATATGAGTTTAATACTGCCATTTGATGCTAGCTGGATATATTTTTGGAAAGGCTGATACTGGTTGCTCCTTTATATGTATAGTGCTTCTTTCAGAAGCTCCTGCAAAGCAGGCCTGGTGATGGTGAAATCTCTAAGTACTTGCTTGTTTGCAAAAGATTTTATTTTTCCTTCGCTTGTGAAGCTCAGTTTGGCTGGATATGAAATTCTGCATTGAAAGTTCTTTTTTTTAAGGATGTTGAATATTGGCCCCCACTCTTTTCTGGCTTGTAGGGTTTCTGCTGAGAGATCTGCTGTAAGTCTGATAGGCTTCCCTTTGTGGGTAACCTGACCTTTCTCTCTGGCTGCCCTTAGTATTTTCTCCTTCATTTCAACCCTAATGAATCTGACGATTACGTGCCTTGGGGTTGGTCTTCTTGAGGAATAATTTTGTGGTGTTCTCTGTATTACCTGGAGTTGAATATTGTCCTGTCTTACTAGGTTGGGAAAGTTTTCCTGAATAATCTCCTGAAGAGTATTTTCCAACTTGGATTCATTCTCTTGTCACATTCAGGTACACCTATCAAACGTAGATTAGGTCTTTTCACATAGTCCCATATTTCTTGGAGACTTTGCTCATTCTTTTTTATCTTTTTTTCTCTAATCTTGACTTCTCGTTTGGTCTTCGAACTCTGATATCCTTTCTTCTGCTTGATCAATTCAACTGTTAAAACTTGTGCATACTTCACAAAGTTCTCATGTTGTGTTTTTCAGCTCCATTAATTCACCTATATTCCTCTCCAAATTGTCTATTCTCGTTAGCATTTCGTCAAACCTTTTTTCAAAGTTCTTAGTTTCTTTGCATTGGGTTAGAACAAGTTCTTTTAATTCACAGAAGTTTCTTATCATCCACCTTCTGAAGTCTACTTCTGTTAATGGAATGCACTCGTTCTCCATCAGGCCTTGTTCTGTTGCTGATGAGGAACTGTGATCCCCTGTAGAGGGAAAGGCATTCTGATTTTGGGTATTCTCAGCCTTTTTATGCTGGTTTCTTCCCATCATTGTAAATTTATCCACCTGTTGTCTTTGTGATTTCCGACTTTCAAATTAGGTTTCTGAGTGGACGTCCAACTTGTTGATTCCCAGCGCTGAAATCTGAGCAATCCACTGCGCTGGCCAAAACAGCAGTGTTAAGATTGATGGTGCTGTTCTGCCCAGGAATCAGCCAAAAGGGGACCCAGTCCCGCTCACTCTGCACCAAGAACTACTGCGCTGAGGCGCCAGCAAAACCGCCGCGCCGGCCACAAGAGCCGCGCTGGCGACCCGTGGGGCTCCTCCGCTGGGAATCTCCTGGTCCGTGAGCAACAAAAATTCGTCTGAAAGTGTGGCGTGTTCTTGTTCTCTGCACTTTCACTGGGAGCTACAATCCCGAGCTACTAGTGATCAGCCATTTTGGATCTCTCTCCCGAAGAAAGCACTTTTAACACAGTTGACTGTTCCCATCTTCCTCCAAACTTTCTTCATTTGGCTCTTAGTGTTTCACTCTACTAAAGACTGCATGTTAAGTTAACCACCACCAGTAAGTAAATAAATTGTAAATCATAAGGAAAGGAAAGGAAGTAACAGAGGGAAGACGTGAGCATTTGTATAATAATACATGTATAAATAACATGTAAGGAAAAAAACGTGCACAGTTTTTTTGTTTTTTTTAATTTTTTTTTATTGCATTTTAGGTTTTGGGGTACATGTGAATAACATGCAAGATTGTTGCATAGGTACACACATGGCAGTGTGATTTGCTGCCTTCCTCCCCATCCTTGTTTCTGTAACTGATCACCAGCAGAGTTGATATTTATAATTTCCTTCCTCCACTATTCTTTCCACATTTCCTTCTTTTGTCCTCTGCCAGGACATCAGCTGATGTGGGTTCTTTACCTGGCAGAATGATCACAGCTTTCATTTCTAAAGGGCTGGGGTTGTAGTTCTGCCTGGTTTTCCATTAAGTATTACTATTGGACAGGGAAGTGCTAAGAGGCATCCCCAAGCATCCCCTGGGTTCCAGACAGCCCTCCATGCCCTCCTTGTATGGCAGCAATCCAGTTTCTCCTTGGCAATCAAAACTAACCACCCCAGCATGTAGAATATCTTCTTTCTTTGCCTTTTAGTTTAGTGGCCTGAGGAGCCCATGAGGGTTCAATTGAATGGCTTGTGTCCCCTGGTGGAAGCATTCTTCCCTTGGGTACTCAGACCACCAAGACATCAAAACAAAGTTCTATAAGTGAGATAGTAGGTCAATAAGTGAGAGAAGCCATTTCTGCTTTTACCTCTTGATACTTGGACCTCTGCATTTTGTCTGTGGGTAAAACAGCAACATATATCATATGCTGATTCAAGGTGTATACTACAACCTGTAAAACAGCACCCGAAATTTTCACAGTGTTGTCTCAGCTGTTGCGATGAATAGGTCTTCAGCAGGCTGTTCCATTCCACCATTCTATCTGGCCTGCTGCTTCTTACAAGATTGAGATAGCAGATCCCATGGGTATGGGTGAGACCCATTGCCTCACTTGCTTTGCTGTGACACGTGTTCCTTGATTCAGAATTAATGTTGAGAAAACCATGACAGTCAATAATACATTTTGCAATTTTGTGGAACTGAGACAATAGCCTAGTATAGGACATAATTTGCATCAGCTGGAAGGCATTAGCACCCCTAGGCATGAAAGGACAAGGGGAAGAAAGATTGTTTCTGGGCCAAGTAAGAGCTAGAGACTCAGAGGAGTTACCTTCCTCCCACCCACCCTGGCAGGAGCCGTGGCCACCAGGGACACAACTGTTGCCAGAGACATGGCACACAAGCAGAGAGGAATCAGGAAAGAAGAAATACTTCAGTCTCCTTCTGCTGCCCTTTGATCTCTAGCCAGTGCCTCCCTTTGTCTCAACCCAAAGGGCAAAAAAGTTGTGATGCTTCAGAGGGACCAGGCTCCCAGGGCACAGAGTAGAGCAAAGGAGGGCATGGTGGGGTACTTGAGTGGGGTTAGGGACCAACCTATGAAAGAATTATTCAGGCAAATGAGATCTGGAAGGACTTCCTGGTAACTTTGAAGTCTTAAGTAGAAAACTGAAGGGGTTAGGGTTTCAATTAATATGCTCATTTCTTCTTTGTTGGAAAGTGGACTGGAGCCGGGAGTGAATGGCCAGCTGCACAGTTACTGTGGAAACCAAAGATCTGAAGGGGTGCTGTCACCCTTTGGACAAACACCGGCCGATTAGCATGCATGTCTCTCAGGGACCAGCGACATGACTGGAAGTGATGTGCCAAGTTAACGTTGGCAACTTGTCATTTTGGAAAGGGCTCAAGATCCAGAGTCAGAAATCTCTGTAATAAATAAGGAGACCTCTGTTTCCAGGGTGGAGAAGCGATGGGGAGAAGGGTAATACCCACTTTGCAGGAATGGCAGAGGGATGACATGAACATACTCTGACATGAAGCTAGTGCTCAAGAATTGGTGGTTGTTGGGCATTTCAAGCAAGGATGAGAAGAAAGACATATCCAGAGAAAATAGATGCTATGAAACAACACTAGGATTCTAAAGGGCTATGTCCCTGTCTTCTGTATCTTGGCATCACTGGCACCAAGCCTAGGCCTAACAAGGAGCAACCACTGACTGCTGATGAATGAAAATGACACAAAAACAATTCCAGTGGGGATGAGGCCCCAAGGTCAAAGCAGATGACCACACATGGATGGAGTTAATAAGCTAAACTTGGAGTTTTAATTTAAGGATGCACATATGATCTCATTCACATATTTGGGATCTGGAGGAATGGGATTAAAGCTTAATATTGTTAGAGAAGCCTGAGACTGTGCAAAGACAGTTCATGGAGGAGACGGGCACAGAGGCCCTGTATTTGAAGGTCTAAACACTTCTGAATCCAAGAGTGAGTACCTAGGTGGAGAGTAATGTCAGGTAAGAGTTATAGGACTACATGGGAGCACCCCTGGGGCCACTGGCCTGAGGGGGCTGTGAACTGTTATCCACATAATAATTGCTAACATTTACTAAATACTCACTACAAGCCAAGTGCTTAATGTAAATTACCTTTTTAGGTTCGACATCAACCCATCAGGTCAATCCTATCATTCAGATTTTACAGATGTGGAAATCAGGCCTCAGAGAGGTTAAATAATTTACCTATGGTCAGCCAGCAAGTAAGAACCAAAATTTGAGCCTGGGTCTTGTGAATTTTGAGTGATGATCCTGGCTTCCTGGTATTTACCCCATGTGCTCTCCTACCCCACTGTTTGTTTGACCAATCAAATATGGTAAAAGTGACGACATGGCACTTCCAAATCTAGGTCCTGAAAGACATGGTCGTTCCTGCCTCTGTCTCTTGGATCACGCACTCTAGGGAAGATGACTACCCTGTCATAAGAAAAGTCTCAGTTGGTAAGGAACTGAGGCTTCCAGCGAACAGCCAAGCAAGGAACAGAGGTCTCTTGCTAAGCCACTTTAGTGCACTTAGAAGCGGATCCTCTAGCACCAGTCAAGCCTTTAGATGACTGCAGTTCCTACTGTTACTCCGTTTACAACCTCATAGGATACTGTAAGCCTGAACCACCAGCTAAATCACTCCCAGATTCCTGACCTATTGAAACTGTGAGCTAATAAATGTTTGTTGTTTTAAGCCACTAAGTTTTCATGCAATTCATTATGTTGAAATAGATAAGCAATAAAATGTTACAATAGCAACACAATCCCAGAAGCCTAATGTCTTTCTCAAATTTCCAAAGTTTCTAATCTGGGCATTGAAGGTTGAATAGAAGCTTACCTAGAAAGAACAGCAACATAGCATGTGCAAAAACTAGAGACTGCAATTCAGCATTTGAGATCCTTTAAATAGGGTGCTTCAGCTGTGAGAAGAGTATGTGCAGGAAGCAGAAAGAAACGAGTAGACCGGTGTTGTTTATGTCATGTTAAGAGGCCTGGACCCTGTACTGTAGGTAATGAGGAACTGCTGACCAACATAATAATAAGCCAAGACAGTGACGAGGATAGACTTTTTAAAAACCCATATAAAGGCACAGAGATGAATGCTTGTTAGGAGGCTGATTGCACTAGTGGGAGATGTTGAACATGTGGACAGCGATGGTCGGGGCAGAGAGTAGGGGCCAATACATGGAATAGAATGGGCAGAAACCTGTGGGTTCCACATAGAGGGGAGGCCGGGCACAGTGGCTCAGGCCGGTAGTCCCAGCGCTTTGGGAGACTGAGATGGGAGGATTGCCTGAGAGTTTGAAACCAGCTTCGGCAACATATTGAGACCCTGGAAAGAGAGAAAGAGAGACAGACAGACAGAGACACAGAGAGAGAGAGAGAGAAGGGAGAGAAAGGAAAAAGAAAAGAAAGAAAGAGAAGGAAGGAAGGAGAAAGAACGAAAGAAAGAAGAAAGAAAGAAATTAGCTGAGTGTTGTGGCACACACCTGTAGTCCCAGCTACTTGGGAGGCTGAGGCAGGAGGATCACTTGAGCCCAGGAAGTTGAGGCTGCAGTGAGCTGTGACAGAGCCACTGCACTCTACCCTGGGTGACAGAGACCCTGTCTCAAAACAAAACAAGCAAAACAAAACACAGAGAGGGTGCGGGGGGGGATATGTGAGAGAGAACAGAGACAGGGACAGACAGAGATCTGGCAGAGACAGAGAGAAGTACTTCACAAGGGACACTGCTTTGTTGGTATTTTTATTCTCAAGCTATAGACCAAGACCTGGAATTATGTCAAAGGATTCTATGAGGAAAACCATTTAAAAATCGGATCCTTTTTTTTTCCCCCTTTTCTGCACAGGGAGAAAGTTTAAGCTTTCCTCACTATGAGTTTTCAAGTATAAAAGACTTCTTTTTCTTCCGTGATGTTGAGAACAACTGTGGACTGTTGTGACGAGGACCACAGGGAAGCTTGCAGCATGAGAGCTCTGGGTTGGATTGACGCTTCACACCCCAAGGGCTGCCAGCTGGAGAGGAGGAGGAGCAATCACTCCTGCAGTTTCTAAACACTACATAGATGCCAGGTAGCTTCTCCAGGAAAACAGCCCTCTGAGGAGGCAGGAAGAGGAGGCTTCTCTTTTTCAGCAGCCGGAGCTGCTGAGATCTCTGGGCAGATTAAGCTCTCTCTAATGGATGGGTTCCAGCCCGGCACACTCAGCAGACGGGGATCCACTCATCCATCACCAACATAATGTGGTCCTCCCCACATGTCACAGTGTCCTCTTGCTATTGAAAAGGATTTTTTGCCTTCTCAAGATCCTTTGTCAACAGTCTCCAGGAAGAAGCCCAGGCCACCACCAGCAGAGGTGAATGCAAGCTCATGTTTTATTTCTGCTGCTTAATCATTGCCTCCATCACTGCTCAAGCTCTGCCTTTGTTTCCAAAGGTTACATGTAGGAAAACCTCTCTACGCTGGAATTAATAGGGAGGCAAAGATGAGTCCACTGATAAGCAGAGCCTTAAAGCTCACAGAGAAAGAACTTTGCTGGAGCATGTGTGAGTGAACCACTAAGGAATCAGATTGTGTGATGGCAGTTATCATTGCAAGTTAAGACATTTCTACAAATACTTCAACACCTCCATATACTCACTCCTCTCCCCCTGAGTCTCTAAGAGACACTCGGCTACCAAGAGAGGAAGCTTAAAAAACCAGAAGCTTTGAAAAATAAAACTGTGGGTTCAACAGAGGTGGTAGGGAAAACAAAAACACAGGAGGAGTGGCTGGGTGTGGCGGCTCACACCTGTAATCCCAGCACTTTGGGAGGCTGAGGCGGGTGGATCAGCTGAGGTCAGGAGTTTGAGACCAGCACGGCCAACATGGCGAAACCCCATCTCTATTAAAATACAAAAATTAGTTGGGTGTGGTGGCGTGCTCCTATAATCCAAGCTACTCGGGAGGCTGAGGAAGGAGAATCACTTGAACCCGGAAGGCAGAGGTCTCAGTGAGCTGAGATTGTTTCATTGCACTCCAGCCTGGGTGACAGAGTGAGACTCCAGCTCAAAAAAAAAAAAAAAAAAAAAAAAAAGATGGGAGGAGCAATAAAAAGGAATCCATACTTCGATTTTAATGAGAGGAAGGGAGGACTGCTCGTTCTTACTTCTCCCTGTTTTGTTGTTGTTTTAAGTAGCATGTGTCACTCTGCATATATCTTGTCCATGTGTTTGCTTTCATTATTATCTGTCCACTTGCCTAGAATGAAAACTCCATGGGAGCATGGCTATACTGTCTTGTTCATTGCTGCCTCTCCAGGGCCTGAAACAGAAGTAGGCAGTCCATAAACTTTACTGAATGAATGAGTGAATGAATGAAGACCCCAAGGATGGTCTTCAGGCAACGTGAGCCTGGGCAAAGGTTTTCAGTGCTAGTCCATCATGACCGAATAGCTGCAATACATTTATTTCACTTTGTCACATGAATTAGACTCATTTAGGGAGAACAAGAATCCTTTGGAGTTGCAGACATCTCTGAGGGGTGAATGGCTGTTCATATCTTACCCTGATCCTCACTCTAACTGCTTTCCAAGAACATGGAGCTAAGATCCCAGCACTGAGAAGATGGGCGTTCAGACTAGGGGGCATTTAGGTATAGGAGAGCCTCAGTGACTCCTCGGTTTAGGATCAGTGAGATAATCTCCAGTATCTACAGTGGGCAGGTGGAAGAGTGTCTGATGCAAACTGTGTTTATTTAAAAGATTTCCAGACAGCTGGGCTTGTGCCTTGGAAATACAATAATATTGATTTCTCCTCCTTCCTCTTCACTCCTTGGCCTCATGTTCTACGATACCAGAACGTGGGTCAGATTTAGATACCTCATTTATTCATTTATGAATTCATTTAGCCAGTGATTATGGAGCACAAATTTGTGCTGGAAACTGTGCCTCAGTGTCCTCAAGAGGTTCCAAAAGCCTTTTTGATCTACTGGGTAAAACGTTGTTTTCTAAGGAAAGTGGCATTCTGATTGCTGAACAGCATATTCTAATTGCCCTGTGGAACCCAGGCAATTCTTAAATTGGGTCTTGTCTGTATTGCCTTAGACTGTTAATGAATTGTTTCCCAGCCTGACTGAGTGCTCCTTGAAGACAGGCCTGGGTTCAGCCATTGCAGTAAATATTGCTGACTTGGGGGTCTAATTCTGGTGCTTTTGTGGTTGCTGCTTTGCTTTTTTTTTTTTAATGTCTGCTCTTTCCTGTGAAATTGTTTCTTTGTGTGTTTCATAGTTGTGTGTGTGTGTGTGTGTGTGTGTCATAGTTTTAATGTGTGGGTTGATGCTTGATGAGGTTTATGGAATTTCTGTGCCGCGTGGGTTAAGAGTATCTCTTCAAAAATATTTTGCATTGGCTTCTGCCAACCTTGTTATCAGCTCAAGTTGTTTCTTATGTAGAATTATCGGAGATGACCTCCTCCACACTTAAGTAGAATAAATAAGAACTTCGCTGGGTATGGTGGCTCATGCAAGTAATCCCAGAACCTTGGGAGGCCAAGGTAGGCAGATCCTTTGAGTCCAGGAGTTCAAGACCAGCCTGGGCAACATGGTAAAACCCTGCCTCTAGAAAAACTGCAAAAATTAGCCAGGTATGGTGGCACATGCTTGTAGTTCCAGCTATTCGGGAGGCTGAGGTAGAAGGATTGCTTAAGCCCAGCAAGAGAAGGTTGCAGTGAGCATTGATCATGCTACTGTGCTCCAGCCTGGGCAACAGAGTGACACCCTGTCTTAAAAAATTTTTTTTGAACCTCAAACCCTTATGGTATAATACCCACTGTGAGTATAAGTTACAATTGGATGCTTATTATAATTTCTCAGAAGGAAAACATTTTTTCCTACCCAGAGCCCTTTAGAGTTAAGCAGAATTTTCCCAAATGTGCCTTTAAAGGGTATTGGCTTATGCAGGCTTCTCAGGTTGAGGTCTTGTTTCTGAATGAGCAATGAAACCCCAAATTGACAGCCTTGCCCCCAAAGACCGCCGAAGTATCAGATGCTCCTTGCAGCTCCTTTTATCAGCTCACATTCCATTTGTGGAAGATGAGCATTTCCTTCCCTTTTTCTTTTCCTTTTGCAAATTCATTTATGCATTTAGAAGGATGCAATGTACCCATTATTTCTAGGTGTTTTATGGCACTAATGTGCATTGCAGAAATGGGTATTCTCTAATTGTTCATAGTTCAAGGTAATTATAGACATATTGTTTCAAAAGTAAATCAATAGATTTTCAAACCATGCTATGTATAAAGCTCCATGTGGGACAAAACAAGGGAAAAAATACTATGTGCCGTGTGCCCTTAAGCAATTTACACATGCTGTCTTATCTGATTTTCACAACAGTCCTATGATAGTGATTATCCCCATTTTATACATAAGGAAGCTAAGGCCGCATGATAAGTGGCTTGCTCAAAGTCACATATCAGTAAGACAGCTGGCATAAAACCCAAATCTGATTCCAAAGTCTGTGCTCTCCCGCTGCACAGGTTCATGACATAGCCCAAGGGAGAAGACATGGCTGACAAAAGGATCAATAGCAGTATAAGAAGTATTTTCACAAAAGTGCTGTGAAAATCAGAAAAATAAAACAATAAGGACTGCATTGCAAGAGATGTTATCAAAGAATTAAGGACATGACTCATTGCTAGTGAATATAGACCAAGGGGCTATTACTTCAGAGTAGGCAGAGATTTGTGGGCCACATTGGGAAAGACAGAGGAGAAAGTTAGCTTGCGCCTTGAAGGCATTGTCTCGGTGAATGAAGGGGAGAAGACCATGCCTGGCCGGGGAGAGAGCAGAGCAGAAGGTGGGAAAGTATGTGCAGGTTATGGGCTCCATGAGTAGACAGGTCATGGCTGTATACAAGTATGCTGTGAGATAAGATGGGGAAAGTTTGAGTCCAAGTATGGAGGGCCTTGATTGGTAATGAATTTGGATTTTATTGGGTAGGCAATAAAGAACCCTGGAAGACTTTTGCCTGGAAAATGATGTACCCAACGCGGTACTTTAAAAACATGTATATGGAGGCCAGCATGGTGGCTCACGCCTGTAATCCCAGCACTTTGGGAGGCTGCAGTGGGCAAATCACATGGTTAGGAGTTCGAGACCAGCCTAACCAACGTGTTGAAACCTCATCTCTACTAAAAATACACAAATTAGCTGGGCATGGTGGCATGTGCCTGTAATCCTAGATACTCAGGAGGCTGAGGTAGGAGAATCGCTTGAACCTGGGAGGCGAAGGTTGCAATGAGCCTAGATCAAGCCATTGCACTCCAGCCTGGGCAACAGAGCAAGACTCCATCTCAAAAGAAAAAAAAAATGTATATGGAAAATCATGTATAAATCAGATTGTCAGGGGAGAAAATGAAGGAAAGGAGAGAGCCTGGATTAAGGGAAAGCAGTGAAAATCAAATGGAACAGATGGATAAATAGATATTTCTCATACTAAGGGTGCCAAGGCCAGTTGTTTTTAATTAAGCACCAACCTGGTTGATTCCATGGGAATTTGAGATGTCATGAAGGTATATTGCCATTGTCATCTTCCATGGACTGAGCACCAGTCAGGTCACTGGGTCTGAGTCCCTAGGACCAGAGTGGGTCCAGTGGGCAATGTATTAAAAGTTGCCAGGAAAAAAAGGGTGAATGCAGGCCACATCCTGGGAGACACACACTGAATGTCAATGCTGGAGAATTCTGAGTTCTACCTCTAAGCTCACGGATGACTGTGACACAGGGAAGAGAAGGCAAAAATAAAGGTGGAAAGACAGATACTGAAGTATTGTAAATGAATGGACCCGAGACGTTTTAATTAGTTTTAAGGTGACCAGTACATTGTGGGTCAGCTTGGTTTAAAGATATAGGACTAAGGTGAGCAGCTTTAACATCTGAGCTGAAAGGGGTTAAAAAGATGACATACCCTTTTCTAAACTTCCATGACTCTACCACAGCACTTACCATAATGCATTATGATTATCAAGTTTTATATCTGTCTTCTCACTAGACTGTGTACTCTCTGTGGGCAGGGACTGTGTCCAGTTAATCTACATTCCTGACATCTGGCACAAGGCCCAGCACAGGGTAGATGCCCAGCTAAGAGTTAATGATGGCGTAGAGCAGGGTGATAGCAGTGGGAGTGGTGAGAACTGATCAGTTGCTAAATACATTTTGAAGATAAAGCCGAATGTGTTTCCTAATGGATTGGCTATGGAGTATGTTAAGCAAGAGAGGAGTGAAGAATAAGTCAAGGATTTGCATTTGAGGAACTAGAAGGTAAAGTTGCAATCATCTAAGATGGTGGAGGCTGCAAGCAGAACAGGTTTCAGAGAAAAGATCACAGGTTCACATTTGAACACGCTGATGCTGGGTGTCTACTATGTCGAAGTGGAGAGGCTGAATGGCATGGTTTCTTAAGTTTGAAATCTGAGAAGTTTGGGAGTTATCTGCATAAAGATGCTATTAAAAAGTTCTAAACTGGATGTTATCACCAAGGGAGTAAGTGTAGGCAAAGAAGAGGGCCAAGGTCTGAGTCCTGGAATATTGCAATACTAAGAATCTGTTAGAAGACGAGACACCAGCAAATAAGACTGATAAAGAGCAACCAAGGAGGTAGGAAGGAAACTAAGAGAAAGGGGAAGTCCTAGAAGCCAAGTGAAGAAAAAGTATAGCAAGGAGAAGGGGGATCAACTGTGTCAAATGCCTCTGATACCCAAGTAAGATGAGGAGTGGGAGCTGCCCATTAGATTTAGCATGTGAAGATCCTTGATGGCCATGATGAGACTTGGGTGTGTGGTGGGGGCAAAAACCTGAGTGGGGTGAGTTTAAGAGAAAATAGGAGAACAGTCATTGGAGACAAGCAGTACAGACAACTCATTATAGGAGTGCTACAATGAAAATCAGCTAAGTGGGGGGGAGCTGGTGGGCAAAGTGGGATTGAGAGAAGCCATTTGTTCCTTTAGACGGGAGAAACATCAGCGTGTTTATATTCTGATCCAGTGCACTGAAAAGGCTAAGAGCTTAGACCTACTTAAGCTCACATACTCAGGCTTCTGTCTTCTAGTCATGACTCCGAAATTGTGAGTTCACTGAGGATGAGGGCTAAATGTCTACCCTTGACTCTTGACATAAGATGTATAGAAGATGCTTAGCAAATATTTATCAAATAAATGACTATGCATAAAATACTTTGAAAACTCTCTGAGGCACACTTTCATCTGCTAAATGAAAGTAATATCACCTACCTCAGAGAATTAAATGAGATAAAGTACATACATTATATAGCAAAGAGCTTAGTACTTCGTATATGCTCAGTAAATTGTTAGTTTTATTGTTAGTTCAATGCCTTCATTTTACAGATAAGGTATCTGAGACCCAGAAAATGGTTTTTTCAAGGTTGCACAGTTAGTGACAGAGCTAATAGTTTCCTAGACTCATATTCCTTAACTTTCTACATAACCAGAGAAATTACTTACAATGCCCAGGTAACGTGGATGTGGGTATGTTCAAGCCTCTGTAGCTTGACTGAATTAATGAGAAAACAGAATATTAGTAATTAATAGCAGATCTGAAATCTTTCTAGAACCTTCCTATGTGGCCAAAATATGTCTTCCTGTCTGATTTGTCAGGGTACTCTGCAAAGTCAGTCCTGGCACAGGATTGACTTGAAGCTTTTTCTTGTTTTATCAGAATTCTGGTTTTAGTTTTCTGAGTAGCAATCCATGTTACTCTTTACATACCCAAGTTAAAGGACAAAGCTAAGCCACATGCTTGTTTTGTTCATTATTCAATATTATGTACGTCCAGATGACTGACTCCATTCATTTAGCTCCAGGTGGCAATGTAGATATAGATCCAAAATACGTTTCTGGACAATATTATTAGAAATTTTTATGACCTTGAAACACACCCTCTGTCATTTGTATTTGCAATAGATGAATAACCTGCTCTTGCTAGGATGAGTGCATAATGTTTACCTTTGTCGACATTTATTAGTGGAGTACTATATGCGGCTATTCCTTTAATAAAACAGTAAATCTTCAGCAGAGTTTATAGGTTGTCTTTCATCCAAAGACCTCAAAGAGACTTTGCTAAAACTGTGTCATTATTAATCATACAACTTGCCAGGGGAGGTGATTGTTTCAGAGAGAGAAACTGAGGTTCCAGGAAGGTTTCTGTGACTTCTAAGGGTGGAGAGAGAGAGCGAGAGCTAGAGCACGCGCTGGGCACTGAGCCCAAATTCCTGTTGCTCAGGCCAAAGACCCAGCCCTCCTCCTAGAGCTCTCTAAACATTTATTTCTGATAGAAAATGCTATTTACTACCTTGATCTGTTAAGCAGAAATGAACTCTGAACCTGTCTTCAATGACAGGAGAAGCCAACCTTTATTTTTGAAGTTACTTCAAGTCATAAAACGCTTGATCCACTGTATTAAATAATACTGTATTAAAATAAGTAAATAGCTTTGTAGTAATAATGATAGCTTGGATTTAAATGGTGCCTGTGCTCTGAAAAGCTGTGTAGTTCACAGGCTTCTGCAGACCTTTGGTCTCATTTGGCCACCCTTCTTCTTGACTTCAAGTATCCCTTCCTTTCTCACAGGTCTTTTCTTCACCAACCCCTTTCTTCACACAAACCCTTATATTTTTATTCAATTATTTTTTCTTACGCACTAGGAGCTCTCAAGATAAAAGAATCTCTCTTCTTTAGCTGTGTATGAAGACAGACCTCTAGGCCCTCTGGCAGAGCTGTAGAAGGCCATCCCATGAGGATCCTCCAAGAGGCTCTTATAGGAATGCGTTAAGATCCCACCTCATTTGGAGGTAAATGATCAATGTCGCAGAGACTGACTAGAATTCATCAAACGTTCAAGTGCTTTTCTAATTCCCAGCCCCTCTTCTACTTAGATTGGGGCCTTATAACTAGTTCTGGCCAATGAAAGGAAAGGCAGTTGAGAATTATATTCTTCTTCCATTTCCCTCTTACCTTGCTACAGTGACTTTGGAGGTCACATCTTCCAAGACAGTACAGCTACAAGGTGGAGGATGGTTGCCCACCTGACTGTTGACTTTGCATGAGCAGTAAACAAACTGTCATCTGGTTACCTGGAGATCAAAATCCCGAGATTTTTATTGTTGCAGCTGCCGTCAATTATTCTGACAGCAGGAGTGAAATATTGCAATAGTTTAAAAAATCTAAGAGATGTGGCATTAGCTTACCAGTTAGGCTGGCTGGATAGATGGCAATCCGTGATATGCAGTGGCAGAAAGTTTAGTGAAGTAAGGCTGGTGACAACTCGGAAGGCAGGCCGTGAGCCAACTGAGTTTATATGTTTAACATAGAGCCCACCCAACTTTTCCATAAAAAGCCAGATAATGAATATTTTCAGCTTTGTGGCACATACAGACTCCTTTGCAACCACTCAACTCTACCATTGTAGCATGAAAACAGCCTTAGACAATATATAAACAAATGAACGTGATTGTGTTCAAATAAATCTTTATTTACAAAAACAGGTAGCGCTCTGGATTTGGTGTGTTGGCTATTTGCTCATCCCCAGTATAGGGGAAGAGTTTAGGTAACAAAATGTTAAGTTTGTGTTGCCACTGGCCACATTTGACAAGGAATTAAAGTCAAGAGATGAGTTTAGAAAGCATTGGCTGGGCCGGGCACAGTGGCTCACACCTGTAATCCCAGCACTTTGGGAGGCTGAAGCGGGCAGATCACGAGGTCAAGAGATTGAGACCATCCTGGCCAACATGGTGAAATCCCATCTCTACTAACAGTAAAAAAATTAGCTGGGCTTGGCAGCACACGCCTGTAGTCCCAGCTACTTGGGAGGCAGAGGCAGGACAATCGCTTGAACTCAGGAGACGGAGGTTGCAGTGAGACGATATTGTGCCACTGCACTCCAGCCTGGCAACAGAGTGAGAGTCCGTCTAAAAAAAAAAAAAAAAGCATTGGCTGGCTTGCAGGCAGAAATTAAAGAAAGAAATCAGGAATTTGGGTTCCCAACTTCCCACAAGGTGTAAGTGGTCTAAAAATGCTGTGCAGCCCCCAATATCCACTTAGATGGGGAGAAAGAAGATAAATGCACAAGAAGAAACCTAGTGAGCAGAGCAGGCATAGAGGAGCAGGAATGTAGGGGGAGGAGGTTAATATTTGAACAAAGACCTGAAAAAAGTAAGAGGCAAGCCAGGTGATATAGGGAAAGAGCAGAATTATAGCAAGTGCAAAGGCCCTGGGGCAGCAGTGCACCTAACACCTGCAAGGAACCATGGGATGCCAGTATTGCTGAAACTGTGGGCACAAAGGGTGGGAAGGGGGGGGCAATAGTAAAAGATAATATCAGAAGGAAGACAGATGGACATGGGGCATCTTCAAAGGTAAATCACACAATGTCTTGTAGGTCATTTTGAAGATGCTGGCTCTTATTCTGAATGAGTGGGAAATCCATAGAGGGTATTGAGGTGAACAGGGACACACTCTGACTTATATTCTTAAAAAGATAATTCTACAATATAGTGAAACCCCATCTCTACAAAAAAAAGAAAGAAATACAAAAATTAGCCAGATATGATGGCTCACACCTGTAGCCCCAGTTACTTGGGAGGCTGAGGTGAGAGGATCATTTGAGCCCAGGGAGGTTGAGGCTATGGTGAGCCATGATCACACTGTACTCTAGTCTCAGTGACAGAGTGAGACTGTGTCTCAAAAAGAAAAACAAAGAAGTCATTCTAGTTGCTGGACTGAGGAAAAAACAAAGTGGTTGAAGAGTAAGCAATAAGACCAGCCAGGAGTCTTTTGCAGTAATCCAAGTGAGAAATAATCATTCATTTATACATTCATTCATTCACACCACAAGCATTAGTTGGCCACCTCCTAAGAAGACATTATCAAGAGCTGTGTTTCTCACACCACAAAGTTGTTTCGGGAGACTTTCCTCAAACAAAAATGTTGTATCCATGCTCTGGAAGAAAGCAGAATTACTATACTTTGGTAATATGTTGTTCTTGAAGAGCTGAGCCTTGAAAAATCGTGAGAAGTTTTTTCATTTTTAACTTTTGTACTAGTTCATTTTCACACTACTATAAAGAAATACCTGAGACTGGGTAAATAATAAGGAAAAAGGTTTAATTGACTCACAGTTCCACATGGCTTGGGGGGCCTCTGGAAACTTACGACTGTGGCAGAAGGTGAAGGGGAAGCAAGGTATGTCTTACATGGTGGCAGGAGAGAGAGAGAGAAGAGGGGACCTGACAAACACTTTTAAGACCATCAGATCTCATGAGAACTCCCTCACTATTATGAGAACAGCATGGGGGAAACCGCCCTCATGATCCCATCACCTCCCACCAGGTCCTTCCCTGGACACATGGGGTTACAATTTGAGATGAGATTTAGGTGGGGACACAGAGCCAAACCATATGAACTTTTGAGGACATTTCTAATTGAGAAAGTTGGATTATAAATTTTGGGAATGATAAATAATATATTTAGGATCAGATGACATCTTTCTGATGTTACTTGCTATATTATATAGTAAGAAATTTTTAATGTAAATCTCTCTTCCCTACCAGGAAGTTTAAGCTGTTAACAAAATGTGTAATTCTGGATTGAACCCTGAACTGGAAAAAAATAACATAAAAGATATTATTGAAATAATTGGGAATATTGAAATATGGACTATAGATTAGATAATAATATTGTATCAGTGTCAAATTCCCTGGATTTTATTAGTGTACTGTATTTATATAAGATAATAACATCCTTGATCTTAGGAAGTATACACTGAAATAGTAAAAGAGGCACATATGCATAGAGAAGGGGCATGATGTATGTAAGTTACCCTTGGACAGTTCAGAAAAAGACATGTACGATATGTAGATATGTGTATATATATATATATGCATGATTATATTTTTTAATGTATATGTATGCATGTGTATATGCAGAGATATCTATGTATTTATACATATGTGTGTGTGTATAAATGTTCTTCAAAAACTTCATGGAAAATCCATATTAGAAACTATCCATGGAATTCAAAACATTTTTGTACCACAATAAACTCATTCTAGCTTATTATAACATGTCTAAACAGGATCCAATTTAAGGCACTAAGAAGGTAGGGATATCGGTTTGAAAAAGACCCTATCAGAGCAACATGAATTTTGCTGAAATTGAAGCAAGAACAAACATCAAATGTATAGTGAAGCTTGGGTGGAGGAATGGTGAAATTATTGATGCTTTATGAAAAGTTTATAGGGCCAATGTCCCAAAGAAATCAGCAGCTTAGAAATAGATAACTTGTTTTAAGAAGGGACAACATGATGTTGAAAATGAAGCCTGCAGAGGGAGACCACCTACATCAATTTACAAGGAAAAAAATTCATTTTGTTTGGGCCTTAATTGAAGAGGACCAACAATTAACACAGCACAAATAATAGCCAGTGCCATAGACATCTCAACTGGTTCAGTTTACACAATTTTTTTTTTCTTTTTGAGATGGAGTCTCGCTCTGTTGCCCAGGCTGGAGTGCAGTCGTGTGATCTTGGCTCACTGCCACCTCCACCTCCTGAGTTCAAGTGATTCTCCTGCCTCAGCATCCTGAGTAGCTGGGACGACAGGTGTGCACCACTGCACCTGGCTAATTTTTTGTATTTTTAGTAGAGACAGGGTTTCACCATGTTGGTCAGGCTGGTCTTGAACTCCTGACCTCAAATGATTCATCTGCCTCAGCCTCCCAACGTGCTGGGATTACAGGTTCACATGAGCAACCACGCCCAGCCCAGTTTACACAACTTTAACTGAAAAATTAAAATTGAGCAAGTTTTCCCATCAATGGATGCCAAACAAATGTGCCAGATCAGCTGCAGAAAAGAGCAGAGCTTTCAAAAACAAGTGGGTCAAGATCCTGAATAATTTCTTTGCAACACTGTGACAAGAGATGAAGCATGGCTTTGCCAGTGCAATCCTGACAATAGAGCACACTCAAACCAACGGCTACTAAGAGGTCGAAGTGGTCCAGTCTAAGCCAAAGCAGACAATCAAGAGCAAAGTCATAGCAACAGTATTTTGGAATGCTCAAGGCATTTTGTTTGTCGATTTTCTGAAGGGCCAAAGAATGATAGCATCTTCATATTATTAGAGTGTTTTGAGGAAGTTAGCCAAAACTTTAGTAGAAAAATGCCTGAGAAAGCTTCACTAGTGAGTCCTTCTCCATCACAACAGTGTTCTTGCTCATTCCTTTTATGAAACAAGAGCAATTTTTTGAGAGGTTCAATGGGAAATCATTGGGCATCTACCTTAGAGTCCTGATTTTGGTGACTTCTGGCTGATTTTAGTTTCCTAATCTTAAAAAATCTTTAAAGGACACCCATTTTTCTTCAGTTAATAATGTCAAAAAGACTGCATTCACATGGTTAAGTTCCAGGACCATCAGTTCTTTAGGAATGGACTAAATGGCTGGTATCATTGCTTACAAAATCTGTCTTGAGAAAGAGAGAAGACTCAAACAGATACAAAAAAAAATGATAAAGGAGATATCACCACTGACCCCACAGAAATACAAACTATCATCATAGAATACTATAACACCTCTACACAAATAAACTAGAAAATCTAGAAGAAATGGATAAATTCCTGGACACATATACCCTCCCAAGACTAAACCAGGAGGAAGTCAAATCCCTGAACAGACCAATAACAAGTTCCGAAATCAAGGCAGCAATTAATAGGCTACCAACTAAAAAAAATCCAGGACCAGATGGATTCACAGCCGAATTCTACCAAAGGTACAAAGAGGAGCTGTTACCATTCCTTCTGAAACTACTCCAAACAATAGAAAAAGAGGGAAGTCTCCCTAACTCATTTTATGAGGCTGGCATCATCCTGATACCAAAACCTGGCAGAGACACAACTAAAAAAGAAAATTTCAGGCTAATATCCCTGATGAACATCAATGTGAAAATCCTCAATAAAATACTGGCAAGCCAAATACAGCACATCAATGAGCTTATCCATCATGATCAAGTCAGCTTCATCCCTGGGATGCAGGGCTGGTTCAGTATACACAAATCAATAAACACAATCTATCACATAAACAGAACCAGTGACAAAAACCACATGATTATCTCAATAGATGCAGAAAAGGCCTTCAACATATTTCAACAGCCCTTATGCTAAAAACTCTCAATAAACTAGGTATTGATGGAACATACCTCAAAATAGTAAGAGCTATTTATAACAGACCCACAGCCAATATCATACTGAATGGGCAAAGACTAAAAGCATTACCATATTACCTTTGAAAATTGGCAGAAGACAAGGATGCCCTCTCTCACCACTCCTATTCAACATAGTATTGGAAGTTCTGGCCAGGGCAATCAGGCAAGAGAAAGAAATAAAGGATATTCAATTAGGAAAAGATGAAGTCCAATTGTCTCTGTTTGCAGATGACATGATTGTATATTTAGAAAACCCCATCATCTCAGCCCCAAATCTCCTTAAGCTGGTAAGCAACTTCAGCAAAGTCTCAGGATATAAAATCAATCTGCAAAAATCACAAGCATTTCTATACACCAATAATATAGAAACAGAGCCAAATCATAAGTGAACTCCCATTCACAATTGCTACAAAGAGAATTAGATACCTAGGAATACAACTTACAGGGTATATGAAGGCCCTCTTCGAGGAGAACTACAAACCACTGCTCAAGGAAATAAGAGATGACACAAACAAATGGAAAAACATTCCATGCTCATGGTTAGGAAGAATCAATATCATGAAAATGGCCATAGTGTCCAAAGTAATTTATAGATTCAATGCTATCCTAATCATGCTACCATTTACTTTCTTCACAAAATTGGAAAAACACTACTGTAAATTTCATATGGAACCAAAAAAGAGCCTGCATAGCCAAGACAATCCTAAGCAAAAGGAACAAAGCTGGAGGGATCACACTACCCGACTTCAAACTATACTATACAGTAACCAAAACAGCATGGTACTGTTACCAAAACAGATATATAGACCAATGGAACAGAACAGAGGCCTCAGAAATAACATCACACATCTACAACCATCTGATATTTGACATATCTGACAGAGACAAGCAATAGGGAAAGGATTTCCTATTTAATAAATGGTGTTGGGAAAACTGGCTAGCCAGATACAGAAAGCTGAAACTGGACTCCTTCCTTACACCTCATACAAAAATTATCTCATCATGGATTAAAGACTTAAATGTAAGATGTAAAACCATAAAAATCCTAGAAGAAAACCTAGACAATACCATTCAGGACATAGGCATGGGCAAAGAATTCATGACCAAAACACCAAAAGCAATGGCAACAAAAGCCAAAATAGACAAATGGAATCTAATTAAACTAAAGAGCTTCTGCACAGCAAAAGAAGCTATCATCAGAGTGAACAGGCAACCTACAGAATAGGAGAAAATCTTGCAAACCACCATTGCATGTGTATATCTATGTAACAAACCTGCACATTCTGCACATGTACCCCAGAACTTAAAGTATAATTTTAAAAAATGACAAAGATGATATCACCACTGATTCCCCAGAAATACAAACTACCATCAGAGAATACTATAAACACCTCTATGCAAATAAAACAGAAAATCTAGAAGAAATAGATACATTTCTGGACACTTACACCCTCCCAAGACTAAACTAGGAAGTTGAATCCCTGAATAGACCAATAACAAGGTCTGAAATTGAGGGAGCAGTTAAGAGCCTACCAACCAAAAAGAGTGTAGGACAAGATGGATTCACAGCCAAATTCTACCAGAGGTAAAAAAAAAAAATGAGCTGGTACCATTTCTTCTGAAACTATGCCAAACCATAGAAAAAGAGGGAATCCATCCTAACTCATTTTATGAGGCCAACATCATCCTGATACCTAAACCTGGCACATTGCAACCTACAGAAAGGGAGAAAATTTTCAGTCTATCCATATGACAAAGGGCTAATATCCAGAATCTACAAAGTACTTAAAGAAATTTACAAAAAAAAAAAAATTCCATCAAGAAGTGGATGAAGGATATGAATAGACACTTCTCTAAAGAAGACATTTATGCAGCCAACAAACATATTTTAAAAAGCTCATCATCACTGGTCATTAGAGAAATGCAAATCAAAACCACAATGAGATACCATCTCACGCCAGTTAGAATGGTGATCATTAAAAAGTCAGGAAACAACAGATGCTGGAGAGGATGTGGATAAATAGGAAGGCTTTTACACTGTTGGTGGTAGTGTAAATTAGTTCAACCACTGTGGAAGACAGTGTGGTGATTCTTCAAGGATCTAGAACTAGAAACACGATTTGACCCAGCAATCCTATTACTGGGTATATACTCAAAGGATTACAGATCATTCTATTATAAAGACACACATATGTTTATTGCAGCACTGTTCACAATAGCAAAGACTTGGAACCAACCCAAATGCCCATCAATAATAGACTGGATAAAGAAAATGTGGCACATATACACCATGGAATACTATGCAGCTGTAAAGAAGGATAAGCTCATGTCCTTTGCAGGGACATGGATGAATCTGGAAACCATCATTCTCAGGAAACTAACACAAGAACAGAAAACCAAACACCGCATGTTCTCATTTATAAGTGGGAGTTGAAAAATGAGAACCCATGGACACAGGGAGGGGATTATTATACACCGGGGCCTGTCAGGGGGTGGGGGGGCTAGGGGAGGGATAGCATTAGGAGAAATACCTAATGTAGATAACGAGTTGGTGGGTGCAGCAAACCACCATGGCACGTGTAAACCTATGTAACAAACCTGCACATTCTGCACATGTACCCCAGAACTTAATTTTTAAAAAACCATCTTGAACTTTATGAAACTTATATTGAGAAATAAGGCTTATATATTTTACTTTTACCTTTAATTCGATTTTTCCATGATCTTTTTGAAGTCTCCTTGTATCTATGTGCATATACATAGAGAGATTTTATATGTGAATGTTTGTACTTAGAGAGAGATGTATATCACCATTTTCATAGGAAGGAGGATGCTGAGCCTTCTCTGCTTGAACACTTTCTTTTCCAAGCAGAAGCTGACAACCTTTCTCCTATTCCCTGAATGAGTCCCAGAGTTTCTGAATCATCTCAACCATTTTGCATCTAGTTCTTAACTATTCGCAACTAGTTCTCAAATTTGACTGCACGTTAGAGTCACCTGAGAACTGTGACGATGACTACTCCTAGGGTTCTACCTCCAGAGATTCTGGTTTCATGAGGATAGCTCTTGGCTGGAGTGGGGTTGGAGTAGATATTGTGTGGCCCGGGCATCAGGATTTTTTAAATCCCCAGGTGATTTTCTTGTGCAGCCCATTTGGAGAATCACTGATCTACGTAACACATCCTCTCCGAACTGAGCTCAGAGCCTGGTGGGGTTCCAGGTGTTAATAATCTTCCAGGTCCCTGGCCTCATTATTTGACTGCAGGGAGCATCCTCCCTCTACTGGCAGCTTTGCAGTCCCCATCTGGGGTGCAAGAGACTACAGGTGCCTGGAAGTGTCCATCCTGGAGTCATCATCAAAACCACCTACTTGTTTCGGGGGTTATTCCAACTTTTATTTTAGGTTCGAGGGTACATGTGCAGGTTTGTTAAATGGGTAACCTGGGCATCATGGGCGTTTAACGTACAGACTATTTCGTCACCCAGTAATCACCATAGTACTCGATAGGTAGTTTTTCTATCTTCACGCTCCTTCTATCCTCTACCCTCAAGTAGGCCCCGGTGTCTGATTTCCTTTCTTTGTGTCCGTGTGTACTCAATGTTTAATTCCCACTTATGAGAATATGTGATATTTGGTTTCCTGTTCACTGTAATATGTTTAGGATAATGGCCTCCAGCTCCATTCACGTTGCTGCAAAAGACATCATCTCATCGTTTTTTATGTATGCATAGTATCCATGGTGAATATGTACCACGGTTTCTTTATCAAGTCCACCATTGATAGGCATTTAGGTTGATTCCATGTCTTTACTATTGTGAATAGTGCTGGATGAACATGTGTGCATATGTCTTTAGGGTACCATGATTTCTATTCCTTTGGGTATATACCCAGTAATGGAATTGCTGGGTCAAATGGTTGTTCTGTTATACGTTGAGAAATCTCCAGACTGCTTTCCATAGTGGCTGAACTAATTTTTCTAATGAACTAATTACATTCCCACCAGCAGGGTACAGAGATTTCCTTTTCTCTTCAGCCTCACCAGCATCTGTTATTTTTTGACTTTTTAATAATTTCCATTCTGACTGGTATGAATATCTCATTGTGGTTTTGATTTGCATTTCTCTAATGATTAGTGACGTTGAGTAGTTTTTCATATGCTTCTTGGCCGTATATATATCTTCTTTTTAGATGTAGAAACACCAATTTTTTCCAGAGTTTCTATAGCTCAGCTTAGCACTAGGGAAGTGGGTGGGGCTTGTTGGGTGTACTGTGGGAATGTGACCTTCTATAAAAGAGAGCAGGGTGGGAAAGAGCTCCATGTTTTCAGCATCTTTGGGTTTTTTTTCGGTCAACATCCCTGTTCTATCCCAAAAACTTAGGCCTGTTTCTCTAGCAGTCTGGAAAATCTAACTGTAGCAAGAAATACCTGTCTGCATCTGAAACTGGCAAGAAAGACCACAGAGTGGTCTTTTCTGCAGCTTGGATATGCCCTTTGCTCCTTCCCCCTGTAAGTCACCCTCCTTTTATGTTGTTCTAAAGAAAGTTATTTTTACCCACCTTGGAATGCCAGTTCGGAACAGCCTCAGGCATCTCGGAAGGCAGTGTACAGGTACTTTTCATCTCTAATTGCCCCTGCTCCCCCCTTTAAAAGAAACATTTTCAAAGCAATGGGAGCAAGTTACTAATTCAAATGCTGTTAACAAATAACAGGACTTAAGTGTGTAATCTGAAGTTAGTCAGCTTTGAAAATTTGCCCTGAGGAGTTAAAATTTCTGCTTCACTGGAAATTAGAAGAGAGGTTGGGGGATGGGGGGATGTCCTTATGAGAGGAATTTTCAGCCCCTGAAATTTTATGTCTGATCTCCCTTGCATCTGAGCTGGAACGTGAGATCCAGAGCAAGATTGCAGGAGAGGGCGGGCTGGCAACAGTTCTGGGGCCTGCAGGTGTTCAGTTTCTGTGCCAGCCAGTAAGGGCTGCTCCCCCTGCGCCAGCAAACACCAGCCAGGACTTGCTGGAGCCCATGTCAGTGGAGTCAGCTTATACATTACTCTGGATCATCGTTCCACATTGGATCGAATCATAGAGGGTGGAGTGTAGGGGTGCTGCAGCCTGGGCTTCAGGTGGAGGGCTTTCTGGAGGATCTCCACAAGCAAAGGCTGACCATGCAGTCATGACAAACCACAGCCTCCCAGAGAATGCAGCCCCAAGCCTACACCTTCTCTCATGCCTCAGGAGCAACTGAGCCAAAGACTGGAAGCCTGGGCCCCTTCTCCCATTTCTGTTTTAATTACTGCTTTTTCTTTTAATATATATTTCCTGGCATCCTGTACCATGAGAAGCAGGGACAGCAATGCCCTCCAGGGAGGCTGCACATAGTAAGTGTTCAATATAGTCAAGTGTCCAATAAATGTCAGTTCCCTTCTGTGGTTTAAGAAAATACACAGGCCCCCAGGGTCGTATGAAAGAGATGTGACCCTTGAGTCCTAAAGTAGGGTCAGTACTAAGGGAGGGAAAATGAAGGAGGTCCAGACTCCTCATTAGGGAAGAAAAGGGACTTCACCTGTGCCTGCCAATCACAAGGACTCTCAGGTTTGGCTCTTTCATGGACAGGTCCAAGCTTAAAAGAGGACTCATGGTGTAGGAATTCTGAAAATATTTATTAAAGGAAGAAAGGATGATTCAGTTAGAGGTGGGAGGGAAGGGGCCATGACTGAAGGAAGAGGCAGAAGAAAAGGGCTTCAAGTTTTCACCTGAAGGTGGCTCCTGATCCTGTTGGCAGAGTTCTGAGGAGGAAAAAGTACATATGGAATGCCACTTACTCCCCTTCGGAGCTTCAGAGAAGGTATGGGGAGGCAGAAGGAAAAGAGGCTGCAGGAGAAAGAACAGGAAGGGAAGAGTCAAGAGTGAAGTGCTCAAGTTCTCCCGTTGTGTGCTAGGAATAGCAGGCTCTCTTCAGGGGAATTCAGTCCCCCTTCTCACTATGGACTTAACCTCATCAGGCTCTCCAGCCTGCCCCAGACCACCCACCAACAGGGACGCACGAGAGCACGAGCGTTTGAGAGTGAATACATTCAAGGCCCAACCCCAGTACTTTACATATCTCCCCTCCAAATCTAGAAGCCAATGCCTTGGCTCCCTATGATCCTACAACTTGGCTTTTTCTGCATAAATCTCCTTTCAAAATTCTTATCTTAGATCCAGTTGATACTGATCTATACTTTTATATTTTAATTAAATTTCCATTTACCTATTGAGTTTCATACCCAGCCTCATTCCAAAAACGATTGGAGGCAGCTTCTAACCCTTCAGTGTGATAACCACTTTGATAAATCTGCCTTACCACCCCTGTTCACAAACACCTGTATCCACGTCCACAAAATATAATCTTCATAGTTTAATTGTAAAACAATACACAAAACACCTTTGAAACCTGGCTCCAAGTTTTAAAATAGGTATATTATACTTTGTATGCTAGGAAGTTTCAGACAGGATTGTGCGTCCTGGCCACAGAAATGTAGTCTTGTGGGAGACCCCGGTTTGCTGCATCTGGGAGCTGTTTGAGACATGCTGGGATCCCCATAAGTATGCCCACTCCCCACCCAGGCAGGATGCTGATCCAGATGCTGGGGTTTGGATTCAGAGTTCGGGACGGCCTGGAGTATGACTGCTTTGACTTTCTTTCCTTGTTATATCTAGAGAAAAGCAGGTACACAGGTTGTGTTGAAAAGCAGAGTCTTGTCCAAACTAGGTGTTTGGAACATTGGAGAAGGGAGATTTTCCTCCCTTCCAGGAACCCCTGCAGCATCCCAGATCTTGCCAACTCAGGCCCTTTCCCAGACAAACTTGCCTCTTATCCCTCGGGGAGTCAATTGATCCCAGCTGGAACTGTAATCCTTTGCTAAAAGGCCTCTTGGCCAAAGCCCAGCTCAGCAGGGAAGGGTTCAGCTTTGTCCTTGGGGGGCTTCTGCAGGAGGTCCCATTCTTGGGGGCTCTGACACTGTGGGAATCTGGCAGTTGCCCCTTCCCACGTTCACAGAGGTTGCTTTGCGGGGGGTTGAAACAGGACTTGCTTCTCTGGTGTTTATTTCGGTGAAATTCAAGAAAGTCCATGTGCAATTTCACCCTGGGATAAAAGAGGGTCTTCTCTTCCTACCAGCAACTCCAAGCAAGATCCTCTCCCCAACCCCCAGGGCTACAGAGAAGGCAATGGGAACAAAGAAAGGGCATTTTACTCATTGTTACTGTTTTTGAACTTAAAATGTGTAATTATCTTCTGCAAACACCTGAAGGGCTTATGTAACGCTCAACACAGGAGAAGGTATTTAAATAGGAAATGAGGCAGCGTCTTTTGCCGGAGCAGAATACTGCCGGAGCAAGCAAAATACTTGCTTTCGAAACTCCGGATTGACCTTGGAAGAGGAGAATAGCCTGACGGCCTCCATGGGTGAGTCCTGTCAACACTTGGCATCCACCTTCCCATTCACTTTTCACAGCACTATATGGTAAACCATTGCACAGACAAAGAAATAGAGGCTCAGAGAACTGGAGTAAATTGCCCGGAGACCCGCAGCTACTCAGTGGTAGGATCTGAGTTTGAACCTAGGCTGGGTAATTCTGGAGCCCTCAGCCTTAGCCACTGCACAAGACTCTTTCCCATATTATCACTATCCATAATCTGTCAGCTGTGCATTCCCTAGCTACTAAGGCAAAGATGGGCTAAATGAACCTCACCCCTTAGATGGGCTAAGTCGCACGACACTTTTGTTTTAATTGAGAATGTCCTTCAATGAGGAACAAACTGCCTGTTACCTCCTATCTGCTTTGTGCATTTCTAAATTTTGCCTGACCCTGGTGTGCATTTGAGTTTGCAATTCCAGGACTACCACATTTCTATATGAAAAATGTCAGCTCTGTCTTATTTTGATAGTGGTAGGTTTTGGGGGATGCCTTAGGAGGCTAAGAAGTCTTCTAAGTCGCTTCTGAATTTAATACATTTATATAGAACTGTTACAGGCCGATTGGGAATGTGGAAGCATGCTCACCAAAGACAGTTTTCCAGTTCTGTGAAGACAGTCAATGGTAGCTTGATGGGGATAGCATTGAATCTATAAATTACTTGGGGCAGTATGGCCATTTTCACAATATTGATTCTTCCTAACCATGAGCGTGGAATGTTTTTCCATCTGTTTGTTCCTCTCTTATTTCCTTGAGCAGTGGTTTGTAGTTCTCCTTGAAGAGGTCCTTCACATCCCTTGTTAGTTGTATTGCTAGGTATTTTATTCCCTTGGTAGCAATTGCCAATGGCAGTTCACTCAGGATTTGGCTCTCTGTTATTGGTGCATAGGAATGCTTGTGATTTTTGCAACATTTTGTAATCCTGAGACTTTGCTGAAGTTGCTCCAATGAGGAGCTTTTCCTTGGAACTTGAGGCTTTAGGAGAGAGTAGAATGGGCTGTTGAATTATAACAACAACAAAAAGATTTTCATACCTTTTTCTCTCATTGTTTTGTTGATGACGGATGCAATCCCCGATCACAGGCATCCAGTAGAGGAGAGCTTTTCTATTTACTGGAGTCCACTGTGCCTTGGAGAGGGCAGGGGCACCACCCTAGGGACTGTTATTTCAGACAAGAATTTCACCCTACAAAGTAAAGGCAAGACAAAATGTCATTGTTCTTTTTATCTGTCATAAAGGCACATTGGACTTGTAGAAGGAGCATGCCTTTTAGACAGCAGGTGGACCAGGTAAAACCTGGATTCAAATCCAGCTTGTTCTGCTTCACAGTTGTATGACCTAGGACAGATTACATTAAGTTGCATTTTTGAGTCCTCATCAGGAAAATCAGATAAAAATGCAGACTTTATTGGGGTACCGTAAGGATTAGAGGCAATTTGGAAGACCCTATGCAGGACCCCTGGACGACTATCAGGAGCAGCGTGGGGCACGCGGCACCACCCATGCTGGCCACTGGCTTGCACAGCAGGTCTTCAGATAATGTCATTTCGTTTTTTCTTGTTTTGAGATAGGGTCTCACTCTGTTGCCCAGGCTGGAGTGCAGTGGCACAATCCCGGCTCAACCTCCTGGGCTCAAGAGATCCTCCCACCTCGGCCTCCTGAGTAGCTGGGATCACAGGCACACACCACCAAGCACCGGCTAATTTTTAAATTTTTTGTAGAGATGGGGTCTCGCTATGTTGCCCACACTACACCATGTCATTAGAACATGGATGAGAAAAAAAATCCATTCCTGCTGGGGCCACAGTCTGTGTGGAGTCTGCACTCTCTCTATGTCTGCGTAGGTTTTCTCCAGGCTTTACCACTTCCTCCCACATCCCAGCGATGTGCACGTGAGGTGAACTGGTGTATCTACATCATCCCAGTCTGAGCAATCATGGGTGTGGGTGAGTGTGCCCTGTGAAGGAATGGCATCTCTCTAGGGCTGGTCCCACCCTGTGCCCTGAGGTGCCAGGAGAGGCTCCGACCGCTCATGACCCTGAACTGGAATCACTGAGTGAATAATGATCTTACTTGTTTTTATTAATCAAATGCATGTAAACCTCACATTTATTTCAGTGTTTACTATTAGAAGTGTTTTGAGTCTTTACCTAGAAGTTTGCTGATGTTTTTGTGACCTGAAACACACTGTGGGAGCTCAACTCTTGTTTATAGCCATTAGTCAATGGTAAAATTGGTTTTTCTTAAAGCTGTAGTTCCCGAGAACCTATGGATAATGTTAACTTACTGTACTGTCAAGGTCAAAGGAACTGCTCTCTTTCAGAATAGATGGTTGGACTTCACAAGAGTAGCAGATGCCACATAGCATGTCGCCTGAAGTGGTGCTCAGAGTGTCGGGTTTCTGGTTTTCAATTATTAAAACACGCAAACAACTAACATCACCCTCCTCCCACCCTTCTCACCCCACGTTGACAAAGCCAGCTTCAAACCCCTGGGTGAGAAACCTTCGAATGGCAGTTTGCTGCCCTCTGCTGTCCATGGTGAGAAGTGGGGGGAAGATGCTTTGGGCCGCACCGCCAAGCCTTAAAAATCCAAGGAGCTTGGGCGCCCTAGAGGGAAGGAGTACTCAGAAAAGCCACATAATCGGAGGGTTCTGGTGAACAGTGAAAATGTGGGACACTGTTAAAAACAGTGAGAATTTCAAGACAGCAAACTGTATTAAGCTAAGCTGTGGACATTCGTGAGAGTGGGGCCTGTGCCACCTTGCCCCACACTCTGAAGCTGGCTTTTCCTCATTTTTCCCTGCTCCTGACATTACACTTCAGGGCTATGAAAGAGTGACAGTCTCAAGGGTTCCCTGAAGGAGTCTAAGTTTAGGAGAATATGTGGGGAGAGGAGTTGCAGGTAAGGTTCTCCCTAATATGCCAGGCTGAGGGGAACCAGTTTCTCTTGGCTACGATGCAGTGGTAACAAAAGTCTAACCATTTTTCCACTTCTTTGCTATTGGAGTTTGAGAAAGAAAAAAACAAACAGGACTCTTTGTCCCAGCCTGGGAACCAATTCAGACTCAGGAGTTAGACAGATGGAGATTAAAATATCACCTGCATTATGAAACAGGCTGCCCTGGAGGACAGAGCTTAGCAATGATAAGAGTGCTAAAATGCGCTCCCCAGGCTGGGTGTGGTGGCTCATGCCTGTAATCCCAGCACTTTAGGAGGCTAGCGCTGGTGGATCACAGGTCAGGAGATCAAGACCATCCTGTCTAACACGGTGAAACCCCATCTCTACTAAAAATACAAAAATTAGCCGGGTGTGGTGGCATGTGCCTGTAGTCTCAGCTACTTGGGAAGCTGAGGCAGGAGAATCCCCTGAACCCAGGAGGCAGAGGTTGCAGTGAGCTGAGATCATGCCACTGCACTCCAGCCTGGGCAACAGAGTGAGACTCCTTCTCAAAATAAATAAATAAAATAAAATGCACTCCCCAATTCCACCAGGAGAGATCCACACAAATGAGTGTGGGCCAACTGCTGTCACCCACTAGGCAGGTAACTCGGCACACTTCCATGGAGAGGATTAAGGAGCAGAGCAAGATGCCAGGAGGATTTAGGGAAAAAGCCCTCTCTGTGGAAACCAGAGCAGTGGGGGGGCAAGTGTCCCCCCGATATTAGTCAGTGGCTAGATAGGAAGATAGATACCACTCCAGGTAGTTACAACAGATAATCAGATGCAGGGAATTGGTGGAGGTTCTGGGAAGAGGAGGCCCAAGATTCTCAGGAATACAGTCACTGTCATTCGTAGGATGAAGGAGTGAAGGGGCAAGGTGCCTTTCCCAGATCCCCAGCCAGATCACTAGCAGGAGCCAGAACCTGTGAGGGTCCCTCTGGCAGAACCTAGAGCTATGAAGGAAAAGAGCCACTGCTGGAGATGCCACCTGAGATGGAGAGAGAGGGCAGGAGACCCTGGCTTCTCCCTTCTTCCAACCCTGTTTGATACCAGAAACTTTCACTGCCCTCTCTCAGCTGAAAGGCAGCTGATTGAGCTCCTGGAGAAAACAGGCAACAGGGCCGAGTTCCCCTGCACTACGGAGGAGGGGCGAGGCAAGCTGTGGACATGGTCACAGAGCATCTAGGGCGCTCCCCTGATGGTGATGCCCTCGAAGGGCTGCCCAGTGCCCATGGCACAGAATGTGAATTCCACTCCATGCTATGAGAGCTCTCGCACAGGCCCAGACCACTTTATAAGCCAAATTTCCTACCACTTCTGTTTCTGGATCTGTCAGGTTATTTCATACTTCTAGGCCCTTAGCCTTGCTTCCTCTTCCTTGAACACGCTTTGCCCACATCGTCCCAGCTCACCTTTTCCTCTTGCCTTCTCTCTTCTCTTCCTCTCATTTCTTGTCGCCTGGGCTGGAGTCCAGTGGCATGATCATGGCTCACTACAGCCTTGAACTCCCGGGCTTAGGTCATCCTCCCACCTCAGCCTTGTGAGTATCTGGGACTATAGGTGCACACCACCATGCCAGCTAATTTTTTTTAATTGTGAGGTTTTTTTTTTTGTTTTTTTGAGATAGAGTCTCACTCTCTTGCCCAGGCTGGAGTGCAGTGGCACGATCTCGGCTCACTGCAACCTCCGCCTCCTGGGTTCAAGCTATTCTCCTGCCTCAGCCTCCCGAGTAGCTGGGGTTATAGGCACGCATCACCATGCCTGGCTAATTTTTGTATTTTTAGTAGAGACAGGGTTTTACCATGTTGGTCAGGTTGGTTTTGAACTCCTGACCTTGTGATCTGCCCACCTTGGCCTCTCAAAGTGCTGGGATTACAGGTGTGAGCCACCACGTCCGGCTAAAATTGGTTTTAGAGATGAGGTCTCCCTATGTCACCCAGGCTTGTCTCGAACTCCTGGGCACAAGTGATCCCCCACCTCGGTCTTCCAAAGTGCTAGGATTATAGGCATAAGCCACTGCATCCAGCCCCTTTTCTCTTTTCTTACCCTTCTTTCCTATTTTCTTTTCCATTTTCTTTCCTTCTCTTCTTTCTTTCCTATTAAGGCGTAGATTGAAGTCAAGGTCTTTATGTGTGTCAGTTTCTGTTTTCTAACAATTATTTCTTAAAAACTATTGAAACATAATGGTAACCACTGGCCCCTGTCTCCACCTCCACACCTAAGAAGCCCCAAATCCAGATGTGTTCGTTAAAATCAGTCCAGATCTTCTTCACCTAGCCACTAGATGTCATGTTAATTTCACAATAGAATACTGTGTGAAGCCCATGGGGAAGCCCATGCGAGAGCTGAAAACCTGCAACAACAAAAAATCATCTAAATACTGCCAAAAAAAAAAAAGAGAGAGAGAGAGAGAGAAGCACCTTAGTATTTGTCCTTAATACCAGACTTCTGCTTCCAGTAACGACTGGATGTGGTTTTACTGGGTGGACATAATGCAAAATGCAGCTACCTGAAAGCACTGGAAATTGGACAGGGCGGGCAGATTCTGGTGGGAAGTTCATGCGTCAAGGAAAGACGTTATAGGAAGTGAGTGCCCATTTTTGCTGTTTTTAGCTTGGGGGCAGGTGCAGTCACTGTGCAAACCAGGAGTGGTGCTGGTGGAAAAACAGCCATCTTTTTCAAATGGAAGGTTGAGCTCAGGGCCACTATAACTGCCAAAAGAGAGAAGAAAGAGTTCTGGAAGAGAAAGAGCCAAAGAGAGCATCCCCAAATTCTTTCTGCTCCTATCTGTGGCTGATCCCAAACCATGGACACACACAGCAAAAACAAAAGCATCTCATACAGAGGCAAAAGAGTCTGAAAGAGACTGGACCTGTCACCTGAGAAACGGAGTTTGAAGTTAAAGTTCAATCATGAAAAATGCCTTCTAACACAAATAACAACTATTAGAGAAAAGGGGTTCTCTTATCCGAATGTAGGGCCTCCACCACTTAACACTTATAATGTGTACCATCCAAACCTACTCGACATAGGAAGAACTGGAAAAGTGGGACCCATTCTCAAGGGAAAAGATAACTGAGATTCATTCCAAGATGACCCAGATGTTGGAATTATTCACCAAGGATTTTAAAGCTGCTGTTATAACTATTCTCATGCTATAAAATCTACCACTTGAATCATACTTAATTGTGAAGAAATAAATTCTTTCCTCTTAAGATTAGAAACAAAGATGGCATGGTTACCCACTTTCACCACTTAAACTGAATTTTGTATGAAGGTCCCAGTCAGTTCAATATTTTTAAAAAGAAAAAAAAAAAGCAATAAAAGACATACATATTGGAAAGGGAAAAGTAAACTGTCTAAATTTGCAAATGATAAAGTCATAAAATGGTTTTTTAAAAAGCTGCTAGAACAATATGTGAGTTTACCAAGGTTAGCGAATACAGGGTCAGTATGCCAAAGTCTATTGAATTTCTATAGATTTGCAATGAACAATTCAAAATAGTTTTTAAATTTTTTAAATTTATTATAGTCTCTCAAATACTTTTTAAGAAAGAAAATGACAGAAGCAACCCATGTGTCTATTGATGGATAAATAAAGCATAATATATAAATACAACGGGGCCAGGGGTGGTGGTTCACATCTGTATCCCCAGCCCTTTGGGAGGCTAAGGTGGTAGGATCACTTGAGCCCAGGGGCTCAAGACAAGCCTCAAGACGAGCCCAGGAGCTCAAGACAAGCCTGGGCAACATCTTTAGAAAAAATACAATAATTAGCTGAGTGTGGTGGTGCACACCTGTAGTCCTAGCTACTCAGGAAGCTGAGGTGGGGGAATCACTTGAGCCTGGGTGGTTTAGGCTACAGTGAGCTGTGATTGCACCACTGCACTCCAGACTGGGTGACAGAGTGATACCCTGTGTCAAATACATACATACATACTTACATACATATGTGGAATGCAATGGAATATTATTTAGCCTTAAAAAAGAAAAAATTTCTGACAACATGGATGGACCTTGAGGATATTAATGCTAAGTGAACTAGTCACAAACGAACAAATACCATATACTTCTACTTATATGAGGAACTTAGAGTAATCACACTCAGAGACAGAAAGTAGAATGCTGGTTGCCAGGGGCTGGTAGAATGGAAAGTTATTGTTTAATAGGTATAAAGTTTTAGTTTTACAAGTTAAAAAAATTGCTGTGGATGGATGTTGGTGATGGTTGCACAATGTAAATATACTTAATGCCACTTAAAAATGGTTACAATGGTAAATTTTGTTATGTGTATTGTACCACAATTTGTTTACAACGTCTCAAGTTGGACTTTAAAATGTCAGGCAATTAAAAGTATGTTTAAAACTTAATTTTAAAATAATTAGCAAATATATTCTAAAATTTGTATGAGAAGGCAAAGGACCTAGAATAGCAAAAATAATGTTAAGAAAGGAAAACAAGGCTGGAAATGTTTAAACTACCTGAATTCAAGACATACCATTAAGATATAATAATCACAACGGTGTGTTACTGGCATAAAGATAGACCATATAAGATAAATGGAACAAAACAAAAGTTTTAAAAATGCACCAATACTTACATGGTCAATTGATTTTCAACAAAGGAGCCAAGGAAATGTAATGGGGAAATGATAGTCTTTTCAAAAAATAGTGTTAGAACAAATGAATATAAATATAAACATGTATGTTTATACCTATTATATATATAGACTCATATATACATCATATATGTATCATATATATGTATATAGCCTCAACTCTTATTTCATACCATATACAAATATTTGAACAGATTGCAAACCTAAATGAAAGAGCTAAAGCTATTAAACTTTTCTCTTTTTTTTCCTGAACAACAGGACTCTTTATTTAAAAAAAAAAACTGGTCTCACTCCTATCCAGTCAGGTAAAATTGGCTCACTCTTTTTTTAAATTTTTTTAAATTTAATTTTGATTTTTCATTGTGATAAAATACACATAGATAAAATTTATAAAATTTTTTTAACATGTCTTCTTTTTTTTTTTAATTATTGTACTTTAAGTTCTGTGGTACATGTGTAGAACATGCAGGTTTGTTACATAGGTACACACGTGCCATGGTGGTTTGCTGCATCCATCACCCCGTCATCTACATTAGGTATTTCTCCTAATGCTATCCCTCCCCTATCCCCCTAACCCCTGACAGTCCCTGGTGTGTGATGTTCCCCTTCCTGTATCATGTGCTCTCATTGTTCAAATCCTACTCATGAGTGAGAACATGCGGTGTTTGGTTTTCTGTTTTTGTGTTAGTTTGCTGAGAATGATGGTTTCCAGCTTCATCCATGTCCTTGCAAAGGACATCAACTCATCCTTTTTATGGCTACATAGTATTCCATGGTGTGTATGTGCTACATTTTCTTTATCCAGTCTATGATTGATGGGCATTTGGGTTGGTTCCAAGTCTTTGCTATTGTGAACAGTGTTGCAATAAACATACATGTGCATGTGACTTTATAATAGCATGATTTATAATCCTTTGGGTATATACCCAGTAATGGAATTGCTGGGTCAAATGGTATTTCTAGTTCTAGAACCTTGAGGAATCACCACACTGTCTTCCACAATGGCTGAACCAATTTATACTCCCACAAACAGTGTATAAGTGTTCCTATTTCTCCACATCCTCTCCAGCATCTGTTGTCTCCTGACTTTTTAATAATTGCCATTCTAACTGGTGTGAGATGGTATCGCAATATGTTTTTAATTTGCATTTCTCTAATGACCAGTGGTGATGGGCTTTTTTTCATATGTTTGCCGGCTGCATAAATGTCTCCTTTTGAGAAGTGTCTGTTCATATCCTTCACCCACTTTTTGATGGGATTGTTTGGTTTTATCCTGTAAATTTGTTTAAGTTCCATGTAGATTCTGGATATTAGTTCTTTGTCAGATGGGTATACTGTGAACATTTTCTCCCATTCTCTAGGTTGCCTGTTCACTTTGATGATAGCTTCTTTTGCTGTGAAGAAGCTCTTTAGTTTAATTAGGTCCCATTTGCCTATTTGGGCTTTTGTTGTGATTTCTTTTGATGTTTTAGTCATGAAGTCTTTGCCTATGCCTATGTCCTAAATGGTATTGCCTAGCTTTTCTTCTAGGGTTTTTATGGTGTTAGGTCTTATGTTTAAATCTTTAATCCACCTTGAGTTAATTTTTGTATAAGTCATAAGGAGGAGAGCCAGTTTCAGCTTTCTGCACATGGCTAGCCAGTTTTCCCAACATCATTTATTAAATTGGGAGTCCTTTCCGCATTGCTTGTTTTTGTCAGGTTTGTCAAAGATCAGATGTCTGTAGGTGTGTGGCGTTATTTCTGAAGCCTCTGTTCTGTTTCATTGGTCTATATCTCTGTTTTGGTACCAGTACCATGCTGTTTTGGTTACTGTAGACTTGTAGTATAGTTTGAAGTCAGGTAGTGTGATGCTTCTAGTTTTTTTTTTGTTTGTTTGTTTCTTTTTGTTGTTGTTGTTGTTTTGCTTAGGATTGTCTTGGCTATGTGGGCTCTTTTCTGGTTCCATATGAAGTTTAAGGTGGTTTTTTCCAATCCTGTGAAGAAAATCAGTGGTAGCTTTATGGCAATAGCATTGTATCTATAGATTACTTTGGGCAGTATGGCCATTTTCATGATACTGATTCTTCCTAACCATGAGCATGGAATGTTTTTCTATCTGTTTGTGTCCTCTCTTATTTCCTTGAGCAGTGGTTTTTAGTTCTCCTTGAAGAGGTCCTTCACATCCCTTGTTAGTTATATTCCTAGGTATTTAATTCTCTTTTTAGCAATTGTGAATGGGAGTTTACTCATGATTTGGCTCTCTGTTTGTCTGTTACTGGTGTATAGGAAGGCTTGTGATTTTCACACACTGATTTTGTATCCCGAGACTTTGCTGAAGTTACTTATCAGCTTAAGAAGGTTTTGGGCTGAGATGATGGGGTCTTCTAAATATACAGTTATGTCATCTGCAAACAGACAATTTGACTTCCTCTTTAACTGTTTGAATACCCTTTATTTCTTTCTCTTGCCTGATTGCCCTGACCAGAACTTCGAATACTATGTTGAAAAGAAGTGGTGAGAGAGGGCATCCTTGTCTTGTGCCAGTTTTCAAAGGGAATGCGTCCAGATTTTGCCCATTCGGTATAATATTGACTGTGGGTTTGTCATAAATAGCTCTTATGATTTTGAGATACATTCCTTCAATACCTAGTTTATTGAGAGCTTTTATTATAAAGAGCTGTTGAATTTTGTCAAAGGCCTTCTCTGCATCTATTGAGATAATCATGTGATTTTTGTCCTTCGTTCTGTTTATGTGATAGATTATGTTTACTGATTTGCATATGTTGAACCAGACTTGCATCCCAGGGATGAAGCCAACTTGATCGTGATGGATAAACTTCTTGATGTGCTATTGTTTTCAGTTTGCCAGTATTTCATTGAGGATTTTTGCATTGATTTTCATCAGGGATATTGGCCCCAAGTTTTCTTTTTTAGTATTGTCTCTGCCAGGTTTTGGTATCAGGATGATGTTGGGCTCATAAAATGAGTCAGGAAAGATTTCCTCCTTTTCTGTTGTTTGGAATAGTTTCAGAAGAAATGGTACCAGCTCCTCTTTGTGCCTTTGGTAGAATTTGGCTGTGAAACCATCTGGTCCTACACTTTTTTTGGTTGGTAGGCTATTAATTGCTGCTTCAACTTCAGACCTTGTTATTGGTCTATTCAGGGATTTCACTTCTTGGTTTAATCTTGGGAGGGTGTAAGTGTCCAGAAATTTATCCATTTCTTCTAGATTTTCTGTTTATTTGCATAGAGATGTTTATAGTATTCTCTGATGGTAGTTTCTATTTCTATGGGATTGGTGATGATATTGTCTTTATCATTTTTTATTGCATCTACTTGATTCCTCTCTCTTTTTTTCTTTATTAGTCTGGCTAGTGGTCTATCTATTTTGTTGATCTTCTCAAAAAACCAACTCCTGGATTCATTAATTTTTTGAAGGGTGTTTTGTGTCTCTATCTCCTCAGTTCTGGTCTTAGTTATTTCTTGTCTTCTGCTAATTTTTGAATTTACTTCTTGCTTCTTTAGTTCTTTTAATTTTGACATTAGGTTGTCAGTTTTAGATCTTTCCTCCTTTCTCTTTTGGGCATTTAGTGCTATAAATTTCTCTTTATACACTGCTTTAAATGTGTCCCAGAGATTCTGGTATGTTGTGTCTTCATTCTCATTGGTTTCAAAGAACATTTATTTCTGCCTTCATTTCATTGTTTATTCAGTAGTCATTCAGGAACAGGTTGTTCAGTTTCCACGTAGTTGTGTGGTTTTGAGTGAGTTTCTTAATTCTGAGTTCTAATTTGATTGCACTGTGGTCTGAAAGACTGTTTGTTATGTTTTCCAGTCTTTTACATTTGCTGAGGAGTGTTTTACTTTCAATTATGTGGTCAATTTTAGATTAGGTGTAATGTGGTGGTGAGAAGAATGTATATTCTGTTGATTTGGGGTGGAGGATTTTGCAGATGTCTATTAGGTCCTCTTGGTCCAGAGCTGAGTTCAAGTCCTGGATATCCTTACTAGATTTCTATTTCATCGATCTGTCTAATATTGACAGTGGCATGTTAAAGTCTCCCCATGATAATAGTGTCTTTGTAGGTCTCTAAGAACTTGCTTTATGAATCTGGGTGCTCCTGGATTGGGTGCACATATATTTAGGATAGTTAGCTCTTGTTGTTGCATTGATCCTTTTACCATTATGTAACGCCCTTCTCTGTCTATTTTAATCTTTGATGATTTAAAGTCTGTTTTATCAGAGACTAGAATTGCAACCCCTGCTTTTTTTTTTCTTTCTTTCCATTTGCTTGGTAAATCTTCCTCTATCCCTTTATTTTGAGCCCATGTGTGTCTTTGCACATGGGTGAGATGGGTCTCCTGAATACAACACACTGATGGGTCTTGACTCTTTATCCAATTTGCCAGTCTGTGTCTTTTAGTTGGGGCACTTAGCCTATTTACATTTAAGGTTAATATTGTTATGTGTGAATTTGATCCTGCCATTATGATGCTAGCTGCTTATTTTGCCCATTAGTTGATGCAGTTTCTTCCTAGCATTGATAGTCTTTACAATTTGGTATGTTTTTGCAGTGGCTGGTAACTGTTGTTCCTTTCCATGTTTAGTGCTTCCTTCAGGAGCCCTTATAGGCCTGGTGGTGACAGAATATCTCAGCATTTGCTTGTTTATAAGGGATTTTAGTTCTCCTTCACTTGTGAAGCTTAGTTTGGCTGGATATGAAATTCTGGGTTGAAAATTCTTTTCTCTAAGGATGTTGAATATTGGCCCCCTCTCTCTTCTGGCATGTTGGGTTTCTGCCAAGAAATCTGCTGTGAGTCTGATGGGCTTCCCTTTGTGGGTAACCCAATCTTTCTCTCTGGCTGCCCTTAGTATTTTTCCCTTCATTTCAACCCTGGTGAATCTGATGATTATATGTCTTGGGGTTGCTCTTCTTGAGGAATATCTTTGTGGTGTTCTCTATATTTCCTGAATTTGAATGTTGGCCTGCCTTGCTAGGTTGGGGAAGTTCTCCTGGATAATATCCTGAAGAGTGTTTTCCAACTTGGTTTCATTCTCCTCTTCACTTTCAGGTATACCAATCAAATATAGATTTGGTCTTTTCACATAATCTCATATTTCTTGGAGGTTTTATTTATTTCTTTTTACTCTTTTGTCTCTAATCTTGTCTTCTCACTTTATTTCATTGAGTTGATCTTCAATCTCTGATGTCCTTTCTTCTGCTTGATCGATTCAGCTATTGAAACTTGGGTATGCTTTACGAAGTTCTCATGCTATGTTTTTCAGCTCCATCAGGTCATTTATGTTCTTCTCTAAGCTGGTTATTCTTGTTAGCATTTATTCTAATCTTTTTTCAACGTTCTTAGCCTCCTTGCATTGGGTTAGAACATGCCCCTTTAGCTCAGAGAAGTTTGTTATTACCCATCTTCTGAAGCCTCCTTCTGTCAATTCATCAAACTCATTCTCTGTCCAGTTTTGTTCCCTTGCTGGTGAGGGGCTGTGATCGCTTAAAGAAGAAGAGGCATTCTGGTTTTGGAATTTTCAGCCTTTTTGCACTGGTTTCTTTCCATCTTCGTGGATTTATATTCCCTTGGTCTTTGAGGGCAGTGACCTTTGGATGGGGTCTCTGAGTGGACGTCCTTTTTGTTGATGTTGAAACTATTTCTTTCTGTTTGTTAATTTTCCTTCTAACAGTCAGGTCTCTCTGCTATAGCTCTGCTGGAGTTGGCTAGAGGTCCACTCCAGACCCTGCTTGCCTGGGAATCACTAGCAGAGGCTGCAAAGCAGCAAAGATTGCTGTCTGTTCCTTTCTCTGGTAGCTTCATCCCAGAGGGGTACCTGCCAGATGCCAGCCAAAGCTCTCCAGTATGAAGTGTCTCTCAGCTTCTACTGGGAGGTGTCTCCCGTCAGGATACACAGGGATCAGGAAGCCATTTGAGGAGGCAGTCTGTCCCTTATCAGAGCTCAAAAGCTATGTTGGGAAATCCACTGCTCTCTTCAGAGCTGCCAGGCAGGAACATTTAGGTCCGCTAAAGCTGTACCCACTACCACCCCTTTTCCCAGGTGTTCTGTCCCAGGAAAGTGGGGGCTTTATTTATAAGTCCCTGATGGGCTCCTGCCTTTTTTCAGAGATGCCCTGTCCAGCAAGTCCATCCAGTGAGACAGTGCCTGCAGCTGCTAAGCTGTGTTGGGCTCCACCCAGCTCAAATTTCCCGGCAGCTTTATTTACACTGTGGGGCTGCCTCCCACCAAGGAGATCAAACATCCCAGGTCAAGCTCAGACTGTTGTGCTGGCTGCGAGAATTTCAAGTCAATAGATCTTAGCTTGCTGGTCTCTGTTGGAATGGGACCTGCCAAGCCAGAAACCACTTGGCTCCCTGGCTTCAGCCCCCTTTCCAGGGGAATAAACTTTTCTGTCTTGCTGGCATTCCAGGTGCCACTGGGGTGTGAAAAACAAAAAACAAAAAACTGCTGCTGTTAGCTCGGTTTCTACCAAACAACTGCCCAGTTTTGTGCTAAAAACCCAGGGCCCTGGTGGTTGTGTAGGTACCAGAGGGAATCTCCTGATCTGCAGTCTTGAAGACTGTGGGAAAAGCGCAATATCTGGGCCTGAGTGCAGGCAGCAGTCCCTAATGGCTTCCCTTGGCTAGGAGAGGGAGTTTCCCCAACCCTCGTACTTCCTTGGTGAGGCAGTGCTCCAGCCTGCTTTGGCTCACCCTCATTTGGCTGCACCCATGTCCAACCAGTCCCAATGAGATGAACCAGGTACCTCAGTTTGAAATGTGGAAGTCACCTGGCTTCTGCATCAATCTCACTGGGAGCTGCACACCAGAGCTGTTACTATTCGGCCATCTTGCCCAGATCCTATTAAACTTTTCAAAGACAACATAAAATAGTAACTTTCTGGCACTGGATTTGGCCAGTGTCTGTCTGTCTCTGTCTCTCTCCCTCTCGTGCATGCTCTCTCTCTCTCTCTCTCTCTCTCTCTCTCTCTCTCCCCCTCTCCCTCTCTCTCCCTCTCCTCCCCTCTCCTCCCTCTCTCCCCGCTCCCTGTCTCCTTCTCTCCCTCTCTCTTTTCTTTTCTTTCTTTCTTGAAACAGAGTCCCACTCTGTTGCCCAGGCTGGAGTGTAGTGACATGATCTCAGCTCACTGCAGCCTCGACCTCCTAGGTTCAAGCCATCCTCTTGCCTCAGCCTCCTGAGTAGTTTGGACTACAGGCATGCCCCACCACACTTGGCTAATTATAGTATTTTTTTTGTAGAGATGAGGTTTCATTGTTATGCAGGCTGGTCTCGAACTCCTGGACTCAAGCAATCCTCCCCCCTTGGCCTGTAATTATTTCTTAAACAGGGCCCAAAAAGCACAAATCACATGAGAAAAAAAGATAAAACAGACTTTATCAAGATTTAAAGGTTTCCTCCTCAAATAATGCGTTGAGAAAACAAAAAGACAAGCCACAGATTAAGAGAAAACATTGGCAAAACAGCTATTAAAAAAGGCCTCTATCTAGATTATATAAAGAACTCTTAAAACTCAGTAATAAAAAGAAATGCATAGTAAGTAATGCGCAAATGATATGAACAATCACTTTATAAAAGAAGATAAATGAATAGGCAATAAACATATAAAAAGATGCTCAACATCACAAGTCATTCAAGGAAGTGCAAATTAAAAATAATAAAATACTATTAAATGTCCGCTAGAGTGGCCAAATTTAAAAGAATGAAAATTGCCAGGCATTATGGCTCACACCTGCAATCCCAGCACTTTGGGAGGCTGAGGTGGGCAGATCACTTGAGCCCAGGAATTCAAGACTGGCCTGGGCAACATGGCGAAACCCTGCCTTTACAAAAAATATGAAAATTAGCCTGGAGTACTCCTATAGTCCCCGTTATTCATGAGGCTGAGGTGGGAGGATCACTTGAGCCCTGGGAGGCCAGGCTGCAGTGAGCTTAGATCATGCCACTGCACTCCAGCCTGGGTGACAGACCAAGAAAGACTCGGTCTCAAAACAAACAAACAAAAAAACCCCAAAGAATAAAAATGTGAGGAATTCTCACACATTCACGCATTGTTGGAGGCAATGCAAAATGGTGCAGTCAGGCTGGAAAACAGAGTGACAAAGTCCTATAAAGCAGTGGTCCCAACCTTTTTTGCACCAGGGACCAGTTTCATAGAAGACAATTTTTCCATGGACAGTGGGGGATGAGGATGGTTTGGGATGATTCAGGTGCATTACATTTATTATTGTCTCTTATTACATTGTAATATATAATGAAATAATTATACATTTCACCATAATGTAGAACCAATGGAAGCCCTGAGCTTGTCCTCCTGCAACTAGATGATCCCATCTGGGGGTGATGTGAAACGGTGACAGGTCATCTGGCATTAGATTTTCATAAGGAACACACAACCTGGATCCCTCACATACACAGTTCACAATAAAGTTTGCAGTCCTATGAGAATATAATGCCTTCACTGATCTGACAGGAGGCAGAGCTCAGGCAGTAATGTGAGTGATAGTGAGTTGCTGTAAAGACAGATGAAGCTTCACTTACTTTCCTGCTGCTGACCTGCCATGCAGGCCTGTTCCCAACAGGCCACAGACAGGTACTGATCCAATAATGTGAAAGATATCCTTACCAGTAACCCAGTAATCCCCGCTCCTAGAGAAATGGAAACACATGCTCTCACAAAAGACAAGTACACAAATGCACAGAGCAGTATTATTGGTTGTAGCCAAAATTCAAAAACAACCCAAATGTCCATCAACTGGTGAACAGATCCATTGTGGTACATCTATTCTATGGAATACTACTCAGCAGTAAAAGTGGATGAACTATTGATACACAAAACATTATAGACTAATTTCAAACACATTATGCTAAGTGAAAGGAATCAAATACAAAAGACTACATGCTGTATGACTAACTTTTTATGAAATTTTAGAAAAGGCAGTATTGCAGGGAAGAGAAGCAATCAGTGCATACCTGAGGCTGTGAGCCAGGTGAATGGCTGGTTGCAAAGGGTTATGAGAGGCTTTTAGCAAGTGATGGATGTGTCCTCTATCTTGATTGTGGTGATGTTTACATAACTGTATACGATTACCCAAAGCCATTAAATTATACAATTAAAATATATAAATTTTACTGTACTGTAAATTATACCTCAATACAGCTAGAGAAAAAGTCAACAACAACCACAAAAGCACAGCCAATGGGCTCTTTTCCATGGTTAAAAGATATTGAGTCCACATATTCCAGAGTCCCGTGTGCTGATATCATGGTCCATTATATAAACAGATAATAATTTATCTTTAAAGTTAATAATTGGTAAACATTTGCATTGTTTATAATTTTTTTTTTGAGTGGACCAATAGAGGGGTATAACATTCTTGTATGAGTCCCTGGAGCACTTTTGCAAGTATTTTTACATATAAAATGTGTTGGGTTATAATGTACTCATCTTTTTTAATATGATTTTATTCTTTTTTTAAAATTTCATATAAATAGAATCCTATCTTATGTAGTCTTTTTTATTAATGCATAACAGTGTATATTTGGGGATTACATGTGGTATATTGATACTTGCATATAACGTGTAATGGCAAAATCAGGGTAATGGGGATATCCATCACCTCAAAGATTTATCTTTTCTTTAATCTGGTAGCATTTGAATTGCTCTCTTTTAGTTAAATATTTATCTTTTATTATGGGAACATTTGAATTATCTTCTAGTTGTTATGAAATATGCAATAGATTTATTATTAACTGTTGTCATCCTACTAATCTATTGAACAGTAGGTCTTATTTCTTCTACCTAACTGTATTCTGGTAACCATTAATCAACCTTTCTTTATATCCCCCTCCCCTCCACACTTCCTGGCCTCTAGGAACCACCAATCTACTCTCCATCTTCATGAGATCCACTTGATTAGCTCCCACCTATGAGAGATAACGTGGTATTTGTCTTTCTGTGCCAGGCTTGTTTCACTTAACATAATGACCCTGTTGCTGCAAATGACAGGATTTCGTTCTTTTTTATGGCTGAATAATATTCCATTGTGTGTGTATATATATATATACATACCACATTTTCTTTATCCAATCATCCATTGATGGATACTTAGGTTGGTTCCATATTTTGGCTATTGGGAGTAGTTCTGCAATAAGCATGGGATTGCAGTTATTTCTTTAATATATTGATTTTCTTTCTTTTGAATATATACCCAGTAGTAGGGTTGCTGGATCATATGGTAGTCCTATTTTTAGTTTTCTGAGGACCTTCCACACTGTTTTTCATAGTGGCTGTACTAAGTTACATCCCCACCAACAGTGTACAAGTGTTCCCTTTTTCCCACGCCCTTGCCAACATCCAATATTCCCTTCCTCCCCACGCTTTTTTTTAAATAAAATCCTTTTTAATTAGGGTGAAATTCTCATTGTGGTTTCAATTTGCATTTCTCTGATGATTAGTGGTGTTGAGCATTTTTCTTTTTTTTATTCGTTATATTTTAAGTTCTGGGGTACATGTGCAGAACATGCAGGTTTGTTACATAGGTATACACGTGCCATGGTGGTTTGCTGCATCCATCACCCCATCATCTACATTTGGTATTTCTCCTAATGCTATCCCCCCCCAAACCCCAACCCCCAACAGGCCCCAGTGTGTGGTGTTCCCCTCCCAGTGTATGGATAGTGAATAATTTTCTCATTATTCATCACCTACTTATGAGTGAGAACATGTGGTGTTTGGTTTTCTGTTCTTGTGTCAGTTTGCTGAGAATGATGGTTTCCAGCTTTATCCATGTCCCTGCAAAGAACATAAACTCATAGTTTTTTATGGCTGCATGGTATTCCATGGTATATATGTGCCACACTTTCTTTATCTAGTCTATCATTGATGGGCATTTTGGTTGGTTCCAAGTATTTGTATTGTGAACAGTGCTGCAATAAACGTATGTGTGCATGTCTTTATAATAGAATGATTTATAATCCTTCGGGTATATACCCAGTAATGGGATTGCTGGGTCAAATAGTATTTCTATTTCTAGATCCTTGAGGAATTACCACACTGTCTTCCACAATGGTTGAACTAATTTACTCTCTCACCAACAGTGAAAAAGCGTTCCTATTTCTCTACATCCTCTCCAGCATCTGTTGTCTCCTGAATTTTTTTTTGAGACAGTCTCCCTCTGTCACCAGGTACCAGGCTGGAGTGCAGTGGTGCAATCTCAGCTCACTGCAACCTCCACCTCCCAGGTTCAAGCAATTCTCCTGCCTCAGCCTCCCAAGTAGCTGGGACTACAGGTGCACGCCACCATGCCCAGCTAATTTTTATATTTTTAGTAAAGACGGGGTTTCACCATGTTGGCCAGGATGGTCTCGATCTCTTGACCTTGTGATCCACCTGCCTCGGCCTCCCAAAATGCTGGGATTATAGGCATGAGCCACCATGCCTGGCCATCTCCTGAATTTTTCATAATCGCCATTCTAACTGGCATGAGATGGTATCACAATGTGGTTTTGATTTGCATTTCTCTAATGACCAGTGATGATGAGCTTTTCTTCATATGTTTGTTGGCTGCATAAATGGCTTCTTTTGAGAAGTGTCTGTTCATATACTTCACCTACTTTTTGATGTGGTTGTTTTTTTCTTGTAAATTTGTTTAAGTTCCATGTAGATTCTGGATATTAGCCCTTTGTCAGATGGGTAGGTTGCAAAAAAAATTTTTCCCATTCTGTTGGATGCCAGTTCACTCTAATGATGGTTTCTTTTGCTGTGCAGAAGTTCTTTAGTTTAATTAGGTCCCATTTGTCTATTTTGCTTTTGTTGCCATTGCTTTTGGTGTTTTAGTCATGAAGTCCTTGCCTATACCTATGTCCTGAATGGTATTGCCTAGGTTTTCTTCTAGGATTTTTATGGTGTTAGGTCTTATTTTTAAATCTTTAATCCATCTGGATTAATTTTTCTATAAGATGTAAGGAAGGGAGCCAGTTTCAGCTTTCTGCATATGGCTAGCCAATTTTCCCAACACCATTTATTAAAAAGGGAATTATTTCCCCATTGCTTGTTTTTGTCAGGTTTCTCAAAGATCAGATGGTTGTAGATGCATAGCATTATTTCTGAGGCCTCTGTTCTGTTCCATTGGTCTATATATCTGTTTTGGTACCAGTACCATGCTGTTTCGATCACTGTACCCTTATAGTATAGTTTGATGTCAGGTAGCATGATGCCTCCAGCTTTTTTTTTTTTTTCCTTAGGATTTTCTTGGCTATGCAAACTCTTTTCTGGTTCCATATGAAATTTAAGGTGGTTTTTCCCAATTCTGTGAAGAAAGTCAATGGTAGCTTTATGGTGATAGAATTGAATCTATAGATTACTTTGGGCACTATGGCCATTTTCATGATATTGATTCTTCCTAACCATGAGCATGGAACGTTTTTCCATCAGTTTCTGTCCTCTCTTATTTCCTTGAGCAGTGGTTTGTAGTTCTCCTTGAAGAGGTCCTTCACATCCCTTGTCAGTTGTATTCCTAGGTATTTAATTCTCTTTGTAACAATTGTGAATGGGAGTTCACTCATGATTTGGCTCTCTGTTACTAGTGTATAGGAATGCTTGTGATTACACTGATTTTGTATCCTGAGACTTTGCTGAAGTTGCTTATCAGCTTAAGGAGATTGGGGGCTGAGACAATGGGGTCTTCTAAATATACAATCATGTCATCTGCAGATAGAGACAATTCAAATTCCTCTTTTACTAATTGAGTACCCTTTATTTCTTTCTCTTGCCTGATTGCCCTGGCCAGAACTTCCAATACTATGTTGAATAGAAGTGGTGAGAGAGGGCATCCTTGTCTTGTGCCAGTTTTCAAAGGGAATGCTTCCAGATTTTGCCATTCAGTATGATATTGACTGCGGGTTTGTCATAAATAGCTCTTATGATTTTGAGTTATCAATACCTAGTTTATTGAGAGTTTTTACTATAAAGGGCTGTTGAATTTTGTTGAAGGCCTTCTCTACATCTATTGAGATAATCATATGGTTTTTGTCTTTGGTTCTGTTTATGTGATGGATTATGTTTATAGATTTGTATATGTTGAAACAGCCTTGCATCCCAGGGATGAAGGTGACTTGATCATGATGGATAAGCTTTTTGATGTGCTGTTGGATTCAGTTTGCCAGTATTTTACTGAGGATTTTCACATCAATGTTCATCATGGATATTGGCCTGAAATTTTCTTTTTTAGTTGTGTCTCTGCCAGGTTTTGGTATCAGGATGATGGTGGTCTCATAAAATGAGTTAGGAAGGATTCCCTCTTTTTTTATAGTTTGGAATAGTTTAAGAAGAAATGATACCAGCTCCTCTTTGTAATTCTGGTAGAATTCAGCTGTGAACCCATCTGGTCCTGGACTTTTTTGGTTGGTAAGCTATTAATTGCTGCCTCAATTTCAGACCTTGTTATTGGTCTATTCAGGGACTCAACTTCTTCTTGGTTTAGTCTTGGGAGGGTGTAAGTGTCCAGGAATTTATCCATCTCTTCTAGAATTTCAGCTTTACTTGCATAGAGGTGTTATAGCATTCTCTGATGATAGTTTTTATTTCTATGGGATCAGTGGTGATATCGTCATTATTTTTTATTGCTTCCATTTGATTCTTCTCTCTTTTCTTCTTTATTAGTCTGGCTAGTGGCCTATCAATTTTGTTGATCTTTTCAAAAAACCAGCTCCTGGATTTATTACTTTTTTGAAGGGTTTTTTGTGTCTCTCCTTTGGTTCTGCTCTGATCTTAGTTATTTCTTGTCCTCTGCTAGCTTTTGAATTTGTTTGATCTTGCTCCTCTTGTTCTTTTAAGTGTGATGTTAGAGTGTTGGTTTTAGATCTTTCATCGTTTCTCTTGTGGACATTTAGTGCTATAAATTTCCCTCTAGACACTGCTTTAAATGTGTCCCAGAGATTCTGTTATGTTGTGTCTTCATTCTCATTGGTTTCAAAGAACATCTTTATTTCTGCCTTCATTTCATTATTTATTCAGCAGTCATTCAGGAGCAGGTTGTTCAGTTTCCATGTAGTTGTGTGGTTTTGAGTGAGTTTCTTAATCCTGAGTTCTAATTTGCTTGCACTGTGGTCTGAGACTGTCAGTTATGACTTCCATCATTTTGCATTTGCTGAGGAGTGTTTTACTTCAAATTATGTGGTCAATTTTAAAATAAGTGCCATGTGGTTCTAAGAAGAATGTATATTCTGTTGATTTGGGGTGGAGAGTTCTGTAGATGTCTATTAGGTCTGCTTGATCCAGATCTGAGTTCAAGTCCTGGTTATCCTTGTTAATTTTCTGTCTCATTGATCTGTCTAATATTAGTTGGGTGTTAACGTCTCCTACTATTATTGTATGGGGGTCTAAGTCTCCTCGTAGGTCATTAATAATTTGCTTTATGTATCTGGGTGCTCCTGTATTGGGTGCATATATATTTAGGATAGTTAGCTCTTCTTGTTGCATTGATCCCTTTGTCATTATGTGATGCCCTTCTTTGTCTATTTTGATCTTTATTGATTAAAATCTGTTTTATCAGAGACTAGAATTGCAACCCCTGCTTTTTTTCTCTCTCTCTCTCTGCATTTGCTTGGTAAAGCTTCCTCTGTCCCTTTATTTTGAGTCTATGTGTTTCTTCACACATGAGATGGGTCTCCTGAATACAGCACACTGATGGGTCTTGACTCTTTATCCAATTTGCCAGTCTGTGTCTTTTTCTTGGGGCATTTAGCCTATTTACATTTAAGGTTAATATTATTATGTGTGAATCTGATCCTGCCATTAATGATGCTAGCTGCTTATTTTGCCCATTAGTTGATGCAGTTTCTTCCTAGCATTGATAGTCTTTACAATTTAGTATGTTTTTGCAGTGGCTGGTACCTGTTGTTCCTTTCCATGTTTAGTGCTTCCTTCAGGAGCTCTTGTAAGGCAGGCCTGGTGGTGATGAAATCTCTCAGCAGTTGCTGGTCTATAAAGAATTTTGTTTTTCCTTCACTTATGTAGCTTAGTTTGGCTAAATATGAAATTCTGGGTTGCAAGTTCTTTTCTTTAAGGATGTTGAATATTGGTCCCCACTTGCTTCTGGCTTCTAGGGGTTCTGCCAAGAGATCTGCTGTGAGTCTGATGGGCTTCCCTTTGTGGGTAACCCGACCTTTCTCTCTGGTTGCCCTTAGCATTTTTTCCTTCATTTCAACCCTGGTGATTCGGACAATTATGTGTCTTAGAGTTGCTCTTCTCAAGGAATCTTTTTAGTGTTTTCTGTATTTCCTGAATTTGAATTTTGGCCTCCCTTGCTAGGTTGGGGAAGTTCTCCTGGATTTCCAGCTTGGCTTCATTCTCCCTGTCACTTTCAGGTACACCAATCAAACATAGATTTGGTCTTTTCACATAATCCCATATTTTGTTGAAGGCTTTGTTCATTTCTTTTTACTCTTTTGTCTCTAATCTTGTCTTCTCACTTTATTTCATTGAGCTGATCTTCAATCTCTGATGTCCTTTCTTCTGCTTGTTTGATTCGGCTATTGAAACTTGTGTATGCTTCATGAAGATCTCATGTTGTATTTTTCAGCTCTGTCAAGTCGTTTATGTTCTTCTCTAAGCTGGTTACTCTAATTAGCATTTTGTCTAACCTTTTTTCAAGGTTCTTAGCTTGCTTGCATTGGGTTAGAACATGCTGTTTTAGCTTGGAGAAGTTTGTTATTACCCATCTTCTGAAGCCTGCTTCTGTCAGTTCATCAAACTCATTCTCCATCCAGTTTTGTTCCCTTGCTGAGGAGGAGTTGTGATCCCTTGGAGGAGAAGAGGCATTCTGGTTTTAGGAGATTTCAGCCTTTTTGCACTGGTTTCTTCCCATTTTCATGGATTTATCTACCTTTGGTCTTTGAAGTTGGTAACCTTTGGATAGGGTCTCTGAGTGGACATAAGATGGATAATTTGCAAATATTTTCATTCTTTCTGTGGGTTGTGTCTTGTCTTTATTGATTGTTTCCTTTGCTGGGCAGAAGCTTTGCTTCAGTAAAGAAGTTTGACATAACTCTATTTGTCTATTTTTGCTTTTGTTGCCTGTGCTTTTGAGGTCTTACTCAAAAAAATCTTTGCACAGACCAGTGTCCTATATCACTTCTCCAATGCTTTCTTCTAGCAGTTTCATAGTTTCAGGACTTAATTAAGTCTGCATCTATGTATGTATTTAGAGGTGGACTGTCACTCTGTCACCCATGCTGGAGTACAGTGGCACGATCTTGTCTTACTGCAACCTCTCCCTCCTGGGTTCAAGTGATTCTCCTGCCTCAGCCTACTGAGTAACTGGGGTTACAGGTATGCGCTACCACGCCTGTTAATTTTTTGTATTTTAGTAGAGATGGGATTTTACCATGTTGGCCAGCCTGGTCTCAAACTCTTGACCTCAAGTGATCCACCTGCCTTGGCTTCCCAAAGTGCTGGGATTACAGGTGTGAGCCACCATGCCTGGCCACATTTAAGTCTTCAATCTATTTGGGGTTGATTTTTTTTTCATATTGTGAGAGATGGGGTCTAGTTTTATTCTTCTGCATATGGTTATCCAGTTTTCCCAGCACCATTCATTGAAGAGATTGTCCTTTACCCATTGAATATTCTTGTCATTGTATATTGTCAAAAATGTGAGGCCAGGTGTGCTGGCTCATGCCTATAATCCCAGCACTTTGAGAGACCGAGGCTGGCAGATCATGAGGTTAGGAGTACAACACCAGCCTGACTAACATGGTAAAACCTCATCTTTACTAAAAATACAAAAATTAGCCAGGTGTGTTGGCATATGCCTGTAATCTCAGCTACTCAGGAGGCTTAAGCAGGAAAATTGCTTGAAACCAGGAGGCAGAGGTTGTGGTAAGCTGAGATTGTGCCACTGCACTCCAGCCTGGGTGACAGAGCAAGACTCTATCTCAAAAAATAAAAAATGTGTTGGCTTTAAATGCGTGATTGATTTCTAGTTCTGTATTCAGTTCCATTGGTCTATGTGTCTGTTTGTATACCAGTACCATCCTATTTTGGTTACTGTGGCTTTGTAGTATATTGTGAAGACAGGGTGGTGTGATGCCTCTAGTTTTGTTTTGCTCAGATTGCTTTGGCTATTTGGGTCTTTTGTGGTTCCATATACATTTTAACATTGTTCTTTTCTATTTCTGTGAAGAATGTAATTGGAAAATTCATTGTGAAAGGGATTGCATTGAATCTATAAGTAGCTTTGGGTAGTACTGACATTTTAACAATATTAATACTTTCAATCTGTCAGCGTGGAATATGTTTTCAATTTTTGTGTGTTCTCTTCAGTTTCTTTCATCAGTGTTTTTTGGTTTTCCTTATGGAGATCTTTTACTTCTTTGGTTAAATTTATTCATAGGTCTTGTATATTTTTCATAGCTATTGTAAATGGGATTGCTTTCTTGATTTCTTCAGATTGTTCACTGCCAGCATATATAAATACTACTATTTTTTGTATGCTAATTTTGTATCCTGAAACTTTACTAATTTATCAATTTTAACCGTTTTTGGTGGAGTCATCAGGTTTTTCAAATTGTAAGATTATGTCATTTGCAAACAAGATAATTTGATATTTCCCTTTTTATTGTTTTTCCTTATTTCTTTCTCTTGCCTAATTGCTCTGGCTAGGACTTCCAGTGTTATCTTGAATAAAAGTGGTGAAAGTGGGCATCCTTGTCTTGCTCCAGATCTTAGAGGAAAGGCTTTCAGTTTTTTCCCATTTGGTATAATGCTAGCTGTGGGTTTGTCATATATCGTCTTTATTGCTTTGAGGTATGTTTCGTCTACACCCAGTTTGTGGAAAGTTTTTAATCATAAAAAGATATTAAATTTTATCAAATGCTTTTTCAGCATCTATTGAAATAATTATATGGATTTTGTCCTTGGTTTTATTGATGTGCTGTATTATTGATTTGTGTATGTTGAACCATCCTTGCATCACTGGGATGAAACCCACTTGATGATGGTAAATGATCATTTTAATGTGATGTTGAAATCAGTTTGCTAGTATTCCATTAAGGTTTTTTGCATCTGTGTTCATCAGGGATATTGGCCTGTATCTTTCTGTTTTGTTGTGTCCTTTTCTGGTTTGGGTATCAGGGTAATGCTGGCCTGGTAGAATGAGTTTGGAAATACTCCCCACTCTTCAATTATTTTGAATAGTTTGAATAAAATTGGTATTACTTCTTCTTTAAATGTATGGTAGAATTCAACAGTGAAGCCATCAGGTTCTGGGCTTTTCTTTGATGGAATATTTTTTTCGTGGCTTTGGTCTCATTACTCATTACTCATTATTGGTTTGTTCAGGTTTTCCATTTCTTTATGGTTTAATCTTGGTAGATTGCAAGTGTCCAGAAATTTATTCATTTCTGTTTTCCAATTTGTTGGTGTATAGTTGTTCATAATAGTCTCTAGTGATTAATTGCATTTCTGTGCTGTTGGTTATGTCTTCATTTTCATTTCTAATTTTATTTGGGCCTTTGCTGTTTTTCCTTAGTGTAGCTAAAAGTCTGTCAATTTTATCTTTTCAAATAACCAATTTTTAATTTCATTGAGTTTTTGTATTTTTTTAGTCTCAGTTTCATTTGTTTCTGTTCTGATCTTTGTTATCTCTTTTCTGATAATAATTTTAGGTATAGTTTGTTCTTGCTTTTCTAGTTTCTTGCGGTACATCATTAGGCTGTTTATTTGGAATCCTTTTTTTTTTGACATAGGCATTTATTATTATAAACCTCCTCTTAGTCTTGCTTTTGCTGTATCCCATAGATTTTAGTATGTTGTATTTCCATTTTTATTTGTTTCAATAAATTTTTAAACCACTTTCTTAATTTTCTCATTGACCCATTGATTGTTCAGGAGCGTGTTGCTTAATTTCCATGTGTATGTGTGGTTTCCAGGTTACTCTTGTTTTCGATTTCTAATTTTATTCCACTGCAATCAGAAAATACATTTAATGTAATTTTAGCTTTTTGAATTTGTTGAGACTTGTTTTGTGGCCCTAGATATGGTCTATTCTGGACAGTGTTCTGATGAGAAGAATGTATATTCGGCAGCAGTTGAGTGAAATGTTCTGTAAGTGTGAGTTAGGCCTATTTGCTCTAGTGTATAGTTTAACTCCAATGTTTCTTTCTTCAATGATCTGTCCATTACTGAGAGTGGGATGTTAAAGTCTCCCACTATTATTATATCAGTCTCTCTCTTTAAATCTATTACTGTTTGCTTTATACACTTGGGTGCTTCAGTGTTGGGTGCATAGATATTTATAATTGTAATATTGTCTTGCTGAGCTGACTCCTTTATCATTGTATAGTTACCTTCTTTGTTTCTTTTTACAGTCTTTACCTTGTAGTCTATTTTATCTAAGTATAAAATAGACTACTCTAGCAATTTTTTGGTCTCTATTTGCATGGAATATCTTTTCCCATCCCCTATTTCAGTCTGTGTGTGTCTCTGTAGGTGGTGTAGATTTTTTGTTGGCAGCACATAGATATTATTTATTCAGCCTCTGTATGTCTTTCACTGGGAGAATTTAGTCCATTTACATTTAATGTTGTTATTTATAGGGAAGGACTTACTACTGCCATTTTATTACTTATTTTCTAGTTGTTTTGTAACTCTTCTCTTTCATTCTTGCTGTTGTCCTGTGTGGTTCAGTGATTTTCTACTGTAATGTGTTCTAATTTGTTGCTTTTTATTTTTAGTCAATCTATTATAGATTTTTCCTTTGTGGTTACCATGAGGCTTTAGTTACTAAAAGTTATTTTAAACAGATGGCAACTTACCTTTGATCACAAAAAAAAACAAAAACAAAGGAAAAACTGAAAAAAAATCTACACTTTAACCTCATCCCTACCCCAACCCTGCACCATTTTGACTTTTGGATTATCTACATATAGAAGTTTATCATCTAAGAATAATGAAAGATTGGATTTCCATCTTTATGTATTTTATTTCTTTTTCTTGCCTTACTACACTGTCTAGAACCTTAATATGTTGAGTAGATGTCATAATGTAAGTATTCTTGTCTCATTCCCAACGTCAAAAGAAATGTTTTCACTGTAAGCTAATTTTTTTTTTTAAGTAGATACTCTTTATCAGTTCAGAAAGGTTTCTTCTAGTCCTAATTTGCTAAGATGTTTTTAAAAATCATGAATGGACATAAACAACATTTATTTCTTACAATTCTGAAGGTTGAGAGGTTCAGGATCAAGGTGCTGACAGATTCTGTGTCCAGTCAGCACCATTTTCCAAGTTTGAAGATGGGCTCCTTCTTGCTGTATCCTCATATGGTGAACAGAAAGGGAGGCGTCTAGCCTTTTCTTCTTATAAGGGCACTAATCCTATCATGGGATCCCTACCCCCATGACCTCATCTAACCCTAATTACCTCCCAGAGACTCCACCTCCAAATATCATCACATTGGGAATTAGAGATTCAACATATGAATTTGGGAAAGGGAGGACACAATTATTAATTACACAGCAGATATTGAATTTTATCAGGTGTATGTGCCTTCATCTATTGAGATGATCTATGATTTTTCTTTCATCTTTTAATGTGAATTCCATGGGTTGATTTTCTAATGTTAAATCAACCTTGCATTCTTAGAATGAACCCCATTTTGCTGTCATTCATTATGCTTTATATACATTGTTACTCTTAAATTGCTAATATTTTGTCAATTTCTATTTATGCATGCAATTAGCCTATAATTTTCCTTTTTCATATTGTCCTTGTTGGTAATAGTAGCCTTATAAATAAATGGGAAAGCATATTTACAAACAAACTTTGTGTACCTTCTCAGATTCCCTTAACTGCCTCCCTCTTTACTTCCCTTGGTTGGCACCCCACACATGCCAGGTTTCCTCTTCACTTTTGAGTTTTAGTAAAACACCACATCATAGTACATGGATCTCAATTCCTGAACAGCTGCCAGGTGGGGGTGATGCAACACAGATGAAATGGCAATAATATCCTTGTTGGGTGAATGTTACCCAGTGATAACTGGGAGATGGGAGCTTCTTACCTGACAGGTAGAGGTAGATTACCCCCTTTCTCTCTTCCACTGACTATTCTAAGATGTTGTTGCTCCTTGCAACCTTTCCAGAAACATCCACATTCCAAGAATCTCACCTACTGAGTAACCTGTCTCTTTTGACTTACTGTGAAGTGGCAGTCAATATAGTAATGCATCACATCACATTTCACTGGATTTCCCTTGCTTTATTTCTACTTTTCTCTCATTCACACTGTGCTGAATTTGCATTTCCCAAATAAAATATTAGCATCCTTTTTTTTTTTTTTAAGAGTCTCACTCTGTCATTCAGGCTGGAGTGCAGTGGTGCGATATCGGCTCACTGCAACCTCTGCCTTCTGGGTTCAAGTCATTATCTTGCCTCAGGCTCCCGAGTAGCTGGGATTACAGGCATGTGCCACCACGCCCAGCTAATTTTTATATATTTAGTAGAGATGGGGTTTCACCATCTTGGCCAGGCTGGTCTCGAACTCCTGACCTCAAGTGATCCGCCCACCTCAGCCTCTCAAAGTGCTGGGATTACAGGCATGAGCCACGGCACCCAGCCAAATATTAGCATCTTAATCTTTGCCTCAGGCTCTGCTTTCTAGAAGACCTCCACTAAGACCAGAATTGTCTCCTTTGTTCTATGCACTGGAGTATTTTATGTAAGACTACATAATTTTGTTTCTTTAAAATTTGATAGAGCATATAAACCATATAGGCCTGGGTTTTTCTGTGTGGAAATAATGGGAAGTACTGTTACCTTTAATGATTTTAAGACTATTCAGTTTTTCTACATCTTCATGAGACAATTTTCATAAGTTATAGTATTGAAAGAATTCACCCTTTTGTCTATACTTAAAACTTGGCATCAAGTTTACATAGTGTATTTTTATTACCTGCTTCTATTAATCTTTATAAGACATGTAGTGATGCTCATATTTTCATTCTTGTAATCTTTCTGGTTCTCTCTTTCAGTCTTGCCAGGGTTTTATATATTTTTATGAGTATTTTTGAAGAACCAGCTGCTTTCTTGATCTCTATTGTGTTTTCTACTTCCAAGGTTGTTCTTACCTTTATTAGTTCCTTTTGTGTGTGTGTGTGTGTGTTCATTTTGTTGTTTAACTTCATGTATTGAATGACTCATCTGTAGTCTCTAATATGTACATTTCTAAGCATGTCCGCCTATATGCTCGCTAAATACTGCTTTAGCTGAATTCCACATATTTTAATAGGATTTATGTAACAGCTTTAGATACTTAATTTTCATGACTTTTTCCCATTACTAATTAGAAATCTGTTTATGAACTCTCAAATATATGGAGCTTTCCTAAAGATGCCTTTTATATTGATTTTATCTTAAATCCGTTGTAGTCAGAGAATGCTGTGTGTCTTGTAGCAATCCTTTGAAATACATTGAGACTTGCTTAATTTGCAAGTACAGGTTTTCATATTGTTCCATATGTGATTGGAAAAATATTAATTAGACAATTTGGGGACATAGTGTACACACGGTGCACATCTGCTTGCTTCCTTAGTTACTGAGAGAGGTATGATTTTGAACTGTACTTTCTTTTGTTGCTCTTATTTTTCTTTCATGTCCTTCCTGGCAATTGTATTAAGTGCATACCAATTTAAAATTATTTCACCTTCATGAATTTAACCTTTTATTACACAAAGTGATCTTTTCTTTCTGTTAATGGTCCCAAATAAACTTTACACTTGAGTCCTTTTTTAGGGTCTGCTTCTTGGAGGAACCTGAATTAAAAGTTTGTCTCCCCTAGTATGTTGTAGCACCACAATAGCTAAGACTCCTACCTGTGGTAAATTGGTATTGGGCCCATGAGGAAGGAGATACACTCACTTACATAATCTTTAGAATGATATGGGAGTGGTGCTAATTTATAAGGACTGTGGAATAGGTCGGTTGTTGCTAAGTGCAATCAGTGCAAGGATGGAAGGCAATCAGGCTTAACTTAGGCAGGGTGTGAGAGGACTCCCTGGCACTTAAAGTGATCCCCAGCTTATGCAGCTAGAGGACAGACTGTGCTAAAACACAAGCAGAAGTTACAAACCCTACTGAATTCATAGCTCTCACAAATATACTGTCAAAATCAGGCACTAACAGTTAAGGAGGGACCCTAAACATGGGGTGGGAACATTTGGATGGAAATGCTGAGAACTCTGAACCTCGTATTCTTCTTAACCCTCTGGGTTAGTGGTCCATCCTCTCTTGCTGATGGATAACAGCCTTCCTTGCTTGGAGACCATGTCAAGGCCTCAACTGAAATGAATGCCTCCTAAGATAAAGTGCCTGCCTTCTCCAAGGTCTGCCCCACCTCCTGTCATTTCTTCTAGCCCAATTACTAGGGTAAAGCCTCAGCATGGTCCAGTTGGGGAAGTTGGGTCCTTGCTTCAGGAGGAGAGGGATCAGCTGCAGGATTTGGCTAGTCTACTCTTCTCAGTAGGAATTGGGAGAACATGTCTGGGAATGAATTCTGAGGACCTAAGACTAGACTAGATTAGGGACGGTTTATCAGTATGTGGGATAGTCTTCTACAATAAAGGAACCTGGAGCTGATCCTAACTTGCTGCTGGATAGCTCCTTGAAGTTTGGAGAAATGAACCATGGTCAGAGTAAATGAGGCAGAGTGCTGGAACTGCCCTGCAGAACAGAGGCAGGACTCAGAAAGTTGAAAGTGGCAATGCTACTGGGATAGATTTCTAATTTATGACCAGAACACCCACTACCTATGTGCCATAGACACGTCCTTCACTAAAACCAGAGTGAATGCACTAGTGAGTGAGCTGTGCTGCTGAGAAACTCTGTAGTGGTTTGAAGGAGAGCTGATAATAGGGGACACTGATATGGAATTGTTTTCCCTTGTGTGAATGGATGATAGGATTCTGGAACATCAGAGGCCAGGTGACAGCACTAAGCTGTCAGCAGCGAGTTAGTTATTACCATAATAGGCAGCAGGGAATGGCAAGGGAGGAGTGCAGCCCCACAGGGATCTGTAGAGATGGCTAAGTAGACCATGGCAAGATAGGGTTAAGATAGATGGGCAGCTTGACTGTTCTAATAAAAAAATATTAAGATCAGGTGATGTCAGCTGCTGCAGCAAGTGTGTGTGTGAGAGAGAGAGTGTGAGAGAGAGAGACCATTCTTCACTCATCCTTTCAAGATCTAAGCCTATTCTGTGTGTATATGTGTGACCATTCCTCACTTATCCTTTCAAGATCTAAGATCTTAGCCTATTCTCAGACCTATAGACCACAGATCAAAGGAGCAGCTGGGGCACTTAAGGAAGGATACTAGGATGCCACATGAGGGTATCAAAGGGATCTTTAACAATTTGCCAGTGTCTATGCGCGAAGAAAGGAAATCATGAGTATCTTTTTAGGACTACTGGATATAGAACCTTGCTTTTTGGCTTAAGATGGGATTTGGCAATTTTCTGTAAAGGTCCACATAGCAACTATTTTAGGTTTTGTGAGCTATAGGATCTTTTTACAATGAATCCACTGTGCCATTGTCATGTGACAGCAGCCAGACAGTAAGTAAACAAATGGTGGCTGTGTTCCAATAAAACTTCATTTACAAAAATAGGCAGTGGGCAAGATTTGGCTCATGGGCCATAGTTTCCTGGCCTTCAGCCTTGGACGTGGTCAATTTTCATGAAAATTCTGTATGCACTTGAAAATAATGTAGTCTCCAATTTTGGGGTTCATTACTTTGTACTTTGAACAGCACATTAAATTATGCTGTTCAAATTCTCTATATCTTACATTTTGGGGGTCTGCTTTATCTGTAAGTAACTGGATGAGTTTAAAAACACTCCCTCTATGGCCATTTGTCAAATTTTGCTTTATGTAATTTGAAGCTATGTAATTAGGTGCATACAAGTTTAGCATCTTTATTCTTCCTGGTTAACTGAAACCCATGTCTTGAAGTAATCTTCATTAACTAGTAGTAATTTTTGCCTTGAGCTATACTGGTTTGAAGTTAATATAGCTACATCAGCTTTATTTTGGTTAGTGTTTTGATAGTATGTATTTTTCATTCTTTACTTTCAATCATTCTGTGCCTTTATATTTTAGTTATTTTCTTAATAGCACAGGGGACAAATTAAAATTCTGAGCTTCTTGGAAACCTAAGCAAGTAGGAGAGTATTTGCTGAAAAGATGCAGTCAGGTAATCAGCAGACTATCTGCTACTTGTGATAACCTATGTAAAATCAGGTATATGCCCCATCAGGGGGCATCAAACAGGACGAGGGAGGCTTTGAAGGCAATTTTACCCACTAACACCTCAGAGGCTTACATAACACATTATTGGAATTTTTATCAGTTGCCACACTGATTACTTTATAGTAACTAACAATGACTTCCAACAAGTAGTAGCTATTTATATTAGTACCCTGAAGCAATAAGGCAGGAAGAAATGACTAGGGGTTTCCAGCCAAGTTGCTTGTTCCTTGATCATACCAGAACCTTCCTCTTTGCTCTTCTAGTCTCTTTACTCAGTGATGTTGGTTTAAATAGCAGGTCACTCTCTTTGCTGAACTCAAAGTGACTGGAACCCTAGGCACTAACAAAGGATGTTTTTAAGGTATTAAAGTACCTTGTTTTAGAGGAGGAGGTAGAAAAGTGTCATGAGTGGCCACACCAGAGCTGCAATGACCAGCTTGCATGACCTTAATAAGGGCCTCTACCATCTCTAGGCTTCACTTTCCTTATTGAAAAATTAGAAATGATTCCTCTTTTCAAGAGTATGTGGGTTAAAGAAAATGGCAAAGATGCTTGGCATAGGACTTCGACAAAATGCTAAATTGTTTCCTTCCCTCTGCTCTGAGCAATTCACTGGACAATGGCATTCCTCTCAAAAATGGTGGACTGCTGAAAATCATCACTTTCAAAGGGACAGGCAAGTTCACGCTGTTGATGCTCCCCTCCAGAGCATGCTTCTTGGGATTTCAGGCAGGTTTTCCTCAGACTTCAAAGAAATAGAGAAGCAAGAGCTTCTGAGGTCTAGTTCACAAATGAAGGATCCCAAGGTACATTTGAGTCTCACTCTCAGAAGTCCAAGATCATCATTGTTTAAGAAAGTTCTTTGCCCTCAAGCCAGATTTCTCCTCTAGTCTTGAGCTGCTTCCCTAGCGCAGTGAGCCAAGATGCAGGTACCAAAAGTCCAGGCTGAACTGTCAGAATGATCTTCTTTAAGGCCAAACAATGTACTAGTCATGACTTTCAATAAGCTATCCTTTCTGGGCCTCAGTTTGGGGGAATAATGTCACTGGAACTACAGTGAGAATTTTAAAGTACAATGTATATATACATTGTATCAAACGCACTTGGCACAGTGCCCAGCAGACAGTAAACCCTTGGGGAATCCAAAGTTTTGTTATGCACATGTGCTGCATACACCTGAATCATGAACCCCCCATGGTGATGCAGAGGACAGGGTCAGGAGTTATAGCTCAATGTGCAATCCAGCTCCTAAGAATGTAAGTAAGTACTGTGTAGGAAAGAGCCATGCTGTATTTATTTATATCTGTACCTTATCCTCTGCCCTATCCCTCATTCCTGGCATGTGCCCAGCAAGTTTGGTTAACAGCAACAACACACACTCAATGGTTGGGCTGGTGTGCTAAGGCTCATGGGATTTGGCTTCTCAGGGTAAGTCTGGGATCCACAGATGAGCCATTCTGCAAAATTTATGTCGTCAATTTTAATGAAGCACTAAAGAGTGAGACAGGCAGGTGGACTGATTGACTTTTGGGCATTTTTTAAGAAACCCTGTTAGAGAGGCTGGGCACGGTGGCTCACACCTGTAATCCTAGCACTTTGGGAGGCTGAGGCGGGTGGATCATGAAGTCAAGAGATCGAGACCATCCTGGCCAACATGGTGAAAACCCGTCTCTACTAAAAATAGAAAAATTAGCCAGGCATGGTGGTGGGTGCCTCTAGTCCCAAGTACCTGGGAGGCTAAGGAAGTAGAATCACTTGAACCCGGGAGGCAGAGGTTGCAGCCAGCCGAGATTGTGCCACTGCACTCCAGCCTGGGTGAGAGCAAGACCCTGTCTCAAAGAAAAAAGAAAGAAAGAAAAAAAAGAAACCCTGTTAGATGTAACACCTAAAAAGTTCCAATTATCAAGTTTGGTGGACACCTTCAAAAGGATGAAAGCTGCAACCTCCTTTACGCCGTTCTTCATATCATCACTCACAACACATACTTCATTTCATTTTTAACAACACACACTTCTGCAGATAAAAAAGGTGACCCACACTTTCATTTTCTTTATTTTTCATTGATACCGTATGAATACAAAGTTTCTAGAAAGCTACAAAATGTCTACCACTTTATCAAGAAGGCATCAAAATGTGTCACTTTGCAAAGACATGAAAACACCTGCAGGAACTGACACAAAAATAGCATTTTTAGAGTGATGAAATAATTGCACTTAACTGTCATGGATATTAAAGTTATCACACATATGTACCGCAAAAGCTAGAATACATTTTTTTTTTTTACAAAGCACTTTATAAAAAAATTCTCTGCACACAAATCCTATAATTTTCATATAACTATCATACTAAAGATAAATTCACTTTAAAGCCAACACTTAGAACATTTTAAAACAAAAAGGTACCAGTACCTAAACACAGACATTAACAAATACAAGAATACTGTACTGCCAAGAGGTTTAATCAAATGCCTTTTGAAAGTTTCTGCAAATAGGTTAAGAAAAGATGTGTGAGAATTTGCCCACGCCCACCCCCATCTCTCCAATCTACCCAAGAGGAACCCAGTTACCCGAAGGCAGGTTCCACAGCCCACTCCCAGCAGCAGTACAATATCAAAGGAACCACTGACCAGATGAAACGCTTACGTCACAAGACCATTTTATACACGTGACACGAAGACACAGACTGAGAGAATCCCATTAAGTCATTTAGAATGTGAACAAACACGTGGCAAAAACCAATTTACGTAAAATTTAAGTGTATTATTGAAGAAGTAAAGGCTATTCAGGTTTCTTTCTTAAATGTTACAAAATTTTTTGTTGTCATTTTCAGGCACGTACTGTTTTTGTTTTTACTTTTTTTTCCTTGTCTGCAGTCATGAGCCTATTGAAAAAGGCCTACAGAAGTAAATCTTTCCAGGAGGTAACAGGGAGATGGTTCTTGTTTCTTGAAGGAAGTGCAGTTGATACCTAACTTACACAGTGAAACTAATGACAGAAAATGACTAATGAAAAAAATCAGAGACTGGTTTCTAATTAACACCTAGATCTGTCAGCCTCTTAGAGAAAGGGGAAGGAGAAACAATCTCATCATGGAAGGCAGACAAAAGAGTCAACCTGAGAGAGGTGGAATCTAATGGAATCTGACCCCATTTAATGATGAGCGAGAGGAAACATAAAAGCCATCTCCAATACTAACACGATGTAGTGTGGCATGTGAGTGACTCAATGCAAATTCACAGAGTAAAAGAAGTTACTTAGGCATAGGAAGTAGGACAATAAATACAAATGTTTCATCTTATTTAACGGTGCATGACTTCAGTGAAACTACCCTTTGCAATGCAATAAATTTTAAACACAAACCTTCATTCTTAACGATATAAGCAACGACTTTATGAGGGAAAACTACTGTCAAACAAAGCACAGTAACAGTTGAAAAGAGAAGCGGGAAAACAGCATTTGACTAATTTCTTCCACACTGTGGTATAGTGCTGGCAGGGAGGAGTTGAGAATTTAAGCAGCTAACTATAACTTAGGTTCAGTACATCTTCATTTGATAGTTTTTGTTTGTTTGCACAAATTTCTATAAATACAACTTGGAGTGGATAGGAATCACTCCTAAAATTTCAGAGCCCAGAGAGGATATTCTTAAAGACACCAGGTAGAGACAGACAGAACGTATGTATTAGGAGTTTAGAGGCTAATTTTCAAAGATGTCTGATGTTATTTTTACATTTATATTAGCAAAGAAAAATCTTTTTTTCCTGGCTTCTTTTTGGCTGGTGTTTGGCCTTCTTGTTCTTTTCACTCCTCGTCCTTACCTCTATCAGTTTTCCCAATTTCTACAAGGTTTGGATAAAAGCCAACAAGGACTTTAAAGAGCTGTCCCTTCAGGGGCTGGAACATTCTTTGAAAATGCCAAATTGTGAATGGTGCTCTTTGGAAGTTTCTCGTAGCACATTCATACACGATACTCGGAGTCAGTATGTTTGCCCTAAGAAGACTTCAATTGTAACAACCCTAACTCATTTTTGTTTTGTTCTGCACTGTCGTCTCAGTTTGAGCCTTCCAACTTTCAAAATGGTATTGTGTAAACCAGATAAGTGCGCACTGTCATTTGAATGGAAAAGAAAGTCTCCACAGAGACTGAACGTGAAACAAGGAGAAGGAGAAAGCTGTAATATCTGTCCACCAGCCGAGATTCTGTCGTTTGTGCGGAAGTCCCCTCATCCGGACGCAGGGCTGGGTGACAAGGTGAAATGACACACTGGGTCATCGGCACACACAAACACAACAGCTTCTGGGGTCCTTCCGCTGCAGTGTGCTATGGATGGTGGGGGGTCCCCACTGGCAGACAGACTAGCAGCAGGCGGGGACCACATCGTGCTTTTGTGAACAGAGGCCTGTGGTTGGTTACTCATCCCGGTAAACCAAAGGCATTACGGTGATCTCAAAATATTTTTGGTCTCTCTACAAATTATCATTATTATGGCAGCACTTTTCTAAGCTGGAATCTCAAACCAAAGGCACTTTCATGCTAGAGTGCAGAAGATTCACAAATAGCTAAGTATTTGGTCATGAATTTAAAAGGCAACATTAGAAAGTACAATTTGCTTTTCATAGTAAACTATGAAGTTGCAACCTTTTGTTTTGGTATATACATTTGAGAGTGTGGTGAAAGAACTGACTTGTGTCCAGTTTCAGATTTTAGACCAAGTAGTCAGTTTCCTATAGAACTGGAGAAAAAATGGGCTTAAAAAACAAAATGAAGACAATTTTTGCTTTTTTTGTTTCTAATATAGGGCCAATTAGTAAATGAACATCAGGAATCAGTGTAAGAAAAGGCTGGGGGCATGACTAAGGTATTACTAAGGCACTGCTTACGGGAACGCTTTGGCAGCTCTGAATTGAAAACTTCCTACAAAAGTAACAGTAGTAAGAGAAATGCTTCCAGCTTACAAAAGGGCTCGCAGTTCCGAGGCAGCCTTTTGCACTGCATACCCTACATGCAACATCTTGAAGATTTAAGGCTTTTCAGAAATGCCATGTGCAGGGCTTTGCCACAGAAACATCAACATAATAAAGAAATAAGCAATGCAGACATATCCTCCTAATGTCACAGGTGTGAACACCGACAAACAGAATTAGTTCTACCCTTTGTTAGTTCGGGTATAGTGTACCAGAGCATACACAAAATTACACAAATTAATATGTACCTGATTTGTAAAGTTGACTGTCATCTCATATGATTTAAATAATTTATAGTTGCACAAAAACAACTGCTAAAGCCACCACAGTACTGAAACCTTAAGAAGACTTGGGTTTAAAAGTCATTCGGGGACTTTTGACACCAAGTACTTGGAACGGGGGCTGTTTTTTGGCTGGTCTGAGTGCAGGACTTTGCTGCTAGGATGCTTACCAAATAGAAATTTGACTCGGAGCCTGTGGCCGGGGAATTGTCCTCAGGAAGTAAAACGGCTCACCAGCTTTCCTGCCTGTTTGTGGATGCCTCAGATAGCAACGGTGGGACAGGACAGTTTGGTGTGGGAAGCAGCATCGGTGAGGCTATGCTCTGGCACAGGGGGATCCTGAATCCCCCTGTCTCTCCTAAGCTGACCTGCCCACACATTCTGAGGGATTGTTTAAGCTTAGAGCACCAAAGAATAGCAGCCTCCCCCAGGAGAGGCCAAGGATCAAAGTGGCAGGAACCCTAGACAAGTCTCACCCTTTTTCTGTCACTAACCAGCTGGGTGACTCTGGACATGTCACCTCCCCTCTGGCTCTCAACGTTCTCATCGACAAAATGAAGGAAAGTAGACTGTGCTCTCTTTCAGCTCAAAAGAGAAAAGTTCTCTAAGCCCTCGTCTGGTATGAATCCCTCTATCCTCCACCTCTAAAGGTGAAATGTTCCAGAGGTTTCAATACATTTACAAAACAGCAATGATTTTAAGGCAGAAACTAGAAGAAGCCCAGAGGAAATATGTTGAAATAAGTAAAGGTTTGATAATGAGACCCATGAGAAACAAGGAAAGTTGCTGAGACTTTTTTTTTTAACCCCAGTAAACTAAGGAATGAAGCTGAAATCAGAAACACTCTTTAAACAGGTGTGAGTTGATTAAAGGGATGAGGGTGACCTGCTGTTTCCAACTTCCCCAGGGTTGAGTGAAAGAGTACTTGTAGAGAGGGAGAAATTGTTGTGAAACAGAAGTTTTGAAACAGGAAGAAACGTGGACACAATGTCACTTAATAGTCCTACCTGTCTCTTGATGACGTGAAACAAGGCTCTGGGAGAGATGGTTTCACGAGGTAAAATGGAAGGAAAACAATTTCAAATGTGGTCATTGTGACCTGTAAGATCTTGGGCAAGAGGTCTCGACTGGGGATCATTTTGTACCTGATGGGATATTTGGCAATGTCTGGAGACACGCTGGGTTGTGAAACCCGGGGGAAGAGGTGCTAGTGGTACTTACTGGGTAGAAGCCAGGGATATTAGTAAATCTCCCATAATGCACAGGACAGCTCTGCAGAACAAAGAATTGCCCAGTCCACAATGTCAGTGGTGTCAAGGTTGAGAAACCTTGGACATGCTGGGGTTCCAGGACACACGTGAGGAAGTCCTGATTTTATTCTCAGCCTCTAGGATGCAAATGAATGCCCACAGACCAGAGCCCCATTTGACAGCTCCCCCGTTTAGGCTGTGGAAAACTGGCCCCCAAACTGCAGTGAAAGCACAAGATGGCCATGAAGCAAGCCTGGCACCAGAGGGGCTCAAGGAGATGGAGCACTTGGAGGAGCAGTGAGACAGGCTCTGGGAAGGCTTCTTTAGTATGCTTTAGAAAGCTTTTACAACAAAGGGAGACTGCCATACAGAATGAAGGACAAAGGACAGACTCCGATTAGATGTTGTGATGCCAATCTCACCCAAGGGTCTAATCTGGGAGAGACAAAGAGAAGCCTACTGGGGTGACTAGACCAGTGGTTAAGACAGAGAAAATACCTGTGCTGGAGAAAGCTTTAGAAGAACAAGATAAGAAATAAACTCTTAAAAATCTTTAGGTGTTGTAAGAGCAAGGAGAAAAACTTCAACGTCAATGATAGAAACCCAGAAAACTCAACTGCAAAGGCATTCTGAGCAAGAGGATGCAGGGGGTAAAGCACCAGGGGGCCCAGCTGACCCTGTGAGGTCAGAATGGGCTGTGTCCATCTCTGCGCCAAGAGAAGTGTCCTCTAGCTGGTCTTCTTGGGTCCCAATATTTTTGTGCTTTGAAAAGTAAATCCCAAGAGCCTGTCTGTCTGGCTGCACTGCAAAGTCCCATTCCTGGGTAGAATATGAGCCAGTTCTCTCTCCCACTGAAGTTCTAGAATGGCTTGGCTTTTAGCCATTTGTACTTGCCTGGTCATATACTCCTGGTCCTGGGAGAGGATGGGGCTTCCCTTAAGGAAAGATGCAGGAAATAAGAGCAAAAGAAACATCCCTAAGAGGGATGTTCAACAAGTCATTGTAAATGTGATGACTGTGAAAGGGGACACCTGGGGCAATCCTTCACAGGACAGCCTAGAATCAGAGAATCAACAGTAGTCTCTTTATGATGGGCAGAGTAGCACTGTCCAACCGGGTTACAGAAGAACCGGCATTCCAAATGGGGACAGTTTTGCACTTTCTCCTCTGGTCTTCCCAATGACCAGGGATGCATTTGGGAGAGGTCAGGCTTAGTCAGTGTTTTGGTGTTTCCCATGAGCCGGCTGAATATCTTGTTCAGGACCACAAGATGTTGACTACTGTATTAATACAAGCAGGGTCAAAGCAGGTGTTGAGACAGGGAAGGGGGCGTGTAAGTTACTTGGTTGTGGCAGAACTAAGTTTTTTATTTTCTAGCTTGGTGGAAAAATCGTGACATGTTTTAGAAACTATGAAACTTATTTCATGTTCTATTGTGTTCATATATTCCTACCACTTATAAAAACCTATTTCTTTGGGAAGCTGGAGGGATACTCCCTGTTCTCTCCCAAGTGAAATACTTATGGAAGTAACTCAAACCATCTGGGCCACATCTAACCAACTCTGTCTGGACAATGATCTGGAATACTTAGATTGGAAAGTTGAATCTCTTCTGGCAAGAGACTCTCCCAAATGAGCCTATTATTTGAAAAAATCAGAGAGAGGTAGCTGGGCCTCTTAAACCTAAGTCAAACAAGAACTGTTAACTTACTGAGAGATGCTAAGGAAATGAATGTTCTTAGGATGTATCTAAAAGTCTACAGACACAGACTGAGATATACATACATATCAGCACCTAGCAAACTGAGTGACACGAAACAAGTGTTCACTAAATGTGCTGAATCACTATATGTGCATGTGTGTATATGTATACACATACATACACACAGACCTCTAGTTACAGCAGGTTAATATGCATGTTGGGTCACTAGAAATAAAGAATGTATCCACAGGCTAGTGAGGATGCTTACAGTTTTCTACGGAGCAGAGATGCTAAAACTGATGAGCCTTTTACTTGTCTGTTTGATTAAATTTTCTCCCAGCCACAGAATTCTCTATACTTTGCATCTCAAAGTGCAGTATTCATGCCAATTTAAAAATTTTGTTATTAAAATTCAGTGGTTCAAATATTTACTCAGCATAATAAAAAATTTGGTTGTCCATATAAAATATAACTGCACACACAAGACTATAAACATTGTAAGTTTAGATTTTTTTCAGTATCTACTTATTGCAAAAAGAGCCATCTTTTCTTTTTCATTAAATAATCATCACATTAGTACAATACAATTTTATAGTTTTAAATATACTATATATGTTAAGGATAAGGGGTGAAGTTTTCTTCCTTTGTAATACCTGTTCAAGAGTTTAATGGATTAGGAGATTAGTGTTAACCTTGAGGAAAAAAGTACAAATCTGTCTCATTAGGACACTTCTACCAAGCATTTCTTAAGGCTATAGTTTAACATTTGGTTTCAAAAAGAAAAAAAAAAGTTTCATTTAAAAAATAATTTAGTGAATTACATTCTTTCATAACTTCCACCCTAATTAGTTACAAAGATAAGTCTAAAGATTCTTAGTTTTGTGTACTAATTTACATTTATATTTAAAGATTAATTTTACTTGTATCTTAAAACAAGAATTTTACGTTGGAAAAAAAAGAACTAAATACATTTGTATAAAGGCTGTAAATGTCCCATGGCAAATGCTCTGTCTCAATATTTTCTACCACAATTAGAAACAGGGCTCTGCAGAGAGAGACTTGGGTTGTTCAGGTTCACCTTTCCCGAGGAATTGTGGGCTGCACATTTGAAGAACATACAGAAACAACTCAATTTCTCTTTTTACAACTGTACCAGAACTTCACAGCTACCATGATAGTATGAACACATGAGAAAATGACTTCACTCAAACAGGATTTAGAAAAGTTGGGGTGACCTCGGGGCCAGGGCACCACCCTGTGTGGTGAGGTTTACAGTCAGTCGTTCGATAATGGAGAGAGAGTGTGTGTGTGCACATATGTGTGTGTGTATATACAGATATCTATATATATAAATAACCATGTTCAGTCCTTTACAAGCCTGTAAATATGATGTTGTGCTCCATGTTCACTATTTGAAACTTCAAACACACAGGCCATGCAGAGGAGAGTTTCTTGCGTATCCCTGTTTGTTACCACCTGTTAAAATAAAAAAAGGTATATAAGTATAATTCCACACCAATGAAAACATACTCCATCTGTGCAGGCCTACCATGACTTAACTGGAGAAGAATGAGTCTTAAGTCCAACAGAGATTTACTCAGCCTCACTCTGTGTCCTCAAACAGATTCAGATCACCACAAGTGTGACCTGAAGCCCATCTAAACTTGCCTATCATAAGTAAGAAATACCTTCTAGATAGGGTCTCACTTATAATCTATGACCAAGAAAAGATCACAATAATTAGTGCAGTTTGTGTTTTTGTTTTTTAGGGGGCTACAACAAAGAGAATTCTCTTTAATTCCACAAGTCAATCATTTACTCTAGGAAACTGTCTTTTTATCTGAATTTTTTAATTGAAAAGTAATTCCAGTCCCTACCTAAAAAATATAGGAAATTGTCTTATTTTTTATCTGAATTTTTTAATTGAAAAGTAATAATTCCAGTCCCTACCTAAAGAATAAAGTCTTGCAGTACATATGTTTATGGGCTACTGTGTGATGACAGATGTATATATTGTGGAACGATTATATCAGGCTAACCAACATACCAAGCACTTCACATACTTCGTCAGAACATTTAAAATCTACTCTTTTTCCCATCCTAGTCTTAAACTTTTGCTAAATTTTGTTTCACAATAGCCAGTGACAGACAGAAACTGCAGGAGGAGTGCCTCCCTCAGCACCATATTAACCAGCAGTGCCTGGACCCAGCAAAGTATCTGCTGAATCAAGGAGCAATGGGATGGGCAGAATCCTGTGGAATGACATTCTTTCCACAGACATGGGCTTTATCTTTTAAAATGTATTGTGAAATACTCATGCTTCCCCTCCAGTCTCTTGAATCCCTCTCCTTCTCCCTCAGATCCTGAGTTCTCCAGCCCAAATCATTGCAGCTCCCTCCACATCAGACAGTCCCTGACTCCTTCCTGCCCTCACTCCAGTCTCAATTCCCCATGACATTCTCAGAACAACTTTCTAAGAGCAAATCTAATCAAGCACAAACATCACCAAATGCTTCAGTGACTGTTACTTTTGTGTTTGATGACACCAGAGCATTGTTTGAATGAAAACACTTTGAACCTGAGAGCCTCATCCAGTTCATCCAGTTTGTTGTAGGCCTAATTTCCCTCTAAGTATCAGGCTGCTGCTCCTGTTTAGTTTCCCTTCCGTTAAGGCATCCAAGCTTCCAGTCTCTACCTAAAAAATAAAGTCTTATAGTACATCTCATTTCCCCATCACAGACAGCATGCTATGCAGTCGGTAAACACATAAAGAAATGTACAACTTGTTTTTCTAATGTCCATCTCATCCAGTGGAATTTAAGTTCCTTAGGAACAGGGGCCCTGTTTCCCAGCAACTAGCTTGGGGACATGGCACACAACAGTCATTTAATATTTGCTGAATGAATGAAAATGAAAATTCCCATCAGAATAGCCAACATATATTTGACTGCTTACTATCCATCTACTCAGTATCAAATGCTTTACACAGATTGTCTCATATGATATAATACCTCTAGCAGTGGGTGATCTTTGACAAGGAAGTAGCTGAGAGGTTCATTTGGTCATGGTTGCCTATTCACCATGCAGATAGCTCTCAACTGTTTCTTCCTCAGGAAGTCTTCCTCAGCTTCCACCAGAACTAGGTCAAATTCCCCTATTCTACGAATGCCCCATGTTGGTAGCAAGAGATACAGTTTTCACTCATTTTGTGATGACTTGATGCATAGCTGCCTCCCTCCTCAGACCCCAGGATGGCGGCCCACCTGCCTAGTTCACCACAGCACCCCGGCCCCTGGCACCTAAGTATGCACCCAGGGAATGCCCCTATTCTTGTTAATCAGATGTCTGCTTATCCATAGAGGCAACATCCCTGAGAACCCCGTACCTCATCACTCTGCACTTGACATTAGTAACTTGCAATGGTTTATTTACCTGCCTCTTTCGTTCTGAAGGGCCATGAGTTGCTATGTGACAGGTACTAGGTTTTATTTGCATTGTATCCTAGAAGGCGGTACTATCTCTCCATAGCTTAGCTGAATTAATTAAAATATTTCAATGATAACCTCTGAGGTAGAGAGTGCAGACTTGAGTGTTTTGTTTATAAATGAAAGTGAAACTATGGTCTGAAGACTAAGTGACCAAGGCCACAGAGTTAAGTCTTAAACTCAAGTCTTTTGATTTCATGACCATAAGATAATCTTGCAAAGTGTCTTTTCTATCCATTCAAGTCTTGATTTATTTCTATCACTGGCTCTGTGACCTCAGGGTGGCCTGACATTCTTTATCCATAAAATGAGAATAAAAATGACCTCACACTTTAATATGGAGAATTATACAATGTAACATTTACAAAGGGTCTAGCACAGCACCTGACACCTCCACAAGCTATTCAAACTTCTTGAAAGCTTTCTACAAAAGAATACACTTGGCCCTCTTTATCTGCGATTCTGCACTTGCAGATTCAATCAATCTCAGACTGAAAATATTTGGAGAGGAAAAAAGACACAATGAAAATAATATAACAATAAAAATACAAATTTTGAAAATTAGTATAACTATTTACATACCATTTACATTGTATTTGGTATAATCTAGAGATGATTTAAAGTATAAGAGATTATTTGTATAGGTTATCTGCAAATACTACATCATTTTATATAAGGTACAATTTCTCCTGTTCATCAATTAGATGATTTTCATAATCCAAGAGTGCTGGCTTAATTTCAGTTTTTCTAAAACTGAACTGTTATTTCTATTGACAGGCATTAATTCTCCATATTAAAGAAATTCATTTAGTTGCTTAATGACATATTTTGAAATTAATCTAACCTGCTAAGTTCTCTGGATGGCTGTAAAGTCTTATGTGCCAAGGGAGCATGAATGATATACAGTGATGAGCTGCTTAACAATGGGGACACTTTCTATGTGTCGTCAGGTGGTTTTGCCATGCAAACCAACATCATAGAGTGTACGTACTCAAACCTAGATGAGACAGCCTACGCTACACCTAGGCTACATGGATTAGCCTATTGCTCCTAGGTTACATGTCTGTATAGCATGTTACTGTACTGATTACTGTAGCCTATTATAACAAAATGGCAAGTATTTGTGTATGTAAACATTATCTACACATAAACTACAGTAAAAATATGGTATAAAGGTAAAAAAAAAAAACAGTTCACCTATATAGGGCACCTACCATGAACAGAGCTTACAGGCCTGAAATTTGCTCTAGGTGAGTCAGTGATTGAGTGATGAGTGAATGGGACAGCCTAGGCCATTACTGTATACCACTGTGAACTTTTGTACTGTACACTTAGGCTAAGCCACATTTGAAAACATAATTATTCTATATTACGTGATAGCTACATCATCACTAGGTGACAGGAATTTTTCACCTCCATTGTAATCTCATGGGAGCACTACCGTACATGCGGTCCGTCCTTCACGTTGCTATGCAGTGCATAACTGTAGTCGGGTTCTGTGGGTAATAGGGGCTTTAATGTTTTTCCAGGCCACATTTATCTTAGCTGTGCTCTCTGAGGTAGAGTTTTAGGGAGTGACGACATGCATCCTTAGCATGCAGAAACAGAATCAGCATTGATTTTTAATAAACAGCTAAGATTCCCCAC